>NC_067415.1:74138436-74763436 GCF_009764475.1 Pristis pectinata
CATAGCCTTGTGGGGCTCCAGTGTTGAGGACAGGAAATTCTACTGTACTAAAAGCCAAAAATGCTGGAAACACCCAGCAGGTCAGGCAGCATTTGTGGAGAGAGAAACAGTTACTGTTTCAGGTCCAGACCTTTTATTCAGCCAATCCCAATCAACCTCCAACACAACCTCTGATCTTCGCCCTCTATCAGTCAGCCTCACCCTCTCACCCTGTCATGAATAGCAATCTACAACCTACCTATTTCCCTCCACTAACTATGCCATGGTGAAGCCAGTCGATAAAAGTCTGTGTGTTAAGTCTTTATGTGAAGTACAATGCCTTGAGCCTCATGTACTTCTCTGGGGTGTTCAACACAAAACATAAGCAGGCCCCGCCATCCCCCTTATTTGTCCAGCTCCCCCATTAATACCCATGCAGTGCCTGGTGAACACACCATTTGAGGTGTAGAAGAATTTCTAGGCTTTATGGACTTCCTGAAGTATTTGTCAAGGTGCCTCAAAAAAAGGTCAAGTCACAAAATAAGGACCCATAACTTGAGGGAACATATTGGCATTGACAGAGAACTGACCAACAGACAGGAGACAATAAGTCGGAATGAGGGATCATTTTACATTCCAACACCCTTGAAGTCAGGGCCAAAGTTCCATTAGTCTTCCCTGTTATCTGCTGCACTTGCATGCTAGCTTTCTCTGTTTCATGCCCAAGGATCTTGAAATCCCTTTGCATTGCAGCTTTCTGTAAATTTTCTCCATTTAAATAATACTCCGTTCTTTCATTCTTCCTTCCAAAATGAACAACTTCACAATTTTCCATATTAAACTCCATTTGCTCACATTTTGCCCACTCACCCAAACTCTCACATCCCAAAGCCTTGCCAGTAGGTTACTCGGCTACTGTAATTTACTCCTTGTAATAGGTTAATGGCAAAAAAGAATTAAAGGTAATTGATGAGAACGAGTTGCAGTAGAGGGAGAATGGGAATACAGACATTCTCTGACTTGTGTAAGAGTTTGGTTCTGCAAGCCATTCCATTAGTCTAATTTTACATCAGTCAGATTTCAAGGGAGCCATAAGAACATTTACTATTTTATTTTATACTTAGATGGTAGCAATTTCCTATCCTCTGCACTGCATGAATAAACTGTATTCTGCAAAAAAAGAGGTCTCTGTAGAAATAGAAGTAAAAACTCAAGGATTAATTAGAGAGTAATTTAACATTAACCTGACATACCTTTATTCCAAGCATTGGCTTGCTTATTCAAAGGGGTGGCGGTGATGGAATGCTGGCTAATTAATCAGATCAGAAGGAAGAAGAGGAGGATGCTGCCAAAGTTCAATGTGTGGTTGCCATAACAATCTATTCTTGCCCAGAGAGGACTGCAGAGCAGCACTTTTTTATCATAGATATCCTTGCAGCAAGGTAGAACATTATAAATGATCCTGTGTACCTGCTCAGACCTGATGGCATTAGGGTCCCTCTTCACAAGGCATTGCAGTCCACCCTCAATTCTTTCACTGTGAACCTTTTTGGCAGCTGAACCTGATGTGAGCCATCTGCTTGGATCTCTCCATTGACCCTTTGTGTCTCCAATTCCCTGATGGTGCAATGCTCTTCTTAACTTGCAAATTCATATATTCATATAGTCACCAACACAAACTAAGCGATCCTTTCCACACATCAATCATCATGCACTGATGATCAGGCAGGGGAGATCAGATGACATAACCTACTTGCAGGTGCACTGCACTGATAATAACACATCAATAAGTGGAACCCTGTCCAGTTACTGAACTGGCTTGCTGAAATATCTCTGTGTTCCTGCCTTAAATAAATTTAGCTTACACACAAAATGTACCTTTTTTCAGATTAGATTCACTGCGCAGGTCAAATCCTGAACTCTTTGGACTGTTGCTCAACGTTTTGGACATAGTGCCCACAGCAGCAGGGAGGAATGTCATGTAAAAACATATTGATCAGAATGGCATAAAATGAGCAGGAGGATGTATTGAGAAACTAAATGTTCAAGCCAGTGAAGTACAGAGTCATTCAGCAATAACAAATCGTCTTGAGACTCCAAGTGAGGTTTATTTTAAATCTTTGCACCATTTGGCTCTTTCAAGATACACAGTGGGGCAGAACTGATGAAGTACAAGGACCACACTTCACTTAATTCCCAACAACTGGATTCTGGATTTGATCAGAGCAGCATCACACTTTCCTGCACAAGCAATTGCTTTTCATTCACGGTCTTTCACCCTACCTTCTCACTTTCATAAAGGGGGGGGGCCTACCAGTCGATGGGAAATGTAGAACAGATATTTCAGCTCACCATGAGACCTTCCACATATGTCCCTGCCTCATAGGCATCCTGCCTTCAGAGCTGGGCATGATAAGTGTTGTAAGAGCAGATAATATTAGCCATGGTATAGTGTTTAACTTTGTATTGGAAGTCATACACAGTCATTACATGGCAGCTCTTGCATAAATCAAAGCAATTCACAATCACGAGGTCCATCACAGTGAACCGAGAGATTTTAAGTGAAAGTTATCACTTGTTGTCTAATGGCAATTGAGGTTTTCTTCAAGCAAGTGCAGATAATGTTCATCATTGGCAACCTTTCTGGTCAGGGATGGCAGCAGTACAGGCAGCTACCACCCCAGTGTGACTTATCCCGACAAAGTGAATTATGTTACTTGTCCTCTATTAGGAAATATTTAGATATCAGTAGTATCATTTATAATAAAGTAACATCAAATAATGTATAAATGAAAAATCATGTCATCTGTAGGTAGTTACGCACCCTAGTCCCTTTCGCTTTCAACAGCCTTGGTGTAAATGTGTGTGCAGTATAAATGGGTGCAATGTGATCAGCTGAAAGGCCTGTTTCTGGGTTGTATGACTCAGTGAATCAATGACTCTATGAGCCTTGCTGATGGAGTTTGGCATCCAAACTCTCAATGCACTTATCCGTTGCTTGCCTCAGTCTGCAATCCTACTTCTGTTGCTCTTAAGTCCTCACAAATGTCCTATTAGAAGATCTTCCACAGGTAGGCTGGCTTCAGACTGCTGTCTAGTGCCATTTGAAAGAGTAGTCTGGGATAATGGGTTGTGGGGCACAGGCGAGAGGTGTGATGGGAGATATCTTGGTCCCCTTATACGGGGGAACCTGCATGCCAGGCAGCAGGGTACACAAGGCTGCAACAATATGCTGGTGCTTAAACCGCTCCACCAGTGTTTCAACCACTAGACATGGATCTGAGCCAGCAAAGAGACTTGGAATCATCCCAGTTGTGGCCCTTTCCTTAATTCTTTGTGAAAGTACGAGGGTGTGGATCTTCTGAGATGCTGCAGTAAATTGCCCTCATTGGATACCAGGCTGCAGCTTCCTAGGACCTCTCTCTAAACTAAACATCTCTCTAAACTAATCTGCTCACCCCTCATGGTGCCATTCTCTGAGGTGGGATTGTGGCATGTGAAGAGCAATTATGCTCTTTAGTTATCATGATCATTGCCATCCCCATCCTTTTCCTCTTCCTCTCCCCCCTGTCTCCTACTGCTCTGAATTATGGTGCTCTGGGGAGCGAAACAGAGTGCTCACCTGAGGAAGCTAAAACCATGGCTATAGCTTGTATGTCACCTTTATGGTGATGAAGCAGCACAGATGGTAGCAAGGGTGTCAACTGCCGATTAAATCAAAGGGCGTATTCATCAGAATGAAACATTTTAGTTGAGCAACCCCAACAGATTCTGTATGGTCTCTGCTCAAGATGTGGTTTGATCCTCAGTGGTCCAGCTGCCCTTGAGGAAGAGGATGGTTTCCTTAAACCCTCTCCCTTGTGGGTAACTCCCTTCTTTATTTCATATAATTTTTACCTAAATGGAGGAGGCAAAAATTTATGAGTGATCTTTTTCTTTTAGAGGTGTCTCCTCTGCGTGAAGGTGAAAGGAGTTGTAGAAGAGGATGGGGCATATGCTGGTGTGGATAAAGTACCTGTAATTGTGTTCTTCACAGTTTTGTTATTGTTGTTTTGTGTGTGTGTGTGTGTGTGTGTGTGTGTGTGCGCGCGCGCGCGCGCAGGTGAGGGAGCCTGTACACATGTGCATTTGTGTGTTGTCTCATGTGTAGTGAGTGTGAGAGTATGTGTGAAAGCATAGGGGCTGAGTGTGTGCTGTGCATACTCTATGTATGAGTGTGTGTTTGTGCGTGTGTGCACCTGCATGTGTTGAATGCATTTGAGTTATAGGGTGTGTGAGTGAGTCTTTGTGTGTGCACACGTGTGTGTGTGTGTGTGTGTGTGTATCTGTGTGCTTGTGAATCTTTATATGTGTGTCTATCTGGATCAATGTGACTGTATGGGAAAATAGTCTTGAATGCACTCGTATTGACATATTATTTGGGATCGTGAAATTGTGAATCACTGCTCCACTGTGGGGATTCATCCCCTTGAAGGTGACAAATCCAGTCACCTGCCAAATGACGGTTGAGGGAGTTTTATCTCCACAAGTAGTATCAATGTGTATTGCAGTTTGTAAATTGCATGCAAAGTCAATTTGGGTAATGCAAACTTGGATAACCCAAATTGACTTTGGGTAATACTCTTGGTGAGCTTCTAATAAAAGGTTGTATTTAGCACACTGCAAACCTTGCTGTCAGTTAAATTGTAAATTATGGAATGAGACTAGCCCTGTGGACAAGTTGAAAAGGCACCAGATTTAATCCTACAGTCCGCTTACACTTGCAGCTCAAAGCTACCATTTGACGGACCATCAATAAATTCTATATGCAAAACATTATCAGTTTTTTGATTTGTATATATTTCTCTAAGTGAGTCATATGGACAGAAAGCGAAATAATGATGTCATATAATGCATAAATATGTAATATAGGGAATTCCTAACTATTACAGTCTGGATCTTAGAATAAATACTTCTATTAGAAGCCTCTGTGACCTGTAACTTTCATTTCTAGGAGGATACAGCAGTATCCTAGATCCACTTTTGGATAAATTACACAGTGTCATAAGCTATAAATTGGATACTGATTACATAATTAGAATATTTCTAATCCTTGAGATGAACATTCATACATTCAATCCCAGCCATTCATCTAGGATTACCTGTGCAAATGCTGCTATTCAGAATAGTCGTTATACATCCAGTAACGTTGCTATATTGTCGCTGCATTCCACCAGGAATTTCTTATCCTTTCATCTTTCTGCCATCGTTGCCATGGTAGCAGCTATCTGATGTTATCCCTCTTAGTTATTCTCTGAATCAATCATCCCAAATGCATTCTCTCACTTTAAATAAAAATATCAAATCTAAATCCTGGGTGTTCCCCTTCTCAGCAACAGCCTTTGCAAAATTCTTTTCCCATTCCTTCTTCACCCTGCCTCAGTGATGGCTTTCATCCATGTTTCTCTTGCTCATTCTGTTTTGGCTGTATCCTGTTGTGTCTGGTTTATTGACAGCCAATGTATGGATTGGCAGAAATTGGATTGACTAAAATAAGAATCAGTCAGATTTTATTTATTTTCTGGAATATCATTGAAAGGAAATGCTTGCTCTTGTTTGGCTATCATCAATGCTCCCTTATCATTTGCATCACTACCCTTAAATGCATTCATATTTGACTTAATCAAAAATTACCTCAAATATCTTACCTTGTGAAAATCAAATTTATACAAATGCCCTAGGAGTTATTTCATTTTGTTTTGGAAGGCATGCAAGTACTTGAGAGAAGTAGCATGAAACTTTGCTGTGAAAGTTTAGGCAGTGAATATACATGTGCATCTGGGATTACTGAATGTAAAGGCAGTAACTTGTTTATTCATGGAATTATGGAATGATGTATCTTAAAAGGGGTGAGTACCTGTGCTGGCTTTTTGAAAGGGTGATCCATTCACCCTCACTCTCCAAGTCTTTTCTCTTGGCCATGTGTGTATTTTCTTTTCCTTGGCAAGTGCATATACTAATCTCGATTGAAAATTTCCATTACATCTGTTTCCACAAATCTTTCAGACACTGAATTGCGGATCATAGTTCACTGCATAAGAATAACATCCCTCTGGTTGTTTCCATCACAATTAAAGTCAAATCGGCATGCAGTGAGTTTTCTTTGGGACACTCAAATTTCACTCATTTTAAACCTTTCAGAGATAAAATGAAATAAGGACCTTTGTGAGACTGCACTCTTGGGTATCATTGACATAAAGAATAGCAAGTAAGTATGTGTTGCTAACTGAAGCAGCTGTACCAAAAGGCCATTGTAACAAAACATTTAATGGTGTGAAAATGCTCATCTCATAACAGAATGCGTCTTACCCAATGAGGCTTGTAAGGATAGGAGGTTGTCACTTTCTGATGGTAAGGAATCTATTCCAACCCGAACAAGGATAGGAGGCAGTAGCTTCTTGGTGAAAAGGCATCTGTTTCAGCTTTAGTAATATGGCAGTGAACTAATCTCTCGGATTTTTCTGGTCCCTTCAGTCATTCAAGATGCTGATGATTTTCACCTATGCTACCTAATGTGAAGTGTGAAATGGCTTTGGTACTGCACTTTTACACCATTACAAGGAAACATTTCAATCAATACTTTGTTGATTTAACATCTAGCCATTGTATGAATGGCTGATTTTTGAATCATCAAAACCAAGATTGAGCCTTTTGTATGACAAAGTTATGTATATAATGTAACTTTCTCTCTCCATTGTCCAGATTTTAATTAGTTTTAGCCCTTAATTGTTACTTCAGCAAGACAAGGTGATTGGCAGTAAAGGATTTGATGTCCTAGGATGGATGATTTACTTTATCAACTAAGTACAGAATGTCAAGATCTGAGACACAATTTTCCCAAAATTCTACAGAAGAATTGCATTCAATTGATTCAGGAACCTAATTTTCAACCATGTTACTTAAAACTTGTTTTTATTAAAAAATTAAATTATGTTTGTTTAAACAAGTCACTTTTGTTTGAAATATGAATGTCATGTACTCTTGAGTTCTTACTAATAATTTGAAACTACCATATGACTTTTTTAACTTCATTCTTTTATCAACACAGAAGGTAAATACTACAATTGATGTTCAGAAATTTTCAACAGTTATTTTGGTTTATTTCCTTTTCTATGATTAAGTTGGAGAATCTCAGAACAAGAGAACAGAATGATTTTGTTTGTATCATGGTTACTATTACATCTCTGAGAAGCATAACACAGTTTGTATAAAGTTATGCTCCATTGGGTTTGGATCATGATCTGTAAATATACATCATCGATAGATAAATAAAGATAAGCCTACCCAGCAGGGTGGCCACAGTATCATTCCGAGGTACTTCAGTACTTTATAAATGAGCTGCAGTACACATATGCGGACACAGGCGCACGCACACACACACACACACACACAAACACCCAGATTTGTCATGTAACCTCCAGAAAGAGATAAAAAGCGAGAGAACACCTAAAACCCAGAACCAAAACCTTTTTTGTTAAAAAAACACTGGGAAATTCCTCTATGACCCCCCCTCCCCTCCAGAGAAGAATCAAAACCAGTCCAGTGCACCGCAAAGATAATTTGTTAGATGTTGAGCTGCTAATCTTCTGTAGGAAGTGATCACTGCCTCAGTCAAGAAGTCTCCTGAATTCATGTGGCATGAACACCCACCTGGCAATGTGACAATGAACACCTGAAGGAATGAACAAATAATTGAAAGCTTTAGCATCTTTGCTTCCACCCTCAGGTACACAGCCCATATTGTATCAAAATAATTTTCTTTATATTTTGGGCTCTGAAGTCAGTTGTCATGATTTGTAATTCTGAATATATTTTTTTAAATTATGTGGACTCAAATAATGGCCTGTCTTTTTTCATTCAAGGGATGTGGGTGAAATCTGCAAAGGGCAGCATTAATTGAAGTTTTTCAGTTATTCTTGAACTGAAATAATTAACAAAGCTATCACAGCATTTAGGAATCTGCTATGGGCATGGAGTCACATATAAGTTAGAATGGGTATGAATATCAGGTTTCCTTCCTGAAAGAGCATTCAATAAGGAATTTAATGGCTTAGATCTAATGTGATAATTTCAGGATAACAATAATCAATGCTAAATTTTACTGTAAAACGTTTCTAGCTGCCATAGTAAGATATAACTCAGGTCCCCACATCATTATTCGAGGACTCTGGGTTACAAGTCTATTCAAGTAACTACCGTACTACCAACTCAAAGGAAATACAGAGAGATATCCATTTGCTATAATATCAATTTATTTTTCAGGTCACAATTATTTGCAATTTCTAAGCAACTGCCTCATGCTATATAAAGGAAGCTGAAATTCACTGTGCTTGATATCATGTAATTTATTTATGAATTGGAAAATATTAAACGAAAGGTACAGATAAAGTCTAAGGTTTAACTTTTGATGGTAATGGCTTTGATAACTTATTGGTGAAGTGCAAATCTCAAAACATGCTTCTTTGAGCAAACAGAATATCATATAAGGCTGTATTGGTTAGAAGGCATGTATAAACATTCATTAAAAGCTAGCAGTTATTTTTTTCTTATGTCATCCTGTCACTAATAATGTTGTTCATAGTTAGATTCCCATATTTATGAATACATAAGGAATTTTAAATTGGTTGAAGTTCTCGGGATTTTTGATAGAGTAACAAGACAAGATTTGATGAAAATATTCATAAATATTAAAGTTAATCACGGTTATATTCTGTTATGGTTATTTATCTAGTAGCAGGTCCCACTTTTAAGTTGCATTTTATGGGTGTCGGCCTATGACATCTATTGATGATTTGCAACTCTACCCATAACAATGGTGACAGGCTGCTATACAAAGGAAACAACAAAGAGAAAGGCGGAGCTGATCAGCATGTTGAGCAGGGGAGAAAAATCAAGTCAGTGTTTCAGATCAATGACACTTGTTGTGTCACATAGGTAGTAATTGATCAATAGTTTAATTTCCCAGCATACCAGGAGAGAACTAAGGGCATTGTGAATGTCCAAGTTGTGAGAACAGAGGTAGAGAAAGGTGTGTATTTGCTGAATTTTAACAAAGTTTTTCTTTCTCTTCTCTCCTGTGATTTTTGACTATCCACAAGTCTATTATATTCACTACACTGTAACAGGTAAAGGCTACATATGTCTGAGTGATGTACCTAGGTCCTTCAGAAATGCTAACCATCAGAAGTTGAATGAAAATTCATTAGAAAGAGTGCCTCAACCAAGTTGAACCATCAAGGAGCCTGCAAATGGAAACCATAATGTTTGTCAGAAGGATCTGTTTGTTTATGCATAAGAACACAAAAAAATAGAAGCAGGAATGGGTTGCCACACCCCTCAAGCCTGCCCCACCATTTAATATGATCATGGCTGGTCTGTGCTGCCCTTAACTCTTCTTCTGTGTCAGTTCCCACAACCCTCAATTCTTTCAATATTCACCTATCTCCACCTTAAGTATATCTAATGATCCAGCTTTCACCACACTCAGGAGTAGAGAGTTCCAGAGATACATTAACCTTCTGAGAGAAGACATTTCTATGCACCTCAGCTTTAAATGACCAGCCTATTATTTTGTAACAATGTCCTCTTGTTTGTGAATCTCCCACTTGTGAAAACATCTCACCATCTACCCTGTCAAGTTCTCTCAGGACCTTACATGTTTGAATAAGGTCACCCCTCATTCTTCTAAATTCCAAGGAATACAGACCCAACCCATTTAACATCTCTTGATGGGACACTTCTCTCATCTCTTAGCCTGGTGAATCTCCCTTGGACTGCTTCCAAATCCTTTCTTTGGGAAGGGACCAAAACTGCGCGGTATTCCAAGTGTGGCCTTACCAACATTCTCTACAACTATAACAAAACCTCCCTTTAATTAAACTCCAACCCCTTTGAAATGCCACTTACCATCTGCCAACTTTTTATAATTCATGCAATAGAACACCTGGCTCCTTCTAAACTTTAGTCATTTGCAGTCTCTCTCCAATTAATAAACCACCTTTTGATTCCACTTACAAATGTATATGACCCCACACTTCCTCACATTACTTCATTTGTCAGGTTTTCACCCAATTGTTCAATATGTATATATATCACATTGCAGATTCACAATGTTCTCATCAAAACGTGCCCTTCCACCTGTTTCCGCATCATCATCAAATTTGGAAACCTTACATTTTGTTTCCTCCTCCAGGTCATTTGTAAACAACCGAGAGGCAAAAACCAATCCCTGGGGTACACCTTTAGTTACATCCCTCCAGCCTGAAAAGGACCCATTTATTTTAACTCCTTTTCTATGAGACAACTAGTTTTTAATCCATGCTAACAGATTTCCTTCAATACCCTGGGCTCTTAATTTGTGCACCAACCTCTAGCACTTTGTCAAATGCCTTTTGGAAATCTAATACACGACATATACAGACTCTCCTCTATCAACTCTCCTTGTCACATCCTTAAAGAATTTGAGAAAATGTATCAAACGTGATTACCTTTCATAAAACCGCATTGACGAGGTTTGATTATATTCCGCTTTCCTAACTGTTTGGTTATTTCTTCTTTTATTGTTGATGTTAGCATCTTGCTAACAATAGATGTTAAACTAACTGGCCTCTAGTTCCCCACATTCTGTCTTCTTTTTTTGAACAAAGAAGTCACTTTGGTTGTTTTCCAGTCTTCTGGTTTCCTTCTGGAATTTCTCAAGTTTTGCAAAAATTGCAATCAATGGGTTCACTATCTCTGCAGCCTCTTCCTAATAAAACCTTTGAGTGTAGACAATTGGGACCTGGCAATTTGTCTCGTGTTTCTCTAACAGTTCATCCCTTGTGATTGAGATTTTACAAATTCCTCCCTGTTCATTGAAATTAGCCTATGTGTTAGGGATACTTGCGCTGTTCCCCATGGTGAAGATTGATACAAAAAATTGATTTCACTTGTCTGTCACTTCTTTGTTTTGTTATTAATTCACCAATCTTGTTCACAAGAGACCCCAGACTTACTTTATCTGTCTTCTTCCTATTTCTAAATATTTGTTTTGATATTACACAAACGTTTTCTCTCAAAATCAATTTTCTTTCTTCCTTATGAGCTTTTAAGTCTTGCACTGCTGGATCCTAAAAACCTCCCAGTACTCTGGCCTACCACCAGCCCTTACCACTTTGTATGGTCTACTTTTCAATTTAACATTATCCTTGACCTCCTTTGTTATGGCATTTCATGTCAATATATGTCTACCTTGATTCAACAAACAGTTCAGTATTTTCCCGTGAAAAATTCATCCCGACTGTGAATATTTAATCCTATTAGGACTGGATTCCCACTTAAAAACTTCAATTTACAGAGACCATATAAGTTGTAACCCCTTTGTAACTTTTGAAATTGGTTTGATCCCCTGGGATATCATTCAAAATTGCGAATTTGTAATATGAAAATTGTATCAAACAGATGGTGAGGGGGAAAGAGCTGAAAATTCTGTTTACTCAATCCAGAGGTGAAAGAGGAGTATGATTCTTGTTCGATCAAAGGATCTACCTTCAAAGTAAGACCTCCCAGCTGTGAGGATGCTGTACTCAGGAAAATATGAACTGAAAAGCCACCAGCTGACGTTGGCAGGAGACTACAATCAGGGAAGAGGAACCTGGCCGGTCACTAAATAAGTTATGACTTATCAGTTGTTGGAAGAGTGACCCGTGAAATAGTTGTGAATATGTAGGGCTCAACTCATACCACTGAACTTGAGAGAGAAAAGGGAGGTATCAAAAGTGACAGCGGTCACGTTTAGGGTACTGTAACCTTTTAATCTCCACAGAATAGAGATTAATCTTTTATTAATTGTTAAATCCACAGTCCATAATTCTGCATAGTGAGCAGCAATTCAATTAGCAGCCTGTTATAAATGTAAGTAGGCAGGAGAAAATATAAGCCCTCAGTCAGCTGGAGAATTTGAATTCTAGAATAAAAACTAGCTTAGCAATAGTAACCATGAAACTACAGGATTGTACTGAAGACACAAATGATCTCTAAATCTACTGCCTTGTGTTCTGGTCCACATGTGACTCTAGGCCAAAGCCTGGAGTCTTGGCTCGTAACAACTCCCTGAAATGGCAAACCATTCATTTCAAGAGCAATTAGGGATTGATAATAAATGATGAATTTGACAATATTGTCTGCATTCCATGAAAGGAGATCCCTCATCTTAAAATCAGGAAGCCTTGGATACAAATCCCACTCCAGAGGCTTCAATGTAAAAGCTGGGTTGTCATTCCAATGTTCTCCTGAGGGATTGGTGTTCAGTCACAGTGCTCTCTTTCAGAATGCATGTTAAATGTCTTTCCTCTCAGTTAAACTTAAAAGACTGCTGACATTGGAATCTGGAGCAAGAAGCTGGAAGAACTCTGAGTCAGGCAGCATCTGTACAGAGAAATAAACAGTCGACTTTTTGGGTCAAGAAAGATATAATAGCGTTATTTTGATGTACGGCAGGAATGTTCTCTCTGGTATCCTGGTCAACATTTATCTCTCAACTAACTTCTAAAAATAGATGAAATGCCATTTGTAGGATTTTGTGTATAATTTGCTAGTCCCATCACAACACTTGACTACACTTTAAATTGTATTTCATTGGCTGTAAAGTGCTGTGGGATTTCCCAAGGTTGTGAAAGGTACTGTATACAGTAAGTGCCTTCAATGGTTGAGGAATTGAGTATAAAAGTCAGTAAGTCATGTTGCAGCTGTATAAAACTTTGGTTTGTCCACACTTGGAGTATTGTGTGCAGTTCTGGTTGCTACACTACGAGGAGGATGTGGTGGCTCTGGAGAGGGTGCAGAAGAGGTTCACTATGATGTTGCCTGGATTGGAGTGCATGAGCTATAAGGAGAGGTTGGACAAACTTGGATTGTTTTTGCTGGAGCATTGGAGTCTGAGGGGGCAACCTGATAAAAATGTATAAAAATTATGAGACACAGATAGGGTAGATAGTCAGAGCCTTCTTTCCTTGGGTGGAAGTGTCAAATACTAGAGGGCACAGGTTTAAGGTTGGAAGTGGAAAGTTTAAAGGAGATGTGTGAAGCAAGTTTTTTTTATATACTGAGTGGTAGATGCCTGGAATGTGCTACCAGAGTCAGTGGTAGAAGCAGATACAATAGCAATGTCGAAGAAGCATTTAGACAGACACACAAATAGGCAGTGAATAGAGGGATAGGGACCATGTGCAGACTAATTTAATTTGACATCATGGTTGGTGCAGACATATGCTGAGTGCCTGTTCCCGTGCTGCACTGTTCTATTTTCTAAGTTCAGCATTTACTTTCTTTACATTCATGTATGATTTTTGAAGACGAAAGTCACTGTAAGTATATGATCAGCCCTGTCATTTCTTTATGTCATTGATTCCTTTTGCCTTGGCTGAATGAAGGTCTGCTGGTTATACACTTCATCCTGTGTTATCCTAAACAATCTCAGCTTCTATATTTTGTAAGTCATACACCTTACTTCAATGGTCAGATTCCCTTTTGCTTCACTGTTTCCCTCAAGAGGGGGTGGAGGGGTGGGGTGGGGGCGGGCAGTTGTGAATCAAAGACCAGGATGGAAGGGTTATCAGATACAGAATTGCAATGAGTGGAAATCAATGAAGATAGCCGAGCACATTCTTTAAATTTGGGCTCCACATTCAGGTGTCCCTATTTCAAAAAGGGACCTTTTATTGCTGCAAGCTTACCCAAATCTGGTTTTACTGATGTAGCCAGCACTGCCAATGATGAGATTGCCTTGCAAAAGAGCCATCATGCAGTTATTTCCAATTACAGAGTGCCTCATGTCTGTTTTAGGTGTGCCAATTGCACAACAGCATTTTTTCCATAATGGACAGATTTGTGTAACTTTCCTTCTCTTCATTTTAGTTGCTTAGAAACCCAGTTAATGAGCAGTTTTATAGAGATGGAAAGATTAAAGTTGGAATTGTTAATTTGTACCTATTCATTTATTTTGTTGTGAAAATAGTAAATGCTATAACAATATTGAACTCCCTGCTTCTAATAAGATTTTTGATGGAATAGAAAATGTGAAAGGTTTGTTTATATTGGCTAATCTTTGGTTTTGATATCAATTTTCCATGCATTTCTTCAGTGTTATCACCTCATCAATTCACAATGCAAAGTTGGCTCTTGCTTGAAGTAGGCAATTTCAAATTCAAAAGATCAATTGAAAGATCTCTTTAAAGATTAAACAGTAAAAGTGTTCATCTTACTTGAGTTAAAGCCCAACACTCAAACTGCACAAGTTTAGAAATCCGATTAAGATTTAATTAAAAAACACTGATATGAAAATTAAACAAAATATTTTGATACAACTATTTCCTGACACAGATGATGTTACTGTATAGTAACAATTGTATAATATAGACAAATTTGTCATCACCGTATAAACTTTGATACTATGAGTATTTAGATTCCTAGATACAAGAGATATCTACATATGTATAAATTACAGTCACCAGGGACTGCAGAGTATAATTACATTTAACCTTAATGCTCAAAAATGATAGAGCAACAAATGACACTGGCCTAAAAATTCTAAAATGGCACAGAGCAGGAAACACATGCCAGTTCCTTGGTGTTATCACTGTGAGTTTGACCCTCAATTGTTTATGATTTACATTAATGACCTGGAGAAGGGAACAAAATGTGAAGTTTCCAAGTTTGCTGATGATGTTTGCTGTTAAACGAATACAGACCCAATTCTGATAGGACAAACCTCTCATTCCAAGAACTAGCCCAGTGAATCTCCCTTGTACTGCCTTCAGTGTTACTGTATCTTTTTTCAGACAATGGGACCAAAACTGTACACAACTGCTCCAGGCGTGTCCTCGCCAACACCCTGTACAACTGTAATAAAACCTCCCTATTTGTAAACTCCAATCCCCACATAATAAAGGTCAAGATGTTGTTTGCCTTAACTTCTCGTCACACCTGCCTGTTAGCATTTTATGATCACTGCACTAGAACACGTAGATCCCGCTGAACAATCATTTGAAGGCTCTCTCCATTTAGATAATAATCAGCCTTTTGAATTCCCTTACTGAAATGCATGACCTCACAATTCCCCACATCAAACTTCGTTTGCCAGGTTTCTGCCCAATCACTCAATCTATCTGTATCCTGTTGTGGAATAACAATGCCCTCATCACAACATGCTCTTCCACTTTTTGCTGTATCAGCAAACTTGGAAACCTCACATTTTGTTCCCTTCTTCAGGTCATTAATGTAAATCATAAACAAATGAGAGTCAAAAATCACACAGCGATAACACCAGGGAACTAGCATGTGTTTCCTGCTCTGTGCCGTTTTAGAACATTTTTATGCACAGTGTATTTTTAGGCCAGTCATTTATTTCTCTATTATTTTTGAGCATTAAGGTTAACTGTAGTTCGATGGAATAGTTTAGAAGAATGAGCTGTCTTCTTGCAGTTTAGAAGAATAAGCATAGCACTGACATTCAAACCTACAAAGATCCTAAGGGGCATGACAGGGCACATGTTGAAATGTTTTCACTAGTTTGGGAATCACAAACAAGGGGGAACAGCTGCAAAATAAGAGTCCATTCATTTAGAAAAGGTGCATAGGAATTTCTGCTCTTGGAGGATAGTGAAACTCTGGAATTCTCCACCCCCGAGGCCATTGGATATACTTAAGCTGGAGATAGATAAACATTTGAAAGATCAAGGAATTGAGGATAATGGGGAACTGGCACTGAAGGGAAATTGAGACCTGTGGAGATCAGCCATGATCATATTGAATGGTGGGCAGACTAGAAGGAATCTATGGCCTACTCCTGCACCTATTTTCTTGTGTTCTTGTATGCCCAGCTCTTGTAGCAATTTATGATCTAAAGAGACATTATGATTTTTTTTCCCCATTAGTGCACACTTACAATAAGAAATTATGTGAGTTTTTACAAAATATCTGAAACTAACAAATGCTGATTGATGTTACATCTGAATCTCATGGAAGGGAGGTGGCCAATGAACACACCCACTGATGGGGATCATTGCATGACTTACAAAATATTTACAGGAAAGGTCTACAGGGCAGGCAAGAAAGCAGGCATCATTTTCACTGCTATGAACCTCAGTATCCTGGTTAAAAATGTGGAAGGCAGGAAAAGCATCCTTTCTGCTAATAGTCTATGGATATCACCAATGGCCAAGTTGAATCACCAAAGAAAGGAAGTGGTTTCAGGGCTCAGTACCAGGAGTGCAGAAAAAAGTTTAATGACTTTGCACATTTATGCAAGGTCAGTGGAAAGACCACCAGGCTCAATGACAGCTTCTATCCTGCTGTTATAAGACTATTGAATGGTCCCCTCGTACAATAAGGTGGACTCTTGACCTCACAATCTTCCTCGTTATGACCTTGCACCTTATTGTCTGCCTGCACTGCACTTTCTCCATAGTTTTAACACTATTCTGCCCTGTTATTATTTTCCCATGTACTATTCAATGCACTGATGTGATGAAATGATCTGTCTGGATGGCATGCAGAACAAAGTTTTTCCACTGTACCTCAGTACATGTGACAATAAACCAGTTTACCAAATTAACAATTTCCCCATTATACTCATACACTATACTAACTTCCAGATATTCAACCATAGCAGTGTTATCTCACAAACCACTAATGTTCTCCCTCCTGCTTATTGGTATATTATTGTCACATGTACCAAGCTACAGTGAAAAACTTTTGTTTCTGTGCCATCCAGACAGATCATGTCATAAGTACATCAGTATAGTAAAAAGAAAAAGTCAAATATAGTGTTGAAGTTACAGAGAAAGTGGGAAGAGAGTTCTCAATCTCTCAGTGCACCAGTAGGCTAGAGGCAGCTGGTTCTACCATGGTCACAAGATATGACTTTGAGGGGAGGGGATTACAGAATGGTGCCCATGCTCATGAAGAACATTAAAGATGATAATTAGCTTATATACATTCCTTCTGATCCACTTCCCTCTCCTCCCACAATCTTATAGCTGGGGGAAGGCTTAAACCCACCCTTTTTAACTACTCCCTCCCCCTCAACATGACCACATCCAATAACTTCATTTCAGACACAAGAAATGCTGCCTGTGTGGGCCAAGAAAATAAATTGCAAGACACAGAAGAAATTAACAGTATTTTACTATATCTGACTTTCTCCCAGTTCAGCTTCTGGCACCATGCAGAAATTAAAGAGTAGCCGAGAGGTTGGGTCTACTGTGCTAAGGGACCAAGCAGGGGCAGTCTAGAATCAAGTCCAGTGAAGACAATTTTGTGTATCAGCTCTGAATCAGAGCAGAAAAATAAGGATACTGTTGGAGCATCCTGCAGATGACAAATGAAGGCTTTAAATTTGAAGGTAATTCGAACATTGTTCATCCTGCTCAAAAACCACCATGAGATGTCTAAAAACATGGGGATGTCTAGTTCCAGCCTTGGAAAGGACTTTGTGCAAATTTTCAAGGCTGCCCATTTCACTAGGGAAATCGTGGCCAGCACTATGTCAACATTTCTGGAGCCAATTACGTCAGATGTGCATCCCACAATGATTGGCACCATCCCAACCTGCTTTAGGCAGGAGGATGTAATGCACATGCAAAAGTAGAACTCAATGTTTCATAATATGCAAGGAACAATATAATCAACCAATCATGAATGAGAGTTTATACTCCAATTGAACATGGGAATATGTTTAAAAATGCATGCACAGTCTGAATGAATTTCCAGGCCACACCCTATGGGACAGTTCATGCTTAATTTCAACAAGGAAGTGATAATTACAACAGTACCCTATGAGGACACCCTAAATCAGAGAAATGGGCATGATATCTTGATTTCAGTTTGTATCTTTGAATTGGTACTTAATGTATAATGCCTAGGATATATATTTAAAGTTTTGCTCATGATAAATTGACATGCTTAACAAAGAAATGATGAAAGCTTTAAGAATAAACAGCCTTCCAGTGTAATTGGGAGGGATTATGAAAACAGATTATCAAAAAGTGCTTCACAAAGAATTTGCCTTCCTTAATCCCTCATATCATTTTGCAAAATGAAAGCACAGCAACTCCTGCACTCAACAGACTAAGTTTAATGAAAGGTATAATAGTCAAAGATGATACTGCTCATTCCATATTGTAAGCTGTAGGACAAGTATTGTTTCTGTTGGTTAATACAGTGGATTTAACACCCAGTATTCTGGTCAGACAGTGAAAAATTAAAAACTGAAGTCTGCTGATATCTGCTTGCCTGAGGCTGAACCCCAGAGCTGATGCAAGATTGTACATGAAAATAAGCTATGTAGTTAATAAAGAGAAAACCCAATCAACATCAAATGCCATTGCCATATATCCAATCCAAATGAGTTTTTTTTTTATCTTTAGACAAATATAAATATGGTGAGACAAGCCTCATCATTCAGCTGGATTTTGTTTTCCACTTTAAAGAGTTTATGAACAGCACTCTCATAAGAAGGTGTGTTCTTTATCAAGAGTGATCTCGAACTTCTTATGTATGGTAACCATCATCTACTTCATTTATAAAACACTGAGTGTTTGTCACCTAAAGGTAATGAGTTCAGGATGGATGGGAGTGGAGTGGGGGCCAGTTCAATGAAGGTTTTCAAATTCTATCAACAATAATTTGCATCCACAAATGCTCTTAGCACAGAAAAATACATAAAGAAAACAGGGAAAGCTCCAACAGCCCAGAATGAAGCCTTTGGTTTCCTCGCTCCCTTCAACCCTGCAGACCACCTGATTATTTGGCCTGGTCCTCAAGGATTCCTAATTTTGTCTTCTGCTTCAGATGGCATGCACCCACTGGCAGGGGGGGGGGGGGGGGGGGGTCCAGTTACCTGTGCAGATATTGTGCTGGAAATATTAAAATCCTACCATGGAGTTGGTAAATCATCATATCCTATGCCACGCCAGCTCAACTCCACCCTCCCTGTCTGCCCATAGTCATCAGAACCACCATCTCAGAGTATACTTCCACGTAATGCTGTCTAACACCGCCACAACACCCAGACCTCTTTAGTCATCACTTTAAGTGAAGGAAGAGTTCTTCAAACCATTGGCCTATCCTCCAACATGACCACAGGCCAGCACAATGATGCCTGACTGTCCATAAGCTCCACAAATATCAGAAAACGTCAAAACACGAACTAATTGCAATGTGCAACTGAAGCAGTCAACATTTTCATTTTGACTAATAGTGCCTTTGGGCTCCAGGAGTGCATTTTTTACACTATTTCTGACAATGTAAGACCATCAGAAATAGAAGCAGTAGGCCATTCAGCCCATCATACTCATTCCTCTATTCACAAGATAAAGAATGATGTCAGTGCCACTCTCCTGTATTAATCCCATACCACTTGATCCACTTTCTAGCATGTTGTTCTGAATCTCATTGAATGAGTTGCTAGGCCCCTTGAACATACATTGAAATGGTTTGACCAAGAGGCCCTCATCTGATAGCAATTAACAACTGCATGGACCCACTGTTGAATGCACCTATAAGGCAGTCGAGTTGAATCTCTGATGTTACATTAGAGTAATATACCATTCATATCTTAGCCAATTGTCTGACATTCTTCCACTAAAATGGGCAGAACAGAGACCTTAAAGCCTACAAGGGGATTTCAATGCATTTGAGCTACTTTCATTCCATTTTGCAAGGGGCTTGTGCCAACTACTATTCTAAAGGGAATGTAGATCATCATGTGGCCCAATGCAAAGTCTTTCAAAGTGCTACAATTGCCTCGCTCATTTTGAGGAAGCCAGCTAGCCCACTAGGACATGTTTTCCAGATGTTTTTGTTTGTCATGTCTCCAAATGCTTCAAATGTCTATATTACTGCTGAAGTGATAATTACTCTGAATGCCATGTGCAATAAAATTGAAAATCTGCTGGATTTACATATCTGGTTTGGCATTTGTGCCAGACACTTGAATGATGAAGGGAATAATCTTCTAATCCTAATCATTATTTGATTATAGCAATATTTTGTGAAAACTCTAAAGGATTTATTTCCTTTGTGGCAATGTCATGCCTTGTAGAACATATAGAATTGATTAATAAAGATAAAGAGTGGATTTTTGCCTAGCCTTGTTATCCCAACAGTCCTGGTACCACAGAAGTGGAATGTAGCCATATGAGGGGTTGTCTGGACTTTCCAGGCCTATTCAGTGGAGTTGCCAAATACTTGAAATCCAACCTCTCACCATCTCCTAACCATTGTTAAGATCTATTAAGTATAATTCAGGTGGATAATGTTTTCTTATTATTTCATTGGACATGGACCTCATTGGCAAAGTCGGTCTTCATTGTCTATCCTGAACTTCTGAGTTGAAATGGCAGTTAGGACTGTCTTGATCCATAAGTGGACTAGACTGGATATGAATGGTAGATTTCCTACCTTGAAAAGCTTCAGTTAACCAGACTTTTTTTAAAACAACAAACCATTGGGTTTGTGCCTACCATTCACACCAGTATTCCTCCACTACCCATCTGAATCTCACATCTTGGGTCTTAACAATGGCTAGGAGATGGTAGGAGATTGGTTCTCCTCCTGGGACCAAACTGCCTGCAAAGTTTCCACAATATCTGGCAACTCGGCAGCAGGTAACTTTGTTTTATAATTCCACTCTTATTTAATGACTTGAACTGAAACTCTCCAGTTGCCATGGGATCTGAATTCATGGCTCTGGATCAACAGTCCATAATTTTGACTATCCGGCCCAACACACTAACATATAAACACATTTAACCTTCCGACCAGGAGCAAGCCTTCAGCCCCTCGAGCCAGCTCTACCCTTTTGATAACATCAAAGCTAATCTGATTATAACTCAAGGGTGCAAGTCACTTAAATTTCTAGCCTGTATGGTCATGTCATTAATACTGCTGACTTAGCTTATTTGTACTGATTACACAGGTCACTTCATTGTCTACACACCATACGGACCTGCACCAGTTTTCTTTCACCTCTGGTGAAATCTAAACTTGGCATTCCAGTCTACCTAATAACTTTATCCACTTACTTGTAGAATCTTTCCACCTCCGCCTTAAAAAAAAATATTCACAGATTCTGCTTTCCTTGCCCTTTGAGTAAGAGAGTTCCAAAGACTCGTGACCTTGTCAAGACCCCTCAGGATCTTACACCTTTCATTCAACCTCTGCACTCTAGGACAATGGGATTGACAGGACTTCTGCTCTTCCTGGCTCTTCAGAAAGGATTTTAAGATTAAAAGTAAGATTCAAAGCTTAGTCAGTGGTCATCTGGAAGAAAGATGAATGGGGCAAACTCATGTCAAAGTTATATAATACAAAAACAGATTCTTAAGACGGTGTTAGATCTGGAGATGTTGTCCAGAAGGTTCTTCAGAATTCAAGAGAGAGGCACAAATCTTACGGTTACAGCTGTTTTATTAGATGTTCATCATAGTACAGGTCAGAGGGTCAACCTGTACCAGCAGACGAGGCGAGTAAAGTAGTAACAAATTTGAGCACATGCTTTCTTTTAATACTGAAAACCAGTCTGAACCATTTTAGATAAGAAACCTGCTAACAGGTACTGACTGAGTCACACTTCAGCTTTGCAGACAAAGAAACTATGAAGTATAGAACCAAATGTACTACAAGTTACTAAAAGTTTACAAACGGGTGATTATACAAACATATAAGCAAGCGTAAAGAAAGCTAGAAGTATAAGGAAAAACACAATAAAAACAACAATCTGGACCCTAATCCAACAGGTGGCCTTGATATTTCTGAGCAGACAAGAATGCAAGTGGGCCTGCAAATGAGTGGGAAGGCTGGAGCAATTGATATCAAACCCAACCTCACCCTCTACTGTAGTGGACGGAGCCCTTGGCCATATCTCATCTGTCCTCACTGACTCTCCAAGTTAGAGCAAGAACAGAGTTCCACTGGTCCTCACCTTCCACCCTACAAGTCTTCACATTCAATGCATCATCCTTTTCAATTCCTGACAGCTCTGACAAGACTCGATCAGCAGATACACATTGCCTTCCCTCCACACCTTCAGCATTTTGAAGGGATTGTTCCCTTCACAGCTCCCTGGTCCACTCTTCTGTCCCCACTAACAACTCCATCTTTCTAATGCAAACACATGAGATGGTACACCTGCCCTTTCACATCTTCCCTTCCCACTATCGAGGGACATAAACAGTCATTCCAAATGAAGCAGCAATTTATTTGAACTTCTTCCAATCTAGTCTACTGCATTTAGTGTTCATGGTGTAGTCGCCTGTGTTGGAGAAACCAAACACAGATTGGATGACTGCTCTGAGAACACCCATGTTTAGTCCACAGGAGTGACCCTGCCGCTATAACTCTTCATCCCACTCCAACTTACCCCATGTGATCTCCGGCACTTTTATAACAAGGTCCAGTGCAAGTTTGAGGAACAACACTTCATTTTCTGTCTGAGCACATTGCAGCCTTCTGTACTTAATATTGACGTCACCAACTTTTAGGAACCTTGATCTTTCTGTCTGTATCAAAACTGGCAGTTTCTGCCAGTCATCACATGTGATTTTGACACAGTATTTCTCTCTCCATTAGTGTAGCCTGACCTCCTGGACTTGCCCCAAAGCCCAGAAACATAACACATAAGCAGCATAATCTGCCTCTAATTGTAACAAGTTAGAAATTTGGTCTCACTCTATCACCCTGCCCAATTGCAACTGAAAACAAACTTTTCTCTCTTTATCTGGGCTGATGAGAGGTCTGAGACCTGAAATATTAACTATTTCTCATTCCACAGATGCCGCCTGACCTGTTGAGTATTTCCAATATTTTCCTGTTTTTATTTCAGATTTCCAGCATTTGTCATTTTTTTGTTTAAATTTCTCTTGCTTA
Organism: Pristis pectinata; assembly: GCF_009764475.1. Lineage (NCBI taxonomy): Eukaryota > Metazoa > Chordata > Chondrichthyes > Rhinopristiformes > Pristidae > Pristis > Pristis pectinata. The sequence goes on from NC_067415.1 coordinate 74,161,360, forward strand.
ACTTTCCAACAACAAGAGAGCTGGCTGGTTGTGAAGCTGGGGAAGGGTTTCAGTTCAGATTTGACATTTATGAATTCTAGCATCTGTTCCCTGGCAGTCCCTTTGCATTCTGATCAATCAAAGGGAAAAGAAAAAGAACAGCATATTTTTATAAATCCTTTTCAAGCATGCCAACATGAGTTAAAATCTTTTGATGCATGGACTCTTGTAATGTAGGAAATTCAGCAGCCAATTTGCACACTGCAAGCTCTTACTTTCAGCAATGTGATAAGAAGTAGATAATCTGTGCTTTTATATATAGAAGTTAATCAGATAAAACGCACAACTGCCTTTCAAGCTGTATTCACTGCTGCCACAATTTATGCAGATTGATTAGAGCTATTGAGTTCTTAAGGCAAAGTAATACAGCATGGAAACAGGCCCTTTGGCACAATTCATCTGGATGCCCACCTAAGCTAGTCCAAATTTCCCTGCATTTGGCTCATATCCCTCTAAACCTCTCCATGTACCTGTCCAAGAGTGTTTTTATAAAAACATTGTTATTATACTTTCCTTCACCACTTCCTCTGGCAGCTCATTCCAAATACACACCACCCTCTGCGTAAAGTTGCCCTTCAGGTGTCTTTCACATCTTCACCCTCTCACCTTAAATCTATGTGCACTTGTTTTTGAATCCCTTTCCCTGGGAAAAAGACTGTGCATTCATCCTGTCTCTGCCCCTCATGATTGTATACTCTTCTGTAAGGTTAACCTGCAGTCTCTGATATTCCAAGAAATAAAATCATAGCCTACACGACCTCGCCGTCGTGTCCTTTAAATATTCTTGCATGTCTTCTTTGTGCTCTTTCCAGCTTAATGATGTCTTTCTTAGAACAGAGTAATCAAAACTCTACACAATGCAGTTGTGGAATTGTAAATGGAGGAATAATTTACAGAGTAGATTTTTTTGCATCTTTGTTTTTACTTTATTTCTCATCCATCTTATGATTGGGTAAGTTGTAATCATGACAAATAAGTCTTCAGTTTTGGTCACACATTATTTTCTTGCGAGTTAGAAGTAGTGGCATGAAAACAGTGCCACTGGGGACAAGAGGAGCTGTTCCTGGCAGGTAGAAATGAGGAAGGAGCAACACTAAGGATGGGAGGAGCAGAGACAGAATAGGGACAATATTAGGAACAGTGGAGGGGGGGGGGGGGGGGGGGGGGGGAAGGAAAACTGAAGTGACAAGATAAACTGGAAAATACAAGTGCCATTATAGAGGGGAAGGGCAAGCGAGTATTCTCAGGAAGATAGAACATTTGAGGAGAGTGGAGAGATATACAAGATCAACAATGAAAGGTGTAGAATTAACAGAAAAACAGGTGAATTCTGGACTTTGGCATGCCACTGAAATTGATCTTATGTGACAGTTTGGATTTTGAAATAAATGATAGGTGAATTCCAAGAGTAAAATTACCTCCCACAGTGCATGAAATATAAAGGCCCATTTCCACCCAGGGATGGCACAATGATAAATTAATCCATTCCATATAACAGCACTGATGTATTTTCTTGATAATTATTGAACATAGAAGTGTAATGTCACTGGTATCAAACACCATAAGTGGTAGCAGCTGGGTCTGAAATGAAGAATGAAGCCAAGGGCTCATTTATATTGCATTACTTACAATACACCAAGAATGATTATTAGTATGGTCCTTGAAAGCAGAGCATAATAAAAATCTGATTTCATAGTCTATGCTTAGGTCAAATTATCTATTTATTCACATTTCTTGAGTATTAAATACCCATTCTACTTTATTAGTTGCAATAGTTAACTGAAATCTATTGGTTAAGTCAATTACCCTAACGATGTTTTGAGTTTCAAATCCACACCCTTGTTTCATGAAGAATAGCTCCTTCTGGTTGACCTTAATCTGAAAGCCTGGGAAGTGGTAGCCCTCATGATTCCTGAGGATAAATGCAGTCTATCATTGCAAAAAGAGTATCCAATAATACTGGCAAGTCTATGTACTTGCTCAACTGATGAAGGAAAAACTGAGGATGTTCTTTTAGTGTGGAGAATCAATGACCTCTCCAGTGCTCCAGTGAGCAGCAAGTTGTGAGATATGCACAGATCAGCTGCCATCACCTGGAATACTTGAGGCCGAGAACCTGACAATTATGGTGACCTTGACCTCAAGATATGATTTGTTCATCCACAAGTGTGCAGCTGGGGAACTCTGCAGAAGGTTGCAGATACCTGCTAGAAGGTTCTTAGAAAATCAGCCTCAGAGAAATTGGTCCCCAGCAAGGTTGAGATAGGAATGTTGGTCCTTGGAGTCTCTGGAGTTGGGATCTGTGGGCATGAGCATGAGGTGCAGGCTTTCATTCCCAGGCAGGTCTGCACTGCTTCCAATACCCTTCCTGCAAATTCAACTCATGCACCAAACCCAGCAGAGCCTTAACTGCAGAACCCATTGTAAGGAGAATTCAATTTTCTGTCGTCAATATTAACAGTTGTCAGAACCAACCAGTCATTCTACTGCTCTACAGCAGACTGCATATTAGAACATAGTGGGCACCTGGTCAGCAGTTACAGAGCTAGCATGCAACAGAAACCTGCTCTTGTTGAAAGTCACCAGTGATGTAGGTTCTTTGGATCAACAGAACTAATTTCTAAACATTACCCTGGGAATGACATCATCATGTGCACATTCAACACAAACTGCTCATTCCTGCAAATGCAGTGACTGGTCAAATGTCTGAAGCAGTGAAACACCAGGAAGCATCAATTTTCATCCACAAACTGAGGATAAGGTGGTGAATTTCTACAGGTCATTCATTAAAATTATACACTTTGCCATCACAGCTCGTGTGATTGCATAAGGTATGGATTAATAAGATGACTTGTTTCCTGGATCATCATCGGTAAGGCTTCACAGATTCTCCCAGATATTTCTGTACCGGGCAGGCACAGAATTTTCTAAACCCAGTATGTTTGAGAATTGGGTCATTTATATTCCCTATCTCCTTCAAATGACTAAAAAGCATTTGGTCCACAAATGGAATAAAAAGGTCTAACGCAGGGTAAATAAGAAAAAGAAATTGTAAGTGACCAGAACTCTGCACAAGAAGCTGAGATTCTTTACTATAAATCTTTCACACAGTTAGGAAACAAAATGTAAAAAAAAGTAGCCCTGAGGAGATGTGAGCTATGTGTGTGAATACACAATTATTTCATGTACTGTTTTAATTTCATCATGTGAACTAAGTACAGGTGTTGTTAGCAGTATGTACCCTTATTCTGATATCCCCTAAAGATCATTAGAAATGACAAGCTAAACAAGACTGTCTCAAACCACTTATGAATATATCGCAATTGCTGAACATAGTTACATTTGTAGATAGGTGACCACCATCTTCTCTCTGATACCATAATTCCCAAATTCAACCTAGTCCATTCAGGTGTGGTAAAACCAGTCAAGGTTCACAAAGTTGTGCAACTTAAGTTCTTTAATCATTTAATGTACTTACACTTAATATGCAAATGCAAATCTGCTGTCCCCTTCATCACACATTGTTCCATTTTGCTTCAAATATTACTCTTATGAACAGTTGTCATTAACTCAAGATGATTTCAAAAGCTCGTCCAGCAATCACTTGGAGGAGTCTGTCCCCAATGAGCAGGGATCAGTCCTGTGCACAGTTGCCTCGCAAGTTGAAGTTTTCTCTGAATCTCCCTCTTTTATAATACAAAGAACACACCTGATTGTTGCAACCCCCTCCCCCCAGGGAACAGCAGAAGATGCAACTTGTCTGTAACCTCTCAACTTCTCATCAACCAGGGTCCAAGATGTTCCTTCCAGGTGAAGTAAAAATTGACTTGTACCTCCTCCTATTTTATGTACTGCATTCAGTACTCATGACATGGACTCCTTCATTTGGAAGGCAAAATACAAATTGGGTGATCATTTTTCAAAGCACTTCTGTCAGTCTGGAGGAGTGACAATCCTGTTGCAAGCATCCTGTTGCCACTTTACCATTCCCATTCTCTCCTCCCTGCCTTTTGCTTCCTACACAGCAAAGTTTCAAAGGTTAACATAAGCTTGAGCATTGGTATGTCATCTTCTGACTTGACCACTCCAGATAGGACTTTCACAGTGAATGGCAGGGCCCTGGTGAGTGTTGTAGAAGAGGGACCCTTGAGTACAAGTATATGGTCCACTGGAAGTGGAGTTACAGGTAGATAGGGTGGCAAAGCCAGCTTTTGGCACACTGGCCTTCATAAGTCAGGGCATTCAGTATAAAAGTTGATAGGTCATGGTGCAACACACACAGTATAACAACTTAAAAGACAGTTGGACAGGTACATAGATTGGAAAGGTTTAGAAGGTTATGAGCCAAATGCTGACAATGGGACTAGCATAGATGGGGCATCTTGGTTGGCATAGACCAGTTGAGTCAAGGGGCCTGTTTCTGCACTGTATGACTATGCTTCACTTCCAGCTTCTCTCTCCGGTTGCTGCCTGACTTGCTGCAAATTCCCACATTTAAGGTTTTTTGTGTATTTCATACATACCCAAGGTGCAAGTTGTCAACTTTGGGCAATGTCTCCTAAGTGATAGATGCTGCAGAATCCTGAATTAATCCAATGATTGAATTTTGGACACACTAATTTTGTGGCCCCTAGTAGTCCAAATAAGAAATTGATCTTAACTATCAGAAACTTGCTTTTTTGTTTAACTTTAGTAAAGAAGATGTAATAAAACCCAAAATCATTCAAATGATTTTGACTACTTAATTGTAATATTGCTTTGAAGAAGTTTCACAGTTCAGTGTTTTGTTTTAATTGCAACTACAGACATATTCAGCACAGGGACCCTCATTATCTCACTGGGTGGTGTTCTGAGAAATGTAGTTGTTTTCTTTGTTGAGTTAGTTTATCTCTGCTGAGATAATGTTGGGGAGAAAGTGATGGCTCTTTATCTTCCCTGAGCTGGATGTTGGAAACATCAAGGTTCTGCTGTAAATTAATGCACATAAAACCTCTATGCCAAATGTGGCCTTGTGAATTGGATCAATCCTGGAACCAATTACTCACCATCATTCTTTGGCCTGGCTTAACTGGCCTCTTGGGGGTGAGATAGACTAAAGTATTCTGGTGAATACTGAAGTATTCATTAAGGACCATCCCCACCTCTTCCAACTCCAGGCAGATGTTTCTTCTTATCCCTGATTGGTCCTTCCCTCACTATAGTCATCCTCTTGTTCTTCACATATGTGTAGAACACCTTGGGGTTTTCCTTTATTCTACTCACCAAGGACTTCTCATGCCCCCTTCTAGCTCTCCTAAATCCATTCTTAAGCTCCTTCTTGGCTACCTTGTAACTCTCCAGAGCCCTGTCTGATCCATGCTTTCTAAACCTCAGGTAAGCTTCTTTCTTCCTCTTGACAAGATAGTCTACATCTCGTGTCAACCACAGTTCCTTCACTCTACCATCCTTACCTTGCCTCAATGGGACAAACTTATCCAGAGCCCCATGCAAGTATTCCTTAAACAACCTCCATATTTCCATTGTGCACTTCTGCAAGAACATCTTTTCCCAATTTACACTCCCAAGTCCCTGCCTAATAACACAATTCCCCCTCCTCCAGTTAAATATTTTCCCATATTGTCTACTCCAATCCCTCTCCAAGGCTGTGGTAAAGGTCAAGGAGTTATGGTCACCATCTCCAAAATACTCTCCCACTGAGATCTGAAACCCAATCAGGCTCATTGTCTAGTACCAGGTCCAATATGGTCTCTCTTCTAGTCAGCCAGTCCACGCACTGTCAGGAATCCTTCCTGGACACTCCTAACAAACTCTGCCCCATCTATCCCCTTTACATTTAGGATGTGCCAATCAATGAGGGAAGTTGAAATCACCCATGACAACAACCCTGTTACCTCTACACCTTTCCAAAAGCTGCTTCCCAATCTGCTCTTCAGTGTCTTTCCTGCTATTGAGAGGGGTCTGTAGAATACTCCTAATAGAGTGATCACTCCCTTCCTGTTTCTGACTTCCATCCACACTGACTCAGTAGTGGATCTCAGCAGGACATCCTCCCTTTTGACAGCTGTGTTGCTGTCCCTGATCAGCAAAGTCACTTCCCCACCTCTTTTACCTCAGTCCCTGTCCCTTTTGAAATATCTAAATCCTAGAATATCCAGCAGCCATTCCTACCCTTGTGACAGCCAAGTCTCTAATGGCCACAATATCATAGTTCCATGTAATTACACATGCTCTAAGTTCATCACCCTTGTTCTTGATACTTCTCACATTGAAGTAGACACACTTCAGCCCATCCAATTGACTGCAATTTTGCCCTTTCAACCTATTCTTACCTTCACTGGCACATGGCATAGGCAGCAATCCAGAGATTACTACCCTTGAGGTCCTGCTTCAGCTTCCCACCCAGATCCCTATATTCCCTCTTCAGGGCTTCATCTCTTTTCTTACCCATGTCATTGGTACCAATACATACCACGACTTCTGGCTGTTCACCTTCCCCCTTCAGAATGCTGTGGGCCTGATCCGAGACATCCCAGACACTGGCACCTGGGAGGCAACATACCATCCAGGAGTTTCATGTCCACAGAATCTCCTGTCTGCCCCCCTTACTACTGAATCCCCTATTACTACCACTCTCCTCTTCTTCCCCCTTCCCTTCTGCACCACACAATCAGGCTCAGTGCCAGATACCTGGTCGCTGCAGCTTTCCCCTGGACAGTCATCCCGCCAACAGTATCCAAATTGGTATACCTGTTATTGAGGGGAACAGCCACAGGGGTACTCTGCACTACCTGCCTATTCTTCATCCTTCCCCTGATGGTCACCTAGCTACCTGCCTCCCTGTAGCTCTGATCTATGTACTCCTCATTCTCCCATAGGAGCCAAAGGTCACCTAGCTGCAGCTCCAGTTCCCTAACACAGTCTGTAAGGAGCTGCAGCTGGATGCATCTTGTGCAGATGTAGCTACCAGGGAGACTGGAGGTCTCCCAGAACTCCCACATCTCACAAGATGAACAGACCACTAGCCCTGGAGCCATTCCAACTACTCTAGCCTGGCACTAAAGGAAAAATCAAAGAACAAAAAATACTTACCAGAAACTTACCTTAGCCCACACTCACCAAAGCCTCAGTTCCCCCACTCTAACACTGATCCAATCCAACAATGGCTGCTCCAAAATGTCCACCCTACTTGACCCTACTCTCTTTTTATTGACTGCTGTTAATTAGCCAATCAACAATTAACAATTTGCAAATGTGCCTCTTTTAGACTCCTGCAAGGTGAAACTCACAAGCACAGAGACTCACCTCTTTTCAAAGCTCCTGTTCCAAATCTCACTCCAACTCCCAAATCTACAAACTGCCAGCAGTTATACCACAGTTCCAATCCCAGTGCAGAATGACATCAAGCACGAGTGCATCAAACCCTAATTTTCTTGCTGTATTATTTCACCTCACCTCGAATAAGCACCCCACGAGAATGAAGTTAATCTACAAATCAAGCTAGAACTCTTCAACCCTCATCACCTCCAAAATTAAAGCTACTCCAATCTCAGCCACTGAGTTTCTCTACACAGACGATACTTGCATGCTTCAAAACACTGTTGATTCCTTCGGTAAACTATATGAGAATCAGAATCAGAATTAAATGTATCACTGCTTAAATGGTGTGAACTTCATTGTTTTGTGGTAGCAGTACAGTGCAAATAATAACTATAAATCAAATGAATAAATAAATAATGCAAAAAATAAGGAATAACAAGGTAGTGTTTATGGGTTCATGGACCATTCAGAAATCTGATGGCACAGAGGAAGCAGCAATTTCTGAATCACTGAGTGTGGGTCTTCAGGCTCCTGTACCTCCTCCCCAATGGCAGTAACAAGAAGAGGGAATGTCCTGGATGGTGAGTGTCCTTAGTGATGGATGCCACCTTCTTGAGACACCACCTCTTGAAGATGTCCTCGATGGTGGGGAGGGTTCTGCCTGTGATGGAGTTGGCTGGGTCTGCAACCCTCTACAGCCTCTTTTGATCCTGTGCATTAGAACCTACATACCAGGCTGTGATGCAACCAGTCAGAATGTTCTCCACTGTACATCTATAAAAACTTGTAAGAGGCTTTGGTGACAAACCAAATCTCCTCAAACTCCAAACGAAGTAGAGCTGCTGGCGTGCCTTCTTCGTGATTGCATCAATGTGTTGGGTCCAGGATAGATCCTCCAACAAGTTGACCCCATCTCATCCAAGATGAGAGTACGGGCCTCATACAAAACATCTGTAAAACAAAGGTCCCTCGCCAACTACTCTTTCCATGCATTTCCCTAATTCTTATTAAGATTAAGAATAAATCTGGGATCAAACTGCTTTCAAATATTCCTGATGCCTCTGCAAAATATTCATTAGCAAACTGAAATCACTCTCTGCTGTGTTGGAATGTGTATTCTCTGTAGATTCTTGCATAGCATGTGAGCAGAACTGAGAGAACCAGAGACACAGGGGAATCCAGCTGTCACAAAGAACACCACAGAGACGGCCTTAGTAATCCTTCTTGCTGCAGAGGCTTTGGAAAATTGACAAAAGGAGCCATCCTCAAGAGCAAATGATAGATCCCTATAGCTTCTCCAGCTGGGATCTGAAAGATGCCTATGGTTTAGATGGTAAAATGTACCATCATCTTTTTTTCCCAGTATGAGTGAGGATTCATTTCTGTGAGTGCAATGGTTAAGTCCTTTTCTCACCTAAAGCAGTTCCACAACATTTGCGTAATATATCTAAATCTGCAAAAATGCAGTTTGCTCAACCAATTATTAGACCAATGTAACCAATGAGCAAATATGTAAGGAAGTCACATTTGATATCGGAATTGTAGGGTTGTAATAGTAGATGATTTTAACTTCCCTAATATTGACTAGAACTACCATAGTGCTAAGTTATAAGGTGGGGTAGAATTTGTTAAGTGGGTTCAGCCAAGTTTTCTGAAGCAATCTGTAGATGGCTTTACTAGAGAAGGGGCTACACTCAACCTCCTCTTAGGAAATGAGGTTGGACAAGCGGCTGAGGTGTCAGTGGGGAAGCACTTTGAGAGCAATGACCATAATTCAAGATAGTTATGGAAAGAGATAGGGCTGGTCCACAAGTTAAATTGGGGCAAGGCTAATTTTGATGGCATTAGACAAGAACTTGCATCCGTTGGAGACACAAGAGACTGCAGATGCTCTACTCTGAAGCAAAAAACCAACTGCTGGAGGAACACAGTGCATTGGGCAGCATCTGTTGAGGCAGAGGGATGGTTGACATTTTGGGCCAAGACCTTGCCTCCACAGATGCTGCCTGACCCATTAAGTTCGTCCAGCAGTCTGTAACTTGCAAAGATTGATTGGGAGAGGCTAACAGGTGAAGGGATGTCTCACAAATGGGAGGCTTTTAAAAGTGAGGTTGGAAGAGTTCAGGAACAACATGTTCATGTTAATGTGGAGGACCAGCCTGGCAAGATTAGGGAACCCTGGTTGACAAGGGATATTGAGGCCCTGGTCAGTAAAAAGAAGGAGGCATATGTCAGGTATACACAGCTGTGATCAAACATGTCCCTTGAAGAGTGTAAGGGATGTAGGAGTAAAGTTAAGAAGGAAATTAGGAGGGCATAAAGGAGACATGAGATATCCCTTGCAGATAAGGTAAGGGAGAATCCTGAAAAAATTCTATAAGAGCAAAAGAGTAACCACAGAGAGAGTGGGTCTCCTCAAGGATTAGAGTGGTCATCCATTTGTGGAGCCATGAGAGATGGGTGAGATCTGAAGTGAATACTTCTCATCTGTATTTACCATGGAGACAGACATGAAAGCTAGTGAATTCAGGTAAGGGAATAGTGATGACCTGAAGCATGTCGACATTACAAAGGAAGAGGTGTTGGTGGTCTAGAAGCAGGTAAAGGTGGATAAATTCCCAGGGCCTGACCAGGTTATCCTTGGATGTTTTGGGAAGTAAGGAAGGAGATTGCTGAGGCTCTGGTATAATCAGCATGTATTTTCTTTTGTGGGAGGTCATGTCTCACAGATTTGATTGAATTTTGTGAGGACATGAGTAAAAGGGTTGACAAGGGCAGGACGGTGGATGTCGTCTACCTGGAAGTTAGCAAGCTCTTTGACAAGGTCCCGCATGGTAGGCTGGTCCAGAAGGTAGGAACACATGGGCTCGAATAGATACAAAATTGGCTTGGTGGTACGTGGAAGATGGTGGTAGTGGAGGGTTACTTTCCAGATGGAGATGCAGGGATCAGTGCTGGGTCCTTTATTGTTTGTCACATATATTAATGCTTTGGAAGAGAATGTACGTGGCATAATTAGTAAGTTTGCAGATGATACCAACATTGGTGGTATAGTGGACAATGAAGAAGTTGTCTAAAGTTACAGTAGGACCTAGATCAACTGGGAGAATGGGCAAGAGAATAGCAGAATGGAATTTAACTCAGACAAGTGCAAAGTGATGTATTTTGGGAAGTTAAAGCAGGTCAGAACACACACAGTGAATGGCAGAGCCCTGGGAAATGTCATTGAACAGCAACACCTTGGGGTAAAAGTACATAGTTCCCTGAAAGTGACACACATAGGTAGACAGAGTGGTGAAGAAGACAAATGAAATGCTTGCCTTCGTCAGTCGCGGCATTGAGCATTGGAGTTGGGACATCATGTTACAGTTGTGCAAATCGTTGGTCAGGCTACACTTGGAGTATTGTAACAAACAATCTGCTGGAGGAGCTCAGCAGGTCAAGCACATCTGTGGGAGGAAAGGAATTGTCGTATCAATGTAAGGGAACATTTTCCATCGAGAGAATTTGTCAGACAAACAGAACATCAAGCAGTGTTTCCATTTTCCAAAATTCCTGCTCAATTTTCACAACATCCGATCTTCTGACTTGCTAATTTAAACAGTCTAAATTGGTTCCACACTAAAGAGGGATAATTCTGCAATCCCATGTTCAGAGTGGTGAGCTCTATAGGTGGAGGTCAAGAGTCTGGGAACTCGGACTTTCATCCTTTTTGTCTATCTGAAGTTAACTGCCTTTGACAGTGGATCCCTGCTGGAAACTTATTATAGCAGAATACATGAGGGCTCAATGAAAATATTAGCTTTAATATTATTGGTAGTCATGGTAACAGTATGTGGAGGTAATGAGTGCCACTGCAGCTTCCTGATATTTTTGCATGGAGTTCACACTGCATTAGCCTTTGCAAGTAGAAAGGTTGATAAAGGGCAGGGACATTTCAGCAGCTGATTATTTTTCACAGGAACATTTTTATTGTGGAATTCTAACTTTGTGCTTTTAACATCTGGATGAGTGACAATTTCTTTTATCATTTTAGTTATTTTACTAAGTTTGATTTGTAAGATATTGATTGGCATAAGCAAAAATATGAATAATGGAACTCCACTGGATATCCTTGAGGTATTGGTGGAGAAAGCAATTGATAAAAGATTAGTTCAAGCTTGGTTTGCCTATAGCTTTATGTAGTGCTTTATCCCATCCAAGGCACAGCTTCCTGGCACAATCTGAAGACTGGTGTCCTCACTGGATGTTGTATTTAAGTGGTAGACAATCTCAACAGGCACTGCATCTTGAAATAGCCCCTCCAATACTTGAAAATTTCAGAAGGTTCTAATTGATCATGAACTCTTCTAATGGATTCAGTTGTCAAAATAGCATTTGGAGAATGGAGGAGCTCAGTATTTCTTAAAGAACATTGTAGCTTAGTTATTGTGGGGATGTTTGAGTAGAAAGTCCATCTATTGCTCCAACCCTCTCGTGTCATGGTTCCAAAATCCTAGTTATTGTGTCATTAACACATCGCTAGTATGTGTCTACTCCAGCACTAGCATCTAACCAATGTGAAAGGCCAGTCAAAGATTCAAGGAAAGATCTTGGACTTTGACTTTGTTCCACACTGGCTGGTCCACACTTCAACTGTGATCTATCACTTTTAGATTGCTTTGCCTTTAGACATTACAGTTGGAGGCCCTGTTTACAGAACAGAATGTCATACATGCCTGCACTCTGCAGATGTAAGTACAACTGACCCTACAGGCAGTGGATCTTAGCTGAAACTGTCATTGGTACATTAGAGCCAACCAGGACAAAATATGTAACCCCTGGCATAACAATTTAGTGACCCCACGGTCATAGAGAATCATAGACTCATAAAGCCATACAGCATGGAAACAGGCCTTTCAAGTCTACTCTGACCACCGAGCATCTATTTACTCCCCACATTTCCACCAATTTCCTCTGAATTCTACCAGTCACCTACACAATGGGGGCAATTTACAGTAACCAATCAACATACCAACCTAAATGCCTTTGGGATGCTAGAGGAAACCAGAACACCCAGTCATAGAGAACCACACAGAGAGAACCAGAGGTCAGGATTGAACCTGAGTCACCGGCATTATGGGAGAGCAGCTCCACAAACAACACCAATGTTCCACCCAAAACAACGTCAAAAAATAATCACTCAGCAATCCAGTTACTTCCCCAAATTTTAGGTCTTTCACTCCAGATCAGCAATCAGTCCACAAATGAGTCAATTTTCTATCTGTGCCCTGCCAGTAATTCTACATCTTCTCCCTATGACTCCATCCATTAACATACTTTGAGTGAACAACCCAGTGTGATAGTATGGATGGGTCAAGGATCAGGTGTCACAGATTCAAGGTGCAGTTCAGCAGATAAAGGGTGAAGGTCTTCGAGAAACCTCTTATGCAGAGAGCAATTACAACTTGAAACCCAAAGCCAGGAAAGGTAGTAGAACCAGTGAATCAGGATATTCAAAAGGGAATTGGATAGGTACTTGAGCAAAATGAATTTGGTGGGTTGCAGGGAAGACATGGTGAATAGAATTGACCGGTCTTCTGCACTCTTACGTCTTTCCTAAAGTGTGGCAATCTAAGTTGAACACAATACTCCAGATGTTGTTTCATTAGGGTTCATGGTGATCCATTTGTTCAAATTCCTAAGCCTTAAAAGAGTTAAGTGTCCAGGGAGGCTGACCCATGTGACATTGTTTGAGATTTCATTTCCATTACTGAATGAATGTTTTCACTAAGGGATGAAAGTCTGAAATGCTTCTTATTACTTAGTGTAAACCATTGTGATATAGGCAATGGAATGAATATCAGTGTTTTAACCCAAATATTTCTCAAATACAATGGTGAAAAACCTTCACAAGATCTTTTGACTTTGTTTTAAAATAAGCATTGATTTGATTCTAAAGATATTCCCAATCTATTAAAAGCTGGCATTATATCACTCTTGAAGCCAGGTCTGACATCCAAATCCTTAGAATTTGTGACAAAATGAAAGAACTGGTGATTCTTTGCTGATACTGAAAAGTTTCACAATAATGTGGGCTGCTTCTAATATCCATACAGCTTGCTCTCTGGTTATTGTGTAGTTGTCACAAAAGTAAAATGATGTGAAAGTAGCTGCTGAAAGTGATCTCAACTGCTCACCAAAATTTGATCTGTCATTAGTTAAGAAATTGTGAACTCTAATTATACTATAGTCATGAAACAAAAATCACACATGATTGATAAGTTAAAAAATCTGAATTGCTGTTTATGTCAAATTCCATATTTCTGCAGTCAGAGTGTAATCAGCAATATGGGCTCTATTTATTTAAAATGGAGCCTACTTACAGGACCAAGGTGAATCATGTCTCCTTTAAAAAATATATATTCCCACAGATAAGGAAGAAAAAATTGGCTCAGATAAATGTAAAATAAAAATTACATGTACTTAATTAAAAAATAATTAGGCATTTTGGCAGTTGTGATGTGAGAGTGGATTAATTGAAGCAAATTAGTGTAATTAAGGACTCACATGTTTCATAAAATATTAGTTGCGAGAAAAGAAAAGGATAAATTAATTTTAATGGCTATTAACATTTTAGATTTTGATTAATATTATGTTTAAGATAATTTAACCAAAAGCGAAATATTTGAACATTGTTTGCACATCATTTAATGCTGGAAATCAAGGAGTTGATTCCCTTCTGGAGGTGTCTCTTGCAGACAGGACACAGAACACAATGACTGGTTATTCTGACGGGATATCCATTCAGAATTTTGAAGACTAGGCTTTACTCCCATCAAGCTACCAGGTTACAATCCAAAACAAGAACTGGGTGAACTAGAAGAAGATGGGTACTCTCTGCAGTTGGAAGGGATAGAGGTCACCCATCTGTGAGAGCGTCCAGAACAGAAATCCTTGCAACCCCACTGATTGGACAATTTCCTTTGGGATTTCAATGTGAACTGATTTTAGAGTTTGAATGGCACATGCTGTAGTCAGAGCATTGCTAAAATGGCTACAATTGCTAAAATTGTTAAAATCTAGGTATTCCAGGTGCCATTTTAAATCAGTCTATTGTTTCACTGTGGGGATCCTTCATGCTGTCCAACACTAGGCTCTACTGATCATTCATGGTGGTGTCAATGAGATGTTAATTCATTGCCTCCCATTCTGGAGTTGCTTCCTCTCGCTTTCTCACTACAGTCAAAGTTGAAACTCATCCCAAGTATTTATGGAAATGTGATTGTCTTAATCTGTAAATTTAACAGTCTTCTTCATTACAAATGAATGAATTGGAAATACTGAATGAAAGATAATGGGCAAGTGTAATTACGACGGTTAAAAAATAAATGAGATTTCCATAAGTAAAACTGTGAATGTATTTCTGTTTTCAATTGTGTACTCACAGCTTCAGAGAACAGTAAGAGGGAATTCGATTAACTAAAATGCTGAATAATTTTTACATGGAGTTAAATTAATGACAAATGGAGAAGAAATGTGCAAAGCTCCCATTGTGAATTATGGAGTGAAAGATCTCAGCTCTATAGCCATGCATCACTATGGCAAGTGCAGAACTGTACCACACTATAATCATTCCCTCAGTTTATGTGGAAAACAATCCATCAGGAACATACTTGTTGCATTTATGCATCAGCTACAGTGTTAATTTCCACAGGAAAACATTGGATTGGAAGGAATTGTACAGTAGAGGTTGGTATCAGAATCACTGCATTTCTTAATACATATCAATGACTTGGGTGAACAGGGCACAATTTCCAAATTTGCAGGTCACACAAAACTTGGAGGGGCAGTGACCTGTGAAGAGGATAAGAATAGACTTCAAAGAGATAAAGACAGGCTGATAGAATAGGCAGATAGTTGGCAGATGATGAAATATAATGCTGAGAATGTGACAGGAAGATTAAGAAGAAGCAACGTCATCTGGAGGATACAATTCTCAACAGGTAAAGAAAGAGAGATGTGGAGTTATATGTGTATAGTTCATTGAGAATAGAAGAGTAGGATGAGAAAGAGGTCAAAAAAGCAGATGACATCAGAGGCTTTAGATGTAGAGGTATGGAGTCCAAGAGCATCATGAACCCCCAACAAGACACTGGTTCAACAACAACTGAAGTGTTGTGTCCAATTTGGGCTGTGGAACTTGAGGAAACATTCCAGGAAGGGTGCAGAAGAGAACTACTGATTCAGTGTAGTTTTTTTTGTAGAGCAACGCAGTCAAATCCATTCACCTGAGTCTTCCCTATAGTTTTGCAAATTACTTTCCCTCAGTTGGCTATCCAGTTCCCCTTTGAATAACAATCGATTGGTTCCATTATCCTTCTGACCTTTGAATTTCAAATCATAATCTCTACATAAAAGGTTTTTATCATCAAATTCTCACTGTATCTACTGAATTGCACATCTTGCAATCTAAGCCCATCTTGATTTCTGTCAGTTCCCTCTGTATACTTTGCAGCATCATTTGAAATGCTTTTTCTTCCAACTTGATGCAGCTTCTCCGAGACACGAATATTGTTAGAATTTGCTTGCTCTTCTTTCCCTGTGAACTTCATAATTCTGTAATTTTATTTGAAATGTTACTTCTATGCATTGCTGCTGTTATGGTATAAATCACATTGTTAAAAAGGTCAAGTAGGTTATTTCAAGCTATTAAAGAAGTGAGATCTCATAATTTAATTTAATTTAATTTACAATCAGAAAATAAATGTCTTTTGGGAATGCAGAAAATACCCTTTTTATAGATCAGTTGGATAGTTCATTTGTGACTTTCTGCAGATTTTTGAATATCTCTAACCAAGATTTCATTCAGTGGAGCAGAGAAGTGAATTGGTGTAGTTCAAAGTGATCTTTTCTCAACATTTACATTCCAACGAGATGCAATTTTTACTTAATTTTTAAATTAAATGCTGAACCTAGGCTCTGTGTGCTTGTTGAGATGGATCAGAAAATAACATGGCATTTTACCAATGAGGGTGAAGTTCTCTTTTGGCCAGACCAATATCTACCCTTCAATGAAAACTGTGACAGCAAGCTAACTTGCTGGCCTATTGTAATCCTATTTGCAATTCTCATATTGATAACTTCACTTACTTATGAAATAACTAACGATGTTGACAAAAACAAAATGAATGGACTATTGTGTACAGTTCTGGTCGTCCTGTCATAGGAAGGACGTCATTAAACCGGAAAGAGTACAAAGAAGATTTATGAGGATGCTGCCAGGACTCAAGGGCTTGAGTTATAGGGAGAGATTGGGAATGCTAGGACTTTATTCCTTGGAATGTAGGAGACTGAGGGGTGACCTTTGAGGTGTATAAAATCATGAGGGGTACAGATGGAGTGAATGTATATAGTCTTTTACCCAGGGAAGGGGAACTAAAAACCAGAGACCATAGGTTTAAGGTGAGAAGTGAAAGATTTAAAAGGGACCTGAGGGGCAACTCCTTCACCCAGAGGGTAGTGCATATATGGAGTGAGCTGCCAGACACGGCCCATATCCGTCAAAGTAGGACTAACTGGTGGGCACCATGGCCGGCATGGAGGAGTTAGGCTGAATGGCCTGTTTGCATGCTATAGTACTCTATGACTCTATGAATTGGCTGAAGGTATAAACAACACACAAGCATATTATGTACTTTGATGTTACTTAAATCCTATATATATATTTTTTTCTCTATTCCATGTTATACCTTCTTTCTTTCTTCGTCAACATAATCTAAAGAAGGGATATCCCTGGCAGGTGGGGAGGCAGAAAATGTCGGAAAGCACAGCAAACCTGGGACATGGAGATCCTGGAATTTAAAAGCAGGATTTGTGACTATTTCACTGGGGAACCAGGCAGCCATTGTTAATTTAAACCAGGCTCTCGAATGTACCAAGGGAATCTCACTTAAATGTGTTATTGAAGTAACCTGCCCCTTTATGGTAGAACACATCTAATACCCTGTCTCATGTGGCTATTAAATGATGTGCAAACAAGGATGAGAATTTCAAAATGCAACTATTCAGGGACCAAGAGCTCATGTTTTTTTTTGGAGAGTACAGTAGTGAACAGGACTTGCTGGGGTTTAGCATGCACCCAGCAATGTTTTGACTGAGCTTGGGTTTTATCAATGATAGACATTTGCATGTGGTAATTAGTTCTTAAAAAAACTTAAAACTTAAAACTTTACCTACAGCATGGTAACAGGCCCTTCCAGCCCAATGAGTCCGCGCCACCCATTTAAACCCATGTTAACCTACCCATACATCCTTGGAATATGGGAGGAAACCCACGCAGACATGGGGAGAACGTACAAAATCCTCACAGACAGTGACGGGAATTGAACCCTGACTGCTGGCGCTGTAATAATGTCACACTAACCGCTATGCTACCGTGCCACCCCAAACAATCATTTCCCCACAACAATCCTCTCAGGTGTTACTACCACAGCCTATGAGTCCTACACTGAGGTGATCTATGTGGAATTACATTTCTTTGTCTTAACTCCTGTCTCAACACCACCCTAAGCCCATCTATTGGTGAAATCCTTAATTGTAACTCATTTGGTGCTCAGAATGTGTTTTCAGGAGAATCAACGGAATCAGCAACAAAATGGGTCATCACCATTGTATATATTCAGAGACAGACACTGCTGATGTGCCAGGAACCTGGTGTAAACTTGCCTTCCCCATTGCTGCATGCTACTGTGCCAAGAAACTGGTAGAAATCTGGCAATGAATTGCTATGTGGCTTGGTATGGAGAGGCTACCTGTGAGGGCAGGTATTGGGCAAGCTGGGGTGAGCAATGTGACCACACAGTGCTGAGGTGGGGGCTCATGACTGCATCCTGACCGCTACAGTGAGTTTAGGCAATTTCTGGAGTCCGAAGCACATGATCCATGTGTTGGCAGGATTCTTGCATCACCACCTATTGGATGTGATGGAAGCTGCTGGCTCCGCCTCTCTATGCTTGGCTGCACAACTCCCCACAACTTGAAGGCTTCTCTATGGTACAAGCTCTATTGGGCGAAGGTGATATCAGCTTCCATTACATCCAACAGGAGGTGGAGAGTGGCTGTATGATCCAGGCAGCCTGCCAGCCCCAGGAGTAGTTGCTGTTAGTCCTCAGCAATAGCCCCACACTCACCATATTGGCCAGGGTGCTGCCTTGAGTCCCACATGTCACTCCTGAGCCCCAACACACCTAATACCACCTTCTTTACACTGAGTGTAGGATGATTCATTGCTGGATTAGCACGAGTTTCCTGACACAGCAATGTGCAAGGAGGGAAGGTGTACACATCAGGTTCCCAGCACAGGGGCATGCAGCTCCACTGGGTTTCTTCTTCTAAGCACAGCAGGTATCTTCCTGTGAGAAGCCAAAGAGTTCTGTAACAAATCAAACTCTCTGTGGGAGACCACTAACTGGAATAGCACTACATTGTCAATTCCAGACCTAATCCTTCCAATGATCCTGGAGACATGAGAGTCTGGAATCTGAAGCAACAAACAATCTGCTGGAGGAACTCAGAGGATCGAGCAGCGTCTGTGGGTGGAAAGGAATTGTCGATGTTTCGGGTCAAGAGTCCTGATGTAGGTTCTTGACCCAAAATGCTGACGATTCCTTTCTCCTTGCAGATGCTGCTCAACCCACTGAGTTCCTCCAGCAGATTCTTTGTTCTTCCAATGATACTGTTGAATTCACCAGTTCTTTAATATCTCTGAACCTAAGCCCATGCATAACACTGTTGACTTTTGTCAAGTTCTGCCTTTAAGTTCCAGGACCCTGGTGCCCAGCCTTGCTGTTTGCTTCAGCTGTGTCCCATCGCCCTAGTGCTCACTGAACTGGTCATTGCCAGTGTAAAGTTCTCATCCTCATGTTCTAACCCTTCTTTCGCCCCTTCCTTACTTTGCAACCTATTTGAACTTCCCTATTCACATGCATTTTCCACTTTATTTAAGTCACTATGGAGACTACCACGAAGTGTAAATGAACCAAACCTATAATGCAATTACAACCTGAAGTTTAGATTTCTTAAGTGAAATAATCAATGAAGAAGCCTTAGGGTAACTCCCATTTATTTGGTTCCAGTAGATATGATGCCATTCTTCTCTCACACCACAACAAACAGAACGTACATACAAGAAGGAACGTGCAAGGGATCAGACTAAATATGACGGGCTGTTTGTTCCCTGTTCTCCTCTCCTATTTGTTTACTGTTTTATGCTCATAGCTGGGAATGGTCAGCTCACTTTTGACAATTGGGCCTTCATTCTTCTCTGTCTAACTGAGCAGCAATGGGAACTGCTGACTGAAACTGCCAGCATTACCCGTTTATCCAGGCTGGAAGGTACCTGCACCAGTGAAGGCACTTGCTGCTCACCATATTAGTGACCTTCCAATCAATTGTCATTATCGGTGGGGGGATGGGGGAGTGGGGATGTAATTTATCCTGGGGAACGATACTACAAGCCTGGTATATTCATTTATATGATAGGAAACTTATCAATTGGTGTCACATCTTGAAAGTGAAAAGAAAAGAAATCAAGTGATTCTCATTAATTTCTTCTGACTTTCAGAACCCAGTTATTTCAAGTTCAAGTTCAAGTTGTACTTTATTGTCATTCACCCATATGCTATACAAACACATGGAGGAACGAAATGTCGTTTCCCCCAGACTCACGCAACAGAGGACATTCATAGAACAGAGGACATACAATAAACACAGACAAAAAAATTGTGCAAGTACAAATAGTGCAAAAAACTGTATATACAAAATACAAAATTAGTGCACAAGTGGATTACTCCAAACTAGAGATATATTTACACAAACAAAAATAATTTGCCTCCATAGCATACTACTGTGATAAAACTATTGAACAGTTCCCTTATACGATGAGATGGATTCTGACCTCACAATCTACCTTATTGTGGCCTTGCACCTTATTGTCTACCTGCACTGCATTTTTTCTCTAGCTGTGACACTTTACTCTGTACTGTCATTGTTTTTACCTGCACAACCTCAATGGACTCTGTACTAACTCAATGTAACTGCAGTGTGTATTGAATTGACTTGTACGATTGGTATGCAAGACAAGTTTTTCACTGTACCTCGGTACAAGTAACAATAATAAACCAATACTAATACCAATATGTATATAGAAGTTCTCTAAGTGGAAAAGTTGGGCAAGCAGATAAAACTTTAGGCTCTGTTGTACATTGTCTGTCAATTTTAAACACTTCACATTGGTAACAGGCTACTTCACTGTTTCACCAGATACAGCAAATAGAGGGAAGTCAGAGAGGATTCTGTGTTATTAAGGTAGTTTACCCATACTTTTGTCTGGTTAAGTAGAAATAAAATTGGATGTGATGATTTAATATATCACTCTGGAGATCCAATATGATAATCAAAGGATCAATGAAAACATTACATCATCTCCACATAACATGAGCATTATTCAAGATTCAAGAATTCAAGAATTCTTTATTTGTCATTGTACTGTTGCAACAACACAACGAGATTATGATGACACTCCCTTATCTAATAAAAACCAAAACAGTAAATTAATAAGAGCAATTATAACTATAAAATAAAACAAACATACTTACACAAATATAAGGTATAAAAAAATATAAAAAGGCAGTGTGCAAATGAACCATGATAATAATAATAATGATAATCAGCAGCATATCAATATCAATATATTAAATAACACCATGATGAGTCCAGCCGGTAAAGGGGGGAAGACATAATATGTGTATGTATGTATGTACAGGAGGTGTCAGTCCATGTTCAACAATTTAACAGCTTTGGGAAAAAAGCTGTGTTTCAGTCTTGTAGTGTGTGTATGTATTGTCCTGTATCGCCTACCAGAAGGGAGTAATTTAAAAAGGTAGTGAGCAGGGTGAGCTGGTTCTCGAATGATGTTTAAAGTCCTGCTCCGACATCGAGCCTGATAGATGTCCTCCATCGCTGGTAACTGAGTCCCAGTGATGTTTTGGGCTGTCTTGATGACCCTCTGCAGAGCCTTCTGCTCCTTCCTAGTGCAGCTGGCATATCAAGCAGTAATGCTGTATGTCAGGATGCTCTCCACCGCACACCAGTAGAAGTTCACCAGAATGTTCTGAGACAGTCTGGCTCTCCTCAATTTCCTCAAAAACTAGAGGTGTTTCTGTGCCTTCCTAATGACAGCTGAGGTGTGTATTTCCCAGGAAAAGTCCTCGGTGATGTATGCCCCCAGGAATTTAAAACTGGAGACTCTCTCCACAGTCTCGCCACCAATGAACACTGGACCAAGATCTATCTTCCTTGACTTCCTGAAATCCACCACAATCTCTTTAGTCTTTTGGGTGTTGAGAATGAGATTGTTGGCGGAACACCAGGCTGTCAGGTTTTGTACCTCATCCCTGTATGCCAATTCATTATTGTTCATGATCAGGCCAATGACTGTGGTGTCGTCTGCAAACTTTATGATGGTGTTTGTTTCATGGACGGATGAACAGTCATGAGTAAAAAGGGCATACAGGAAGGGACTCAGCACACACCCCTGAGGAACACCCGTATTCAGGGTGAGGGTGGAAGATAGTGCCCTCCTAACCTGACAGTCTGCGGACGATTGGTCAGAAAGTCCATAATCCAGTTACAGATTGTTGTATTCAGGCCCAGGCTGTGGAGTTTGGACACCAGCCTGCTGGGAATAACTGTGTTAAAGGCTGAACTGAAGTCCAAAAAGAGCATCCTGACATACGTGTCTGGTCTTTCCAGGTGCGCCAGAGCAGTATGGAGGGCGAGACTAATTGCATCCTCTGTTGATCTATTTGCCTGGTAGACAAACTGGTGCTGGTCCACGGTGGCAGGGATAGCACGTTTAATGTGCTTCAAAATCAGTCTCTCGAAGCATTTGGCTATGATCGGTGTAAGTGCAATCGGGTGATAATCATTCAGGCAGCACACATTTTTTTGCTTAGGAATGGGCACAATGATTGTTGATTTAAAACACATAGGGACAACAGCATATGTCAGGGAGAGGTTGAAGATATTAGTGAAAACCCCAGTTAATTGGTTAGCGCACGCCTCAAGCACATGCCCTGGTACACCATCAGGTCCGGCTGCCTTCCTTGCGTTGACGCTGTGTAGTATCCTACTAACCTCATTAGTATCAAGTACCAGTCCATAAGCATCTTGAGGCAGTCTAACCATTTCCTTGCTGTAGTTCTCCCTGTCAAAGCGGGCAAAGAACTTATTAAGGTCCTCTGCCAGTGAGATGTTACTGTTTACAGGCTGGGTGTCTTTCATTTTGTAATCAGTGAAAGCCTGTACTCCTTGCCACATGCAACGGGGATTATTATTGTTAAAACTGTCCTCAA
Organism: Pristis pectinata; assembly: GCF_009764475.1. NCBI lineage: Eukaryota > Metazoa > Chordata > Chondrichthyes > Rhinopristiformes > Pristidae > Pristis > Pristis pectinata. The sequence goes on from NC_067415.1 coordinate 74,184,111, forward strand.
TCCTAAGTTTGTAGTCGTGTTTTGCTATTTTGATGCCGCGTTTAAGATTTTCTCTAGCTAGACTATAGGCAACGGTGTCTCTAGCTCTGTAAGCAGCATCTCTAATCTTTAGCAGCTTCCTAACCTGTGTATTCATCCAGGGTTTCTGGTTCGGAAACACCCGAATTTTCTTAACAGTGGTAACATTATCTGTGCAAAAGTTGATATATGATAGTATTCCAGTAGTTATCATTGTCATAGTAATACAGCATGAAAACAGGCCTTTCAGCCCTTCTCCTACTGTACTTGTTGATATTTATTATGTAGTGGAGAGTTTAGGAAAGGGATAATGGAGAAGATTACATTGGGGCAGAGGAGCCCAGAAGGGCGATCATGGAAGGAGTTTTTGTTCAGTCAAATCATGACGGCAGGTTCTAGACAGGAGACTTCTGGCAGAGGGCAACCTGGGATTGAATATCACACAAAACACAGGAGGATCTCAGAAAACATCTATTGAGAGAAATGGACAGTTGATATTTCGGGTCAAGACCCTTACTTGGAGCCTGATTACCAATCTGGGCCTTGTACAACTGACAAGCTGATCACTCTGAATGATGGATGACCAGCCGGGTGCCAATCTGTGCCCCAAGCCTCCTATCCACACTTCAAATACAACCCATAGCAACACTCAACCTCCACAAGATAGTGTGAGCCCTAAACTGAAATGCTGCATGTGAAATCCCTTTTACATACCTTAAAGCCGAAGTCTGCCCAACCTTAGCCCACCTCCTGGTGAAATTCTCAATTACACTGTAAACCAGATTATTCCAATGTTCTTCTGTTCATCACCCATTGTTTGCCACTCTCTAAACTTAAGATCATCTAAAACACTGCTATATTCCAAGTGTTGCCTTTAAATTCTAAACTCTCCATGCCCAGTCTTGCACCAATGTCCACCTCAGTGCCTACTACAGTTGCTGTGACATAAACTCATAGATTCATACAACACAGAAGCAGACCTGTTAGCCCAGAGTCCACACCAACCATCAACCACCCATTTACACTAATCCAACACAAATCCCATTTAATTCTCCCCACATTCCCATCTACTGCATCCAGGTTGTACCATTCATTGGCACACACGGACCAATGTACTGTGGCCAATTAACTTACCGGCCCACACGTCTTAGGGATGTGGGAGGAAGCTAAAGCAGCTGGGGGAAATGCTACTTGATATCAAATGTAGTTTTATTGACATAAAGGATGTGTTTGCTCTCTCTAACATCACCATAGAGTTGGCCTTGTTTCTTCAGGGATTTTAAATCTGCAGGTCTGGTGGCAGAGTAGCAGAAGTGTATATTTGGCACAATCTAGGCAAGTAACAATGCCATTGACTCCCATGAATGATTGAATGGATTAATTCTGACAACGGGAATCACTGTGGAAAACTTTGCTGAAACAAAACTCCATTCAAACCTCATTAAAAAGGATCTGATTTACACTTGAGATTTCAGTATATGATCAAAGTAAGTTGTTGGGTTTAGTCCTGCAGAGTAGCATTCTGTGCATTCTGACTCATAATGTAGGTTGTTGTGTTCATAAAATGTGCATTGGTAGAACCTACAGTGAGGAAAATTCTATTCCCACGTTCCTTAATAATAAAGGAAATGCAGCTGCCAAACGCTGCCTGTCCTAGTTGGAAAACAAATCTTGGACAGTGGTATCCCTTCGATGATGGCGTCATCAGCATGAATGAGGACCAGGCAAGTGGCCTCTCGAGTGTGACAAAGAAACCAGTGTGATACAGGATGCACTGAAGGGAGAGACTGCTGAACTCTGTTGGGAGGTTGGCAAGGCTGACAAGGTTTTGCCAAGCAACACTCAAATTAATTCATTGCAACCCTGATGCCAGGTGAGAAGGCAGCAAATGACAGGTTAAATGATCCAGCCAAATATTTTGTTTTACAGGCACCACTTTACAGCCAGAGATTGGTTCAGTGCCCAATTAACTGACTTGACCCAGAACAGTTGCAGTTTTGTTGTCTAAGATCTTGGCAGTCTTGGCTGTTCGACTATAAACAGTAAACTTCTGAAAAGCTCAGGTCAATGTCTTGATATTGGAACAATGACAAAAATTTGTTTCACTCATTTGTTTACCAGATTCTCAGTCCTCAAAGCATGATGAAAAGAGGAGTTGAGGTGCCCGCAACTTCAAAATACCCCCAAGCATCTCATCCCACTTAAACCCCAACTCTTTAACAAGCTTCTTGTCACCTACACTTCTTGGCTTGGAGTCGATTTTTGTCTGATTTCTGGGTGATTTACTGCTTCATTCCATTTATATAAGTGGATTTGTTGCTGTTACTCCAATACGGAACACTACTGCAAACGGATCTATTTACAGCTCTGTTCTCAGACTGCCAACTGAGCTACTTAGAAATGAAATATTTAAAATTATAATGAGACCAGGCACCATTAATGTTCATCAGTGACAGTGCCTGCTTGTCAAATTATCTATGCTTTTAATAATGTGGCACTATTTAGGAATAAACACTTAGTCTGACAACGTATGAATGAATCACCCTATAGAATGCTCTGTCTGTAATGTGCAATGTTTGATTTACTTCAGCATCTGCATTGAAAACATTATCATTATTACAAAAACAAAGACTAACACAAATGTGATAAAAAGTAATTTCCTGCATCTTGCTAGCAGTTTATACACAGTAGAAGCTGACCATTCTATAAAATAGACCCATATTGTTTTTAATGTTCCACGTGAGATTTCTCACCTTACCTCATCTCATCCTATCAATACATTCTCCTGTTCATTTTATCCTCTCCCATCTATCTTCCCTGCAGATGTAATCACCAGTTCAGCTAAACTATTCCTTGTGATATCAATTCCAGATTCTGAACACTCACTGAATTAAAGCTCCTCAATTCTTTTTTGTGTTTACGAACACTATTCAGCTGCATTTCAAAACAGATTCACTTAAACCTAGAATCTATAAAGAACATGAGTAATGTGATTAAGGAAGCATCTGAAATGCATTCACACAAGAAAATATATCCATTCGTTAGTTAGTATTGGAGCATTGTATTCCACATCATAGAAAATACATTTAAGAGCAGTTCTATTATTCAAAATGATCTAGATTTGTGCAGTGACATTGCATTGTCCTTGCGGTTTGATGTCACTTGTCTTTTTGCACATATAAACTACACTGACAGACTCCCATTAATAGAATGAATCCAATACTTTTTTATGCTTGCTCTTGATGTTCAGATTACTGACGCAGTAATTGCCAGGTTGGAGCTTCCGACTGCCCTTCTGCCACAGGGGATGGTTCCACTGACAGCACCACAATTGCTTAGATAAATTGGTTCCTTTAGAGAATTTTCTATTTAGTCCTTTGATCACTAAAACATGATGTCCTTAAGCCTCGCTGCCAGTTCCTCGAGATCCAGCAGCACTCGCCCAAGAGTAATTGGAAGAGTGCTACTTTTCCATGCTCTGTTGCGTGCTGATTGCAACAGCACTTACATTCATCTTAAGCCATGACCCATGATGCCTTTATATTCATTGGGGTGCAAAACTCTTAACTTTTTCAAAGTCAGGCAATTGTTAGGGGAAAACAGTGGCTTTGCAGAACTTCTTAAAGTAGAAGAGCTGAGACTGTGCTGTTTCGAATGCTCTTGCAAAACTCAATAAAGTTGGAGACCCTGGGAAAGAATTTCTTCTATTGTTCAGTTCAAAGTTCTTATCAGAGTGGGGCATCCACCTGCCACTGTGGGTCTTCTTCATTTTGTTAGGTTTATTGTCACATTCACAGCTGGCTTTCTGAGCTGTAAGTGCTGGATATTGGCAGCTTACCTTGAGTAATCACCAATGTTGCATTGTTGGAATGGCTGCAATAGCTTAAGAGATCAGAACATTGATTTTAAAACTGAGAGCATCAAAGGGAACTTGTCTGAGAATGCTAGACTACAACACAGAGGGACTGAAATATAACTTGTGTGGGAAAGCAGAACGGGAAGTATTACATTTGTCACTCACAACATGTCTGCTCAGATATCCAGCTCCAATGCAGCTGAAAAATAGGCAAAGATAACACATAAAACACCATCCATGCAACAGTGCCCATCCTTTCACTAATCCTAACTTAAGGTATGGAGAATGTTACGCAATCTCAAGGGAAGAAAGACAAACCATAGGCTTGTAGACACAGAGTGAAAGATGTTCTGGAAGATCAGAGGGAGTGCTGCCAATGTCTAAAAGGAACTAAATTGCGTCAGGCTGGGGGAAGTGTAGATGGTCAACCAAGCGTCTGGTACATTTGTCTTTACTGTGTCGAATGTGTTCTGCAAATTATTGCAATTATGTTCAGGGTACCACTGAACTTTTCATTTCCCCTTCCCTCCCTTGCAAGTATGCTGTCATCCACCACCTGATGATGCAAGCAATGTTAACCTCACATGAAATTCCCCTCTTCAATGCCCATGGTTAACCCCATTAAGGATTGCTTAATCATCCCTTGCTGGGTTGCCCCAAATAGAAAATCTTTCAACTCTAAAGGAACAATATTTCTTAAAGAATAGAGGCCAATTTTTTGCCCTCATGTAGTTCCTTCAGATTTTCCTAAAAATGAATATCAAATCAATGGCAATCTGATCTCCTGGAAATGTGTTTGGGTGGCTATGATCAGTGGGTTTAGAATTTGACTTAATACTCCTTCTATTTGGATCATTTTTGATCACGTTTCATAAATAGTGTCTTACACACTGACAGGCAAGAGACCTCAGTTTTAACCTTATCCCTTCCCCATGGGTTTAGGGAGGATTGAGATAGGGGTCAAAATATCAGCACTGCAGAAGCCATTTTCATCCTGATCTATTAATTTGTAGCATACATAAATTAGCCACTGATGATGCTCCCATACAAATGAGACAAGTACCTAAGTACCATTACAATGTCTAGACTTGATCATTTCTTTCAATCTTTAAGCTTAGGTGGAATTGAGGGAAATGGCCAGCAAATGGCTACCTCGCAGCTGATCTGAGGAAAGAATGTTCCAAATGCAGAATGTAAGTGCTGTAGAATGATGGGTAGAAACGTGTTTTCAACAGGTGCATATTGTACTCTGGTTGCTGAATTTGGTTTTATTAACTTCAGTTAACACATCCAATCAAATCTCTCCCTATGACAGGAAGAAACTGCAAGGAGTTGTGGACACAGCTCAGCACATCACAGAAACCAGCCTCCCCTCCATGGACTGTGTCTACACTTCTCCCTGCCTTGGTAAAGCAGCCAGCATAATCAAAGATCCTACCCACCCCGGACATTCTCTCTTCTCCCTCCTCCCACTGGGCAGAAGATACAAAAGCCTGAAAGCATGTGCCACCAGGCTCAAGGACAGCTTCTATCCTGCTGTTATAAGACTATTGAACGGTTTCCAAGTATGATAAGATGGACTCTTGACCTCACAATCTATCTCATTGTGACCTTGCACCTTACTGCCTACCTGCACTGCACTTTGTACTGTAACACCTTATTCTACATTCTATTATTGTTTTCACTTGTACTACCTCAATGCACTATGTAACGAATTGATCTGTATGGATGGTATGCAAGACCAGTTTTTCACTGTACCTCGGTACATGTGAAAATAATAAATCAACTTACCAATTTGCCTGCTCTTTTAGCAACCCTTAACACTTAGAAGAGGTAAGTGTGCTCTCCCTAAGCCTCATAATAAAGCCTTTGACTTCATCCCAGCCATGACCATTGTGCCAAGCCTTTTCAGGCCTCAGGCTCAGTTTCCTCCTCCACCACCCAGCTCTCCACCCCCCAGGTCACATTCTTGCCCTGGCCTGCCCTGTCTAACCCACACCTCTTTCATCCCTGGTACGAGCTTCTGCCTCTGCCTGCCACTGATCTTCAGCTATTGCCTCATCACTGATCTGTGTACCCTTCACCCCCATCCCTCCCTGCCATTCTTGATGGACTCACAGTTTCCTTCAATGTTGGCCCTGATCTCCAGCTATTGTCTGTTCTGAATTCTGAATGCCAGCCTCTACCCACACCCCTCCACCTTGTCCTTGACCTCTAACCTCTCTTCATTGCAGCCACCCTGTTCCAACAATCATCCCGATCTCTGGCATTTATCTCTCCCCCCCCCAAATCTCCAGTCTCCTTCCCATACCTCTCCCCAATCTCCCCTTGATCCCAGTCATAAGACAACCACTCTCTTCTGCCCAATCCTCCCTTATGATTGGTTGAAACCACTTGGGTCCTTTGTCAGAAATGCAGCCCTGCTTTCACCCTGAAGCAATTCCTATTTACGTTTTTGTTGGTACTTCTGCCAGTATCATTGATTCTCCTTCAGCCTGAGCTGCTTGGATGATCCCAACACAGATTCCGGGAGATTCCACGATACCACACTGCCAATAGGTAACTCACATTCTCACAGAAAATGAGTTGGACAATTCAGGAGAAGTTTCTTTCCCAGAGAATACTTAGCACACAGAACTCACTATCACAGGGTATAATTGAAGAGAAGTGCAATGATTTCTTTAAGGAAAAACTGATTGCGTAAACAATAAGAAGGGAATAGGAGCAAAAAAATTCTGCTGAGTTCCTCCAGCATCATAGAGTTTTTCATTGAGATTCCAGCATCTGCAGTCCTTTGATTCTCAGGAGCAAAAAATAAGCTGCTGGAGGAACTCAGTGGGTCAGGCAGCATCTGTGGAGGGAAAGAAGTGATGGACGATTCGGGTCAAGACCCTGTATCAGGATCCTTTCCCTTCACAGATGCTGCCTGACCCACTGAGTTTCTCCAGCAGTTTGAATTTTGCTCCAGATTCCAGCATCTACAGTCTCTTGTGTCTCCAGAAAGGAATAGTGGTCAGGCTGATAGGACTGGATAAAGTAAGGTGGGAGTATGTGAAATAAACTGCCACACGCTACCTCTGCTGTTGATTCCAAACTATTTCATGTGTCAGTTGACATCACCTGCGCTCTATCCAGAACCATGATCTACATCTCCTTGTTGCCAGTCACTTCAACTGCCCCTCCCACACTATCACTGACATGTCAGTCCTCAGCCTCCTCCATTGCTAGAAGAATTCCAAGTGAATACTGGAGGAACTTGCAGCCTAACGGCATGAACGTTGAATTCTCCCATTTTAAGTAATCCCCCCCCCCCCACCACCATGCTTCTTCTCTTCTTCCCTTTCCTAGCCTCTTTTTTATTACCTTTTTTTCCTTTCTCTCCTTACCTTTGACCCATCCCCCGGTGGATCTGCTCTCCCCTCCTCCCCCGCACCTGCCTATCGCTATCTCTTACCTGCATCTACCTATCACCACCTTGTGTCCACGCCATCCCCCGTCTTTTGTCCACCTATCACTGCCCTGAATTTCCCTCCTATATATTGGGCTTCCCCTTTTCCTATTTTCAGTCCTGAAGAAGGGTCCTGACCCGAAACGTTGACCGCCTGCTTTTCTCCACAGATGCTGCCTGGCCTGCTGAGTTCCTCCAGCATCACTGTGTTTTTCATCTGGATTCCAGCATCTGCAGTTTCTCAGTTGACATCAGTTTGTAAGACTCTTGCCTTTGAATCCAAAAGTTTTTGGTTCAAGGCTCACTCCAAAAATCTGAGCCCAAAAATCTAAGCAGCCACTTCAATCCAGGGCTGCTCCCTGTTGGAGTTACTTTTGATTGGGTGATATGTTAAACCAACCTGTTTTCTCATATGTTGGTGAAAGATTCCAAAGCACCATTCAAACGAAGGTAAAAGGAATTGTCACCAGTGTCCTGGCCACTATTTATCCCTTGACAATATCGATAGGAAATAGAATTTCTAATCATTGCCATGTTGCTATTTGTGGGATTTTGCACAAAGTGGGTGTTCATATTTCCTGCTATATATTGACTCTATTGTATTCTGTTGGTTGTAAAGAACATGAAGGACAGATACAAATACAAATATTCCTCCTTTATAGGCATAATGTTGGAAATGGATTCTTTGGCAGTCACTTTCATTGCAGCTGATTTTTAGGACCACCCACTGAGTGTCATCGATGTTGAGGGTGTGATTTTTGCTTCTTTATCCTTTCAGCTGGCTTTGTTTCCCCTTCAACACTCTTCCTTCAACTCTAATAAAAGTGCACAGTGTGAAATGTTATAACTTGTACAGCTGCACATCACAACCTTTCCATGGCTAAAAAAACAAAAGTTGTACAAGAACTGTTTTTCCACTCTAATGTTCAGTGGCCATTCTAGCTATCTCTTACATTTTTATTGTCATTATGTATTTCAAAAAAGTTAAATTATGATTTATAATTCTTGCCTTTTGTACCTTGTATTCATTTTTACTGCTTTTGTTAGTCTTATTACTGATTGTTAAGCAACAACACCGTTAGTTAGGTTCCTAAAATATGTTGGCTTCCAGCAAAGTGGTGAGGCCACGAAGTCTTTCTGAAATCAAATAACATTTCTAGACTTGGGGAGGAAGAGCTGTTGATGTGGACAGTGGGAAGACAAGTACAAGTATAGTTCTTACACTGAGCAACAAACTGTTCCACCCACAATGCCATCTTTCCTCTCTGTAGCATCTTTAATGTAGATAATGCAGGACCACCAATACCAACAGAGAGATAATGAGACTTAATGGCATTATCTCAGGGATAAACATTAAACAGGAGATCAATAATAACACCCAAGCTTTTCTGCATCTGGGATGTGCAACCTTCTATCGCGGAAGTTCAGGTTACCTATCCAAAATACCTCTGAGGGCTACTCATGCGAACACATGAGTATTGAACTGCATATCATTCAGACTATTTTCCAATGTTAGTCTCCGCGTAGAACTTCCCAACTATCTGTGGAAAGAGGAAAAAAGTTAACGTTTCAGCTTGAAAATATTTAGTCAGAACTGGTTGCAGAGAGGGTGGAGGAGGGATAGATTGGACAAAGGGAATATCTTTGCAAGGGTGAGGTCAGGGTTGCCATGGGGATAAGCTGTTGATATAAATGGTTGAGGCAGATACAATAGCAACATTTAAAAAGCATTTGGACAGGTACCTGGGTAGGAAAGGTTCAGAGGATAATGGGCCAACTGCGGACAAACACGACTTGCTTAGGTGGGAATCTTGGTTGGCATTGACCAGTTGGGCTGAAGGGCCTGTTTCCATGTTGTATGACTCGATGAATCTATGAATTTCATCAGGATAATGCTTGCTGAACTTGCACCACATTTTGCACGGCAGAAGTTCAGCAATTCCATTCATTTTTATGGAGGGAATGGGGCTGAGAGAGGTAAATTTCAGGTTTAATTGTTAATTAATTTAATTACAATTTAAGAGTATTTAAATACATTTTTTTGTTTTTTTCCAGTTTTTCCAGTGTTTAGTCAGTTTTTTAAATTTGTTAATGATTTATATCAGTATGATTCATTTTAAATAGTTTTTAATTAATTTTGAATATCTGTGAATTGCAGAGACCAACAGCCAGGCACTATGCATTTGGATAAATCGTGCCCACATCCAGCACATAAGTGCAGCTACTTTTTCAACACAGAAAACAAAATTCTGACTCCTAAAACAACACAGAATTTTGTATATGAGCTGTGAAATGGGAAGAGGAACTCACTGACTGATTTGGAGATACAAGAAATTCTGCAGATGCTGGAATCTGGAACAACACACAAAAAGTGCTGGAGGAACTCAGCAGGTCAGGCAGCATTGATGGAGGGAAATAAACAGTTGGTGTTTAAGGCTGAGACCCTTCATCAGGACTGGAAAGGAAGAGGGCAGAAGCCAGAATAAGAAGGTGGGGGGAGGGGGAGGAACATACGCAGGCAAGTGAAAGGTGAGTTCAGATGATAGGCGAGTCCAAGTGAGAGGGGGAAGGTGGGTGGGTGGGGGAGGGGGGGAAGATGCAATGAGCTGAGAGGTGATAGGCAGAAGAGGCAAGGAGCTGAAGAAGAAGGAATTTGGTGGGACAGGGTGGAGGACCATGGAATAAAGGATAGAGGATGGAAGGAGAGGAGATGGGCAGGTCATCAAGGAGGGGGAAGGGAGCCACAGGAATAAGGGAAGACAAAGAAGGGGTGGGGTTACCAGAAGTTAGAAAAATCGATGTGGAGGCCATCAGGTTGGAGACTCCCAAGGCAGAATATGAGGTGTTGTTCCCCCAACCTGCATTTGGCCTCAATATGGCAGTAGAGGAGGCCGTGGATAGACATGTCAGTATGGGAATGAGGTGTGGAATTGAAGTGGCTGGCCACTGGGAGGTCCTGGCTGTTGCGGCGGACGGAACGAAGGTGCTCGACGAAGCGGTCACCCAATCTGGCATTGACTCTTGAATTTTGCACTGAATTGGGCCTAATGATTTCAATGGGATTTGAGTTGCTGCGGATTAAGAAATGAAGGGATAGGTAAATTACATTGTTAAAATTATTTATTTTCTTCATTTTAATGTTTTTGATCATGTATTTTAATTCACTTTATTTTTAAAAGTAAGATTTATTTTTATAAGTTGTTATTTCAGTTTTAGTAGTTTTAAATGTTTCTGAGTGACAGAGGGAATTAAAGTTTATTAAGATTAATAACAACATTGACACCTTCCCCTGCTTTGTGAAGTATTGGAAGCCGTCAGGGGCGTACCAAGGTTAGGACACACTCACTGCACTGCCTGAGGTACCAACACTGTCTGGACAATGCCCCTAGATTCCTGAGTGTGGAGGACCGAAGGCTTGTGAAGACTATAAGTGATGATTCCAGACAGTGGGATCCAACCTTTGCAGATTATGTTGAAGGCAATTGTATTCCTAAAAAAATGCTATGTTAAAACATGTTTAAAAGGAAGATCATGGTGCAAACTTTATGGGCCAAGGGGCCTGTTTCCATGCTGATTCCCTGTATGACTCTATGACACTTGTGCTAAATATACAATCTACTAGTGGCTTCCTTTTGTATTCTGCTTGAAAATATTTAATTTCTTTGACTTCAAGTTGTTTGTTTTAATAAGGAGTTATTTTGATTTATTTTTAATTTTTAATTTTGTGTATTTGCATATGTCCTCACATTTCTGCAGGACAGAAAGGAATGAAGATTAAGCAAAGGCACTTCATTTTAATTACCTTCTTGAAACACGGTATCTAGTGGCTTCAAATAATTTCTGTAAATCTAATGTTGGCACTTGATTCAACAGCATATCTTGCATAATAGCATAGAAACCATACTTGAGTGAATTTATCATGTGAATGCTAAATGCACAAATCAGATTACCAGACTCTGTTCTTTTCATGGAACTATTAACCTTTTCATTCTCAACAGAATAATTTCTCTATAAAAATAGTGGGGCTCAATATACCCAAATCGATCTCTGTGGTTTCATGTGTAAGGTTTGTTGTTCAGGCCAAGTTCGGATACAAAATATAATAGAAGATCAAAAAGGAAGAGGAAAAAGTAGAAAATGCCTGAAACATTCAATTGATCAGGCAGCATCTATTGAAAAAGGAAGAGAATGAATCAATAGTTCCCTTGCACTACTTCTAAGCTAGTGTATTGCATTCAGTGTTCACAATGTGCTCTCCTCTGCACTGGAGAAACCAAACACAAATTGACCACTTTGCAGGACATCTTCTTTCACTCACATGAGAGACATGGAGCTTCCTGTCATTTGTCACTGTAATTCTCCATCCTACTCCTGCTCATAATTCTCTGCCTTTGCTCTCTTACTTTCTTCCAATGATGCCCAACTTAATTTGAGGAACAGCACTTCATTCTCCATCTAGGCACATTGCAGCCCAGAGGACTCATTGTTGAATTCAACAATTTCAGATAACCAGCTTCTTTTTTTTGTTGTCTCCACAGACCTGGCTGGATATTTCAAATAGTTTCCTTTCTCTTCTGTCTCGTTGCCTTTCCAACTTTGGTATCCAGCCTATAAAGAAGACATTCTCTCTGTACTTTCCCCATTCAACAAGAATTGTTTTCTCACTCTCCCCATTCTGTTGATGAATCTTTAACCTGTCAGGCAATTACAAGATGGCATTGAACCAAATAGTTGCCAACAAGCAGACCATTGCTCACCACATAAGAATTGTCAGGAGCTAAAGTTTACACCAACTTAGATCTGACACATGCATATGCCCAGCTGAATGTGGATAAGAAGAGTCAGCGAGGGCAGCACAGAGACACATATAGTGGAGCTGTTACCTTACAGCTTCAATGACCCGGTTCAATCCAGATCTCTGGTGCTCTATGTGAGGACTATGCACAGAGTGGGCTTCCTCTGGGTGCTCCGATTTCCTCCCATGTCCCACATGTGTATGGGTCAAACGGTTAATTGGCCACTGTAGATTGCCTCTGGGGTGTAGTTGAGGATTGAATCTGCGTGGATTTGATGGGAATGTGGGGAGAATAAATTGGGAATAATGAAGGATTGGTATATATGGTGTTTGATATCAGCACAGACTCAGTGGACTGAAGAATATGTTTATGTGCTGTGTGAAACTTTAAATCAGTTACTCTAATATTTGACAATAAATGCAACCAGTATAAACGAACCTTAAAAAATAAAATTATCACTCAAAAATTTTCAAGAAACAGCAGACAATGTACTATATTGACAATGCTATCAGGATGAATTACCAAAGAGTAGAATATTCCTGAACTACATGAACATAACATAAAACTCTAAAGAAGTAAATATGCCTGCATACAGAAAGGATTGTTCACTTTGAGTTAAAATTACATGCAAATGGATTGTTACCAGTCAAGGAAAAGGTAATGTAATTGAGAAGGCAAGGATCCCTGAAAATATTGCAGAAATTAGGTTGTTCTTAGGCATGGTGCAGTACTATGTTAGATTTTTGCTGATACCTTGAAACAACGCTGACACCATTATATCAGTTCCTGAAGAACGTAAAAAATAGAAATAGAGTAAATAACAGCAAAAGGCGTACAACAAAACATGTCTTTTGGAAACACAGTGGCACATCAGTTCATGCTGCGGCTTCACAGCTCCAGAGGCCCTGGGTTTAATCTTGACCTCAGGTGCCGTCCATGTAGAGTTTGCTCTGTGATCCCGTGGATTTCCCCAGGTGCTCCAGATTCCTCACACTTCCCAGATACAGGCTGGCAGCTTAATTGGCTACTGTTAATTACTGCTTAAGGGGAATAATATAAGTTAATCAAGGGGCAGCAGTCGAACATGTGTGAGAGAATTAATTGCAGGGATACAGGGAATTAAGGTGAGGAGAATGGGACTGACATAAATACTCCTTTGGAAGCTGGCATGAATCTAACGGGCTGAATGGCCACCTTCCACATCATTATGATAAAATATGTTGTATTTTATAAAATATTATGTAACACAGGCATCGAAACTTGCAAGGGATGCTACAAATTGTGGACAGGGGGTGCTGCAATCAATCATGTAATGAACAATAGACAATTAAAAAGCTATGAGCTTTGTATGATGTACATTGATGAAGGATAGGAGAAATCATCCTCAAATTGGGAAAGAGGCATTAGGGATTGCCTTTCATCATTTCCTACTTGGCAGACCTTTTACCTCACTCACTGACCTTAAGCATTAGACTGAAATCCTTGGCTGTGAATTGGCAATACTGACAATGACTGTGTCGTGATGAAAAAGATGGGCTATTCTCTTATCTAAGTATAATTACATAATTGAATATAAAAGTTAGAAACTAAATGCCATTGCAGATATATTGTCAGGGTTACCATCGGACAATGCAAGGAGTAAAAGCATATCTGATGGAAAATTGGACGGGATGAATTTCCATTTACAGCAATTGAGAAAGCTGAAAAGACACAAAAAGATATTGTTCCATAATAAGTATACTGTATGGAAAAATAGTGAAAGGACTGAATGAATCAGATGAAAATATGAGACCATAATACAACCGACCATAGGCTTTGTCCATGGAACAAGTTTGGGTTAACTGGGAATACTGAGTTGACATACAAAGTATATTAAGGAGACAAATTGTAGATCTTCATACTGAATGTTATGGTATTGTGAGTTAGAAGACTATTGTTAATTTTATTTATTGGCTGGGATTAGTGGACAGGTGTAGCACCTATCAAGACTTCAGAGCAGAGTCAACAAAGGTAACTTTACTGAGCTGGAAATTGCCAGCTAGACTTTTCCAGAGATTACATATTGATTATTATGGGAGGAGGATTAGAAGACATAGACAGTCACTTAAAATGGAGCGGGCTGAAACACGGGAAAGCAAAAAATTGAAGATGCCTAAAGTCTGAGTCAGAAGTAGAAAAGTTAAAAAGTGCTCCCCAGGTCAGAAAGAATCTGTGGAGAGACAAAAAAGAGTTAATGTTTCAGGTCAGCAACCTTACGTCTGAAACTGATCAAAGATATTGATCTAAGCATTCTGATGGAAGGTCATTGACCTGAACTCTGTTTCTCTCTCTGCAAAAACTGCCTGACGTACTGAGTATCTCTGGCATTTTTGTTTTTATTCATGGTCAAGTATGTTGAGTCTATGTCACAACAGAGAAACTGTTGAAGAATTGACATCTATTTTCTAATGTCATTGTTAACAGGAAGAACGAGGCATAGATAATTGTCCTCAATTTCATGTTTTTCTATTTAAGTGCTTGTGAAGCAAAGTAGTATTATTAAGCACAGGTTTATTTCACTATGTCATCCAGAGCCAAATGGTGAGGTGGAGTGAGAAATGTCAATGCGGCACTGAAAAAACAGATGTCACAAGGTGTTCAAGTTTAATAATGACACATTGGTTAGCCAACTTTTTGCTAAGTTACAAAACAATGTCATATTCCACACAGATTACTCTCACTGAGTTGTTCATGTGTGGAAGACTCAGACCATGATTGAGCTTAGTTCAGCCAAATCTTGCAGAGAGGGTGGAACAGAGCCATGCCAAAAACAATTCAAACGACATGATAACTCGTGTGTGTGTGTGTGTGTGTGTGTGTGTGTGTGTTAACTCAAGAAGAAAGATCTCTTTTGTGAAAATATTTGCAGGATATACAAGAGGATGTCAAAGTGCCATATGACCTGTATGCATTCCAAAAGCTGATACAATGGGCACCAGAAGAAACAACACCAGTAATTTGAGTCAAGAAATAACATATTCCTCAAGTTGAGAAGTGGATGCAATGCCAAAGACACAAGGTCATTTGGGAAGATCAAAATGAGTCAAAAATCCATGAATAAGTTAAATCTATAAGTAATTTGTAAATATGAATCACTCTTTTCAAAAAAGGAAGCAGTTTTAAGCATGTAAATGAATATCATGTATGAAACATGTACACCTACACAGTGCATTTAGAAAGTTGTGCATGTTCTGGCAAATCCCAGTGTCCTTTCATGTTTGTATTGCTTGACTTTGAAGTAAGGAATGTACACACAGGCATATATATTACAAGTACAGTGTCATCCACACACATCACAGCTCTTTCAAGTAAATGTGGACATTTTTATAATTAATTATCTCATTGAGATAACCATCAGAATACTTTAAAATAGAAAGGAGCAACCCTTTAACATATTTGATATTAATCTGCAGAATAATGGAAAAAAATTACTTCCTAACAGCAGTACTTAGTCAACCTATGTCTGTTTTCAAGTTAATGCACATTTTCCCCAATGAACTTTTTTTTTGTTGGCTTTCGTTGAAAAACGGAACAAATGTCTGATCATTTTAAAATCTTGATGCAGTCATAGAAATGTTGGAACAGAAATATATTTTGTATTGAGAATTATACATGTAACTTGAATAGTTTTAACAAACTCATACAACATTTGCAAAAACTTAATTTTCCAGATGGACAAAATTATCTGTGTATATTAGCTTGTAAGCAACCAATTACTTGACACTGGTATTCTGCCATTCACTCCTCTGCTATCTGAACTTAGCAAATAAGCATCTCTACAACTTTTTACTATCCTGGAGGAAAGAGTCTTTACTGTTGGATCTGCAATTATAAAATCCTAAAGGCAGCAGAAGATGGCAGTGGGTTACCTGCCTCATCTTTTTTTTAACCAAATTCCACTTCTTCATCCTACATAGAATTGGAACTTCCACTGAAACCATTGGAAGTGATCTTCGAGGCAGAGTTCTAGACACCTATCTTTTCATGGCTTTCCTCTAAATGCATCCATGTTTACTGGAAGTGAGAAAAGCATTGAAGTAACTATGACACTCTAGGCACATGTAACATTGCGGCAAGCAAATGGACTGCTGTACAAGTAGCTTGCTGCTTTTCAATAAATGTGATTAACTGCCTCTGAGGCTCAGTGTTGTAGCTCAGCATTCTTGTTGCATTAAAGTCCAGTGTACCATTCACCTTTCTAATTGCTTGCTGTGCTTGTAGGTTAACTTTCAGTATTTTGTAGGCAAACTCACAAAGATCATTCTAATCAAAAACCCATCGATCTCTCAGAAAATGAAGCAATGTATGGATTTTAAATCTGAATAATATTCAGACAGGAAGTCATATGTAGCAAGTAACATTTATGTCACACAATTTAGTTTCTATCAAAAGAGAGAATTTAGCCAATTTCCTTGGGTGGGTGATTGGCTGGATTGGTGGGTGATTCACTTCCCCAATCCCCAATGCCTTTGCACCATCTGCAAGGTACAAGTCATCAACGTCATGGAATACTATTCAATTTCCTGAATTGATGAAGCAACAACTACATTTAAAGAAGCTTGACTCAATCCAGGGCAAAGCAGCCCACTTGATTGTGTCCTATTCACCACCTTAAAAATTCACCCCCTTCACCACCAGTACACATAGGCTGTAGTGTGCACCATCCAACAGTTATACTGAAATCACTCATCAAAGAAGCTGGAACCCTTTCAAACATTTCAGCCTGTTTGCAGTCCTGGAATTGCAGAGCACTGTTTATTGAAGTGAAGGCATTCAGGTGGAAATCATTTCCGATATTATTGTGCCAAAACAAACTTAATTGGCTGTAAGTTGCTTTTGGCTGTCCTGAGATTGTGAAAGGTGTGAAAAGAAAATACAATTCTTTTCTCTAAAATGTTTCTGCAATTCTTTTTATATTTTTTGAGTCATTTGAATATTACTGCATCTCCATCAGCTCATGTTGTCCATGTAAGCATCTCAGCCAGATGCTCTGTGGATGCATTTTGTCCTGTACCTCTGTGAAAGCAGATGGTAAACTGTGAGTAAGTGGGTCCTTCTCAGACTCAGGCAATGACTCGTTGGGCACTGCAGGGATCGGTAGCTGGGCCCCAGCTATTCAATCCATGGAGTTATACAGTACAGAAGCAGACCCTTCAACCCACCACATCTATGCTGATATTTGTCCATCTAAAATAATTTCATTTTCTTGCACTGGAACAGTACCCTATTATATATTGCCTATTTAAGTGTTTATCTGCATGCATCTTAAATATAGTAATTGCATTTGAATCCATCATCTCTTCTGGTAGTTCCAAATATCAACAACTCTGTGTAAAAAAAAACTTTCCCCAAAGATCTCCTTTAAATTTCCTGCCTCTAACCTTAAACCGATGTCCTCTTGTTTTTGATACCCTAAACCATGGGAAAAGACTTTGACTATCTGCCATATCTATGTCTTTCATAATCTTGTATACTTCTGTTAGGTCACCCCTCAGCTTCCTTCACTCCAGGGAAAACAAAGCCGGCCAATCTAATCTCTCCTCTTTGTCTCTATCTTGACAATTTGACTGAGAGAACCAACTGTAACATTTCTAAGCTTGCTGATAACACAACACTAAATGGAAATGTGGGTAGAGATGAGAAAGCAAAGAGATTTCAAGAGGATTTAGACAAGTAAACGGACAACAAGATGGCAGAGGAGTACAGTGTGAAAAAATGTGAGGAACTTCTGTAGAAAAAACGGAATCTTTTTTTAATGGGTGAGAGATTGGGAATTGTTTACATTTGCAGGAGACTAGGTATCCTTATAAGTAAGGCACTTATCCTTATACTGTTACTGGTAAATTGGTTTATTATTGTCACACGTACCGAGGTACAGTGAAAAACATACAAAAGTATACTTTCGTATGACAGTAACAGAAAATGTTGGAAACATTCTTCATCAGAACTGAAAAGGAGACAAAATACGTACTTTTTCTATGTTTCCATTAACTCGCAGAATTCTCCTAGTATCCCTCCTAATTACATTCATTTGGTTTGTCCCCTTTGACCCTCACCAACTTTTACCAATGCACCACGGAAAGCATCCTATCTGGATGTATCATGGTTTAGTACAGCAACTGCTCTGCCCAGGACCACAAGAAACTGCAGAGAGTTGTGGATACAGCCCAGCGCATCACGGACACCAGCCTCCCCTCCTTGGACTCTGTCTTTACCTCTCGTTGTCTTGGTGAAGCAGCCAGCATAATCAAAGACCCCACCCACCTGAGACATTCTCTCTTCTCTCCTCTTCCATTGGGTAGAAGATACAGGAGTCTGAGGGCACGTACCACCAGACTTAAGGACAGCTTCTACCCCACTGTGATAAGACTATTGAACGGCTTCCTTTTACGATGAGATGGACTTTGACCTCACCATCTACCTTGTTTTGACCTTGCACCTTATTGCACAGCACTTTCTCTGTAGCTGTGACACTTTACTCTGTACTGTTATGGTTTTTACCTGTACTACATCAATGAACTCTGTACTAACTCAATGTAACTGCACTGTGTAATGAATTGACCTGTACAATCAGTAAGCAAGACAAGTTTTTCACTGTACCTCAGTACAAGTAAGAATAATAAACCAATACCAATACTACTACAAATCATTTTGTATGGCTAACATTTGAAGCAATTTGTTCAGTTTCAAAATTTTGATACTGAAAAATCTTATAAATAACTGCCCATGCTAAAATTTCACACCAGTGAATGCAATGAATTGATCTGTACAGATAGTATGCAAGACAAGTTTTTCACTGTACCTCGGTACGTGTGACAATAATAAACCAATTTACCAGGTTACCGATATATCTAAACATCAATCTGTATGTTGGTAAGACCAGTGGTATATTGGCCTTTATTGCAACAGGATTTGAGTGTAAGAGGAAAGATGTCTTACATAAATTATATGGGATCATGGTGAGACCACACCTGAAGTATTCTGGACCAATGTGATCTCCTTACCTAAAAAAGTGCTTGCTATAGAGGGAGTGCAGTGAAGGTTCATCAGACTGGTAGCAGGGATGGCATGTCTCTAATATACGGAGAGACTTCTATTCTCTAGAATTTAGAAGAATGAAGTGACCTCACTGAGACATGCAGAATACTTACAAGACTTGATAAGGTAGATGCAGGGAGAGTACTTCCCCCTGGCTAAACAGTCAGGAACCATGGCTCACAATTTCAAAATAAGGCCATTTAAGCCTGAAGGGAGAAGAAATTCTTCACTCAAAGGGTGCCGAATTTTTGGAATTCTCTACTCTGGAGCAGTGGAAGACTCATTCATGGAAAGACAGACAGATTAGTTTATTGTGATGTACACCAAAGTGCAATAAAATTTCCTGCTCACATGAAGCTCACAAAGTAAGCAGTACTCATGGTAGTAATAGATACAACAATAAATACAGCAAGGAGCGCTAAACAACAGAATGGTGCAAAGATAGTAGTGCAGCCTGAAGCAGTGCGAAAAGAAATGCTAAAGAGTTGCTAATGGAATAACAGAGGGAGGTAGAATTAAGAGACTGAGAATGTGGCAGCATCTCCAGGAAGGGGGATGTGAAAGAGATGATTGGTTCGGACATCTGATAGCACTTACTGCACAAAACAGTGATCAATGAATTTCTGGACTTCAGAGGAGATGAAACATCAAGGGATAGGCCAGGTGCTGAGTCAGAAGATCAGACATTTTTTTGTTGAATGATGGCGCAGGCTCGAGGAGCCAAATGGCCTCTTCCTGCAACTTATTTTCTTATGTTCTGTCCTTATGTTCCACTGCACATTGGGGGAAATTTAGATGAACTTATGAAAGCAATATCTCCAACTGTCTGTGTCTGTATCACCTAATCAAACCACAAAGGAAACACTTGCCAGCTTTCAATGGTCTGGAAAGATAGATTAGTGATTCGGCTGTGATTGTTTACCTTCTCTTTTTGATCTATTTGTTTTTACTGGGACCTGCATTTTTCTTTTGACTCTCAGTGACTACTTCAGGTCAAATGAAGATTTTCCTATAGTGGCCTATCAGAGCAACACAAACACAGGTACTACCTGCTTCAGGGTTTCAGTTCAATGACCGTACATTTTAAGGAGGGGAGGAGCAGTCCAGAACAGAGCCATCTTTCTCCAGTTATATATACCCATGTTGGAACCACATCTGGAAGGAATTATTTTTGATTCTTAGAATGGTAAGTCTGTAATATCAGAAGAGATTAAGTAGACCAGGCCTGGACTCTCTTAGGAGAATGGGAGATGATCTTAAATGTTGTGAATTCTTAGAGGGTCTGACAGGGTATATGTAGAATTATTTCATCTGGCTGGGGTATCTAGAAACAGAGGTAAATGCTAAAAGAAAAAGGATCAGCCATTCAGTACAAAAGTGAGGAGAGTGAGAGAGGGTAAACCAGTTGGATCTGTATTCTTTGTTGATCAGAAGAATGAATGATGATTGTATTGAAACATTAAAAAATCCAAATGGGGCTTTTTAGAGTAGATGTCAAGGCATTTTAACTGGTGAGAGAATCTGGAACGGGGATACAGTTTCAAGATGATGAGTTGATCAATTAAATTGAAGTATGTCAAATTTTCTTCCCACAGAGGGTAGAGAATCTCTGGGGATGGTATGAGTCCAAGGGCTGTGGTATATGCTGCACTATTGGGCAGGGGTTTTACAGGTACTATCATTCAACTGAGAACACAGAGGAGACACAAGAGACTGCATATGCTGGAATCTGGAGTAACAAACAATCTGCTGGAGGAGTTTGTACATTCTCCTCGTGACTGCATGGGTTTCTTCCGGGTGCTCCGGTTTCTTCCCACATGCCAAGGACATACGGGGTTAGTAGGTTAACATGGGTGTGATTGGGCGGTGTGAGCTCGTGAGGCCAGCAGGGCCTGTTACCGTGCTGTATAAATAAAGTTTTTAAAGATTTTAAATTCAGCTGGCCAGGCAGCATTTGTGGAAGGAAATAGAGAGCTGAATTCAACAGGGCTCTGCCTCGTGCTTCTCCACAGTTCAATAAGATCGTGACTGAACTTTACCATCCATTTCCAGCTCTGTTCACTTGGCACTTGATTCCTTTAGTGCCAAAAATGTATTTATATCAGTCCTGGGGGGGGTAGACATTTTCAGATTCTGGGTGAGAAAACAGCTCCTCACCTCAGTTCAAGATGGACAAACTCTTATCCTCAGGCTGTGACCCACAGCTTCTCTACCCTGTCAATGAGATCACTTTTCGTTGTTCGCAAACCCCAGGGAATATAGATCTATTCGAGTCAAATGCTTCATGGAGAGTAACAGCAGTCACAGCCCAGGACTTGAAAGCCTGAAGCACTTTTTCTGTTCCATATGCCTCTGTCTGGGGTCCCTTCTGATTATCGCTGAATGAACAATTCTTCTGAAGATCACACACATTTCTTGGTGGTTCTGAAGTTTGCTTCATTGTCCTGAGGATTTAGACTAAAATCAGCACCAGTGATGAAAGAACTTGCATGTAGCTCCCTCTGCTGCTCACCAACAACTGCTATGATTTTCTTAACATGTGAATCACTGTGAGGAACATTCGGGTCTGCGCTTGTCTGTGGAACCAAAGAACAACACTGCACCCTTATAAAGCTTTTTCTGCTCTTGAACATATCCAGTTCTTATAATGCCAGACTGTGCAATTACAGATTGTGGTGGAACATTGTTCTGCCGATGAGGATGATCTACAATACTTCACTGGCTCCATATTTTCAGCTGCTATTCTTATTCTGAATCTATCGCATTGAGTGCCACATCATGTTGAAAGATCTCCTCAATGTGAAAATGAGACTTCTTCTCCACGGTATAACAAAGTCCACTTTTCCCTGCCCTGGTCACTCATTATGTATCGATCTCTTTATCATCAAGCCCAGCAGATGAACCTTAAGTCAGACTGTGGCTCTTTACTGTTCACATACTGAGAATGCCTCAGCCTCTTCTTCATCAAGCCCAGTAGGTGAACAAAGAAGATAGAACACAGAACAGTAGAGCACAGGACAGGCCCTTCAGCCCACAATGTCTGTGCCAAGCATGACATCAATTTAACCTACACATCTACCTGCATGTCCCCTATATCCCTCCATTTCTTGCCTGTTCATGTCCCAGTCTAAATGCCTTTTAAACATTGCTGTCGTATCTGCTTCCGCCACCTCCCCTGGCAGCGTGTTCCAGGCACCTACCACTCTCTGAGTAAAAAAATTGTCTTGTAAATTTCCTTTAAACTTTCCCCCTCTCACCTTAAACCTATGCCTTCTAGTATTTGACATTTCCACCCTGGGGAAAAGACTTTGACTATCTGTCCATTCAATGCCTCTCATAATTTTATGTTCTATCAGGTCAGCCCTGATAGAACACTCCAGAGAAAACAGTCCATGTTTGTCCATCCTCTCCTTATAGCTTACACTCTCTAATCCAGGCAACCACCGGATTGACCTCTTCTCATCCTCTCCAAAGCCTTCACATCCTTCCTGTGGCGACCAGAACACAATAGAACAGACCAGGACACAATAATCTGAATGAGGCCTAACTAACGTTTTACACGTGACTTGACGCAACATGACTTCCCTACTTTTCTACTCAGCACCCTCACTGATGAAGGCAAGTATGCTGTATGCCTTCTTCACCACCCTATCTACTTTCAGAGAGATATGGATTTGCACCACAAGATCCTTCTGCCCATCAATGCTCCTAAGGGTCCCGTCATTTACTGCATACTTTCCTCTTACATTTGTCCTCCTAAAGTTCAACACCTCACACTTGTCCAGATTAAACTCCATCTGCCATTTATCTGCCCATATCTCCAACTGGTCTATATCCTGCTGTATCCTTTGACAACTCTCCTCATTATTCACAACCCTGTCAATTTTTGTGTCATCTGAAAACCTATTCACCTACATTTTCAGACCTTAAACCAGACTGTGAATCTTCATTTGCAACATGTTACAAAGGAAAAGATCAGGTGCTCCATTGCGATGAATACAAGGCAAACCTCAAAGCAAATCAGCTGGCAGTCATGACCACATGCAAAACAAATTTGGAATTAGGCAGAGTAGAAATAACAAATCATAGAATCCAGACATTCCAGCAGTACTGTAATGGTAAGAAGAATGACAAGACAAGACAAGATTTCTTTATTAGTCACATGTGCATCGAAACACACAGTGAAATGCATCTTTTGTGTAGAGTGTTCTGGGGGGCAGCCCGCAAGTGTCGCCACTCTTCTGGCGTCAACATAGCATGCCCGCAACTTCCTAACTCGTACGTCTTTGGAATGTGGGAGGAAACTGGAGCACCCAGAGGAAACCCACACAGTCATGGTGAGAACATACAAACTCCTTACAGACAATGGCCAGAACCGAACCCGGGTCTCTGGTGCTGTAATAGCGTTACGCTAATCGCTACACTACTTGCCTGCCCTTAGGAATAGTAAAGGCAAAAAATAACTGGTGGGAGTTTTCTATAGGCCACCAAATAATAATGTTACAGTGACACAGGCAATAAACCAAGAAATAGATGTAGCAGAGGATGCAGAGAGTCTATAGAGAGATATAGATAGGTTAAGTGAGTGGGCAAGAGTCTGGCAGATGGAGTGCAATGTTGGTAAATGCGAGGTCATCCACTGTGGAAGGAAGAATAGAAGATCAGATTATTATTTAAATGGTGAAAGATTGCAGCAAGCTGTTGTGCAGAGGGACTAGGGAGTGCTTGTGCATGAATCGCAGAAGGTTGGTTTGCTGCAACTGTACAGGGTACTGGTGAGGAGTATAAGTTAGATTTCAATGGATGCCAATGTGTATAAAATGAAGGATGAATAGAGAATGCCTCACACAATAAAACTGCTTGAAATTTTCACCATAACAGATTGCCATGAATAAACAGATAATCCAAGTAAAATTATGAATCTCAGCTTCACAAATGGGACGATCTACATATGTATGAATAGGTGAAAACAAATAAATCACTGAGGTGGATGTTACTTACCACAGAGAAGATATTTATTATCTAATGATGTTTTGCATGCAGAATCAATGGACAAGAAATGATGCTAAATAAAACTCACATTTTGGTTACTACAAGTGTCCTTAGGGTTCCAAAATAACGTCTGTGACACATGCACACACTTCTTACTCAAATGCTGGCTAGTTAAAATAAATAAAGTTTAGGCTCATTTCAGTAATGCAGAGCAGATTGCGATGTGAATCAATAATTTGAAACCGGTGTTGGTGTGTTGGAACACAACACTACTGCTACTGGCTTCTATTAAACTCACAGGACAGAAGATGTGTTCATTAGCAGAGTGGAGTTCTCACCAGCCTTAAGTAAAAAAATCCTAAAGCACTTACAGGTTAATGCCCAAATGATTTTGTCTGGATCCTACATGGATTCCACACATTTTAGGGGCTCTCCACTGTTATTTCAAGATTTAAAAGTCCCCTGGCAGGGATGTGGCAGAAGGTGAAGGACATTTTTCATGAATCATGCTGATTATGTGGGCACCTCGGGCAAACTAACATCAATTGCCCATCCTTCATTGCTTCTAAAAAGGTGGCAGTGAGTCACTATCTTCAACCACCAGGGCGACACCAAGATATCTTATACTTTTGCACAGGAATTCTCAGAGTTTTACTTCAGTGAAAAAAGAAGGAAATGGTGATACATGTACAAATCAGAAATGCAGCAACACTTGGGACATAACGTGGTTTCAATGAACCTGTAGCTCTTGTCTCCTTTGGTGATGGATGCCATGGGTTGGCAAGCTACTGTTGAAGAAACTTTGGCAAGTTCGTACACAGCTAATTGTAGATTCTGCACTTTACTGATGGTGGAGAAATGAATGATTCAGATTGGGGATCAGATGTCAACCAAGTCCTGGCAACAGATATGATGTATTCACCCTGCAGAACTGCAGAATAGCAATAAGATGAATGTCCAGAAACTTTTCCCCATTGCAGAGTTGTCTACAACTTGAAAGGAGAGGCTTAGGATAAGAGATAAAAGATTTAGAGGGGAATTAAGAAAGACTGTTTTCACTCAGAGGGTAGTTAGATTCCAGAATGCCTGAATGGGTGCTGGAAGCAGAGACTCACAGTGTTTAAGAGTCACTGAGAGTGAGTTACACATCCTTACTTCACATTGGGTAAAGAAGATTGCTCTGAAGTCGCTATTTGATTTATTGGTGAACAACTTACATTTATGGCACCCCAGCTCTGTTGCCCAGAATTGGCAAGAGTGGATGTTAATTTGACCAAAGGATGAACTCAAGCACAATGGTCACGGAAGACTCTTGCTTCCGTGTCTGTGATTATCACCCACTTTTCCTCCTGGTTGCTGATTACTGGAATTTGTATTTGCCTGGATGTGCTAAACCAAAAGCATGCCCTCTTGGATGAAACCTCCAGCAGCAGTAAGCATGGGTTCCTGCAACTGAAAGTGGTAAGTACTCCTGCTGGCTAGGGGTAGAGAGCCCAATGCAATGGAGTCTCAGTGGGAGGGGACCCAGAGGAAGGATGCTCTGTGCTTGTGGGTAGGGATGGAGTGCAATGTTTGGTGGGGGATGGGGATGGCGTGCAGGTAGGGTTTGGTGATTTGATGAGTACAATCACACTCTCCTGTCTCTCTTGCAGCAGCTGACTGAACTTCACTTCCTCCTGTAAGACGCCCATGACGTCTCTTTTCTCCTGGTGACTCCTGTCAGGTGCTCAGTGAGCTAGAGTGTAATTGCATTTACACTTTATCAGGGAGAATTTGCAATAGCTTTACCCCTCTCTCCCAACCAGGGACATTTGCCTCTTTGAAGGAAGCTTAGCTAGCTCCTCCTCCTTCGCTTGGATGAACTTTGAGCAATTTTTCCTTTAACTCTACTCAGCAACTTCAGATCTATGGAAACTACACAGGTCCAATCTCTGACTGTCTCTTTGTCGGATACATGGAACATTCCTCATTTCAGTCCTACTCAGGTCCCTTTCCTTTCCCCCTTTTCCAGTACTGATGGCTGTATTGCTGTTGTTTCCTTGCTCTAGTGTTGGTGAGGTCATAGTCATACAGAGATCCAACATAGAAACTGACCCTTCAGCCATCCGAGTCCTCCCACTGACCTTCAAGCACTCCTTTTTACACACTAACCCTACCTTCACCCTTTTTATTCTTCCTACCTTCCCATTAGCTCTGCCATATTCTACCACTTATTCACACACTATGGGCAATTTACAGCGGCCAAGTTCCCCACCAACCAGCATGTTTTGGGGAGGTGGGTGGAAACCAAGAGCACCCAGAGGAAACTCACACAGTCACAGGGAAAATGTGGAAATTCCACACAGAGAGCATTGGAGGTCAAGATTGAACCCAGGTTGCTGGTTCTGTGAAGCAGCAGCTCTACCAGCTGTGTCACTGTGCCAAGGTCCTGATAAGTTATCCCAAAAGATGTATAAGTGTGCTTCAGAGAGGTTTCTCACAGCCCTTTATTTACGTATTCCATTAAATATCACATGTGACCGTGAAAACTGTCACTATTAAGAGAGGTTGTTAACTGAAGCACAACCTGCTGAAATGTAATCCAGTTTCTTGGATGAAAAGGCTCTTTAAATAGCAATCAGTCCTTTAACAAGCAAAAAAGGCAGTGGAAGGAGATAACCCTGGGGGTCAGTGTTAGGAGCTCAATAACTTGTTCTTTTTTAAGCATTGATTGATGAAAGAATATTGGCCATGGTACCAGCAATAACTTGGCTGCTTTTCCGTCATGTGATCCCTTCTGAGAGAAAAAAAACAGGTCTCAATTTAATGTCTTATCTGAACTACAGAATATTTGACAGTGCAGGGTCCTTGAGTTATAAATGAGAAATCCATTTTAAAATCATACTAATCAGCATAAGGAAAATTATGACTAATTAATATAATTATTCCTTCCCTAACAGAATAATAAAATGTTCCAAATTCTATTTGATGACTATACGTTTTCTAAATGCTTTACCCAGAAAGTAATTTGTCTGCCCTGCTGTGACTGAGAAAACTTGCAGCAGTAAGAAGGCAATGATATGTTTAATATTTAAACTAATGTTCTGTGACAGTTGGTGCTGTGCATTGAATTCCACAGTCTGTGTTGCTTCAGTAGGAACTGAAGATTAAAAATTGCATAAATCAGTGGGAGGCAGCAATTCAAATAAAAATCTTAATATGTGCAAAATTATGGCAATCTTGCCAACACTATTCATTACTTCCTGGTATACTTGATAAAAGTACTGTGTAATGTGCTTTATTTTTTTAACCATGCTTCCCTTCCTGACACAAGCAAAGAATTCATGTTAAACTTGCTACAAAAAGCTACCAACTAAAGTTATAATTTTCCTTCTCCCATCATGTCTTCATTTTATGCCTAACAAAATGTATTTAAGCGTCCTTCTGGATGACCAGACAAATAACAGGTCAAATCCGTTAAGAAATGAAATTAACAGAAGCATTTTAATAGACTGGAAATGTTACATCGATGCAACTTACCACTGTGTTTCTTTCAAAGTATTAAATTTGTAGAGCATCTCTAAGTATATCCTCAATTCTGGAACATGCTGTTCTCTTTGTACCTATATGTAGGTGTTCATATTGTGATCCTATGGGTCACATGAAATGTCTCCTTCTGAACAATATAACATTGTTGCAGATATTCAGTCTACATCAAGACTTAATGACTTAACATGCATATAGTTTAAATGTGTTGTCTTCCCTAAATAAACATTGATGCACCTTGACTCAATGCATTTCTGAAGACATTACAAACTTTAAAAAATTTTGAGAGTTACAATTGTAGTTTAGATGTCTCCTGATGGAGGAGGGGTTCTGTATGAAACTGTTCCTTTAAGAAGTAGTTAATCAATCGTTCTGTATAATTGAACAAGAAGAACATGTTATACACGTCCTATTTAGAAAAATATCACTGCCAAATCCCAACTAACCAGATCGCTGCTTGTTTTCTGTTTTTTTTTGGATGAGATCCCTACACCTAAAAAAGGAAATGCTTGTCCTGGCTTCATTGTTGATAAATCCACAAAAATGAGACTGGAACTGAAGCAGTTGCCTTACAAAGAGGTATTGAGTAGGATTGTCTGATACTGAAGATTAGAAGAGTAAGAGATGGTCTTGTTGACACTTAGAAGATCCCAAAAAAGGACTGGAGCCTAGGTGCTAATAAGCTGTTTCTTCTAAGTAAAGAGTCTACATCTAAGGGGCTCAGCAAGAGAATGACCATTTAGTTGAAAGAAGCTGAAGAGAAATTTCAATATGTAGAGTGCTGTAACATCTCCTTCAGAGAACTGTGAATGCTGTGTAGTGAATTATATTCAAGGCTTAACATTAAGGGAATGAGAGGGAGGGACAGTGGACTTGAAGACACCATGAGGTTACAGTGTGGCAGAACAGGTTCAAGAGCCTATATAACCTTCCAGTTATCTTATGTTTTGATAGCAATCTCCTGGAAGAGCCGAAGTTTTTTATTTCCTGTTACTTCCAAAGAGCAACAATCAATGTATCATGCTCACAGTAATAGTATAGTGAAAGTGTCAGAAACATCATTAATTTGGACAGACCACTATTCTATCTTGGGTGGTAAGAGGCAAATATCCATTCTTCTGCATTATTAGTTAAAACCACGTTCTCAAACAGGAAAAAATCATTGATGAAAGAGACATTCTTTGGTTCTCATTAAAATAGAATTTCATGTCCATTTACTGCACTTAAATTGGTTGCAGAAGCATCAGGAAATATTAAGGCAGGGTATGTTGAGTACAGATAGACCTGATATGAGAAGTCTCCAATCTTTTCTACCTGCTTATTGTGCTCCTAAGTACCACTATCTTCTTATTTATTTATGGTAAATAGCTCTGTTAATATTTACTCTCTAATAATAGCTTGAATATTCAACATTCGTACAATTTGAAGCAGTGTATTCTTAACACTGCAACTCTGCCATCAAATGAAGAGCTTGTGTTGAAAGCAGCAGGGATAGCTGTAATGAATAAGGGTACACTGTTACCTTAACCATTGAAGAAGTTGTGATCTCCAGAATGAGTACAATACTGGAGTTTTGTGTAAATGAAGCAAATCAAAGCCAGAAATTGGATGCACACAAAGCAGACATGACCAAAGAAATGCACAGTGTGAATTAGATAATTGGGTCCCATGGGTACAAACAGCAGTGGCATAGCTAGGAACTGTAGAAACCTGTTCAGGTGAATAGAACATGAAACATTCAGAGGCAAATTTTAGTACAACTTAAATGTTAAGTAAAATCCTTTCTGTTCCATTGTATCAAAAAACATTAGACAGCACCTCAGGCCTTTTATCCACAAGTATAACATTTCAATTTCCCATATTCAGTGAAGCCTGTCAACAATCAATTGGCTTTGACTCCTCTAGCCAAAAAGAATGAAAATTCAACCTATCATTCAAGTTCAGATTCAAAGCTAAGTCACAGCAGTAACAACAATGTTCTAACTAACTTTACTACCTCCCACCCCTGCTCCAACTTTTGATTAGGAACTTTAAGCCAATTAAAAAGGGCAAGTTTCGGAGCTAAATTTCAGAGATTTGTCAGAAGGAAGCAAAGAATTAATATAGCATTTCCTTTCAACATCTGTTTTGCTGCAGTGCAGATGTCACAAGACGGCAATGATAGAACAGTTTCCTTTGTTGAAAATAGCTGAGTTTACAGCTCATTGTCCTCTTCAATTAAATAGACAAAGACCTCTGGCAGCTCCGCATTTAATTTTTTTAAAAAAATGTTCTAAACTGCAAAACAGCCCATAGATTATTCATCAAAAAAATAATTTCCTCAAACATATTATTTTGAACATAAGAAGCAGTTACTTTGAATTTCTTGTCAGCAAAATGGCTTAGAAGGGAAATTATCATATAATCAATTGGATTTTGTGAGAATAATGAGACATAATATTCTTTTGATACTAATATTATGGGACATTATAAGCAAAATGTATTAATAAAGGAAATGTAGTGCTGTGATTGTTAAAGATAGAGATTTGGCGAACACCAAAATGGAAACTCAGATCCCACTTTCCATTACTAAGTAATATATTGATTTTCAAAAGGCAGAGGGTAGCTTGGTAGTCTGAGTTTCCAGTTTGCTGGAATCAATTTGGACACATTGACACAGATATAGAAACCTTAACTGCTGGACAACTATTAGCTATTGTGAGGATGTGGTTAGGGATAGCTTTAGCAGGAGGGAGGTTAGGATCACCCAGAGTAATTGATGAGATATATAATTCAAAGCATGGAGTATGATGGGGTGTTCATTTTATCAAATAGACCCTCAATCAAATTTGATAAGGCGTCAATTAGATAAAATGAACACATAGTTTTAGAATTGTTGCAGTACGAACAGAGAGAGGCTAAAAATTGGCATGGTTTTTTGAACTTGAATCCAATAATTGATGGTGACACTAATTTTTGAACCATTGCTCTTGTTCTGTATAAAAAATTTAGACTTTGTTGTATGGGGCAAAGTATCCATTTATTTAGATGAATCAAAAGTAGGGATCTGATAAGGACTATTAACAGCCAGAATTTTACGTACTTTTTTTTGCAATATGCTATCCACATAAGGAGGTTTCAGAAGAGAGTTACTAAAAAGAAGTTGATAAGGTTAATTTCTGAAGTGATACAACATAATCTGAGCCTGCTTTCATAAATGGGGCTTTATAATCTGGGTTTGGTAAGACTATTTCCATTGATTAGGCAAATTGGTAATCAAGAGGCAGAACTGAAGATTACCACAGAAAGCAGAAAACTTTAGCATGAATAAAAATTATGCAAAAAGTGGTTGAGATGTGATATTTTCTATGAGAAAACAATGGTGGATACAGAATCCATAATAGTTTTTAAGATGGCAGTAGGAAAAGAAAGCATTTCTGGACAGTGAAATCAAACAAATAAACATTTTTTTTGTCTCGCCTTAAGTTATGTACTCAAAGTGGGAAAAGGCATAAAGATCCATCAGTGCCATGTGTGTGCTTGTTCCACATTACCAGTCTCATACTCAAGCTTTCATCCCCAGGATCAGCATTTCCATGCAGAGGAAACTCAGGAGCTGATAACAATCAGGAAAACCTTTCTAAAGGAAACCTCTCTTTTGGACAAGCCACAGGAAATCCAAATTTACCGGTTATTAATAAAAATCTTATGTTGCTTTGGCTGTGACCCCATTGTTTTCGGAAGTACCTTCAAAGGCAATACAAAGAGTCAATCCCCATAACCTCAGCTTCAATGCTTTTCGATAGGTCATGGTCCCAGAAACACAAAACTTTCATTCCAATTCCCTATTTCTTTTAAGCTAAATGGATGTCTTCTGGTTTAACTAATCAACAACTGAAACAATATTGTCACTTTTATATTATCAGTAAATCAAATGTCCTTAAATCTGCAGTTCTACAATGAATTCAAACCAAAAGGCACAAAGTTTATTTCTACAATTCAATGCACCGCAGAAATATATAAAAAACAAAAAAAAATTAAGTGAAGGAGCCAACCAATTGGCCCTATCCCCCTTGTATTTTTGTATACATATCAGCTTCCTTTGTTGCAGGGGAACAAGTCCAGCCTATCCAGTCTGTCCTCATAACTAAAGTCCTCCAGTCCAAGCAACATCCTGGTGAATCTCCTCTGCACTCTCTCCACCACAATCACATCCTTCCCATGGTATGCACACTCAAAACTCCAAGTGTTGTCTAACCAATGTTTCATGAGGTTGTAACATGACATCCTAACTCTTATATTCTATGCTACTGCTGATGAAAGCAGTAATTCCATATGCCTTCTTCACCACCCTTTCCACATTTACTGCCACTTTCAGGGGACTATGGTCTTGTATCCCAAGATCATTCTCTTCCTCAACACTCCCTACGACCCTACCATTTACTATGTATGGCTGACCATTGCTTACCTCCAAAATATCATCGTCCCTCTCCCTGATTGCCTGAATTCTGCTCAGGAAACTGGATAGTTTCTCCTACTGCAATTTCATTTCATTGTTTGGTCTGAACCCATCTGGGTTCAAAAAGTCAGGTAAGGTTCACAGTGCAGCACAAATCAGGACTCTTTCAAACAGTTTATTAAGACCCAACCAAATGGCACAAACAAAATAATATAAAGACAACCACTACAATTGATATGACACACAAGGTGACATGAAATTATCAAAGGTATGATATAAAATGTTACAAACTATAGCACTCTAACAGAATCTCTATATGCTGCACCTTACATATTTTAACTCTTAAATGAAGCTGCTGACTTCTCTCTCCCAAGATGTAGTCAATCCTCTCTCTCTCTCACTCTCATTCTCTCTCCCTCACCCTCTCTCTCACTCTCTCCCTCACACACACACACTCTCTCTCTTAATCTCTCCCACTCTCTCACTCTGTCTCTCACTCACTGACTCTCTCTCTCTCTCATACACACACACCATTGTTGTGTATAACCCAAAACTTACAGCGGTGATAACTTCAGTAACACAACCTTCCTTTCGATTGTACAATCTCCATGCTGTATGTCCAACCATTAGCTCAACAAAGATGCTTTGATAGAAAAATAAGTTTTTTTGAATTTATCAACAGCCTAAAACTTGTTAATGATTGCTTCCACTTATATTCTCATCTGCAAATGCTTGTTGAGGACAGAACTAGAGATGTCTCAGCCATTCTATTACTATCCTTGAGAATCTTTACTCCACCCTCTCCAGCTTAATCACATTGTTCCTATAGTATGGTGACCAGAATGACACACAATATTCCAGGTGCTGTCTCACCAACGTCTTGAACAGCTGTAATATGACGTCCCAACTCTTGTCCCATCTGATGAAACCAAGCAAACCATATGCCTTCTTCACCACTTTGTCTACCTTGTTACTTTGATGACATTGTCACATAGCTTATCCTTTAAGTAAACCAACCTTCCTCTCCAGATTACAGTCTGCTTGTACAGTTCGTCTCTGAAACAGGGCCCCGCAGCATATTGGGTTAGGAATTGCAGTCAAGCTTCAAGTCAATTTTTGACTCCGTTCTTGCTGCAGGCATTGGAATGAAGAAACCTCAGAAGATGGTGGTCCAGGCTATTTGAAGAGAGATGGCAGAGTCATTCAATGTAAACCACAGGAGAACTGGAGAACTGTCACATCATGTTGGAAGAAGTTCAATGCCTTCACAGGTGTGACAAAGGGAGAAGAAGGTACCACTGCCCAATATATATTTTGTTGCTTTTGCTAATACACAGCACTCCTAATCTTCCTGGTCCCAGAAAAAAGTGCTAAACACTATGAGGAACTTTTACTTCTTTGACCCCTATCCATTTCCTTGCAGAGTTGGCCTGATAGGAAAACTACTGTGTCTCAGGAAACTATTGTACGCAGTTGTTGATGATGTCATCAAGATTTAGATGCATATTTTAAATATGATCCTACTGGCATTGGACAAGTTTCTGTGCTTCCTGCTTAGGTGAGTCACATAAAATCCTACCAGCCTATCTCCTGTGGGTAGGTGATCTTGGGGCATTCTAAATGGCTGCCAATCTGTTCTCCTTTGGCAGGCAGGGGTTAAATTCCTCCCTTTGTTTTTCTAAGAACAATGAATTGTTTGAGTGCATTTTGTTCCACTTGCTCCT
The DNA here is from genome assembly GCF_009764475.1 of Pristis pectinata. NCBI lineage: Eukaryota > Metazoa > Chordata > Chondrichthyes > Rhinopristiformes > Pristidae > Pristis > Pristis pectinata. Next base: position 74,217,985 of record NC_067415.1, read on the forward strand.
GAGCATCCAAGTCGCCTGATCACAACCAAAGGTGACAAACTCAGAATGGGAGGTGTCACAAATCCATGCCAACAGAAGCATATCGCTTCAGGAGGCCACATTGGAAATGCAAGAACATATTGCCATGGTTTTATGAAAATATTCCGATATTCATAGCTAACAGCCACTAGAAATTTTGCATAGTGATTCACTGAGATATCCTGGAAGAACTGCAGGTCATAAGATCATTGTTATATTGTTAAGAAAACTCACAGTGTTGTTTTACAGAGGGAGAGCAAACTAGTCACACAAGACTTCAACAAACTTAGTGAAGTGATCAGTTGTTAATACTTATGATATTAATATGTATTATTTATTTATATTTATAATAATAAAATCAATATAAAATATAAAAATATAATTATAACTAAAAAGTAGTTGCTCTGAAAGGCCCTGCTTAACTGATAATAAACCTTATAATATTTTTCATTAGGCAGGCATGGTAGTGTAGCAGTTAGCGTAACGCTTTACAGCACCAGTGACCCGGGTTCAAATCTGGCCGCTGTCTGTAAGGAGTTTGTACGTTCTCCCCATGTCTGCATGGGTTTCCTCCGGGTGCTTCAGTTTCCTCCCACATTCCAAAAGACGTACGGGTTAGGGAGTTGTGGGCATGCTATGTTGGCACCGGAAGTGTGGCGACACTTGCAGGCTGCCTAGAGAACACTATGGAAAAAGATGAATTTCACTGTGTGTTACGATGTACATGTGACTAATAAAGATATCTTATCTTATCACTAGTAGCTTCAGTACATTTGTAGTGCAGACTATTGACATGCACTGTGAGGATGAGGTGAGCATCAAAATACATACCCAGTCAAAGAGCAAAATGTCAGTGTCAGAATCAGAATCAGAATCAGGATTATTATCACTGACTTATGTTTCGTGAAATCTGTTGTTTTGCAGCAACAGTACAGTGCAAAGACATAAAATTACTATAAATCACTAAATAAGTAAATAGATAGAAAGATTAAATAAATAGGTAGATAGATTGGAAGTAAATAAAGAAACAAATAGACTGTCTAGCAGTTTTTGCAAGGAAGTCATGGACATCTACTTCACAGCTCAAAGGCATCCATTTAGAAAATGTTCCACTTATCCTTTGCTTCTTACTATGTGGGAACAACTAATTATTTCATTCATTACAATGTCCTTTACACCAAGAGCTTTCACCTTATGGGTGTCCTTTATGAGGAATCAAATTACATACATCATGAAAGTCAAAATCCATAACATCTAACAGACATTCTATTACATTGTCCAAGAATCGGCATAAGATTGATGGACCAGGGAGGGGCCAAGTTGGATAGTCCACTAAAATGGCCACAGGGTTGCAATGCAGTTGTGGGCAGCCCCCAGAACACTCTACACAAAAAGATGCATTTCACTGTGTGTTTTAATGTACATGTGACTAATAAAGATACCTAAACTCTCTATGTCTCTGTGACTGTATGAGTTATCTGTAAATGGCCTGTCTCCCCAGCTCTGAAACTAAGCTTATTGTGTGCCATATCCTCCTATGATATTTGTAAAGTTCTCCAGCTGTATACTTTGTACTTCTTTTCCTCTCTTCCACAAATGAGATATACCCCTGTGAGTGATAAAAGGTTAGGTATTCCCCTGTTTGATGCAGTGTTTCCCTTGATAGTACCCATGAGGGAAGTGCATCACATTACACTAGATCAGGCAAGCATCAACCATGGATGGGTCAATGGGAAGGTGATGAGATGCATTGAAAGTAAAGTTTGGGGATTATTGGGATATTGTGTGCAGTTCTGGTCACCATACTATAGGAAAGATATGAGTAAGCTGGAGAGGGTGCAGAATAGATCCACAGGACTGTTGCCTGGACTGGAGGGCTTCAGTTATAAGGAGAAATTACATAGGCTGGGACTGTTTTCCCTGAAGCAAAGGAAGCTGAGGGGTGACCTTATAAAGGTTAATAAAATTACGAGGGGCATAGATAGTGTAGATAGTCACAGCCTTTTTTCCCAGGGTCAGGGAGTTTAAAACTAGAGAGCATGAGTTTAAAGTGGGAGGGGAGAGATTTCAAGGGGATCTGAGGGGCAAGTTTTTCCCAAGGAGGGCAGTGGGTATATTCAGCCAGGTGCCAGAGGAGGTAGTAGAGGCAGGTACAATTACAACATTTAAAAGAGATTTGGACAGGTGCATGGATAGGAAAGGTTTTACACAGATATGGGTCAAGTGCAGGCAAGTGGGATTAGCGTAGATAGGTCTCTTTGTCAGCATGGACCATTTGGGTCAAAGGGTCTGTTTCCATGCTGTATGACTCCATGAATCCATAATGATAATCAGGGTTCTCTGCACTTCATTGGACTGGCTTTGCATATTAAGAGAACCTGCCTTGTGACTCAGGCCAAAACTCTGACTGCTGAGAGAGTCATGTTATCTCAGTCCCTTCAAAGGTCTACAAAGTTGCAAAGTCATGACCTCTTTTCATTTTCTACCTGCCTTTACTGATACTCCAGCGGCATTCTAACTTAATTTCCATTTTCAGAAGAGGGATTTCCTTTTGATTGTGGGAATCCTACCAGGAGTTCAACCTATCTGCCTAATTATCCTTGCCTCATGACAATAGGGAGGGTTCAAGGCAAAGGTAATGAAGTGGAGATTCACCTTGTCATGACTTCAGGGCTTTGGACACAGACACAATAGTAACTTTCAGCAGAGGATTGAATCTAAACTTGAAAAGGAAACATTTCCAGGCTTATGAAAAAGAACAGACAAATGGGAATAATTGGCACAAACTTTAAAGGTCAAGCAATATCTATCTCTGCTGCATGTTTCACTAAATCTTGGGATGTCTACTTTTTATTACTCCAAATGTTATCAGTAGAAAATACAGAATTTGAAAGCAAGAACTCTGGAACTGATGACCAATACAAACTCAGTCTTAGCTGTGTAAAAAGTTCAAACATATTCATTCATCTTTTTCCTGCCTCATTTGTGTGTGTGTGTGCGTGTGTGTGTTTGTGTGTGTGTGTGTGTGTGCGTGTGTGTGTCTGTGTATTTGTGTGTGTATTTGTGTGTGTGTGTGTGTGTATTTGTGTGTGTGTGTGTGTGTGTGTGTGTGAGAAAGAGAGAGAGAGAGCGAAAGAAAGTAGGAGAGAGTGCAAATAGAATTAAAATTTGATTTAATTGTTCAATTTACATTAGCACAAAATGTGCTAATTTGCACTTAATTACACCAATTTACAAAATGTGCATCGACATACAGACCTGCACAGAAATTTGTCCACAATCAGAAGTATTGAGCCCAAATATATAGTACTGGCTTCTGAAACGTGATTCTGTTGAAGTCAATAGAAATACATTTTGAAATTAGAGTGCAATCTGTAGCTGTTACTAGACACATGCACCTAATATATGGCACAGACGATGAATATCTACCCCAAAGCATTTATTTGATAACAATGCACCACTAATAAGTCTCCCAGTAAAGCTTAGAACACAAATGCCTCAAGGTGCTCTATAATCAAATTTAGCCTACTGAAGAAGCAACGAAGATACCAGGACAGACAAATTTAATTTTCCCAGCTGAACAGAACAAGTCATCCAAGGTTAATCCATCACTACTATTTCTTTTCCATCTTTCTATATCAATTTTCTGTCATCAATTACCACTGGTTAAGGGAATATTGCCAGAAAAGAAAGTGAGTTTCAGTTTGTGTGTCTCTATCTTTTAATGTGTCCAGTAACAGTTACATTTGTTACAATGTATCAGTTATCATTCGCTACAAAAGGCAGCTAATTTTAACAGTGGAGTACAAATGTATTGGTTTATGTAATTAAATTATTTGCGCAGGATACAGGCTAGATCTGAGTGGATAATAATTTAAAAGAAAATGAGTTCCCTGAGTGCAGGATATTTAATAGTTTATGAGTATTACAAATCTCAGAAGTGAAGTCCATTTATATAACTAATCAATCATGGTTTTGAGATTATAAATGAAATTTTAAATTATTTTTGGTGCCATTTGACTAAAAACAGCTACATGTATGGAGAGAAGATAGCAGCAATAAGAGAATCAAATTAGTATCAGGATGTTTTACATGTATTCAGTCTACAATGTGCTGTGGTTTAGCACCAGAACTAAAGGGTGAATAGTTCTTGGATTGATCCATGCCTCAACAAATACAATAAGCTGTTGATTATCTGGATTGTCCCAGGCATGGAGTGCAGTGGAATATGCTTTACACTATGAACCTTGCACAAAGTTCTTTCAACTTTGCCTTCCCATTATGGAGACCTTAGAACCAGTGAGTGAAAAGTAGGGGCTGGGAGAACACTTGGGGAAGGGAGGTTATTGTTTTAGCAAAACGAACACAGATGAGGAGAATATCAGGGAGGTTGTAAAAGCATTGTGGTGGGCTAGGATTATGGGGAAGGACGTGTGGGGGGAGGATCCGGCATATTCTGTACTTGTGCTTTGTGACATGTAGGCACAGAAGTATGGAACACACTAACCCTCAAGGTGTGCTTTGTTGGAAGTTGCCTTCAGAACCACCAGGAAAAGATGAGCAATGTTTAGGACCGGGGTAGACGGGGAGAGCGACAAGTGTTCAAAAGCCCTATCTGGCTTAGAATTGGGTTGGTGAGGATCAGTTGATTTGCACTTTGTTGCAGGGGGTGGGCATGTGAAGGATGAATCTCAGGGCCTTCATCATTAGGTCAGATGGTTCAGGCCACTATTTGGGTCATAGGAGGAAATGTGCCACATTAGGATGGGGTGGGATTTGGAGAGTTGGGAGGTCAAGGAATCAGTTGATTGTGGTGTAGAGGCCAGGGGAAGTGGATTTAGATTACGAGGTGGGAGATGATGTCAGCATCCTTAACAACAGGAGGAACCTGAAAGATAGAAGGTAAGTATTTTTACCTTAGTGAGGTCGCAGTACAGCACTCTGATATGAAAACATAGTTATCCCAGAAAGGAACAGAAACAATTGCTACCAAAACAATGCAGAGTAATGTTCCTCACAATGCCCCAAAAGGAGGGTTACATTGGGAATGACATCACCTAATGTGGGTCCAATGCTGAAATTGTGTCAGGTGCATTCTAGAAAGTGCCCAGACAAATTTCTGGTGTGAATTGAATCAGTTTCCGAAATGCCCTTTGACTCTATTCAAAATGCTTCAACAGTGTGTCACTGAATTGGCGAATTCTAGTCAATTTTATGGGCCAGTTGTCTTAAAGGTAGAAAATTATTCCAAAAATAATTCCTTTATTCAGTCATGGGGTGTGATTATGACTGGCAAATCTAGCCATGCTTAAAATCTCTTTCAACAAACAAAAATAGATGGTTAGGGTCAGCTTTAATGTTGGGGGATACATGTTGGCTAAGACATGAGAGAAGTCCAGTGTAGACAAGGAATTCAAAATTGGGCCACATGGTTCTATTTTATATCTATTTCTGTGGGAGGATTTAGTCTTGCTTTGATGTCTCATAATTTGAAAGTTGCAGTTTGACTCTCATTGCAGACAATTCCACAACAGTTCATTAAGGCTGACACTTACTATAATCCATTTCCTTTCTATTCGAAGAAGTGCCTTTAGTTTGCAGAAGATTGCAAGAGACAGCCTTTCTTGTTTTTATATTATTCTTTTGTAAGCAACTTGACTGAATTGGCAGCCATTCAAACCATAAACCAAATACTTTAAGCCTGTGAATACTATGAATCTACCATGCCCTCTATCTTTTAGATGTGGTGAACAGCAACTTCTAATGAAATTCATCTAATGTCATTCCTATACTTCTGAACTTGTTGGTTCAAAAATTCCTCAGAGCTTTTGCAGCATTGTTGAGGACTTACATTTTTGGGATTCATAATAATCAATTTTGTTAATCCATGAAGAAGAATCCGTCATAAATCTTAGTCCCATAATGAAGTTTGTCTATGTTTGGAGCTCCAGTCAAACCCCTTAAGGACACCAACCATTTGTTCTTGTCTGCCACCAATTTATGATCATTGGTTTGAGGGATAAATTAATGAAAGGCACAGATTATCTTCCTTGTTCCCATTGATAGAGGGATTGGTTCCAGTTACAGTCAATTTTGGGTGAAAAATTGGCATTGGAAAAACCAGTTTTGGTCTGCAGTCTCTTATATTTAATGTTCTCCTTAAGATTTAGCTAACTGCTAAATTCACTTGTAGTTATCTGGGTTGCTCATTGGAAACCAGTGCCTGAAATTGCAAACAAATCCTATGCCTTGAAATTCACTCAACATGAGTTATGCACCTGTTGCTTTGTGCAGCTCTTCCGAAATACAATAACCTTAGCATCATCCCTTAAAAAGGAACTGGAAGCAGCTACCGATATGAAAATATATTTTTCATGCCTTGTGTTTCCAGAGAATCAGGAAGAACAGAAGGAATGTGTGCCTCTCCTGACTTGGCCTCATTTTTTCCTCTGGTTCATCTCCCCTATAAGGGATGCAGGAGGGAAGGTGAACAATCTACTGGAAGCTCAGGGACAGAGTTAGCCATATTTTTCAAAGGCCCAGATTGAAAATCTGTCCAGCAACAGCCAATTGCCATCCAGTGCTTGCAGTCTTATACAGTGATAGTTCAAGGCATAATTTCCCTTGAACATTGGGCCAATCGCTTTGGATTCACTCTCCAGTCTTGATATGTGAACCTTTCCAATTTTATTTGTCTTTTTTTGTTCTAAATGTTATACATAATATAGGACAAGTTCTTCCTTCTTCTGACTACATTTGCACTGAGCCACTGGTAGTTCAATACTGGCTCAGATTTAATAAATGATAACAGGCCAAACTTATATATTTGGTGACGATATAACTTTACTAGCATTTGATAGATTTCAGTAACTTTAATGTAACAGCTAACACTACAATACACACAGTCTCTCTCCTTCTCCAAGTTATGACTTTAACTTGGCATATTTGCAATCAATTCAGGGATCAATCTGCTGACAATCCAATGAGACATGGCTTCTGCTGACTGCCCAACTCACCTCCTCATCTGCAGTCTCAGCCCCATTGATCAATTGCTGAAATCTCCCAGTGACTGACTAGGTCACTTACTCTTTGTTTCAGAGATTGTGCAGCTGAGAGGCTATAATTCAAAGCCTAACTAACTCTTCTACTTTTTACCATTTGTATCTTCTAATTCCCCTTTGGTCTTCAGCTAAGGTTTGCATTGCTCCCTTTCTTTGGTTTTGAGTATATAGGAATTCAGCCCATCACATATTTTGTCTATTTGACATTTTGTATCAGCTTTACTGATGTGATACAATTTCAATGCACTACACATCTACAATCGAGTTACATTTCAGATGGGAAAGGTTAGCCTTGTTCATTCCCCCACCTCCCTCTCTTTATTGCACCTTCTTTATTCCATTTGTTTGTTGTAATTGCCTGACTTAACCAGTACATTTTCACTGAAATAATGTCATTCTGTTGAGAAGCCAATCCCTGCCATACAAAGGCTGTTTCATGGGTTTGTCTGCATTTTCATCGAGTTAAATAATGGGTTTCATTCCAACAGCAATCTGAGCATCAACGAATTAGTACTTGACCCAACACTTTGAATATGAATCCAGAGTTGTTGAAGCTGATGTTCCTACTGTCCTGTGAATTTCAGAGTCTTGTGGTCAGTCAAATCCACAGGCATTTAGAGTAGAAAAGAGATAGTTAAACTTCAACAAACAAATATTAAACTTTCCTGTATCTCTTTCCTCTCACAACATTTTCTTCAGCAATTCAGATCTTCCCAGCTCTGATAATTTTGGTACAGTTAGCCATGTGCTTGCAGCAATAAGCATTAATTTTCTGTCACATCCTACATTTCTTTGACCATGTTCTAATGGGTCTTTTTATCAAATCCATGTGCTGACAAATGCCCTTGTAGTTCCTTCCTCTAAATCTGTTGTTTGATCGACATTGCTTTCAGTATGTTGGGCTGGTGCACAATCCATTTGAGTGTTCTGAACTGTTCCTGAAATGTAATTATATTCTTGAGGTTTATTTCTCCAAACAGTGCTCGCACTTTGTTTTCATTGCTTGTTTTCAAAGCTGCCAGTATGGTGATTGGGCAATAGTTAATACATAAAATACATAATACATAAAATATATTGTAAAATATAATCAATAGTTTTGGTGCCCATAATATGCAATTTAACTTGAATCATGCACAGGACAGGCATGGTAGTGTAGGGGTTAGTGTAACGCTATTACAGCGCCAGTGACCCAGGTTCAATTCCGGCCACTGTCTTTAAGGAGCTTGCACGTTCTCCCCATGAATGCATGGGTTTCTTCCAGGTGATCCGGTTTCCTCCCATGTTCCAAAGATGTACGGGTGAGGAAGTTGTGGACATGCTATGTTGGCGCCAGAAGCATGGTGACACTTGTGGGCTGCTGCCAGAACCCTCTGTGCAAAAAGATGCATTTCACTGTGTGTTTCGATGTACATGTGACTAATAAAGATATCTTAATCTTCTCTTTATCTAAGCACAAGTAATGATGAACAAGCTGCAGTGATGTAATTGGCTTGTAACACATTTGACATTATTGCTGCAACACTGGAGCATGGATATATCATGGGTAACAGCAGGAGACAGAACTGGGAAAGCAGGCATTAATGAAAGGAAGAGGAAAGTGCCTGGTTAAACAGTCTTTAAACTTATGGCACGACCCCATTCCATTGCTGGGGAGACTGCTGCAGAAGACAATAGCAGATTCTTCTCTAATACAAAAGTGGAACAAGTTAGCAGGTGAGGCCCTCAAACCTTTTGGGGAGAGGCTCACATTTTTTGTTCTTCTCCTTATCTGCCCAATCTAGAGGCCTGCTCAGACATAAAGTTAGAGCAAGGCCCAAGTCCATGGTTTTTTACTGTTTACAATACCCGGCCCAACCATCGTCATCAAAAATCCCAGCCTGCTCCAGGCACATGGGAAATGCTTCATTATTGGTCCCCACTAACATGTATTCATTCTTAAAGAAGTAAACTTATTTGTAACATTCTGTGTGCAAGTGCATTTATTCATAAAGGGCTGGTCTTTTCAACCTAACCTGAACCCAAGGACTTACCCTAACCCTAACACTGCTCCCTGACCCAAAACCAAGTCCTATCATTGGGGTCTGTTGGGATGAGGTGAAGTAGCCAGACTCTAGTTAAATCTACCACTATGAAGTCCAGGTGTATGTAATAGAAGCAAGACTTCCATTCCCTTGTCCATCAGAGTCACATCAGCTCATCTGACATGAAGCTACCATTATTTGCAGCAATGGTTCCATTTGAGAGCTAATACAGGGCATCATGTAACTCTTAAAGTTGAGTGCTGCTGATTTGTGTAATCAGGATAAAGACCCAAAAGTCATGATACTATGCACTTTCCCATGGCCTTGGACGAAACTGACAGGAACCTCTCCATCCAGCATTGTTTTAGTGCACTTCATGTGTGCTACAGTTTCCAGTCTTAGGTTCAAGAAATACGTTTTGCCTCCGTAGTTCATTATTGGTTTGTAAATGAGATAAAATTCAATCTACAAGTTCTGCAAACAACTAATAAGAACCATACGTAATCTTGATGCAATGTGCTGTGACATTAAACCAATGTAATTTATTGTTATAAATGGTGTCTGATTTCCTTCTTGGTATTGTAATTTTATGGATTAGATTCAGGAAAGAAAAACTGCATTGGCTCTGCTGATTTAAAATACCAGTAATTTTGCTGCAAGGACAAATCAATACTAAGTTTAACTTCAAGGATGCCCAAAAACTTTTGTTCTGATTCTTCCAGTCTGGTCAACAGATTGTTTTTTTTTGCTTTTATGTATCATGAACCGAAAATAGTTTAATTATTTTGGCATATATCCCAACCTTTGACTACATGCGATTGGCTACTTCACCAGATAGATCACTTGCATTAAAAGATCTCTGTCCACCAACTAAAACAGAAATCTAGCATGGACCTCAATGGCTTGTGCATTCGGTACTTTAGTACATTCTGAGAAACATAACAAGTTTAAATAGAAATGAAAGACACTCCTATCACACATGGTTAGTTGCAGTGTCATTTATTTAATTATAAGCTATCTAGAAACACATCTCCCTATGATCTAATGTTTTCTCCTTGTGAATTTGCATTGCTCCCTGTTGCCTTATATATAGATCCTCAGCGTTGTTTTTATTTTATTCCTTAAGCAAATGTTTAAGCCTCCTTGTAAAATTGCAATTTCCCATCAGTTCCTGCTGTGTGACACCTAGTGAGTCATACAGCAAATGGGTTTGCAGGCAACCTTGACAGTGGCTACATCTACAAAGTGGGCTCTCTTCTCTTTTGTCATGCTTCGTTGCTGTTTATTTCAAGGAAATGGATGTATGTGTCCCATCTGGGTATTGTTCTGACAGAGAAGTGAATATGAGGATTTGAAGGCTAATGCTCTATTAACCCTTCCCCATTCAACACTGCCATAACAAACCATCCTGTCAATTCCCACTGTGGCTGCAAACAGCTGCCAAGATTCACCATTATTTCCACTCCATGTAATTGAAGTCTCCCAGAATCTGAACTGTTAGCTCAGCCTGAAATCACAGTGTTGTGAAAAGCAGTTGGCTGGATGTTTCTCTTATTGAATGGCTTTGTGCTAATAATTACCTTGCAAATTTTCATAATTATAGACAATCTGATCACTCTCAATGTCCCACTGTTAGTCTGCTCTTAATCATATAGCTTGCATTAGAGCCCTCTGCCATGATGGCTGGAGATTGTAAAGCATATGAAAATGCATGCTAATATGGTGCTGCACAATGAGCATGCAATGGTTGCTTCCAGGGTGACCGAGGAGGGACTGTCATACATACATAATGTACAAAAGATCAGGTAAGTTACTGGCATGTTTCCTCTGCCTTCAGAATGATTGTACTCTGCAATTATCATTTCAGGAGCCAGAAGTCAAATAACTTATTTGTCTGATCTCCCATTGGTCTGGGAGATTTGAATCACAATGGTGTAGCGACTCACCGTCCGAGCAAGCGAATCGGCTCGGCGGTTGGGTTGCGCGTCGTCGGAGCGGCGAGGCTCAAGATGGCAGTGGGCCTTCGTGTTCCCCGAGCGACAGGGAGAACCCACACACGGGAAAGATTTGATGATGTAGCATATACGTCATTGCCGTTTTGAGTGGGCGGGAACAGGGTCTCTTAAAAGGCCCTCGCAAGGCGGGAAAATAAACCAGTTCTTGTTCTGAAACCCTTCGATTAGTGTCTTGTTTTTCACATCGCGGTAGCAGCCGCTACATTGGTGACCCCGACGGTCCAAGCGGATCTTGGACCCGCATAATGGACGACAACGCAACAACCAACGCAGTGGCACTCAAGCTGCCCACCTTTTGGACACTTCGTCCCAGCGTCTGGTTCGACCAGGCCGAAGCACAATTCCACCTTCGGCAGATCACCTCCTACTCCACAAAGTACTACCATGTGGTCAGCTCTCTGGACCAGGAGACAGCTGCCCAGGTCGGACACTTCATCCAGTCTCCTTCGGAGGAAGATAAGTACCCAGCTTTCAAAGACCTTCTGATTCGGACCTTCGGCCTCTCCCATCGTGAGCGCGCCACCCGCCTGCTTCATCTCGACAGCCTGGGGGACAGATCCCCATCCGCCCTAATGAATGAGATGCTGGCATTGGCCGAGGGACACAAACCCTGCCTAATGTTCAAACAGGCCTTCCTCGAACAACTACCCGATGACATTCACCTGCTGTTAGCCGACGCCGACTTCAGTAACCCATGTGAGGTAGCTGCCTGGACAGATGTCCTGTGGAAGGCCAAATGCGAGAGCGGTTCGTCCGTCGGCTAAATCACCAGGCCGCGAGCCCAATGCCCTCCTCAACCAGTCCCAGCAACGGAGCGACCACACCCCAGAAACACAGACGACGACACTGGCGACCAGCTGTGTTTCTACCATCAGAGGTGGGGCGCGGAGGCCCGTCGATGCTGCCCACCCTGCAAGTTTCAGGGAAACGCCAGGGCCAGCCGCCGCTGATGGCTACAGCGGCTGGCCGCCGACAGAGCCTCCTATTCGTTCAGGACAAGCAGTCTGGGCGGTGTTTCCTCGTCGATACTGGAGCAGAGGTCAGTATTTTGCCCCCGACCGGCTGCAACGCTCGTAACAGGCAACAAGGTCCTGTACTCAATGCCTCAAACGGCACAACAATATGGACTTTCGGTACCCGTACACTTCAATTACAATTCGGCGGTAGCCGTTTTACCTGGGCCTTTACCCTTGCCACCGTTGCCCGACCACTCCTAGGAGCCGATTTCCTTCGGGCCCACAACCTGTTAGTCAAACTGCGAGGGAAGCGGCTAGTGCACTCCAGAACTTTCCAGACCTACCCCCTGGGAGAAACCAGCCTACCAGCCCCCCGCCTGGACTCCACTTCCCTGTCTGGGAATGAGTTCACCAAGCTCCAGCTAAATTCCCATCAGTTTTGGCACCTCAGTTTACAAATTCTAGGCCCAAACACGGGGTGCGACACCACGTCATTACCACAGGGCCACCCCTTCATGCCCGAGCACGACGACTACCTCCAGACAAGCTCCGCCTGGCAAAGGAAGAGTTCCGTCGCATGGAGAAGCTGGGAATTGTTCGCAGGTCAGACAGCCTCTGGGCCTCCCCCTTGCGCATGGTCCCCAAAGCCACTGGCGGGTGGAGGCCCTGCGGTGACTACCGCAGGCTGAATGACGCCACCACCCCAGACCGCTACCCCATCCCTCACATCCAGGACTTCGCAGCGAACCTACATGGGGCCCGCATCTTCTCCAAAGTGGACCTCGTTCGGGGATACCACCAAATCCCAGTCCATCCAGTTGACATCCGCAAAACTGTGATTATCACCCCATTCGGCCTTCTCGAATTCCTTCGAATGCCGTTCGGCCTTAAGAACGCCGCGCAGACTTTCCAGCGGCTGATGGATGTGGTAGGCCGAGACCTTTCATTTACTTAGATGACATACTAATCGCCAGCCGTGACCGCCAAGAACACCTTTCCCACCTCCGCCAACTGTATTCCCGTCTCCGTGATTTCGGCCTCACGATCAATCCGTCCAAGTGCCAATTTGGACTTGACTCTATCGATTTCCTCAGCCACAAAATCACCAGTGACGGGGCAACACCCCTACCCGCCAAGGTAGACGCTATCCGCCATTTTGCGCGCCCCAACACGGTCAAAGGCCTACAGGAATTCCTTGGGATGGTTAACTTTTACCATCGGTTCATCCCTGCAGCAGCCCGTGTCATGCGCCCTTTGTTCTCACTGATGGCTGCTAAGGGCAAGGACATCACCTGGAATGACAAGGCTGCAGCTGCCTTTGTTAAGGCCAAGGGCACCCTGACATACGTCACGATGCTTGTACACCCTAGGACAGACGTCCCAACCACCCTCATGGTGGACGCATCCAACACTGCGGTCAGTGGAGTACTGGAACAACTAATCAAAGGCCATTGGCAACCCTTGGCATTTTTCAGCAAGCACCTTAGACCGCCCGAACTGAAATACAGTGCTTTTGATTGGGAACTTCTAGTGCTGTACCTGGCGGTCCGGCATTTCCAGTACTTTCTAGAAGGCAGGCCTTTCACCGCTTTCACTGACCATAAGCCTTTGTCCTTCGCCTTCTCCAAAGTCTCCGATCCCTGGTCAGCTCGTCAACAGAGACATTTGTCCTACATTTCCGAATTCACAATGGATATCCAACATGTCTCCGGAAAGGACAATGTCGTTGCTGACTCACTTTCCAGACCGACCATCCACAACCTATCCCTGGGTGTCGACTACACGACCCTGGCTGACACACAGCAAGCCGATGACGAGCTGCCCAGCTACAGAACCGCAGTCTTGGGCCTGCAGCTCCAAGATTTCTTGGTTGGTTCAGGTCGGTAGATCCTCCTTTGCGACATCGCAACAGGTCAACCCCGCCCTATAGTTCCTGCAGCCTGGCGGAAACGCGTTTTCAACTCAATACATGGGTCGGCGCACCTGTCCATCAGATCAACTGTCCGACTGGTCGCCAGCAAGTTTGTCTGGCATGGCCTGCGCAAACAGGTCAGTGAGTGCGCCAGGACTTGACAGACATCGAAAATCCGACACACCAAAGTCCCGCCACAGCAGTTCGAGCCTACCCGTCGAAGGTTCAACCACATCCACGTCGACCTCGTTGGCCCTCTGCCAGTTTCAAGAGGAGCCCGGTACCTCCTTACCATCATGGACCAGTTCACGAGGTGGCCAGAGGCAACCCCTCTATCCGACATCACGACTGATTCCTGCGCCCAGGCACTGCTCACAACTTGGATCTCACGTTTTGGTGTTCTGGCCCACATCACTTCAGACAGAGGCACCCAATCTACCTCCAGCCTCTGGTCTGCATTAGCGAACATGCTGGGGATGCAGCTGCACACCACCACGGCCTACCATCCTCAATCAAATGGGTTAGTGGAACGTTTCCACCGCCATCTGAAATCAGACTTGATGGCCTGCCTGAAGGGTCCTAACTGGGTTGACGAACTGCCTTGGGTCCTGCTTGGCAGACGCACTGCCCCCAAAGAAGACCTCCACGCTTCGTCAGCTGAACTTGTGTACGGGGCGCCCCTGGTCATCCCAGGGGATTTCATACCCACCCTTCAGGACCAAGGGGAACAACCCACGGCAGTCCTGCAAAGTCTGCACGAGAGGCTCGGCAACTTGGTCCCGACTCCCACCTCGCAGCATGGTCAAGCCCCATCCTGTGAGCCCAAAGAACTATGAGACTGTAAGTTTGTTTTCATTCGCAGGGGCACGCCTCGGGCACCGTTGCAAGGACCATACGACGGGCCGTTCCGAGTCATCAGGAATAATGGATCCACCTTTATTTTGGACACAGGGGGCAAGGAACAGGTCTTCACGATGGACCGCTTCAAACCGGCCCATTTAGACCTACAACAACCGGTCGAGGTTCCAGCACCGCGACGCAGAGGCCGACCTCCTAAGCAACGGCTAACACAGCCCGCGGACCTTGGGGACCGTATCGCTGGTTCTGGGAGGGGGGTTTGTGTAGTGACTCACCGTCCGAGCAAGCAAACCGGCTTGGCGGTCAGGTCGCTTGTCGTCGGAGCGGCAAGGCCCAAGACGGCGGTGGGCCTTCGTCTTCCCCGAGCGACAGGGAGAACCCGCGGGCAGGAAAGATTTGATGACGTAGCATATACGTCATTGCCGTTTTGAGTGGGCGGGAACAGGCTCTCTTAAAAGGCCCGCGCAAGGCGGAAAATAAACCAGTTCTTGTTCTGAAACCCTTCGACTAGTGTCTTGTTTTTCACGTTGCGGTAGCAGCTGCTATAATGGGGACAATTGCTTCAAGTGGTGATGTTGATCTGGTAACTTATCACTGCAAGTGGTAGGGAGGAATGGGAGATGGCTCTCCAGTTCTCTGATGAATGAAAAGACATTGCTGACGGAGGTGGCCAGTCAGGAAAGGACTGCATCCCCTGCCCCACAACCCCCCTATGGAAAGTCTTACCTGCAACATGTAGAGACATCTCTTCCTTTAGAAGAATCCACACTCTTGCATAGTGGATGCCACATTTGTGGTTCATGTAAAGTCTGTACTCGTAGCTAATATCCAGGTGAACCTTCATCCCACAGATAAAACCAGGTTTCTTTGTTAAAGCCCATGCTGTTTCCTCCTCAAGTATTCTTGTTTTTAGTAATTATAGTAAACTTACATGGCATGCCAATTAACTTTACAGTCCCTGTGCATAGATGTATAATATGCACAACAATAAATGCCTCAATTTCTGTTTTACAGTGTGTGCTCTATGTGTGCTGTGTGTGTGTGCTCTGTGTGTGTGTGTGTGTGTGTGTGTGTGTGTGTGTGTGTGTATGTGTGTGTGCACGCACGAATAACAATTACATTCATCCATTCAGTTTTGCACTTCCATTCAGTCATGGATTGCATAAAATAACAATTCCCCATGCAATTGAAATCACGCTTGTACCTGAAAGAATTTTGGAGAGATTACAACTTCTGATTGTGGAAATCTGATATAAAATTACAAATTATGGTTATAAATTTTCCTCCATGTGTTACTCTTTTGCAGGTGTTATCTTCCAAATGTCCTTTCATCACAGCAGACCATTCAGCTCATTGAGTCTATGTTCCCACTGATTTTTTCTGCAACTTATTTCCCTACATTTCCATTGACTTCCACCTTTCTCCCTCCACCACACAATACTTTCACTTACTTATACATGAGAGGCAAATTCGAGTTCCCAATTAACCTACCAAATATTGTGCCCTTGGGAAGTGGGAGGAAACCGGAGTGTTGAGAGGAAATCCTGGCGGTCACAGGAAGAGTGTTGCAAACTCCATATAGACTGCCTCAGAGGTCAGGATTGAAGTCAGGTCACTGGCACTGTGAAGCAGAAGCTCTACTAGTTGTGGCACTGTGATGCCAAGTGATGTTCTGTTTAGCAGCTTGGTAAAACTACTGCAAACAGAAACATGGTATTGATATAGCAGGCATTGCTAATATGAACTTCAGGAAATGACAGTTCAGTATTAAGTTTGCTCAGTGAAGTGGATGTAACAACATTCCCAACAATGAGCATGGCTGAATCTTAAGAACTTGCAGGTTGTGTAGCTTTGATATCATGAGGCGTATTCCCTTTGAGGTCTCGGTTTCCCACTGGGATCACTAAATATTGGAACCATCTCTTATTAAGTTAGCTTCCAATAAATATTTAAGTTTAATTTCTTGCTGTGAAGAAATCCACAAGTCCTGGTTTTGAAAGGATGTTGTGCAAGCATAGGTGCACGTGCCTGACAAGAAAATTATGGAAACTTCAACCAACCTGATGGATTCAAGAAGAACCAGGAACATAAGTTGGGCTTGAGAGACCAAGATCTCAATCCCATCCTCTCCATGTGATTTTACAGCATCCTAATCTTCAGCAAGTCAGTTTACTATGTACTTAGGTTTGCAGTTAATAGCTATAATCAAATGTAACTTGGTTACAAGGGCACATGTCCCTGCCCTATGAGCATAAGGCCCTGAATCTTAACTTCAATTTATTTTTGTCTTTCTTAGGCATTTAAGGTCAGTAGGATTCAAAATAAACATGATTGACTTCTCATTTAGTCATATTTTACATTCATTTGCCATACTTGCAAACTTCCCTTCAACCCTTTCAGTTAAGATGAAGTTCGGAGCCACATTATACATTTTCTGGCCTTAGGCACAAAAAGCATTCTGTTCTGCAGATCTCTCCTGCTATCTATTAAAAGATAAATAAAAATTAAAATACACAAAAATTTTGATCTATGGGTTTTTGTCCATAACATGAATGATAAAACAAATGAAACCAAGTCAGCAATTGTGTGTGCTCCTTTGGCACTATGACATTACTTTGAGATCCCTGGGCAGAAGCCCTACAAGGTTCATGCATACATCTATCCTGCAAATTAATCTTTATTGCAGCAGTAGCCAACCACATAATTTGCTTCTATAATGAGATATGTCCTTCTCATTGTGAATATGAGTAATGATCAGAGCATAGGATTCAGAATGAGCTTTCATGGAACCACCAGTGAATATTTGTGGAGGAATTTGTCCATTTATCATCACCTTCTGCTTTATGTTGCCCAGCCAATTCTCAATTTAGTAAGCTAATTTATCACTGATTCCATTCATTTCTTTAAAAGTCTCATGTGTAGAACTTTATCAAGTATCATCTCAAAATTCAAGTAATTCATGACTTTTGATCATTAGTTTGATAACCTCCTTGACAAGTTGGAGAGAAAAGGACCTATGCCTTTCACACCTTTTAAAAACATTCAACTTCAGATAGATTACTTTCAATTTGACAACATATGTGCTTGAGTGCTCATTGCTTTTAAGTGGGTACAGAAGCTTTTACTGTGCATGCTAATTTCACAAACAAGAGTGAGATGAATAGCCACATAATTGTTGTAGTGTTGTCTGAGAAGGATAGTTACCAAAATCCCAGTCCTTTGAATAAAAGTATGGAATCCTTAATGCTTTCTGGAACCAATGGAACAAAAAGACTTAAGGGGAGAAATACCTCTGTGCCCACATATGATAAACATCCATTAAGTAGCAGTCCCACGTTATACCCTGATTCCGAAGTTCAGCTCCATTGATTTTGCAGAACTGCAACTATTTCGTACAGTGCAAATGATTAAGGATGATTTGTACCCCATATTATTCCAAAGATAAAGCTTGCTCTTATAAAGCATCTTTCATAAGATCAGGACAATGAAATGTATACATATGTGGTTGTCAATTTTACACAACCTATGATCGTTACTGAAATACGTTACTGCATTATCAAAATAGATAATTGTTGGCCAGAAGACCAGAAAAATGCCCTGTTCTTATTTGAATAGAGTTATAGGATCAGTTCCATTTCATTCAGCAGGTACATGGGGCTCAAATTAAGGTCTCAGCTAGAAGAGGACACAACCAACAGTGCTGAAGTTCCTCTGTGCTGCATGGAAACAGCAGAATGGATTAGGCTATAAATTTGTCCCTTTGTCGCTAATGCAACAATCTGGTGATTGGATTGCCTAACTTTCACAGAGAATGAAAATGGGAACGGTTCCATAAATGCACACATTATTGGGCAGGTGTTCATATTTCTACAGTGTGGCATATGCAACTGATTCAGATGCAAGAATGCTATCACTGAGCTAAAGGTGACCTGCACTTGTCCTGTACTGAAAATCAGTCCAAATTTTGTTTCCAAATCCCCAGTGTATTTTTTCATCATATTCCGAAAAATTGAGCTCAATGGCAGTGTAAGGAAAGATATGAACTCCTGTAGCCTTTTTCATAATATCACCGCACCTGAAAACAGTTTACATTTACTTAAAAGACAGTCACTGATGTAATCTGGAAGATGTAACAAACAATTTACAGTCAGCCAAGCTCCAAGAAACAGCATGAAAACACAATGATGCTGGAGGAACTCAGCAAGTCAGGCAGCATCCATGGAGAAAAGCAGGCGGTCAACGTTTTGGGTCAGGACCCTTCTTCAAGACCATTCCCAAGAAACAGCAATTAGATTTTGACCAGTCAAGTTTGATAGTAAACTGCAGGATAGCAGCTTCTTTAAAAAGAACTGAGATATTTAATGTTACGTTGAGAGGTCAAACACAATCAAAGTTTAACATCATAGCAACACTGAAAGACACCAACACACAAAGATGCTGGAGTAACTCAATGACTCAGGCAGCATCCATGGAGGGAAATGAACAGTTGACATTTTGGATTGAGAACCTTCATCAGGACTGGCTAGTCCTGACGAAGGGTCTCATCCCAAAACGTCGACTGTCCATTTCCCTCCATAGATGCTGCCTGAATCACTGAGTTCCTCAAGCGCCTGTGTTGCTCCAGATTTCCAGCATCTGCAGTCTCTTGTGTTTCCATTTTACTGAAAGACAGCAATCCTTCAATACTGTACTAGCGCATCAGATTAGATTGTACACTCATGTCTCTGGAAACCAGAACCCTCTGACACAGGAACTATGAGTGTTATCAATTGAGCCCCCGCTAAGACCAACAATCCTTAACATTACTTGTAATCTACTGAGTACTGTCTCACTAAGTTTAGGTATTATCCCATGTGGAGAGCAGTAGGGTTAACATTTTAGGAGTGGGCCTTCACCCTAACATTGACTCAAGTATCTCTCCAGAAATGCTGTGGTTTTTGCTGAGTGTTTCCAGCATTGTTGGCTTTCCAGTATCTGCAGTGGAAAGATTTTTGTATGGGTGTTTGCATTTGACATGACTGAAGCTTGCTTGATCATAACAAGGCGTCTTGGAAGTCCCCAGCTGTGCCAAGGTTATTGTTTTGTGTCATTCCAGGGTTACTCGCGATGCCGTGAAATTGACTGTGGAAATCAAACCCACTGCGGAAATCCTGCTATAAACAATTCATCGTTTTTTGTCGTGGCCTAATGCACTTCAGACATTGCATTTTCGTAGAGCTATGTATTTTATGTGGACATTATATATATTTTATTGGCTTCAGCTTCCTGTACTTTTCTTAAAATTCTCATGTTGTGCAATTTAATTTGTTTTTATGTGCGGCTCACTGATTTCCTTTTAGGACATTAAGGCATGCTTGAATTTGTTCCAGAAACCAATATTGCTTAATGCTGCAATTCATCATTTTAAATTTGTGCACATGCATTTTCCCTTCAATTCTGCCCTCCCTTATGATCCTAGTAGTCTATTACATTCACTACTTAAAACATTACCTTCAGTGTAGGGCTCTCTGTATGAACATGAAGCTTTCAATAAATATGTATGTTTTTATGAAAAATATTACTGCCCTTTTGAAATCCAAACAATCATCAATGCAAATTTTGGCAAACTTTGTCTTATGAACATGTAGCTGTTAGTAAACAGATACTGACAGTCCTTTCACCATATGGGCTAAATTGATATAATGATATCACCGTTGTATACCATTACATTGTGATCTAACCAACTGTGCTCTACAAATTAAGGTGATTTTCAACATGGTCAGCTGTACACACGGCATGACAATCACATTTAATAGATAAAGTATTATTTCAGTTGCTACAATGCAGTAGATATCAGGCATTTTCTCAATGGATTTGGTTACTAGAAGGATGCCCTCGAATTTTGTGCTGTGCCTCCTCCTGTTAATCTCTGAAAGGCTGCTGGATCTATGCAGATGGATGGGAAGATGCTGAATAACTGTAAATAGGCCAAAACCTTTTACAATTTTCCTAGTTATTTTCAAGAGACAGAGTTTCTTTGAGAGAGCACTTTCCTGATCAGCTAATTGGCTGCAGTGGGGAAGTGGGAGAGACAATATAAGCAGATGAATCCAGTAAAAAAAAAGTGGAGAGGATGTATATGCCTAGAATTAACCTTCTTAAACCTCTTCATCTCTCAATCTCATCTCTTCCATAAGGCACTGGGTAAAACTTAATTCTACATGCATGTTTTTGGTTGACTGGTAACTTCTTGTAATTGGTTTATTATAGTCACATGTACCAAGATGCAGTGAAAAGTTTTTGTTTGCACGCCATCCAGACACGTCATTCCATACATAGATATATTGAAGTAGTACAAAAGGAAAACAAAACAGAATGCAGAATATAGTGTTACAGTTACAGAGAAAGTGCAGTGCAGATCAACAAATAAAGTGCAAGGGCCATGACAAGGTAGATTGAGAGATCAAGAGTTCATTGTTGTATAAGAGGTCCATTCAAAAGTCTTATAACAGTGTGATAGAGGCTGTCTTTGAGCCTTGTATGGCTCAGTGTCAAATTTTGTTCTGTAATGCTCCAGTGGAATGTCTCAGTACATCTCACAATGCTAATACTACAGTATCTGTTGCCACATATCATTGATGTTGTTGAAAGCCTTTGCCTGGGCGCAATCTATGAGCTGTATCAAAGCAACAGTATTCCCAGTTGAGTCGAAAATTAACCAATGCAGTATTGCTCCATACATGAATTTTCAGACTGGGGCCCTCACAGTTATTAGATTTCCATGTATTTGAGACAGGCAGGCAGTGAACTGTGGGTGCATATATTTAAGGGTCAAGTAATTTAGGCTGACTTACTATTTCTATTTACAACTTAGAATCACAGGCTACACTGACAATTTGTTTCCTTTGAGGAATGGTGATGACCTGCCCACTTCTATTATTAATTTTTTTGTACCGTAACCTTGAAATCCACTGGCAATTCTCTGCTTTCATGTGGCAGTTACAGGAGAACCAGGTAAGAGATTTCAACGCAGAGGCACATAGTGAAATTTAAACAGTTCACACATTGTTCCTCATTGAAGCTTTCGTAGAAGGTTAACACCCCCAAACAACCAGGGTGCAAATGGCTTCCTGCTGGGAGACCCTGCCGACCTTTTCCTCTTCTCTGTAGCATGTTTGGTTCTGCTCATTCTCCTGGTCATATTGTACTCCAAGGAGAATGCTTAGTAATGTATGCAACTGCTTTGTACAGAACACAAAGACAAGATACTGCTGAAAATAAAAACTGAAAATACATAGAGCTCGTAGCATCGAGAGCAACATTAAAGAACAGAATGGTGCAAGAATAAAAGAATGGCAGTTGAAGTAATAAAGAAATGAGAAGCAGAATCGTTATTTGTCATTACAAATGAAAAACACTACAGATTATAGGAACCTGAAATGAAAACATAAAATGCTGGAAATAACCACTCTCGGAAGTTGTCCAACTTATTACTGAGTCTGGACGATTATTATCTGTCAAATTAAAACACATGGTGATGCTCTTGTAGGTTGATCCCTTTGGTTAACTAATTTCTCCAGCCTTTCACCCCATCACAGACCTTCACTCATGTTGTCTCCCCTACTTCCTTCTATTTTCCTGCACCTTAAAATCTATTAATCACTCACCTTTCCAGTTTTTGATAAAAAGTTAGCCAAGAGATTCACCAATGATTGTTAGAGATGTGGAGTCATACAAAACAGAAACAGGCCCTCCATGCCGACCAAGATGTCCATCTAAGATCATAAAAGCATAAGATATAGGAGCAGAATTAGGCCATTTGGCCCATCGAGTCTACCCTGCCATTCAATTATGGCTGATTTTTTAAACCCATTCTCCTGCCTTCTCCCCGTAACCCTGAACCCCCTTACCAATCAAAAACCTATCAATCTATGCCTTAAATACACCCAATGACTTGACCTCCACGGCCCTCTGTGACAACAAATTCCACAGATTCACCACTGTCTCGCTGAAGAAATTCTTCCTCATCTCAGTTTTAAAGGGACGTCCCTTAATTCTGAGGCTGTGCTCTTGGATCTTAGAGTGTCCTACTAGTGGAGACATCCTCCCCATGTAAGCTAATCCCATTTGCTTGCTTTTGACCTATATCCCTCTAAATCTTTCCAGTCTATGGACCTGTCCAAATGTCTTTTAAATGTTGTTATTGCACCTGCCTCATTAGTACCGCAGTTTTATCAGTATGTTGGACACTTCCAGCAAAATCTATTTCCATTGAAGTTAATTGAAGGAATTTCAGTGACAGAGTACCATGCTGTGATGCCACTACATGGCACATTTGGCACTGCAGACCAGGGATAATTTTCAAGGCAGTGCCATCTGAAAAGTTAAGTTTGTTTCTTCTTCCCTGCAGTTGTCCCCGATGCCATCTGGAAGACAGCAGCATCGAGGAAGATGTCCCAGGCTACTTTCACACCCTGTTACTTTCCTGTATGAATGCTTCATTTGCAGTTTGAAGCATATGGAATGAAAAGCTCTGTATGTGGTAAATATTCAGTTGTCAGCATCTGTTCTCATGCTATTAAGAAATGCTTGTTAACACATGGTTTAAGTTCCATTCTATGGAATACCTAGTCTAAGTTCTTTTTTAAGGTGAAAGGGACCATGACCAAAGAAAGCTACAATCTCTCAAGAGTTCTTCTCAGAAGCAGAAGCTTTGCAGATTTACCACAGTTGGAAATGTAGAAGACTAGAATTTTAAGGCTGAACCATAGCAACTATAGTAGCCTCCACAAAAATTACGATGTTCACTAGTGTCAGGAAGGATTTTTTTGCAAGGAAATGTTCTCAAATATGTGCAAAACTTTGAGACAAAATAGGAGGTTTATTGCCTCAAATTTGAGACTCAGGTGGATGTTGAAATCAAGGTTTTATCTCATAAAGTGGTTGGAGAAAGCATTGCCCTTTGCGCTAACACATGTAACCAGACAGTAACAGAAGGTCCCCTGTCATTGCCGACTGCCTATGTAAAAATAATTGAGTGGTGTGGTAAAAGGGCGGAAACTTATCCTCTGTTGTATGTACTGAACTCACAATGTTGTCAATAGAATCAAACTCCACAAGCTGAGCTCAATATTACCATATTGTGTGCTTATACTTACAAAGAGAAGGATTATTTACCCCATCATCTTTTGATTACTTTCGCTTCTTTCATTCAAGATTTTCTATTGAAGGCAAAGCATATTGCAACTAGAATTCTTCCGAGATTGCATCCAATATGATGGTTGTCAGGCATTGAAGACCTATGTTAAAATCTTCCCTTATTCTGGAAAGATGACCCTTAGCCTGTTCATATCCTCTGACAAATCCACTGCCTGCAGATGGAAGTGTGTGGTTGCACATGAGTTGGGCTAGAAAGTATATCAAGCTGCACACTCAGCCTGATACTCAACCATTTGGCTGTCCATCTTCCATATACATTAATACATATTTTACACCAGGGAACAAATTATGCTGGTGGGGGTAAGTTAATTATCTAAATCACAATAGTGTTGAGTACCTTGCAGCAAGCCCTGTTAGAATTCATTCTGTACCCTTCAGTTGCAGAAATTCCCGAGTGACTTCTCCCTTTCACCACAAGCAGTCCAGCATGAAGTACAACAGCAAATCTCTGACAGCAACATTGGGATTTTGGTTTTCACATTGACTGCCCATTCATGGAAATCCTGAAGTTCAAAGTATGCAGGAGAATATCACAAACCTTTTCCCCAAATTTCAGGCTGTTGAGATGTTGCCTATTGCTTCCAAAAGCAATAATTATTAAACAACAAACTAAAGTGAAACAGAATTGAAGAAAACACTCCAAATTCTCAATTACCAATTGAAAATAACAGAAATATTCACAAATAAAACTCTATAATAACTCATATTTTGCCATGGATCTCTTTTTTTTATTTTTAGACCATAGGAACAATTGATTGGAAATCTTTCCTTTCTAAATTGTTTGCAGATCCAGAACATACTTTTAATCCGATATATTAGATATAACTTTTTGTTGCAGGTTCGATTAAGTGAATCATTCTTTCTCTAAGTAAACATGACAGCTGAAAAACCCAGCACCATTGCAACGTCACTGTTTACAGCCTTTCCTCTGAACCTCAGCCTGTAATGGTCATTCCATGCACACTGGAAGGTGCAGGAAATTTGGCAGCACAGTGATGCAGATAGTGGAACCCACTGCCTCACAGAGCCAAAGACCCAGTCTCAATTCTGACCCAAGTTTCTATCTGTGTGGAGTTTGACCGTGTGGGCTTCCACTGGTTGCTTCATGTTCCTCTCATGCCCTAAAGGCAGGAGGGCTGGAAGGCCAATTGGCTACTGTAAATTCCCCCTGGTGTGTAGGTGAGTGACAGAATCTGGGAGGAGTTGATGAGAATATGAGGAGAATAAAAATGAGATTAATGTAAGATTAGTACAAATGGGAGGTTGATGATCAGTGTGGACTTGTTGGGACAAAGGGACTATTTTCATGCTGTATCTTTCAATAACTCAATGACTGTCACTCAACACTGAAATTCAAGCACCCATTTACACTAATGCTGCACTCATCCTATTTTAGTCTTCCTAAATTCCTATCAACTCCTTCCAGATTCTATGAATTACCCACACACCAGGAACAATTTACAGTGACCTATTAACCCCACTAACTTGGGATGTGGGAGGAAACCAAAGCACTTGGTGGAAACCCACAGTCGCAGAAAGAACGTGCAAACTCTGTACAGGCAGCACCATTGGTCAGGATTGAATCCAGTTTGCTGGAGCAATGAGGCAGAAGATCTAGTTCACTGTTGCACTGATGCAGAAAGATAAGAGAACGAGTAAAACAACTCAACTAAATTAAGTGGCATGACTCCAGTTTTTCTTTGGACATTATTTGAGTCAGCCTTCCTTTGTGTATTATTCTCTGTGTAGAGTCTCTTTTAAATAACGCAAAATTAAAGATACAAAAAAAATCCATTCAAACAAACATCACCACTGCTTATGTCACATGTATGATGATCTCGTTAGCTCTCATGCACATGTGACTTGTTTGCATATTTATATGCAAACACACCACACTGTTTTCCCCTTTGAAAAAAGTGTTTCACAACTTCAGGTTCTGTTAATTACAGGTTCTGTTAATTGCAGGTTTTGTTTACTGCAACTGTGTTTGGGTGTCTACTATTATAGTTACTGCTTAATGTATGACTTCTGGAGTACACTTACTGTTGTCTCATGCTGGTATGATTCTTGTTGCAATTATTTGGTCAATGTAGACAATTCTGACATTTCCTCCAATACAAACAAGAAATTGTTTGGTACTCCGCACTTGTCCTATCCTATCAATATCCCACTTCTGCCTGTCATACTTGTCTGTCAGACTTAACACTCTCCCTTTCTCACTTTGTTTGAACTGCTTCTCGTTGCCTCTTCCCAGTGAGATAGCAGGATACAAATCATGGTATTTGCTTCTGTTTCAAATGTTGTCTCTTCACTTCTTCTTCTTAGCTGGTCATTCAAAGTTGCCAAGCATCTACAGCTCAGTTGGAATGAAACTAGTGACAGAATGTGACATTGTACAATACTTGAATAAGAAGTTAGCTAAACAATGATTTGTGGTCAAAGCTTCCTTAAGAAACCACACAGACCTTTTGGCTGCACCAAAAGGGGCTGGCCAGTTATGGGGAATTAATGAGTACTTGATACTGTTGCATCTTATGAAGTGTTCAGACGGCTATGATGTGAATTGAATTCAGTTATCTGTCACTAATTCTTCATGTATACATAGGTTACAAAAATCAATCTCAGCTCCTCAGCTGTACCAGTGAAGTAGCAAAATGGAGACACAAGAGACTGCAGATGCTGGAATCTGGAGCATCACCAATTCTGATGCAGGGTTTCGACCCAAAACGTCAACAATTCCTTTCCTCCCACAGGTGCTGTTTGACCCACTGAGTTCCTCCAGCAGATTGTTGCTTTCAACTGTACCTTTTGCTGTTGTGCATGATCCCACACGTTAAACATCAATCCACTTAGAATAAGTGTTGAAAAGGACAGAAACTTTTTGACAAAATTTGACCTTGACTTTGAAATGGTCATGTTGGCTCTTTCTAAATCCATGAGCTTTCGTATTCTCATTCTACACTCTTAACAAAAGATGATTTTTGACATTAAGCCTTCTAAATGTTTAGTAATATCTGGCCAGCATATGAAACTCTTGACAATAGCTTTTGTATATACAAAGCCGATATGTTCTGAGAATAATTCACTTCAGGTCTGTCTTCTCAGTGAAGGACTGTTCTATGTGCCCACTTCAGAAATTCTTGATCAATGGACAATTAGAATCTTCTATTGTCAAATGGTTGCATATCTACATTTGGATAATTAGTAGAATTACTGCCACTTTTGCCAGTGTGCCTATTGACTTGTTTCCAATGTCCATCCTTCCATGATTTTTCAGCAATTTGTATGAAAAGTCACCATCCACTATTTGTAAGCTAAAAATCGTATTATCACGACTTGCATCAGAAACTTCATGTGGTATCCTGGATAAAGCATCTGCAGTTCAGATTGGTTTGGAAGACAGATAATCAATGATGAGGTTGTGTTGAGATAAGAGAATCACCCATTTCTGCACTCTAAAAGCTTTCGAGGGTGGAACTGAAGATTTCAGAGCCATTTTTTGAGCAGATGGTGCAGTGATGCAAATGCCATAGCAAAATCTCTTAAATCTGGTGAAATACTAGATCACGTCCAAAATGATCCATGCTCTTCTAGACCCTCTGGTTCCCCTCCCACCCTCCCCCCCCAACTCCCGCCCTTTTATAAAGGCTTCAACTCTCTACCTGTTCAGTTATTAATCATTGGCATTCACCTTTCATCCGAAGTAGACAACATTTGGTTAGAAAAAGGCAGGTTAGCTTTCTCATTATAGTAATGCAATTATTTGAGAACCTCTTTCAAAATACTAAAATTGCCTTCCCCATTAGCAGTGACAGTGAGAAGGTCATCCTTGTCATATAGGTAATGATTGCAGGACCTTGTCCGTTGTTCATTGGAAAAGGTTTAGCAATGACTTAACTCTATATGCCAATCTTGTGTAAGAGTTCATGCCATGTTCTCTCCACTTCTCCCTCTCTGAAACTTAAAATGTGCTTGACTTGTCACCTTTCCCATTTCAATGAGAGGACCTTGACCTGAAGTAGATAATCTGTTTCTCTTTCCACAGGTGTTGCTTGACCTGTTGAGTGCCTTCAACAATATTTATCTTTGTTTTAGTGTTCCAATATCTACAGTTTTTTTTTCCTCTGGTTCATCTACCTGTCTTGCTGCTTCCTCCCTGTATCTTTATTCACCAAACTTTGCCTGACAACACCAAACACTCCCACACATGAAACATGAATCTTCTTCATCTATCTCCTATCCTATCTATCTTCCACCCATTCCTTCTCTGAATTTATCTCGTTTATGCACCTTCTTACTTTGGTAATCCCATTCACAAAAAAAAACTGCGAACAATCCATGTTTCTTGGCTACTCTGCTAACCAGCATGGTATATTTTGATGCACATATATAAATAAGGCAAATGAGTCAAATGTACGTGTGATAAGTGCACATAGTATTTGCTCTTAGCCTGCAGTAGTTAACCTATTTTCTGAGGCTCCTTGCATCAATTGGAGAATATTATAGACAGTCTTAATGGCTACAATGTGCTTAAATGTAGATGAGGTGCTGTTTCTCAATGTTATGTTGGGCATTGATGAAACAACTTAGGAGGTCAAAGGAGGAAGAATGAGAGTGGAATGGAAAATTAGAGTGAGAGATGACTGAAAGCTCAAGGTATCTTTTGCAATTGAGCAGAGGAGTTCTTCAAAGTGGTCACCCGCTCTGTGTTTGGTTTCTCCAATGTAGAGGAGCCCACATTGTGAGACCCAAATGCAGTACATGAAATTGGAAGGGACAGAAGGACTGTTTGGTCCCTGGATATTGAGAAGGAAAGAGGAGAAATGGCAGTTGTTGCATCTCTTATGGTTGTATGGGCAAATGGCATGAGAAAGGGGAATGGCTGGCAGACCTTGGAATTACAGAGGTAGCAGTCCATATGTAATGAAGAAAGGAGGGGGAAGATACATCTGGTGATGGAATCCCATAGTGGGGGCAGATATTGGGCAGGATGACCATTGCATGTGGAGGCTAGTGGGGTGGAAGGTGAAGGCAAAGGGGATCCTACCTTTGCTTACTGGTTTAATCATTTAGTTGAAAGTGAAGAAAACAAGTTTAAGGATTATTTCAGTTTTCCTGGAAAGTAAATGACAGGGTAAAGGAAAATGAAAGACAGTGGAGCTTGCTGTGACTGATGATAAATGGGTGAATGGATAGCTGTAACCAGGTGTACTGAAATATGCATACCTTGGACTTGAAGGAGCACCATATTAGCCTTCAGTCTTATTAACTGAAAACTGATAGACTCTGCATCCAGTTTTGCATGTTGATTATAGCAATCTAAAAATTCTGATTATTGGCTGTGTTCATTGAGGGAAAAGAAATCAACTTGAACCCATTGCGAATGTAATAAATTCAATAAATGATGCTCTTAAGCATAATTTGATGCTTCAAAGCCATAATGTAACATTAAAATCTCTTGAAGAGTTCATCCTCTGAAGAGATTCCTGGGGCACTCCATCATTTCAAAAGAAAAATATCTTGTAAGAAATGCAGAGAGATGCAGATGCAAAATGCCCCTAAATATTTCAAAGATTAAACATAATTACAGGCTTGAGCTGCCTATAAATTGTGAATTCTCTAAGAATAAAAGAATATGATTCTGTAAATGACATGTCAAAACATGATGTGCACTCTGGGCATGAAATGTTAAATTATAAAGACTTCCAAAGATTAGATTATAACTCCTTGCTAAAGTGGAGTGTGTTTACCAAATGATTGAAAGACTCTCAATTATACATAAGCTCTTCCAGCAGTGACAAGCTGCTCTGGAGGAACAACATTAATAACAACAGCATATTATTCTTGAGTCAGCGACCCTTTTATTGTAAGTTTTTATTGAATTAGGTATTGAGGGTCTGCTAGGAAACTTGTCACGGTTTGACCACTGAGTAATTGTCCACTGGATGGTGGTATCAAGGTTGCAATTATACATAAACTATTTGTGAATAATGGTAGTAGTTCCTGTGTTCTATTTTGTAATATGCTTCCAGTGATAACTTGATCCATTTGTCAGGATGTTGATGAAGTATTATGTGCCACTGGAAATAAACTATCCGATCTTTGTGAACGCATATGACATTTCCCTTGGTAAAATGACATGCAAACACGATGAAGTCCTTCAGAGAAAACGTGTTACAAATGTCAGTACAAAGTTCTCATCATATTGCTCAAGCATACATTAATCAACAGCAAGGTAAAACCACAGGGGATAAATGGAATTGCAGCTTTTGATATCACTGACCAAGAAAGGTGCAAAGGTTGGACCTAGAACAGCAGAAGGTCAGAAGATTATCTTTAATAATGTTTTATTTAGGTCCTGTCTTCAGACATATAAGGAGAATTACATCATTCGACAAGGTCAAATCTCAAAAGAACAATCTTCACCTGATGCTAAACAGCAGCAATGAGCAGGCTGATCAAAGTTCTCTGATTTTTTGTTTGTTGTTTTTTTCATGGCTTTGAACAAAACAAAGGGAAACAAAAAAATTAATGACAATTTTTTTCTTCAAGGCTGCCAAAGTTTGCAGTCTGAACAGAGCTCAGAACTCAGAAAGTTTGAAGCATTCTAGGGCCATTTGGGAGTGTATGATATTCTAATGTTCAATTTCTGGTAAATGAATTAAAAAGTAAGTCCAAGCCAGAGTATCCTGAACTTGTTACCCTGACCAGCAGTCCACAAAAGTACGTTAGCATCCACCACACCATTCCCTGTTATCCATCACATTGCAGAATTATAGAGTGATAGATTCATAGAGTTGTACAGCACAGAAGCAGGCCCTTCGGCCCACCACATCCATGCCGACCTCTTTGCTTATCTACACTAATCTCACTTGCCCACATTAGAATCATATCCTTCTATGCTTTGCCTGTTGAAGTGTCTTTCTGAATGCCTCTTAAACATAGCAATTGTAACTGATTGTACAACCTCCTCTGGTAGCATGTTCTGGACATCAGCCAATCTATGTAAAAATGTTACCCCTCAAGTGCCCTTTAAAACTCCTTCATCTCAGCTTAAACCTATGACCTCTTGTTCATGATATCCCTGGCATGGGAAAGAGATCTTCACTATCTACCCTAGCTATGCTTTTTCTAATTTATATACTTCTATCAGGTCACCCCTCAGCCTCCTTCTCTCTAGGAAAAACAAACCGAGGCTATCCAATCTCCCCCCATAACTAAGTCCTCCAATCCAGACAACATTCTGATGAATTTCCTTTGCACTCTCTCCAGCACACCCAAGCAAAATCGAGCAACAAGTAACCTGATAAAAGTCGATTATCCCTTTAAATCAGGGGGAGAGCTCCTTATTGCTAAGTGCATGCTTGGTGGTGGAGGAACCAAAATGGCTGCAATCAGTATTTCAGCAGATGTTCATTGTGTGTGCACTATTGTCCTCAATAATGTATCCAGTGCAAGCACATGCCATGAATGCCATTTTAGAACTTTAAACACACTCCCTTACAAAAAACACTCTGGAGGATACCAGTTATTCAGCTGTATTTTCACATAGTTACAGTAATGCAGGGAGTGCTGTAACCCCGGATATGACAGCAGCAGCCAGTTTAGCACTTCTGAATCTGCTCCCATGAACTTATGAGTTTAAGCAGGAGCAATGCAGGTCCAAAAACAAACCCCAGGGAACAGTAGCCATCAAAATTTAGCAGGTTGAATTGATCAGCTCTGACTGTCACCTTGACTGTACCTACCCAACTCTGCTTACCCCATCTTCATCTTGCCATACACCATTGTTTTACCATATCGTCATTCAATCTCTCACTACTATTCCCGATTCCATCTCCCTTCATTCTCAGAACAATATTCCAGCGTAAACATCACACTGTGCATTAAATTGCCATGAACAGTGTGATATGCAATCAGCTAGTATTTTTAAAAAAACTTACTCCTGTTTGCATTTCAAACCCTTTGTGTTTTATGATAACATTAGCTCCCCAAAAGTGCACCCTCATACAATGTACACAGTCTTTCAATTATTTTGGTTTGCTCTCTCCACAACAATTTGTTTGTACAGACACAGATCTCAAAGTTGGAAGTACATCAAGTGGTGACTTTTTTGCAAAGAAAGCTCATGTGGGAGTTGCTGGATACCCAAACAAGAACTGTCAACGTGAGGGACAGACTCCATGATGACTTTAAAGGTTTTTATTTTAAAGAAACAACATAAATATTTTACTGATTAAATCTAAAAAACATAAATCAGCAAGTCCACAACATTGTGCTACCCAGCTATTTGTTTAGACTGCTTTTAAACTTTTAAATATTTTATTTATACAGCACAGTAACAAGCTCTTCCATCCCAACAAGTCCGTGCTGCCCATTTTAAACCCATGTTAACCTATCCATTTTTCTTTAGAATGTGGGAGGAAACCTGAACACCCAGAGGAAACCCATGCAGACACGGGCAGGACGTACAAACGCCTTACAGACATCAACGGGAATCGAACCGTGATCACTGGCGCTGTAATAGCATTGCACTAATTGCTACGCTACACTAGGAACAAAGTGCTCCTGTATGGATGATTTGATTGCAGGTATGTTGAACGTAAAGATTATGTTTCAGTTATTTCTTTTTTATTCCTTCTTTCTGTCTAATGTGCTAGAACTGTTATTTTCTGCAAGGATGACTTAACCTCAACTGTGTTATCAGAAAGAGAGATATGCATTTCTCCACAGGGCAGGCAAAATAAGAACTGTGACTTTTGCAATTATCCACCATACCTTTGGAGCAGAAATTGTTCACTTTTAAGTTGTTAACTTCTTATAATTTGCTTTCAGATTGAGACAATCATTTGCAATCTGTCAAGGGACAATTTGCCATAACTCACAGCAAAGTATTTGTCTTTAAGAAAGATTCAAGACTCAAGATTTGCTTTATTGTCATTACCCTGAGTATTTACAAACACAAGAAAACAAAATACTCTTTCTCACCAGCTCATATCAGTGCAACAAAAAGAACAGTGATAAATATCTAAAATAGTCTATTGAAAACATCTCTAAAACAAAACTAATAAACATAGCAACACCACATATTCATATCTGTTAAAGTGTGTTTATGTATTAATAAATTCTTATTCAACTCGAGATGAAGTTCAACTTATCAGGTAACTAACTATCAAACTGTTTCTATATTGATGTGAGTGTGTACGTGTGTGTGTGTGGAGGGAGAGCTTGTCGGTGGAAGGGGAAGGGGACACTGTCCATTTACGATCCTGACTGCTTGTGGGAAAAAGCTGTTCAGCATCCTACTAGATCTAGAGCAGATGCTCCTATACCTCTTCCCCAACAGCAGGAGGGAAAAACAGGTCGTGAGAAGGGTGATGAAAGTCCTTAATGATGGCCGTAGCTCTGCGAATGCAGCGTTGCTGATAGATCTCCCTCAAAAAGGGGAGAGGGGCACCAATGATCCTGCTAGCTGTCTTCACCATCCTATTGAGCTGCTGTTGTTCGTAGGCCTTGCAGCTACCAAACCAGGAGGTGAGGCAGTAGGTCAGGATGCTTTCAATGGTGGCCCTGTAAAAATTGATGAGGTATGGAATAGGGAGGCCTGCTTTTCTGAGTCTCCGGAGGGGGTAAAGCCACTGCTGGGCATTTTTAACAATGGCTGCAGTGTTAATAGTGGAGGTCAGATCATCCGCTAAGTGAACCCCCAGGAACTTAATGTTGCTGACCCTCTCTTCAGCAACACCATCAATAGTCAGCGGTGTACGATCATGCTTGTCAGCCCTCCTAAAATCAATCACCATCTCCTTTGTTTTGTCCACATTGAGGGCGAGATTGTGGAATCTACACCACGCTGTTAGCTGCTCCATCTCCATCCGATATGCAGACTCATCATTGTCACTGACGAGACCCACCACTGTTGTGTTATCAGCGAACTTAATGATGTAGTTGGTGCTGAATCTAGCAATGCAGTCGTGTGTGAGCAGGCTAAACAATAAAGGGCTCAGGACGCAGCCTTGAGGTGAGCCTGTGCTCACTGAGATGGTTCCTGATGTATGACTGCCAACTCTAACTATCTGCTGCCGCTGCGTTTTTTAAGGAAATTATTCAACACGGGTTACATCAGAGTGGAACAATTCTGCATCAATGCTTATAGGAAACATAGTATGAGTGAGATGATCTGAATCAAAATTAAGTTCATATTATGAAACTATATCCAGGGCAAAGTCTTGCATAATTTTGATTTCTGCCACATGGAATTGTGTTTCAGAGAACAATGAAAATAATATTTATTATTTCTCGTGTTAGATAATTGCCAGCTTTAAAATTGAACCAATGTTTTGATCATTGTGAGCAGAGATCTCTGCATGTGACCCTGATCTAGCAATGGACTCAGACACATATTGAGTCATTTGAGGTCCTCCTCAAGCATTTGAGAGTCTTTTGAGCTCTTTGACTTCTACGTTTTTGTATGAACATTCCAAATCCAAAGGTGTTGAATTTAAGATGTAATTCTAGCTTTGTTTTATCAGACTATATTCATTCCAGTGTGAAGCCCAGGCAGAGGTGAAAGGAAGGTTGGGATGGAACAGTGTACTGGTCACAAAGTGGCTGGACCAATGGGTTATATTGGCAATGTTAGTGATATGACCATACTGGTGAGAAAGTTCCTTTCACTCCTGGATCCAGAAATCTCTCGTTAGCTGTTATCATAAGCTATAAGACTATCCAACCCTTAGGAACATATATTCTTTCTTTTGCCCATCTCACCATACAAAATGATAGCTAAGTGATAAAGGAAAGATAATTGCTGACCATTATTTGAAAATGACCTCACATATGAAAAGGAGCAACATGTATGGCTCCCACATCACTGAAAGAATGGACTGTTGTTGTTTGAATAAATTGGCTGAAGTTCCAAATTGTGGTATACCCCTCTTAGCTGCTAAAGGAATTGGTAACTTTAGACTGGTGGATTGTTATTACCATAGAGTCAATGTCACATGGGTATATCAAGTTAGATTATTTGTACTGATGTTTGCTGTTCAGTTGAAGACCATCAGCCACAATTAAAGGTCGTCCTCACTTAAAGCTCCATGTCTAAAAGAATGACAATGATGGTCTGCTTCTGAGACTAGTTCAGAATAGCCCACAACGTGTTATACAGGTGGAATTGCTCCAGTTTCCAGAAGACCTCAAAGCTAAAGCATGGGCAGGCATGGTAGTGTAACGGTTAACGTAACGCTATTACTGCACCAGCGACCCGGGTTCAATTCCGGCCACTGTCTGTAAGGAGTTTGTACGTTCTCCCTGTGAATGTGTGGGTTTCCTCCAGGTGCTCTGGTTTCCTCCCACATTCCAAAGACGTACGGGTTCGGAAGTTGTGTGCATGCTATGTCGGGGCTGGAAGCATGGTGACACATGTGAACTGCCCCCAGAACACTACGCAAAAATGCATTTCACTATGTGTTTCGATATACATGTGACTGATAAAGATATCTGAATATTTCTGTAAAGCAGCAACAGAGGATGTCCATGGATAGGAAAGAAATGAAACATTACAAGATGACACAGAGGAAGAAAATTATTCAATTCTGTCCAAATCACCCAGAAATGGGACAAGCTCAGATGGGCATCATGGTCAGCATGGATGAGTTGGGCCGAAGGGCCTGCTTCTGTACTGTGTTAGTCTATAACTCTATGACACCCAGAAAGAAAGCATCTGTTGGACACATTACCCAGCTGTTTCCTGAATGATCCCTGCAATTTTTCCTTTATTACTTTCTACAACAGTCAATTCATTGTATTGATTCATGTGAAGATAAATTGTTGACAAGAACCCTATGATTTTGTTTTATGAGTTTGAACTTATAAATTGTCATAATTTATCTTCTGTGCACTGCCACTTAATATATAACAGAGCACTGTAAATCCTCTCTCAGGCATTGGCAGAAACAAAAAGTTTTTTGAGGGGGCTGCAGTAAATTATCTCTTGAGGAATCAAGAAAAAGGATGGAAAACTGGTTTATGCCAAGACACCACTCTTTATTTTCTATTGTGTCATGTTTGGGAGTGGTACCTCGGATGCATCTTTCCAGGAGTACCACATCCCATGGCCAAGAAAGAGCTGAAGTAAGACTCACTGAGGTCTCACACAAAGATTGAGCATCCAGTAGCAGGGGGATCAATTCATCTTTACAGTTTCCCACCGGATTCTGTCAGAGCTGAAGAGTTGCTTGACTTGTCTACCTTTGGGCTTTCCATCAGCCTCTCAGAATGCTGTTCAAATATACCGGTGCACACTAGGATTTTGGCCCGTCGACAAAGGCAGACTCTAATCCAACTTTCCATCAGTGGAATAGCCCCAATCCAGTTTCTAGGCTTATTGAGCCTTTATGTATTTCAAAACATTCTCAATTTGCCTCATGAGCCATTGTTGTGACCTTCCCACCTTCCCTTCCACCTTAGGAATTGAATTTATCTCTTGTACCTCATGAACTAAATTGGATACAATACGCAAGGTAAACTCCGATCGGGAATGCTACATACTTCTATTACATATATGGCTTTGCCTTTACGGAACATAACAGTGATGTGTTTAATGTGACCAGAGATTTAATGTGTCAAACAATTTGATTATCGTGAAATTATTGAGATCAAGATTTCCTCAGAATTTGTTTTAGCTGTAGTTAAATAAGTTAAGATAAGGTTTCTATATTAGTCACATGTTCATTGAAACACACAGTGAAATGCATCTTTTGTGTAGAGTGTTCTGGAGGCAGCCCGCAAGTGTCTCCACGCTTCCAGTGCCAACATAGCATACCCACAACTTCTTAACCTGTACGTCTTTGGAATGTGGGAGGAAACCGGAGCACCCGGAGCAAACCCACGCAGACACGGGGAGAATGTACAAACTCCTTACAGGCAGTGGCTGGAAATGAACCCGGGTCACTGGCACTGTAATAGTGTTATGCTAACGGCTACACTACCGTGTCACAGTAAACACATGTTGTTATATCAGTGTTGGAGTGAAAGGCTCAGCAGTTATGAAATGAAGTGGACCTCTTCAGCTGATGCTCTGCCCTTCTCTGACTGAGTTTTATAGTTCTCCACCTTTCTTTATTTGCAGTCTAATGTGCTTCTGTCTTTATATTCTGTTTTTAGGTCAAGTGAGCCCTCATTTAGCCATTAAAGTAATTACATCCACCCTCTGATTTGTTCATTACAAGGGTCATGTAGATGGGACCGGCCTTTTCCAACACAAACAGCCCTGTTGGGAACTCACGGATCCTTTATCTCCGCATGCACATGCACATTCTTCTTCTATTGTATAACCCTAGTGTGGTGGCAGCAGGCCTTTTCATTAATGTTCAATAAGAGAATTAACAAGGAAAATATAAGCAACAATATATCCTTTATTGAAGGCAATCAACACTAATCTAATAGCAGTGGCTGACACAACAATGTATCTTAAATTA
This sequence comes from Pristis pectinata, assembly GCF_009764475.1. Lineage (NCBI taxonomy): Eukaryota > Metazoa > Chordata > Chondrichthyes > Rhinopristiformes > Pristidae > Pristis > Pristis pectinata. The sequence goes on from NC_067415.1 coordinate 74,255,502, forward strand.
TACCAGGTAGTATACCCCAACTCCTGCAGATTTCTACACCCAGAGATAGATCTTCCACTACTTAAATGTTTTATTTTGATTTTGCTACTCGTTCTTGGCAGAACAACTTCAGCTTAGTCTCCACATCCAAAAAGATGGTAGAGTGTGAGATCATGCATTTGATCAGATCACGCATTATTTTCCCTTTGTATATTAATTGCTTTCACTTTACATAATACCACAATTTAACCCTTTTCCCATCAAAGAATAGCTGGCATATAGTGTACTTCTAAGTTGAGCAAGTTTATGCTCGGGTATTCTGATCTAAATAAGCGGTACAATAGATTGAGAAGATGGATGATTTGTTCAGCTTACCATTACCTATGGTCTATTTCTAACAAATGGTTCTTCCAATTTGCAATTTGTTGTTCAAAAGCCAATTTCCGTTGCTGATTGCTTTCTCGCTCAATTATCCATTTTACCTAACACATTTTGTAGATTCCTTGTCTTCCTGACCAAACTGCTCATACCTTCCATTTGGTATCACTTCCAAAACTAAACACATGCACTGAATTCCAGAAGGAAATGGTTAAATATAAACAGTAAAGTAATGATCCTAATTCTAATCAATGATGTTCACCACATGAACTTATCCACCTATGTCAAAATATTGCCGCTGGTTTCAATCTTTCAGCTAATTCCATTCCACTATTTATTTTGAAACCTTGTGGTTAATCATAAATATTTCCTTCTGAATTCATATTGCACATTACTTACAGTTATTATCATGCAAGCTATCGAGTTTGTTCTTGACATTTGATTCATATATAAATGCAAAACATATGGATCCAATGTTGATTGGTTTGGGACGTTGCCCCAGAATTTTTGCCTGCTTACCACAGTTCCGTGCTGCTTGTTCTGGCATTGCTGGGACGACTGATTCTCAGCACTTCACCGTGGTCCTGTTCAGAATAGGAGCTGTCTCCATGCAGGCAGGTGGCCAGTTTCACAGAGCTGTTTTGATTGAAGGTGAGTCCCTTCCAAAGTGAGATCAGAGCCATTAATGCTTGTGAATATCATTGACATTTATGAACATTCATTAACACAAGTGATGTATCGACAAAAATATTTAAAATGTTGTTAAAAGAATATTAAGTAGTTCTTATTTTAATAAAATAAAATAAATAAAATAAAATAAAATTAAATTAAATTAAAAAAAACACATCCACACACTAAAGACTGAGGGGCAATCTTTTCACCCAGAGGGTGCTCAGTATATGGAACGAGCTGCCAGATGAAGTGGTTGAGGCAGGTACAATAACAATATTTAAAAGCCACTTGGACAGGTACATGGATAGGAAAGGTGTAGAGAGACCTAGGCCAAATGTGGGCAAATACGAACAGTTTAGATGGACATCTTGGTCAGCATAGATGAGTTGGGCCAAAGGGCCTGTTTTCATGCTGTATTACTCTATGACTCGAAAGCTGTTGAAACTAACTTAAGTAGTTAATGTAACCATGGCCATTTCTTGGGAGCTAATGTCTCCCTTTACATTGAGTGGGGGGCTGCTATGGTTGCCGAGGCACAGATTCTGCAGGCAGATATCATATAGTTCTGCTGGTACAGAGGTTATCAAGAAAGCAAATGCAATGCTGGCCTTCATTGCTAGAGAGATTGAATTCGAGAGCAGGAAGGTTATGCTGCAACTGTACAGGGTACTAATGAGGCCGCACCTGGAGTACTGTGTGCAGTTCTGGTCTCCTTACTTGAGAAAAGATATACTGACTTTGGAGGCGGTGCCGAGGTTCACCAGGTTGATTCCAGGGATGAGGGGATTAGCCTATGAGGAGATATGAGTCACCTGGGACTATACTCGTTGGAATTCAGAAGAATAAGAGGGGACCTTATAGAAACATATAAAATTATGAAAGGGGAGTAGATTTAGGAGGGGGATGAGGAGGAACTGCTTTTCCCAGATAGTAGTGAATCTGTGGGATTCTCTGCACAGGGACGCAGTGAAGGCTACCTCATTAAATATATCTAAGACTCTGTTAGACAGAATTTTGTACAGTAGGGAAATTAAGGGTTATGAGGAAAAGGCAGGTAGACGGATCTGAGTCCATGGCCAGATCAGCCATGATCTTCTTGAATGGCAGAGCAGGCTCAACGGGCTAGATGGCCTATCCTGCTCCTATTTTTTATGTTTTTATGTTCTTATGCTGAGCTGGGAGCCTGACTTGAATGGGTTACCTTATTTAACTCCCCTTCTTCACACCCCTCCTTACAAAACAGAACAATCTCATGATTTGCACCCTGCCCCAACTCAATGGCTCGCAACTCATCAGTCAACCCAACACAGGAGCCCTCCCAACTCACTAACTGCAGACCCCAACCTAACCCAGCTCACTGATCAGCTTTTCTTAAGACCCTCCTAATTCTTGGTTATAGGCCCTAAATACTCCCACTCCCCAGCTCACCAATCACCCTCCCGCTCAGCACCCCACTCCCAATTCATCAACTGCAAAACCCAGCTTTGTTCTCCCACAACTCACCTATTACAGTGTTAAAACAATTCCCCCAAATCCCGAGTCACCAATCACAGGACCAAGCTAATACTTCACCAGACCCAGGCCACCAACTTGCCACTCAAACACCCTCCCCCAAATTAACCACCTCATCCATCGACCCACTGATCACACCACCCCCAACCAACTCCAAATCCCACTCCCAATCACCAGTTGGAGGCCCCAACTAACTCCCCCACTGTTCGTCAATCAGGAGCCCAGCGTCCGGTGCCACCCCTTGGTGACCAGTGATCACCACTCTAATACTCACCATGATCGTCTTCCAGTCCCCCATCCTCCACCTCCCCCATCCCCAGCCCTCCTTTTCCCTGGAACTCAGCCTCTATCTCAACCTTCTCTGTATTCCCTCCCCTGCTCTACAGTGACACCATACACCAATCACCCTCTCACTCAGCACCCCACTCCCGATTCATCAATCGGGAGAAAGCTCACCAGTGCCTCTACTTCTTCAGGAGGCTAAAGAAATTTGGCATGTCCCCTTTGACACTCATCAGCTTTTATCGATGCGCAAAAGAATGCATCCTATCTGGGTGTATCACAGCTTGGTATGGCAACTGCTCTGCCCAGGACCATAAGAAACTGCAGAGAGATGTGGACACAACCCAGAACATCACTGAAACCAGCCTCCCCTCCATGGACTCTGTTTCTACCTCTCGTTGCTTTGGTGAAGCAGCCAGCATCGTCAAAGACCTCACCCACCTGTATCATTCTTTCTCCCCTCTCCCATCAGACAGAAGATACAGGAGCCTGAGGGCACATACCACCAGGCTCAGGGACAGCTTCTATCCCGCAGTGACAAGACTATTGAATGGTTCCCTTATACAATGAGATGGACTCTTACCCTGTTATGACCTCGCACCTTATTGTCTACCTGCACTGCACTTCCTCTGTAGCTGTGACACTTTACTCTGTATTCTGTTATTAATTTTACCCTGTACTACCTCAATGCACTGTGTAATGAATTGATCTGTATGAACAGTACGCAACAAGATTTTCACTGTGCCTTTGTACAAGTGACAATAATAAACCAATACCAATACCAATACACAATGGATAAGTTTGACAGAAGTTTGATTCAGTTCCACCTGAGGCCTTGGATGTTACTAACTTATAAAATGACTGTGCCAAGGCCAAAATGAATAAGTTGGGTTACTCAGGCTCAGGGCAAGGTGGGTGAGCTGGATGCTGGTGAAGGACGTGAAAAGGCTTGTTTGTTGATCCTAAAACAAAAGTTTGAATTCTAGAATGGCAGCTACAGAATTAAATTTAAGGAATTAATTTTGATTCAAAAACTGGTATCAACGACAAGCATGAACTAATTGTTGTTAACACCATTTTGGTTCATTAATGTCCTTCAGTGAATGGTACCTTCTGTCCTCTGCCAGTCGAGTCCATGTGATTCAAAATATGAAGATACAATTGACTTTTAAATTCCCCTTGCAAGGCACTCAGTCCAGAAAGAAATCAAGGATAGGTAATAAAGATGTGTTGAAGAGCTATAGGCAATTAGACAGGCAGGGCCAAGGTTAATCGGATTGTTGGAGGCTGGGGTGTCACGAACCAGCAACAAAAGAAACACACTGAGCATGATTCAGTGTTAAAAACTATTTTATTAATCACTACTTATGATAATACGTAAAATAAAAGTAAAAATGTTAGTATGTTAGAATTCAAAAATGTTAAACCTTGAACGTTAACCCCAAAACTAAACTCTTCGTGTGTGTGTGGCAAAGTCCCAAACTCCAAGTTCCGGAATGGTTCTTAAAGTTCAGTTCCGCAAGCCATAAGGTGAAACATGAGCAAGGGCTTCTTCAACAACCACCGTTGTCAGAAGATAAAACGTAGACGTAGAGAAACAGAGAGAGAGTAAATACGAAATCCAAATGTTCCACGATGGAACCCCAGCGACACTTCAGTGTTTACTTGGTAGTGACTTCCTCACCCCGAAAAGCATCCGAATCGTGGTCGTCCACACACAAATACCTGTTTCCTTCTACAGGTCAGCAACAAAGTGAACTCCACCGGATTACTTCCAACTTCCATACATGGATTTCAGTGGCAGACACAGTTATAGTTTCTCATCCATCGATAGAGAAAACAAGCAGGCTGGTGTCTCTCTCCCTTCTCTCTCTCTCTCTCCTTCTTCTTCTAACTTCTTCAACAACGTCATTACGTCCTTTATCTTCTATTGACGTAAGCACGCCCCACACACACATACACACACACTCTCTATCTTAAAGGGACTTTCACTGAGTCCGTAACAGGGGTTAGTCAGTGTGTGGGTGGGGTGGGGTGACTGGACTGAGGTGAAGGACAGGTCCTGGTGGGGTCCCAGTCCTCACAGTGGAATGGAATCATGTTTATTCCATGATTTACAAGAAGTGGTCCCTCCGTGAAACAAAATGGTCTTATTTTCCTGGTGACACTCCAAAAGGAATGTTGGAGAAGGATTTGGAGATCGTGTAAATTGTGCAAACTTGACTCATACCAGGAAGTATCCTGTGAGTTTTTGATGTGATGCAAAATGACTCAGAAATGTTTCCTATTGCATTTTACTCTCAAAAAAGTCTACTTTAAGTGTGATGTCCCCAAAATAAATGTGACTGAAATTTTAGACCAAGTTGTTTAAGTCATCTTGTTCTGTTGGTTTGGTGAAATTTTTGATTGAATGCACATTATTAGAAGAAATCTTTTCTTTGAACACATACTTGGCAATGCAAACATAATTGCATCATTTTTGCTTCATCCTGTCATCCTACAAAGTTGCTGAAAGTCACTTTACATGTGTGCACTGCTGACAAGGCTTCTGATGGGTTTGCAGTCTCACATCATTACTCAAGAAGTATTCTAAGAAGGCATCTCTTGAAGCATTATTAATGTGACAGAACACCAGCACCAGTATTTTAATAACTAGTGTGAAGGATGTTCTACAGAGAAGCAAATAATTTCAGAAACTCAGGGAGTTATGTAAATTTAATGTGCACATGCAAATAAAAACTGGTATATTCACTTTATCTCAGGGAGATCATCAATTATAAGTTTAAATTTTTTAAATTCACCCTTCACCACAACCCTATTATGAACTCCTGCCCAAAAGGAAGAAAGGTTCTGATGAAAGGCCACTGACTTGAAACATTAATTCTGTTTCATTCTTCACAGATGCTGCCTGACCTGCTATTTCCAGCTTTTCCTGGTTTTACTTCCAATTTCCAGCATCAGGAGTATTTTGCTGTTCCAACCTAACCCAGAGGCTCCCCGTGCTCTAGGGAAATAAAAAAAATGTTTAACCTCTAGTCTGTTTCCAATTCTTGCATAGTTTAGTATCATGTCCTTTCATCTAACCCATTGTGTTCAACTGCATTTGTCTCTGACTAAGCAAATGTTCAATTGTTTTAGAAGCTACAATATGCCACCCCTACGTTTCCGTCAAATGAAAAGACCCAGGTCCTTACTTTCGGATACTTTCACCGGAATGACTGCAGTGTTTAAGGGGGTGGGTCACTATCACTTTCTCAAGGATAATTCAGAATGGGTAACAACTGCTCACCTTACCTGCGGTATCACTTTCTTTATTCTTATTTCCCTTCTTTACAAAGGCCACTATATCTCCATTCTTGTCATTGGTACTAAAAATGGACATCTTCAAATATGGCAAGACAATGGCCTATATATTGACAAAGTAGTTTACCTGCATACGCAAACGGAAGTGTGTGGAATAGAAGGGAAAGTCTGACCTTGCTCACCACATAGATATGGGGAAGCTTTTCCAGACGTTCCTTGTAAGTTGTAGTCTTCTAATTATTGCTATGACTGCTCCAGATGAAAGTGTTCCTGCTGAGTCAGTCAGAGAGGTTGCAAGTTATTTGGAATTGTTATTAGTTTATTATTGTCACTTGTACAGAGGTACAGTGAAAAACTTGTCTTGCATACCATTCATATAGATCAATTCATTACATAGTGCATTGAAGTAGTACAAGGTAAGACAATACAGAACGCAGAACAAAGTGTCACACCTACAGAGGAAGTGCAGTGCCAGTTGACAATATGGTGCAAGGTCATGACGAGGTAGATTGTGAATCCATCTTATCATACTAGGGAACTGTTCAATAGTTTTATAGCAGTGGGATAGAAGCTGTCCTTGAGCCTGGTGGTACGTGCTTTCAGGCTTTTGAATCTTCTGTCCGATGGGAGAGGGAAGGAGAGAGAATGTCTAGGGTGGGTGCGGTCTTTGATTATGCTGGTTGCTTCACCAAGGCAGCGAGAGGTAAGGACAGAGTCCATGGAGAGGAATCTGGTTTCCATGCTGTGCTGAGCTATGTCCACAGTCTTGCAGTTTCTTGGGGTCCTGGGCAGAGCAGTTGCCATACCAAGCTGTGATGCATCCGGATAGGATGCTTACTATGGTGCATCGATAAAAATTGGTGAGTGTCAAAGGGAACATGCCAAATTTCCTTAGCCACTTGAGAAAGTAGAGGCACTGGTAAGTTTTCTTTGCCATGGCATCTACATGTTTGGACTAGGACAGGCTATTGGTGATGTTCACTCCTAGGCTTGAAGCTCTTAACCCTCTTGACCTCAGCACCATTGATGTAGACAGGAGTATGTCTATTGCCCCCCTTCCTGAAGGCAATGACCAGTTCTTTTGATTTGCTGACACTGAGGGATCATGTCACTAAGCTCTCTATCTCCTTCCTGTACTCCAAGTCTTGGCTATTTGAGATATGACCCACTACAGTGGTATTATCTGCAAACTTGTAGATGGAGTTAGAGCAGAATCTGGCCACACTGTCATGACTATGTAGGTCGTAGATTAGGGGGCTGAGGACGCAGCCTTGTGGGGAACCAGTGTTGAGAATAATCATGGCAGAGGTGTTGCTGCCTATCCTCACTGATTAAGGTCTGTTGGTCAGGAAGTCAAGGATCCAGTTGCTAAGGGAGGTGTTGAATCTCAGGTCTCAGAGTTTGGTGATGAGTTTGCTTGGTGTTATAGTATTGAAGGTAGAGCTGTTGTCTATAAACAATAGGGCCAGGGAGATGGCATCCGCTGCAGACCTGTTTCGGCGGTAGGTGAATCGTAATGGGTCAAGGTTTTCTGGGAGGCTGGAGTTAATGCGTGTCGTGACCAGCCCCTCGAAGTACTTCATGATGGTGGATGTCAGAGCTACCGAGCGGTAGACATTAAGGCATGTTACCTTGTTTTTCTTAGGTACTGGGATGATAGTGGTCTTCTTCAAGCAGGTGGGAACCTCAGATGGACAGGTGTAATTTTGGACAAGTGTAATGTTGAAACATGTGGCTTCTTGATTAGACTACACATGGAATTCTGTAAATTGTTTTGAAAAACAAATAGAGAATGTGAAGGAAGCACTTGTAGAATGATAGCACGAGTGAAAAGTTAAACACAACAGATGGGGGAAAACTGAACTGACTCCTGTCTTTATAATTGTGAAAGAGTTTGAATGATTGGATGAAAATAAAATGTTTCTGTTCATGGCTGAGAGCCAAATTACAAGTTGGAAATAAAAAATCTGATGAGGAATCTAGGAGCATGTCTTTGAAAAAGTGAGAATGTGGAACTCACAGGGCATGTTGAGGAGAGGACCTAAATTGAAGGAGAAACTAAATATTCACACAAGGGAGAAAACAAAAGAAGGATAAGATGTATTTGGACAAGGTGGGATGAGGAGGACCTTGTGTTCGGCATTAACAGTGGTATTGACCTATTGGACAATAACTGCTTTGTAATATTTCATAGGATGGTGTTGTTTGATATTTCTTGTATCACTCTATTAATACAACCTAATAGCCTGTTAGCTTTAGCTACTGATTCTCTCCATTTGTCATGAACCTAGAATGATCAAAGTTTTATCTAAAGCCTGAGCAGTAGAATTTATAGCAGGTCACTGAAGCTTTGAACACTGTGACAATATAGATTTTTTATCTCTCGCTGTATTGAATTTGCAATGATTTACCCAGTTTTTGGCATCAAATGTGTTGGATAGAATTTGGAGTGAACTGCATAGTTCTGTTTTCAGTTCCACTTTTCCACACATAAATTCAGGCAATTTGAAAAGCTTTTTGATCTCTGTTACTTTTGCTGTATTTTGTTGCTGCTTGTGAGGATTAAATTTTCTGAGCACCATATTAAATCTGTTTTAACAGGGTTCATAATTAAATATGCCCTTTTTAATATCTTGCTTTGGTCTTTGGACCCATGGGTTAATTATGTTCAACATCACCTTACCTTCAGTCTGCTTATAATTTGATTATGTCAATTTGTTTCTTAAATTTAAGCTCTCTTATGGAAACCAAGTAGTTTATGTGTGTATGTAGCTGTAGATGTTTATTCCTTGAAAAAATCAATAATAAAACTGAAAAGCCCAATGACAAATTCTACCATGTACATAATTCTACCTTGCCACAGATTCCACCACACCATCATATGTTATTGTTCTTTATAGAAAAATAGAATAGCTCAAAAAGAGGACAACCAGCCCATCATACCTTTCCCAATTTGCACGTGCACCTGTTGTTGTTATTAACCTTGCTGTGGTTAATAAGGCAAAAAGGCTAGAACACTGATTAAAAGATAAAGGTATCTTAAGTAAGATTCCACACCTAGACTTGTAACATTGTGGAGCCACACAAAATCAGCTGCAGGATGACAGCAGATTCAGCAGCAACAGCGGGGGGAGAAGGGAATTGTTGATGTTTCGGGTCAAAATCCCGCACCAGTCCTGATGCAGTGTTTTGACTCGAAGCATCGACAATTCCTTTCTCCCTGCAGATGCTGCTCGACCCACTGAGTTCCCCCAGCAGATTGCTTGTTGCTCCAGATTCCAGCATCTGCAGTCTCTCGTGTCTCCATTGTAAAGTCGTGGCTCTCATATAGCAGTCTATGGAATCTCATAAAGAATCTGAACATAACACACCAAACAGTGGACTATAAATATCAAATCAGAGTGAAAAAAACACACCCAGCAGGAGCTACTGGAGAATAGAATAATGTATTCTTACTACATATTCTCATGTTTCAATCTGAAATCATGTGGGATTACTATGTTTCTCAAACCCATTGTGCATCAATTTCCCCTTCATCATTTGACTCATTCCTCTGCTTTTTTTTACTTTATTGATGCAAAAAGAAATCAGCAATAGGAAAGCTTTCTTCATTATTACATTTCTGAAACTCAGACCACTGTTACTAAAATTTGAGATTAATCATGATGAATAAACCTGGGAGACTTCTGAAAAAAAAGTAAGTCGTGCATTAAATACAGCATATTTGTTCATCCAAGCAGGTATCTTTTTCGTGGTGAGAGCTCCTTTTCATTTTGATAACTGTTTCTGCAAGAGGGAATGTGTCACCACTTTGCTCACATCCCTTAATTTCCAACACATTAAAAAATAGATAAAAATCCAAAGGAAAAGATAATGTCACTATTGCGTTCAATAAAGGGCAAAAAAATCATTAGATTTTGCTTATTAATTTTACATTACTGACGGATAAACTGCCCAAGTGCACGTTTTATAAAATAGTGGATGAGATATACCTCCGAGTCCACCGAGCCACACTTCTGAATTATTGCATTTTGCAGAGCTTTACACTGGGACCAGAAGTTTGAAAGACATTTGCAGAAATACAGAGCAGTAGATGTCAACAGGAAACTCGTAAAAAGGTGTGAGCTAATCATGGGTGCCAGCATGGATCTGTAAAGATTAGGGTTAGACTATTTTAATGTATCGCAGTTCTCAGGAAAGTCACAGGGGGTACAGTTAAGGGGAATGAAGTGGTGGCTGCTGTATGAATAAATTTTGTTGGATCGGAAGACACTTGTGAAAGTCAACACAAGATATTTAGGGAACTAATATCTCTATGGCAAATTGGTTCAAGATCATAAAGCTGTGAATAGAAGTAAATGGATTTTTTCCAGTTGTTTGGATTTGGAAAGAGATTTGGAGCTTCAAAAGAAATTCCTTTACTTATAATTCATATAATTGACTTGGATAAGGCAGAAGGGGAACAATGTTAAAATTGGCTGAGATTTGCAGAGCTGGGTACATGGCATTTGTGGGGAAAGGAGAGGAATATTGAAATATGATAAAGCAAGTTTGCAGTTTTGGCAAAAGCAATTCAACACAACTAGATCCATTCTCAGAAAAAGTACGCAGTAGTTGAAAGCACATCCGAATTAATGTAAAAATATATTTATATACAATCTTTAATGTAGTGTTGTGACTGACAAAACTGAGTCACATGGAAGATGTAACTGGAAGATTTCTTTTATATTTCAAAAATAAACTTTATTCACAGTAAAAAAAACATATTAAAAATTTATTTAACACAGCAAATCTTCTGGAGTGAGCCTAGAATCGTCTCCCAACACAATATTTTATATTTTTGAACACAAAGACAACAATAAATGATTAACTACAATTTCAATGGCTATAATTGCCCACTTAACTTTAACATTTTGAATGGAGACAGGTTACTTTGCAGAATTACATATTTATAACGGGAGCACATCCCAACTAGCAGAACCCCTTTGAATATTCAATACTGGCGGCTGGTCCAAAAGCTTCTCAGCACAATCTCTTCTGTCAGTGAGAACCGACGCAGATTGGGGGACCACTTCGGCGAGCACCTTCACTCTATCTATTGCAACAGCCAGGATCTCCCTGTGGCCAGTCACTTTAATTACACTTCCCATTCACACAATGACATGTCTATCCACTGCCTCATCTACTGCCACCTCGAGGCTAGATGCAGGTTGGAGGAGCAACACCTCATATTCCATCTTGGTTGTCTCCAACCTGAGGGCATCAAGGCTATTACGGGAGGCGAAAGGAGAGATTGCTGCGCTCTTGGCAATGATCTTTTCATCCTCAGTGGTCACTGGAGTAGTGCCAGATGATTGGAAGGTGGCAAGCGTTGTTCCTTTATTCAAGAAAGGGAGTAGGGATAACTCTGGGAATTACCGGCTGACGAGTCTTGTTTCAGTGGTGGGCAAATTACTGGAGAAGATTCTTAGAGACAGGATTTATGGGCATTTGGAGAAGCATAGGCTGATTAGGGACTGTCGACATGGCTTTGTGAGGGGCAGTTCATGCCTCACAAGCCTGATTGAATTCTTTGAGGATGTGACAAAGCACATTGATAAAGGTAGAGCAGTGGATGTGGTGTACATGGATTTTAGTAAGGTGTTTGAAAAGGTTCGTTATGGAAGGCTCATTCAGAAAGTCAGGAGGCATAGGATCCAGCTAACCTGGCTTTGTGGATTCAGAACTGGCTTGCCCATAGAAGAGAAAGGGGGGGTGGTAGATGGAGCAGATTCTGCCTGGAGGTCGGTGACCAGTGGTGTTCCACATGGATCTGTTCTGGGACCCATGCTCTGTGATTTTTATAAATGACTTGGATGAGGATGTGGAAGGATGCGTTAGTAAGTTTGCAGATGACACAAAGGTTGGTGGTGTTGTGGATAGTGTAGAAGGCTGCTATAGGTTACAACAGGACATTGATAGGATGCAGAGCTGGGCTAAGAAGTGGCAGATGGAGTTCAACCCAGAAAAGTGTGAAGTGACACACTTTGGAAAATCAAATTTGAAGGCAGAATACAAGGTTAATGGCAGGACTCTTCACAGTGTGGAGGAACAGAGGGATCTTAGGGTCCATGTCCATAGATTCCTCAAGGTTGCTGCACAGGTTGATAGGGTTGTTAAGAAGGCGTATGATGTGTTGGACTTCATTAGTCGGGGTACTGAGTTCAAGAGCTGTAAGGTAATGTTGCAGCTCTATAAAACTCTGGTTGGGCCACACTTGGAATATTGTGTTCAGTTCTGGTTGCCTCATTATCGGAAGGATGTGGAAGCTTTAAGAGAGTGCAGAGGAGACTTACCAGGATGCTGCCTGGATTGGAGAGCATGCCTTATGAGGATAGGTTGAGTGAGCTTGGGCATTTCTCTTTGGAGTGAAGAAGGATGAGAGGTGACTTGATAGAGGTGTACAGGATGATAAAAGACATAGATCAAGTCGATAGCCAGAGACTTTTTCCCAGGGCAAAAATGACAAACACAAGGGGGCATAATTTTAAGGTGACTGGAGGAAGGTATAGGGTGGATGTCAGAGGTAATTTTTTTTTAAACACAGAGAATGGTGGGTGCATGGAATGCACTGCCGACAGAGGTGGTGGAGTCAGATACATTAGGGACATTAAGACACTCTTAGATAGGCACATGCATGATAGAAAAATGGAGGGCTATGTGGGAGGGAAGGGTTAGATAGCTCTTAGAGCAGGATAAAATGTCGGCACAACATTGTGGGCCGTAGGACCTGTACTGTGCTGTAATGTTCTAATATCTGCTATCCATAATTTCATAACTCCAGAATAATCCCAAACAGTAGTATAACATTACAAAGATTAGGTCAAAACAAAAGATACCATTAGGTAACCAAAAACTCAATTAAAATGATTGATTTTAAATAGGACTCATTTCCTAGATGATTGATGTCACTGTTGACAACAGGAGGGCAAAGAAAACAGGATAATCTGAGGAAAGCTTAGTTCAAGAAAAATGAGGCCATACATTTTTTTTGAATGTACACTTAAAACTGAGGCATTGCTTGGCTAGTCCAACATGTAGGAGATTCTAAGTGGAACAAAAGGGACCTCAGATGTGCGTGTGGTAATTTTTATCTTTCCTAATCAGCAGTACTGCTGCAGAGTGAAGAATTTGTTCAATTTTCATCTCACTGATTTCCAAAGCATGGGTTCTGACTGTATGTGGAAGAAGAAATTTACTCCCATAAATCTAAATGGACAGGAGTTCAGCCACATTAAAAATTGTGTGATGTTAGTTTTTACACCAAATTCCATGCATGATAAACTGACACGGAGACATAATCTGTTGTTCAGCTTTGAAAATGGAGGTTTTTTTTTGCTGTGATTTACAAAAAATATGCTAAAACTTCTAGCATTCAAATTCACTTTCATCTTAGTCTGTGAAGCCTTCCGTGATGTAGTATTTAGAAGCATATAGTTTTCACAGTTGAACTTGAGGGTTAAACTCACTGATTTATCAGAGTTGGCAACGAGGAGGCAGACAGGAGTGAAATAGATTGGCTGGTTGAGTGGTGTCACAACAACAGCCTCACACTCAACGTCAGCACAACCAAGAATTGATTGTGAACTTCAAGAAGGGGAAGGAGAACACACACACACTAGTCCTCATTGAGGGGTCAGTGGTAGAATGGATAAGCAGCTTCTAAGTCCTGATTTCAGAGGATTTATCCTGGTCCCAACACATTGATGCAATCACGAAGGCGGCACACCAGTGGCTCTACTTCATTAGAGTTTGAGGAGATTCATTATGTTACCAAAGACTCTTACAAATTTCTCTTACAATGGACAGGCACAGTAGTATAACAGTTAGCATAACACTATTACAGCACCAGCGACCCCGGTTCAATTCTGGCCACTGTCTGTAAAGAGTCAGTACATTCTCCGCATGTCTGCATGGGTTTCCTCCAGGTGCTCCATTTTCCTCCCACATTCCAAAGATGTACGGGTTAGGAAGTTGTGGGCATGCTATGTTGGCACTGGAAGCGTGGTGACACTTGTGGGCTGTCCCCAGAACGCTCTACGCAAAAGATGCATTTCATTGTGTTTCAACGTACGTATGACTAATGATGATATCTTATCTATAGATGTATGGTGGAGAGTAATCTTATTGGTTACATGACAGTCTGGTATGGAGGTTCTAATGCACAGGATCACAAGAGGCTGCAGAGGGTTGTAAACTCAGCCAGTTACATCACAGGCACAACCCTCCCCACCATCGAGACCATCTTCAAGAGGCAGTGTTTCAAGAAGGTGACATCCATCATTAAGGTCCTTCACCATCCAGGAGATGTCCTCCTCTTGTTACAACCAGAGGAGGTGGTACAGGAGCCTTAAGATTCACACTCAATGAGCAAGGAATTGATTGTGGACTTCTTCCCCGCCACCATCAGATTTCTGAACAGTCCATGAACAATACTTCATTATTCCTTTATTACACTATCTATTTTTGTAATTTAGAGTAATTTTATATCTTTGCACTGTACTGCTGCTGCAAAACAACAAATTTCAAGTTGTCTAAGTCAGTGGTAACAAATCTGATTCTGAGTTACTTGAAAAACTTGCCATTCTCACCAGTCCCATCCATGAAGCTTTGCAAATAGATTAATTCCACCTTATGAGTGTATTGCCTAGGCATTCATCCTGTCAGGTAATATTAGGTACATTGTAGTATTGACACATTGTAGTCGCTGTCTCCCTCTGAAGTTCATTCCACTAAAGTCAAAGGGATAAATTACTAGGTGCACATTCCATCTCATTGCACATCAGCCACAGAAACACATGCAAGTTGTGACAACTTTAAGCTGATATCACTAGCTCACTGTGGCAGTGGAGAAGGCAGAGGACAGACAAGTCATTGTGGGAATGGAAAAGGGAGTTGAAATGAGGCAGAGATTCAAGTGAACTTCCTCCAACTTGGTCTATCATTTGGTGCCCGCAATATGGCCTTCTCCACATTGGCAAGACCAAGCGTAGCCAAGGCAACCATTTTGCAGAGCACCAGTGCTCTGTCGGCAATGAGGTTCTGGTTGCATGCCATTTCAACCCCCCTTCCTAGTCCCACACCAACCTGTCTCCTTTGCCTTCTCCACTGCCAGGGTGAGGCCAAATGTAAACTAAAGCCTACAGCCTAATGGTACGAACATTGAATTTTCCAATTTCAGGTAAACCACTCCTGCTGTGCTCTTTTCCCCACTCAAACCGGTCATCCCAGGGTCTCTGTCCCTTTCTTCACTTTTTCTATTCCTCCCCCCCCTCCTGTTACCTCATTGCCCTCTCCCGCCTGGTTCCAACTGCCCATCACCCACATACCCATCTGTCTGGGTTTCTTCCTTTATTCACCTTTCCTATCCCCTCCCTCACCTGGTTCCATATACCCATCATTTTCCTGGTTCCATCCATAACCTACCAGCTACTGTCTCTACCTCCTCTTTCCTGGCTGGCTCCATCTGCTTATTTTTCTTATGTTCCTATCAATCACCTCCCAGCCTGTCCCAGTACTACCCCTTCCCCCGTGTGGTTCCACCTATCACTGAACAGCCTGTCTCACCCCTCCCTCTCACTTCTATGTACTGCTTATCTTCTCTACACTTGCAGTGCTGATGCAGGGTCTTGCCCTGAAGCATCAACCATCCCTTTACCTCCACAGATGGTGCTTGAGACACAGTTCTGCCAGCAGTTTATTTTTTTGCTCCGGATTCCAGCATTTGCAGTCTCTTGTGTCTCCATTCTATAAGTGAGCCTCATATGAACATATTAGATATCCAAGTTCACGTGGTGTGCTGGAATATGGTGAATGCCCTGAACTTTCAGTGATGCTGTTTATCTGCTGGTATTTGCGCACCTTCACTCAGATCGTTCCCTCAGCAGGTGGAAGAAATGACTGGGACAATCTTGTCACTGAATGTGGGACAAACAGATTGTTAGAGCAGCAGAGCCAATTCCTGATTTACAGCAGCAAGCAAAAGCATCAAACTATTCAGAATATAAGGGATAATGAAGGGTCACTGAATATTAATGGCTGTTGCTATCAGAGGGCAGGCAAGTGCAGAGCAGGAGGAACTCTTGGGCAAGAGATGAAAAATGCTTGAGGAATAATTACAGTGTGAGAATCAAAATCCAAAGATAAACAGGCAAAGGCTTTAAAAATAATAGCTGAACTGAGAAAATGTTTTAACTGGAAAAAAAACTATCTAGATACACAAACAAGGTTTGCAGAGGGGATGAAGGAAAGCATACCGGCAGAGCAAAATATCTCAACTTCTGTAAATAACAGAATCAGAAAATATAGTAAGTACAAAGTGCTATCTAAGCAAGATTAACGTGTTCAAGATTGTAACACATTATCTATAAATACCTCAAGATAAAACAACAGAACTGAAATTCACAAATGTCAAAGATTATTCCCAATCGATCCCAGAAGAGGATAAAATGTACAATTGCTACAAAAGTCATGCAGGAGCAAAGGATGAGTTGGAGATTGTCAATAAGTGACAGACATTAGTGATAATTGAGATTTTTCTCTGCAGGTAGAAAAATTAAGTCAATGGAAGTAAAGATCAGGAACAATGAATAACAGCTGCCAGATCATTATCACATATTTACAGTTTCACAAATTTCAGATCCACCCTCATTGTTTCTATTCCTTGTGCAGTTAAGATAGTTCATGCTTCAATTGTGCTTCTTGCTTACTACAATACTGAAGGAGTCCACCTGGTCCATCAAGTCCATGCCAGCTCCCAACAGAGAAATCCCATCAGTCCTATTCCTTTTCTTATTTCCCTCTCATCCAGCAACCCATTCTCTCTCACATGGCCATCAACCCTCATTTTGATTCTTTCTGCCACGTACCTACACTAAGGGGTAATTTGCAGTAGCCATTTAATCTACCAGCATATCTTTGGACTGAGAGGAAACTCAAGCACCTGACAGAATGGGAGAATGTGGTATGGAGTATGCAGAGTCAGGAACAAACCTGGGTTCATGGGGCACACCTTCTCTACTTGTACAATGGAAGAGAACAAATAATTGCAAAAGGTAAAATGCAATCAAGAAGTTTGAAGCATTTAGACTATCTGGACTGATTCGTGTTTGAAAATTCTTTAGTATTCTTTGCTGTGTATTTTTCCAATTTTACTTCTTTTGAAATATGTACCAGATGAAAAGCAGAATAAAAAAATCCTGTTAAACTCAGACAAAAATACAATTATGCTTGAAAATTGATAAACCAAATTCACAAAAGAACAATCAACAGAATTACAGGTCTTAGTATTATGTCCAATCCTAATAGATGTAGAATTAGAATGTTACCAGTAATGTATTCCACTCTTGGTATGCAAAATGTTGTTGTATAAAACATTGGTTAAGCTGCACTTGGAGTATTATGTACAGCTCTGAAAGCCACACTACTGGGAATATCTGATTAACAGAGAGGGTGCAGAAAAGTTTCACAAGTGTGTGTCCTAGATTGGAAGGCTTGACTTACAAGGAGAGATTGAATAAACTGGGTTTGTTTACCCCAGAGCAAAGGAGGCTGAGAGGTGATGTGATAGAGGTATACAAAGTTATGAGAGGCAGAGGTAGGGTAGACAGAGTCTATTTCCCATAGTTGGGGTATCTAAAACTAGAAGGCGTAGGTTTAAGGTGAAAAGGCTGAGGTTTAAAGGAGATCTAAGGGGTAAATTTTTTCCACACCAAGAGCAATTGGTATCTAAAATGAGCTGCCAGAGGAGATGGTGATTGGAAGTGTTATAATATCTAAGAGGCATCTGGACAGGTACTTGAATGAGCAAGGCATTGCGGGACATGGAAATAATGCAGCCAAGTGGTATTAATATCTATAGGCATAATAGTCAGCATTTACACGGTGGGCTGAAGGGCCTGTTTCTCTGCTGTATGCCTCTATTATGGCATCAGCACTTTTATGGAAGTTTTTAAATCACTTTTCAGAAAGTGTTTCCTCCCGTCTTGTCAATTGCTGTTCTTCGATTTACTGGGGTTCCAAAGGACATAAGTGACAAGTAAGCAGTGAAACCTTGTTTCCCTGGTGACAATATGCCAACCAGTCCCTTTCACTGCTGGATATGTTTGGCACATTGCTACCAGCAGGAATTCAGTGGAAAAGTTAAATGGTTGGTGACATACATGAAGGAATGGTGGATGCAGGGACTAGAGAGCATAGCCAACTGACAGAACTGATTCATCTCAAATGTGAGGGTGGAATTGAACTGGAAAGGCTGCAGAATTCAAGGACACTGCTCAGAAATAACAGCATGAGCAGTGTATGTGGACAGAATGTGATTGATGAAAATCTAATGCAGCCTAGTGTGAAGCATTGCACAGGGGACGAAAGAATGTGACGAATATTTTCTGGATTGTGCTGGAGAAGCACAAGATAAAGCAGAAGAAGACCCAAGGTTCCCAGCAGATTATGGTCAGCATGTCCAACAACAACATCAATAGAATGTAGACTACATGACTGAAATAATAGAATGGATGTAACCAAAAGATGGAATTAGACTATGCACTGCTCTAGCTGGACTGCACCATGAACAGACCATTCACTGCAGGTCACCCAAAGACAATGCAAATGGGAGAAGGTTCAGCAAAGAGGCAGGACATTGAGTGACTTGTAGGACTGAGGAGCTGTACATTTGTCAGTTGTGAAGTGCAGCATCTAAGAGGTGATCTAGCTGAGGATAAAGGAATGTTGAAAGGTCAGTCCAGAATATACTTTAAATTAAATTGGAAGGGAAGGATAAAAGACATCCAAGGCTGTTATCAGGATTCATCTTCACAACACAAGCACTGGACAAAATAACACAATAATCAGATACATGAGTAGGCCAACTGGACTCTCAATCCTTTGCTGTCATTCCAGTTTTAGTCTCAACACTATCTTCACACCCTTTCCCCATAAACCTTGAAACCCTTGCAGTTCAAATGTCTGTCAACCTCCACCCTGAAAATATTAAATACCTCCAGTTTTCTGCAGAGAATTCCAGAGATTTATGATCGTCTGAGAGAAAAATTACCTCATCTCCACCTGAAATGAGTGACCAATTATTCTAACACTATGCCCCTTGGTACTCCCACTGGGGGGAGACATCCTCTTAGCATCCAGCCTGTCAGCACCCCTCAGAATGTTTCAATAAGATTACTCCTTATTTTTTGTACTCTACAGAGTACAGACTTGCTCAATTTTTCTTCACACATCAACCTTTTCATTTTGGGAATCTACTGAGTGATTTTTCTCTGGACTGCCTGCTTTGCAACTATATCCTTCCATAAACATGCAGGCCAAATCTGAACATAGTATTTCAGGTGCAGTCTCACCAGCACCCTGCAAAGTTACATCAAAACATCCTTATTTTTAAATTTCATACCCTTTCAATAAATTCCAGCATTTCCTTTGTTTTCCTATTTACTCATTGAACCTGCATGCGTATTTTGTGGTTCATCTACTAGGATCCTTTGTTCCACAATATTTTGTAGTCTCAGAGTCATACAACAAGGAAACGTCCCTTCAGCCCATTGAATCCATGTTGACCATCAACCACCCACTTACATTAATCCCACATCAATCCCACTTTTATTTCTCCCCACATTCCCAGTAATTCCTCCCAGATTCTACAGTTCACCAACACACTGGGGGAATTTACAGCAGCCAATTAACCTGCTGACCAGCACATCTTTGGGACGTGGGAGGAAGCTGGAGCACCTGGGGGAAATACACACAGTCACAGGGGAAGGTGCAAACTCCACATAGACAGCACCCAAGGTCAGGATTGAACCTGGGTCTCTGGAGCTGAGGCAGCAGCTCTACCAGCTGTGCCACTGGGCTGTCCCTCTCTTTTTAATGAATAAGATGCTCTTTCATATTTGCTTTCAAAAATGGATAACCTCACATTTTCCCCAATTTCTTGCTTACTCACTTAGTGTCTCAATGTTGAGCAAAGAGCAAGCTCGCAGAGAACCCAAATGCAGCACACTGGTACAAGACTGGAGTCAGGATGCTTTCTCAGAACCAAACACAGGCAGCACCTGGAAGGAATCTTGCCTCAGGGATCTGAGGTGGAGTCCCAACACAAAAACTGGATATCCTAAGAGGAACAGTGAGACCAGGACGCCTCTAGAGCTGACAACTCTAAGCAGCCAGGAGACAAAGTATACCCAAAGGTTGACCAATACTCTGGCAACCAGTGCTAGTGAAACCAGGGTTCTAATACTAGGCTCCTGATGGAACTCAGGTGTTTGTCATTACATGATTAGTCATGCAGGGAATCCATGTGCTGCCCAACAAGGCATCATCAATGGAGCCGAATCAAGGCCAGTACTCAGAACCATGACAGTACACCACCTCAATGGGAGCCTCTAGGCAACCCACAAGGCTTATCTGGATGGTTCTGATGGAATTCCTGAATGAGGGAGGCATCCAAAATGAAGGACCGAGGAACCCAGGAACATTCCTCCAGACCGTATCCCTCCCAATCCACCAAGTACTGCAGGTCCCTACCCTGGCGGGGTATATCCAGTAAATGCTGGACAGTGTACACTGGGTGGTCATCAACAATCTGGGGGGGAAGCAGGGGCTTGGCTGGAGGGCACAATGGACTGCTAGCCACTGGCTTCACCTGAGACACATGGAAAGTGGGATGTATCCTCAGAGTCGTAGGCAATTTGAGCTGGACCGTTGTGGGATTGACGATCCACTTAATTTCAAAAGGTCCCAAGAAGCGAGGACCCAGTTTCTTGGGCTCGTCCTTAAGAGGGATGTCCTTAGCCAAGAGCCAAACCTTCTGCCCAGGCTGGTACACTGGCATGGGAATCCACTGATGATCAGTGAATCTCTGGTTGCAGTCAGCAGTCTGGAGCAGGACCACGCATGCCCTCCCAGACCTTGTGGCAAAGGCAGAGATGGTCCTGAACTGAGGGCACGGAGATGTCCCCTTCATGGATGGAGAACAGAGGGGGTTGGTAACCGAGTGAGCATTCAAAGGGGGATCTTCCAGTGGCAGTGCAGACCAGAGTTGTGGATGTACTCAACCCAAGCAAGGGGGGTGCTCCATGTCGAAGGGTCATTCACTGTTATGCAATGTAGTGCTGTTTCCAAATCTTGATTTGCCTATTCTGTTTGGCAGTTTATCTGTGGATGGAAACTGGACGATAGGCTTACAGATGTTCCAAGGGTCTTACAAAAAGACTTCCATACTGCAGAGACAAACTGGGGACCCCGGTCGGAGACAATGTCTGCTGGGATTCTGTGGAGGCGGAAGACATGTTGGATGACCAGGTCAGCTGTCTCCTGAGCAGTAGGGAGTTTGGGAAGGTCCACAAAATACACCACTTTGGAAAAGCGGTCCACTATGGTGAGAACAGCAGTGTTCCTGTGGGAAGGGGGCAATCCTGTGACAAAATCCAGGGTGGTATGGGACCATGGACAGCTAGGTACAGGTAAGGGATGAAGCAGTCCAGCCAGTGGTCAGTGGGAGGCTTTTCCACAGGCACAGACAGAACAGGCAGAGATAAAGGAATGGGTATCAGCATCCATGGAGGGCCACCAGAAGTGCTTCAAGAGAAACTAGAAGAATGTCCCCACTGCAGAACCTGAGACTGCACAGGCTCTGGTACAAAAAGGCGGCTGGGTGGTCCACTACCTGGGTCAGGTTGGGTCTGTTGGGCTTCCTTCACTGCAGCCTCGATCTCCCAGGTGAGGGCCGCCACTACACAGGACCGGGGAAGGATGGTCTCGGGGTTAGGATGGTCCTCCTCGGTAGTGTATTGTTGGGAGAGAGCATTAGGCTTCCTGTTCTTGGACCCCGGATGATATGTTAGCATAAACCAGAACCTGCCAACGAATAATGCCCACCGTGCTTGATGGGAATTCGGGTGTTTCGTATATATTCCAGGTTCCTGTGGTCTGTTCAAACAATAAATGGATGTTCCGCTCCCTCAAGCCAGTGCCTCCACTCCTCTAACGCAAGCTTGACTGCTAGTAACTCCCGGTTCCCCACATCATAGTTACTTTCAGTGGGGGACAACCAGCGAGAAAAAAAAAGGCACAGGGTGCAGTCTCTGATCCAAACCGGAGCGTTGAGAGAGGACCGCTTCCACCCCGGAGTCGTCGACCTCCACAACGAATTGGCAGGAGGGGTCTGGTTGGACCAGGATAGGAGAGGACGTGAAGCGTTTCTTCAGGTCCGAGAACACCAAGTCAGTTTCGGGATTCCACAGAAAAGGGGTCTTAGGTGATGTAAGTTGAGTAAGGGATGCCGCCACCCGACTATAATCCCTAATGAAGCAGTGATAGAAATTTGCATACCCCAGAAACCGTTGGAGTTGATTGTGCGTCGTGGATCGAGGCCACTCCGCCACTGCCCGGATCTTCTCGGGATCCGCCCTTACTTGTCCGCTCTCAATGATGTATCCTAAGAAGCTGACGGAGGGGACATGGAATTCACATTTCTTTGCCTTGATGAAGAGCTTGTTCTCCCAAAGCCTCTGAAGAACCTGACAGACATGCTGGGTATGTTCCTGAAGATCAGGATGTCAGCTAGATAGGCAAACACAAATCGATTTATGAAGTCTCATAGGATATCATTGATCAGGGTTTGGAAGACAGCAGGAGCATTGGTAAGGCCGAATGGCATTACTAGGTATTCAAAGTGGCCAAGAGGGGTATTAAATGCTGTTTTCCCACTCGTCTCCCTCCCTTACCCTGACCAAGTGATAAGCACTTCGTAGGTCAAGTTTAGAGAATGTGGTGGTCCCGTGAGGAAGTTCAAACGTGAAATTGATGATCAGCGGTGGATACTCATTTCTGACAGTTATGTTATTGAGGCCCCGGTGGTCAATGGACGGATGCAGTGAACCGTCCTTCTTCCCCACAAAGAAGGACCCTGCGCCTACCAGGGAGTATGAGGGGTGAATAATGCCTACCAAAAGAGATTCATTGATGTACTCCTCCATGGCCTCCCTCTCTGGTCAGGACAAGTTATATATCTGACTGGTAGGTTGTGGAGCCCCAGGGAGGATGTCGAATGCGCAATCAAACGGCCAGTGAGGAGGCAGGGAAAGACCCCGTTGTTTGCCAAATACTTGTCTCAGGTCATAATACTCCACTGGGACCCAGGACAAGTCTGGGAACTTCGGCGGCCAATGAACTAGCAGTAGCCTGTACTGGAGCGAGGGCCGACTGGAGACAAGTGGAATGGCAGAATGGACTCCAACTGACTATCCTGCCCGTCACCCAATAGAGGTGGGGATTGTGGCAGCTCAACCAAGGGTACACCAGGACCATCGGAGTCTGTGGGGAGGTTATCAGGTGGAATTGGACCTGTTCCTGATGGTTTCCCAGAGATCAGCAATGGCAGCGGAGATGTACAGTGCGTGACTCAGGTCAACAGTCTGCCATCTAGCACCCAGACCTCTAGAGGGGCACTCAATAGCTCTCAAGGAATCTCGGCCTGGGAGGCTATGCCTTCATCCAACAGATTTCCCTCAGCATCAGAGTCCACCAAGGCGGAGAAAGACAGGGACCATTGGAAGCGTCTTATGGTAGCTGGGATCAGCATCCAGTTCTGGGAGGCCATAGGGAAAGTTGTCTGGCTCACCAGGATCCTCCTCTCTACTGGTGAGTCCTCCCCTTTTGGCCGAAGGGGACAAGTGGCGAGAGAATGGTTAGGCTGGCCACAATAGAGGCAATCCCCAGCTCTTAATCTCTGGCATCATTTGGAGGGAGAAAGGCAGTTATGTCCCAGTTGCATTGGTTTCTCCCCTGGAGTAGTGTAATCAGCTGGGTTGGGAGCACCTCTAGAGGCAGAAAGAGCAGGAGCTGAGAGGCTCAGGTCAGGAGAGACTGGGAAGGTGACCTGTAAGGGGAAAACTAGAGGTGTTGGACTGAACCATCCTCTCTCTCTGCCATTCCTGGAGTCAGTTGTCCAGCCTGGTGGCTAGAGAGATCAATGCCTCCAGGCTGGTTGTCTCATCCCATGCTGCCAACTTGTCCTTAATCCTGTCACTGAGGCCTTGCCAAAAAAGCCCCCTGGAGAGCCTCCCCATTCCACTCCAAGTCAGCCACCAACATCTGGAACTCCAGAGTATTTTGCGACACTGCGGGAGCCCTGTCAGAGGGTAGAGTCACTTGGCTGCCTCTTTTCCACAGATGGGATGATCAAAGACCTTTCTCAGCTCCTCAATGGAGATTGTCCCAGATGGCAGTGGCCCATTCCAGCACACTTCCTCACAACAACCCCACAATAAATGCAACCTTGGATTTCTCAGTGGTGTACATGAAGGGCCACTGCTCAAAAACTAACAAGCATTGTAGTAGGAACAACCAGCATTTTCCCAGATCCCCAGTATAGGGTTCTGGGTCAGGTACATGCCATTCCTTGGGTGGTCAGGTCATCAAACTGTACAGTGATGCTCTTACTGATTGTCCAGGCTGGTCAGACAGAATTCCCAGAGTGGCAAAGGTAAGAGCAGAGACTCAGCTGACTTATTCACTGAGCTGCCCAACCATCACAGTAAGGGTACAGAAGTCTGCCACAACCTCCTGGAGCTGCAGGTCATGCCAGCCCAGAAGTGAGTCCTGGTAGGCAAGGGCTCCATACCAGGGATTCCTGTCCACTGGGCTCATGGTGACCAGAGTATTCTGTCACAACATTGAGCAAAAAGCAAGCTCACAGAGAACCCAAATGCAGCACACTGGTACAAGACTGGAATCAGGATGCTTTCTCAGAACCAAACACAGGCAGCAACTGGAAGGAATCTTGCCTCAGGGATCTGAGGTAGAGTCCCAACACAAAAACTGGATATCCTAAGAGGAACAGTGAAACCAGGAGAGCTTTAAGCAGCCAGGAGACACAGCACACCCAAAGATTGACCAACACTCTAGCAACTAGTGCTGGTGAAACCAAGGTTCTTATACTAGTCTCCTGATGGAATTCAGGTGTTTGTTGTTATGCAATTAGTTGTGCAGGGAATCCATGTGCTGCCCAACAAGGCATCATCAATGGAGCTGAATCGAGGCCAGTACTCGGAACCATGACACTTAGTCTATCTATATTCCTTCTGAAGCCCCTTTGTCTCCTCCCCACAGCTTAGTAAATGACCCATGTTTGTATCATCAGAATCTTAGGGCTACAATGTTGAGATGGTTGAAAGGTGGACAGGACAGGTAACTCAATACCCTGGGGTACAGAATTTTCAGATGAAACAAAGGGGCATTATACTGTTAGTCAAGGAATGCATTGAGGGAGGACAACCTTGAAGGTTCCTCAAATATGGACATATGGGTAGAGGTTGTGAACAAACATAGTGTCATTACTGTGCTGGGAGTGTGTTACAGACCTTCCAACAGTCAACAGGAGATAGACAGACAGATTTACAGGCAAATAGCAGATGGATTTGATAAAAAATGGGATGAGTCAATGGGATATTTCATTTTGATCAAATACTGACTGGAGGCAGGGATCTTCAGGGTAAATGATGGTAGGAAATGGATGATTATGCACCTCCTTGCACTGGATTGGTTAAGAGATGATAACTGATCCTCTGTGCACTGGTAGAATAGTTGTACATTCACAACAAAATGTGTATGCCCACGTTGTGCATTCCTCATTCTGAGGGAGTGTGGACCACAACTGCAGGGTGATTGGGCCCCTCTCTCCCCTCTAGCTGAAAGGTTGATCAGTATATATTTCTCTGGTTGACCCAAGTAAACACTCGTGCGATCAATTCTCTTGCTGCACAATACCATCCACCACTGTAAGTACAACCTCATGCTGACACAGACATGAGGAAACTTGGTGAATTGCTCCATTTTGAACTCAAAATTAAATGTCGAGAAACAAAGGACTGCAGGTGCTGGAATCTAGACGAAAGACACTATGATGCTGAAGGAACTCAGCAGGCCAGGCAGCATCTGTGGAGAAAAGCAGGTGGTCAACGTTTTGGGTTAGGACCCTTCTTCAGGACTGAAGATAGGAAAAGGGGAAGCCCAATATATAGGAGGGAAAAGCAGAGCAGTGATAGGTGGACAAAAGAGGGGAGGCGGGGTGGGCACAAGGTGGTGATAGGTAGATATAGGTAAGAGATAATGATAGGCAGGTTTTAGTGATAGTTTGGAAATCGAGGACCCGCAACCTCAACTTTCTAAGTATTAATTTAGCAAAACATTTGGCTGGACATTTAACATTTCTGCTCCTTAACTTCCACAGCTACAAGAATGTATTTGATTCCCATGGTAACAGTACATCTACTTTCCAATTATACCAATACTGCAAAGAAACCATGCTGTGATGTATAGCAAAGCTTAAACTGCACCCAGCATAATAAATAAATGCTTTTTAATACTTGTTTAGACTTCTTCTAATTATCACAGTAAGATTTTTTGACAAGCAATTAAAGTTTCCTCAATAAGGCAATAAACCACTGCTCAATTTGCTGAAAAGTCAAAATGCTAACCTTGAGTCCAGTGGAGATGTTTAATCAGCCTTAGAATTGGCTCCCATGGGCATACCATTTAGAGGCACATAGTCCTTCACCGTGCAAATGAATGCTAGTGCACAGTCACCTTAGAAATAACTTAGAGGATTTAATTTAGTTTCAAATGTATTTTGTCATCTGACTTTTCATTTGAGCTGTAACCACACATATAAGGAGCCATTAATTAATGTAAACAATGTATCCTGCTGAGTGCATGACCAGTTCTGCATAATTTGTACAGACTTATGAACTGGTCAGATAAATTCTGCTGTGAAAGCTTATTTACTAACCAATGTATTATTTTTCTGCACAAAATAAAGATTATTTGAACATCGTTAGCATGTTTTATAACAATGCACAGAAGCAATACAATACCAAAAATGCATTCATATAATCTTACTACATTTTAACAAGGCAGAGTGCTACTGTATTGTAATAGTGATTGCATAACTCAAACAATTGAATTGTGCTTAAAAATGTTCCAAACACGACAATAAAAGAAAATGAAAAGGAATTCTTTTTCACAGCTGAATGAGTTTCCATGGAAATCAATGTTCTTGGGTTAAGCATAATTGTAATGCAGTGCTACTTGTACATTTAAAGAATTGTTGAAAAAAATTCTGTTGTGGCTCAGGAGCATTTTGGTATTTGTATGACATACCAATGGTTACACTCTGGTTGGTAGATCATGTGTCATTTGCAATGGCTAGTAGATAAGGTCTTTTAACAATGGTTAGGTTTTCATGGAAATGAAAATAGAAACTTCAGGGTTTTCAATAAAGGCTAAACTTTACAGTGGAATGGTTGGTCTTTCATTTTAATGTTTCAGAAATATTTTCAGATGAGTATTGTCCATCATCTTTGTCTTAAAAAAGGCACATCTCTGAATAGAGAGTAGATTTTTGGTACATTTTTCATCACAGCATCTTATCTAAGCAAGACAATGATTCAATTGAACGAAGACACAAGAGACTGCAGATGCCAGAATCTGGAGCAACAAACAATATGCTGGAAGAACTCAGCGGGTCGAGCAGCATCTGTGGGAGGAAAGGAATTGTCAATGGTTCAGGTCAAAATCCTGCATCAATACTGAGAGTGGAGAGGTGAGATGGCCAGTATAGAGGAGAAGGGGAGTGGTGAGAAAGGATTCTGAGTTGATTGGTGCACTGAGGTAAGGTGTAAGATGACAGGCAGGTAGTGCGAGGTAGGGGAGGTGAGCAGGGGTTGAGGTGGAAGTCAGTGGAAAGTATTGGTATTGGTATTGGCTTATTATTGTCACTTGTACTGAGGTACAGTGAAAAAAATTGTCTTGCATACTGTTTGTACAGATCAATTCATTACACAGTGCATTGAGGTAGTACAGAGTGCCTTGAGTTACTACAGGGTAAAACAATAACAGAATACAGAATAAAATGTCACAGCCACAGGGAAGTACATTGCAGGTAGACAATAAGGTGCAAGGTCAAACAAGGTAGATTGTGAGGTCAAGAGTCCATCTTATCATATAAGGTAACTGTTCAATAGTCTTATCATCGTGAGATATAAGCTGTCCTTGAACCTGGTGGTATGTGCTCTCAGACTCCTGTATCTTCTGCCTGATGGGAGAGGAGAGAACAGAGAATGACCCAGGCGGGTGGGTCTTTGATTATGCTGGCTGCTTCACCAAGGCAGCAAGAGGTATAGACAGAGTCTTGGGGGGGGGGGGGGAGAGGCTGGTTTCCGTGATGCACTGGGCTGTGTCCACAGCTGGAGGCAGACAAAGAGAGGGAGAGGAAAAAGGGGAAAAAAACAGATGGAGCAAGATGGATGGAGTGTGACGATCCTATCTGTCCAGAATCTTCACACTGAGTATGAAGGTTCTGGACAGCACCAGAATGCTGAATGCCTGCATCTTCATAACTATTCTCAACAACTTCTTTTGAGTTCCATGCAGGGGGTTAACTGCAAGGCTCTTTCATGGTTTGTGATCATTGTGCAGGTATATGGTTCTCCCATATTTGCACTAGTGAAACTTCTCCGGTCCACAGCAAGTCACCTCTTCTCAATCTTCATGTAACTATCAGAGCTCTAGCTGTATGTACGGTCAACCGTCCCTCCTGCAAGGTCATTACTCCAATACCCTTTTCCAACGCAGGCATTCATGGTATCAGTTCCTTCTTGCCATCAAAGTATTCAGACACAAGCTTTGCTATGACCATCTCCTTGATTGGCTTGACTATTTACTCACAGATATCAAAACCAACATCTTCTTGATCAACTGTGTGGACTGGCTCACAAATCTCATTCAGAAGTTTCTCATATAATTAATGTAACCTATAGACCCTTGCATTCCTGCAACACCTACCATGCTTGGCATCGCCTTTACTGCTGGATCTGACTTCAGAAGACCTCTGATGATGAAGTGATCCATTTGGAGCCTTTCTTCGTTTTGAACTTAAATTTCTGCTGATTCAATGTTAGTTGCTTCTCCCTGTATCTGCTCATTGGGGTTCTCAGCTTCCAACCATCATCTAACTGTTTCCCCTTCTCCAAAGTCCAATGTGGAACCAGCTTTGGTCTTGACCCCACTATAACCTAAAAGAAAATCAGCATCCAGTCTTTGCAAAAATTCTTTTGACGGTGTTTTGATAACAGCTGGAGTTATTCTCCATGCCATCTGTAGCATGTGTGTTGTAACAGGTTAATGAAGACCTCTTTGATCAAACTGCCAAAGCCCATTCTTTGCACTCAGCATAGTAACAAAATTTGAACTTCTCTGTTCCTTCTGCAGAATTTACCTCATTTGGCACCAGGTACTTTGTGTTCAACTGGTGCCCTGAATCTGATGTGTATCTGAACATTACACTTGCAACAATCTATGCCACCTTCACTATACTGCCCCCATTTTGCCTTTTGCTTCACACTTCACTGTATGAACTTCCTTCTACTAGCTAACCCACATCTCTCACCGAGATTTTGCAAGCTCTACAGCCTTGTTTACCTGAATACATTTTTCTGAAATTAACTCTGTTTCACATATTCGCCATTCTCTCTAGCTGGACTCCCAGATTCCATAAATAGTCTAACTTGATATGCAATTATCTAAGAAATTGCAATTATCTGCTAACAGCCCTCTCTCCATTGTGAAAATATAAAATGATTCTTCCTTCTCTTGGCTATCTGTCAAAAACCTGTATTGGTCCTTTTTCTCATTTCTAAGTATATTTCAACATACTTGTAATATATCTAATCCATTCTCCAAAGTCTCATTAGAAAGCTTTATACCAGTAGAATACAGTAACAACTTCCCTTTCATTTACTCCGGTTTATCTGCCAGAGCCAAATCAATATCGAGTGTAAATTTGTCCTTCTACTCTCTGCATTCTCTAGACAGGTTACTTGGCTGGAACTCCACTGGCTTGGGTGACTTCATGTGTTCCATTGTCCACTGTCTCAGTTGAATCACACAACTCACTGTTTCTTGGAGCATGTCCATATGTTAAAACAATCACACCTGGCATTTGGTATTCTACTTCAGACATGAGGTCCAAACTTCATAATGTCACCATTTCTGACAACATACCTCAATATTCTCCTTATTCACTGGTTGGTAACTTGATCTACCAACAAAGCTGCTTTAGTCAGGAGTAGTTTACAGAGCCAAATGGCATCCTTCCAGTTTTTTTTCCAACAGCCTCCTTCTGGAAAATTTTGATATTAAACCCTATGGCAAAACACATTTTAAACACATGTTAATGAAAATTAAAAAAGACAAAAACTGCAAATGCTGGAAATCTGAAACAAACATAGAAAATGCTGGAAAAACTCAACAGGTCAGACAGCATCTGAAAGAGAGACAACATTTCCAGTCTGACCTAACATATATGCAATATGCATGTTAGCTGGATCTTTGTCTTTATAGTTTGGGTATTCGGTATCTCTTGGTAGAACACATAAAGGGAGAGCTACTGGTGAAATTGGTGTCTCTGCATTGGCAATCATATCATTTTCTTTCCAAAGACACCAATGGAAGAAAGATTTGCCCAGCTCTGGGGAAAGTGTGTGAAATCCATTCCTGAGCACCATGGGCAGTCATTGATGCTTAAGCCTCAAAGATGAAAATGTAACCCAATTTTCTTTCAGAATCCATTGGATTGTTACTTTATCAGCAACTGAGACACAGTGGAATAAAAAATGTTTATCACTTGATTACCACAGAATAAAGGACCACAAGGTAAAGGAAAATGAATTAAGGAATAAAGAGCAATAAAAGACACTTGGACAGGTACATGGATAGGAAAGGTTCAGAAGGATATGGACCAAATGCAACCAACAGGCAGTAGCTTGGATGGGCATCCTGGTCGGCATGGACTAGTTGGGCCAAAGGGCCTTTTTCAGTGCTGTACAACTGGATGAGAGCAAGGATATTATTGATAGGTTGTACAGAATATTGTGCAGATATCCATCTTTATGTACCTAACTTTATCCTTTTGAACCTTTTGCCAGTATTTTTCTTCAACAGTCTCCAGATTAGTGAGAGGAATTTTGACAAAGAAATCAGCAGATCAACTGGATAATCCCTGGATTGTTTCTGGTGCTCCAAACAGGGTAACAAATGCTATATTGGGGAACATCCAAGGCAATTGAACGAGCAACATAACTACACAATTTGGATTTCTGTTGTCATGAATTTGATAGAACTGACAATTTGCATAATTTATTTTTACATTAGAAAGAATTAGTTACCCTGAGTATTGAATCCCCAACCAACAGTGAATACTGCTTAGATGATGCTATGTGCTTGTGATGCTGCTGCAAGTAAGTTTTTCATTGCACCTGTGCACACATGGACTTGTGCAGATGACACAATAAACTTGACTTTTGACTTTGACTCCAATTGGATGTGGTGTGATAAAATTGTTATAGACCAATAGGATAAACCTGAGTTAGTATGAGTGCAGACGCCTGTTATCCAGGGACATGGGTGTCCTTGAGGCAAAGGCAATTAATTTAGGGTTGTTGTGATTAAAAACTAAATCGAATCAGAATCAGGTTTATTATCATTGACATATGTCGTGAAATTTGCTGTTTTGCGGCAACAGTACAGTGCAAGACATAAAAATTACAAAAATAAATAAATAGTGCAAAAGGAATAATGAGGTAGTGTTCATGAATTCATGAACCATTCAGAAATCTGATGGCGGAGGGGAAGAAACTGTTCCTGAAATGTTGAGTGTAGGTCTTTAGGCTCATGTACCTCCTCCCCGATGGTAGTAATGTGAAGAGGGCATGTTGCGGATGGTGGGGTCCTTAATGATGGATGCCACCTTCTTAAGGCACCGTCTCTTGGACATGTCTGTAATGGCAGGGAGGGATGTGCTTGTGATGGAGCTGGCTGAGTTTACAACCCTCTGAATCCTCTTTTGATCCTGCACATTGGAGCCTCCACACCAGGTGGTGATGCAACCTGTCAGAATACTCTCCACCTTATATCTGTAGAAATTTGTAAGTCTTTGGTGACATACCGAATCTCCTCGAACTCCTAATGAAGTAGAGCCGCTGGCATGCCTTCTTCATTATTGCATCAATGTGTTAGGCCCAGGATAGATCCTCTGGGATGTTTACATCCAGGAACTTGAAGCTGTTCACCCTTTCCAGAGCTGACCCCTAAATGAAGACTGGTGTGTATTCTCCTGACCTCCTCTTCCTGAAGTCCACAATCAACTCCTTGGTCTTGCTGACGTTGAGTGTGAGGTTGTTGTTGTGACACCACTCAACCAGCCAACCTATCTCACTCCTGTACACCTCTTCATCGCCATCTGAGACTCTGCCAACAACAGCGGTGTCATTGGCGAATTCATAGGTGGCGTTTGAGCTGTGCCTAGCCACAAGGTCATGAGTGTAGAGAGAGTAGAGCAGTGGGCTTAGCACACATCCTTGAGGTGCGCCTGTGTTGTCAGCAAGGAGGAGATGTTACTACCAATCCACACTGACTGCAGTCTCCGGATAAGGAAGTCGAGGATCCAGTTGCAGAGGGAGGTACAGGGTCCCAGGTTTTGAAACTTGTTGATCAGTACTGAGGGGATGCTGGTGTTGGACGCTGAGCTGTAATCGATAAACAGCATCTTGATGTATGTTTTACTGTTGTCTAGGTGCTCCAAAGCCAAGTAGAGAGGTAAGTAGATTGCGTCCATCATAGAGTTAATTCTATCCACGACCAACCTCTCAAAGCACTTCATCACAGCAGATGTGAGTGTTACCAGGTAGTAGTCGTTGTGGCAGCTCACCCTGCTCTTCTTCGGCACAGGTATGATTGATGCCCTTTTGAAGCAGGTGGGAATCTCCGACTGCAGCAGTGAGAGGTTGAAGATGTCCTTGAACACTCCAGCCAGTTGGTTGGCACAGATTTTCAGTTCCCTGCCAGGTACACCATCGGGGCCTGGCTTCCTACAAGGGTTCACCCTCCTGATGGATGTTCTGACGTTGGCCTCTGAGACAGAGATCACAGGGTCACCAGGTGCTGTGGGGATTCACACAGGTGTAGTGTTATTCCCCCTTTCAAAGGCTTTGAGCTCATCAGAGAGTGAAGCATCACTGCTATTTATGCTGTTAGGTTTGTGAGGTTGTCCCAAATGTTCTGTTCATAATAATAGAATACCAATATTTTCAAATGGTCCAATGAAAAATTTTTTACCTTTATAGTCTCCAATTGTATCATTTAGAATATTCCTTGTCATCCAAGCTTCTGTCAACTCCTTCCAACCCCACAACCCTTAGATCCCAGTACCTTGAACATTCTTTTGCCCCACAATTAACCATGTGGCTCATTATGAAAGACATTCATTACCCTCCCCATTTAGGTTTGGGCTGGATTATGCCAGACCAGACCTGCAACTCTCATTCGCTTCCCTCTCCATGATCCCTGCAGATACGTTAATTATTTAGAGCCCCATGGGTTCTGTTGAGCTGGAGGCCTTGTTGCCATTGTCATCCTGTGAAGTGGAGCATTTTGCATGCAATTTCTGGTTGGGAGATTAATTGACGACTGTAAATTGCTGCTAGTGTGTAGGTGAGTGGTAAACTTTGGAGGAGTTGATGGGAATGTGATTAGAATAAAATGAAATTTGTGTAACAACCCTGATGGGCTGAAGCACCTGTAGCCATTCTATATAACTCCAAAACTGATCCTCAGGTGATGCATCCTTTGGCTCCCACAGCCCCAGACCATCCAAATTACCTTTTAACAGCTTCTGTACATCTTTGATGCTCAGAGTCATTTAAAACATGGTTGAAATTAATTTAAATAATTGAAACATTGGAAATTATTTTATTAAAAACTACATTTAACAAACATAACTTAATTAAAACATCAATATTAATTAAGCTAAAAGGGGAAAAATACCTTCACAGCCTCTCTATGGTTATCCTGCTCAAGTGTGTGACTGGCATTATAGTGAAGGATCAGCTACAGATTGTCTTCAGCCCTCCATTCAATGTAACTGAGCTTCAACCCTTGACTCTGTGCTGAGTCCAATAGCAGAGTCTGTTGCCATTCAGTCTGTGCAATGATCTCTACTTCAGCACTGTACTGCACAGATATCAAGGCCTGGAGCACATTAATCCAGTTGATAGTTGGTGGTTCTCTCCAGAAACATTGGTATAATGGGACTACCGTCAAGTCCAAGCTTGTGAAATTTTTATATGAAAAATTTCACAAGCAGAGGAGCAAGGAATCTGAGAATGCAGGTGTTGGACTGAATCAGGTTTGACTGAGCCTTGTGCTTCACCATTGCATATTTTCCATCAGGATCAGGATCTGAACAGAGATGCAAACCCAAGGTGCAATCAACTTCCACCTTTCGTGCTTCTGGGGCAAACCAATCAAAGGTGAGGACAGGTATCTCCTCACAAAATCTGTGCACTAGATAAAAAGACAGTTCACTGCATTATGTCTCCCTCTATATATTTTTCTCTCCCTTTTGTCTCCTCCTATCTTTGCATTCCCCTATACATCTCTCCTAAGCCTTCACCTCATTTTCTCTCTTCCCTTTCTACTTGCTCTTCCCCTTCTCTTTCCACTTCCCCACCTCTCCACCTATCCCTAAATTCATTGAGTCATACAACATGGTAGTAGGCTCTTTAGCCCACCAGGTCCACGTTGAACATCAAGCACCTCATTTTACACTAATCCAATGTTATTCTTCTCACACGCTCCTCTCATCAACTTCATTCTCCCTCAAAAAATCATTCTTTCTCCCCTTTCTCCTCTGTCTGCTATCTCTTCCACACACTTCTCATCTCTCTCCGTTCCCTGCTCCTTTCTGTCTCCTCCTCCTCCTACTTTCTCTCATGCTCCCCATCTCTCTCCCTCATCAACTACATTTACTTGCTTTCCCTTCTCTCTCTCTCTGTCTCTCTCTGTCTATCCCTCTCTCTCTCTCTCTCTCTCTCTCTCTAACTCTCTCTCTCTGTAGCAGTTAGCATAATGCTTTACAGCGCCAGAAACCCGGGTTCAATTCCCACCGCTGTCTGTAAGGAGTTTGTGCGTTCTCCCCGTGTCTGCATGGGTTTCCTCTGGGTACTCGGGTTTCCTCTGGGTGCTTCAGTATCCTCCAACATTCCAAAGGTGTACAGGTTAGGAAGTTGTGGGCATGTTATGTTGGTGCCGGAAGCGTGGCAACATTCGTGGGCTGCCCCCAGAACACTCTATGTAAAAGATGCATTTCACTGTGTGTTTTGATGTACATGTGATTAATAAAGATACCTTATTTTATCTTATCTTGTCATTTCCCTCCACTACCCAGTCTTGCTCCCTTGCTATGATAAATTTTAGGTAATTCCCCTCATAAAATGTGTTCCTCAATGTAATAATTTTGACAAGTATGTTCTTTGCTCCTTTTAAGATGAAGAACGCTGGCACTGTGTAACAGGATAATTCATTTTCCCTTCATTCAGGATTTTCATGAAGTAATTCTGCACTAACTACTTACCTTGAGCACTTCCCGTAACACAAAATGTGCAAGCTGCAAATGGTGCAAATCTCACAGCATTTCCATGTTGAGACCTATGTCCTATGGGAATCAATCTGTATCAAACTCACATAGTACCTTCAAAAGTAGGAAATAAGAGAATTTTTAAATAAATCAACTCTGAAAGTTAACTCAAGTCCCAGAGGATGAAGATTGGTAACCAAACGCTGCTGAGATACGCACTTCCACAAATTACTGCTTTTTATGTCAGTTACCAAATGAGAAAAACCTTCTATCTTTATTGGTGATTTATTGGTGACCTTGACACATTATTGCTGTTTTTAAAATGTAGAGAGTGCCAAGATACAATTTGAACAGAGCAATGTACTTTTATCCATTGTTTTAGACATACCAATTCCTTTTTTTGTACTGGTAGCGAATAATGAATGATCATTAAGTATCCTAAAGGTGAGTGTATGAGGAAGGAAAAGAATACTCAGGCATAGTTTTGAGCCAAAACTGAGTTAGATCTTAAAAATGAATCTAGAACTCTTGTTCCAAAATATGCTGCCTTCTTTGAAAAAGAATAGTCTATTAAAGAAAATAGAGGCATTATTTTGAACTGCACTACTTTACTCAATTGAATCCTTCTTTTCAAACTATTTGACCATACAAATTTAGATCAGCATATTGTGAATTTAGGTTTTAAGATAAAACAGAAGTTAAAACAGACTTCAGGGGAAATCTGAAACAATATTTGTGAACTTCCATGAAGTGAAATCTCTTGTTTAGGGAATGGGATAATGAAGGAAAACAAATTTTTTTAACTGACAGTTTCCCCATAGCTTCTGTTAAGAAGGGTGTTCTGAAAGATTTTTTAATTCAACAGTGAAACTTCTAAATAAACTTGAGATTGTTAAAGGAAGATTGCATCTATTAGGCTGACACATTTCTTTTTTGAATATAATTGCAGACAAGGTGAAGATACAGCACATCTTGGATGCCTTGTAAGAAATGTGGTGACGTGAAAGCTCATGGAATGCAAGATTAACATACAAATTGGAACATTAATTACTGGATAATATGAAAAGGGGGATACTTATAAATGGTAATAATTTCAATTGGAAATCAGTGACCAGTGAAGTCCCTTACGTATGGAATTCATATTTATTAGTGACCTTGGCAAAGACATAGATGAAATGCTTAACTTTATAATGTCTGACACAAACCTGGATGGAGAAATATTCCAAAAATGTTAATGTTGTGAAAATAATTCTGCAAAGGCAGGTTTACTAATACAAATAATAAATAAGTCTTCCTTAATGGACGGAAAATTAAAGGAAGCATGCGAAATTTCCCGAAATACTGGCTTCATGTAGAAGCACAAAATCTAAAATGACTCCCTGGTGCAGTGTGCTTGGAGCTGAAGCAATGAGTGACCAAATATGATGTTTTGCTGATTCTGCAATAATGCTGTCAAAGCTGTTTTTCTTGTTAATTTATCATCTGTTATTAGACTTCTGAAAGTGGTCACCTTTCCGCTGGACACTTCGTGAATTCAGCTGCCTGAATCCCTTCTCATCACTAAAATTGGCAATGTCTGCTGATCATCATCAAATGACCATCTTACTAACGTAATGCACCAACCTGCTCTTCACAGGGTTTTACTGGGAGGGTAGTATCGTGTCATTATTTTTCTACTTGACTTTCTTCTTCTGTCATTTCTGCATTTTTCACCTTTCCTCACAGAAGAGACCTTGACCATACCTGTGACAGGGCAAAGCTAAAATGATTATGTCATTCCCACTTTCCCACTTGCGCAGGAATGCAAGAAGCTGCAGAGAGTAGTGGACTCAGCCCAATACATCACAGGCACATCCCTCCCCACCCTTGTTATTATCTACAGGAGGTGCTGCCTCAAGAAGGCAACATCTATCATCAAAGATCCCCACCATCTGGGGATGGTGTTCTTTCCTGTAAAATTTCTGTATAATTTATGTTTAATTTATGTTTTTCTTGTGACTGCTGCAGCAAGTAAGTTTTTTGTTGCACCTGTGCATACAAGTGGTTGCACATGCGATAATAAACTTGACTTTGACTTTGATCAATACTATTGTTCCTTTTATTCTTTTCTTGAAACTTTTTAGCACCAGGTAACTATAATAGTTTTAACACAGATTTCAGATCCAGTGTCATGACACTAACAAAACTATCTCACAAATTTCTGCTGGGACCTAATCACTGGAGGAACTAATGACTCAAACTAATAATGTAATTGTGGAATAGTGCAACATACTTTGGTTTTCAATACAGCAAACCTCACATTTGCTGAGTTACTAAAACCTGTTCCTGGTACATGTTGCTCTTTTAATATATATTCATATAAGAAAACAAAATATGGTTAGTTTGGTTTAAATGCTTAATAAATAGCTCACTTGATGACAAGAGGATCATAACTATAGATATTTCAGGTAAATAAACAGTGGTAATTTCACTCAATCAAATAGTCTTTCTATTTTTGGCGATAGATATTCAGCTAAATGTACACGTTCTTTATCTGGCATTTTGTCACCATTTAATGAATCTTCTTACTCTGTAGAGCATTTATTTAAGCTATTGGCTAAACAACATTGTATCTCCAGCAGCATGTTATAGTATTTAGCCATATCAATTACTAATAGGCAGCCAAGGTAAACTCCAGTAAATTACCTTGATTTCAAGGCTGAGTTTTGTTCTTTTGCCAGATTTTTCTTTCTATTACCAAAGTCGTGTTATTCAACTGTCTCGTTCATTTTTTATTCACTGTCCCTGACTTACCTAATGTTTAATGTGTGGAATTTCAACACATTCCATTTGAAAAACCAAGTAAAGCATTTTCACTGGATAGTGTTCATCATGCCATCCAAAATCTGCCAACGCCTGTTAGTCTCTTTGATCTTCAGAGAATACTGACAGCAACACTGGTGGATAACATTTGTGAAACATTTATAAGATAAATGTAAGCAATAAGTCATGAACAGGTTGAAAATAGAAAGTGACTGTGACCCAGCATGGCAATTGACTCAAAAAGAGTTGATCATCTGACTTTTTGAAAAGACATTGGAGGAGAGATTTATGTCAGTGATGTTTGTTTTTTTTGATACAATGTGGGCAGGCTCTCATTGCTTGAAAATTATATCCAAGATGAGTGGACTCGTAGGAAATGCACCTGACGTCATCTTGGTATGGGGGGAGCATAGCATGTAGAACAGGCAGATAATGACGTCAAATAAAAACTGAAAATGCTGGGAATGCTCAGCTGATCAGGCAACATCTGTAGAGAGAGGTACAGAATTGATGTCAGCAAAACAAAAGAGTTGGTCATTGACTTCTGGAAGAGGGGGCATTGCACATAATCCTGTTTACACCAATGGTGCTGAGGTCGAGAGAGTTGAGAGCTCCTAGAAGTGAACATCACCAATAACCTGTCCTGGTCCAACCATGGAGATACCATGGCCAGAAAGCTCACCAGTGCCTCTCCTTTCTCAGGAGTCAAAAGAAATTTGGTATGTCCCTTTGACCCTCACTATTTTTTATATATGCAGAATAGAAAGCTTCTATCCGGATGCATCATGGTTTAGTATAACAACTGCTCTGACCGGGACCACAAGAAACTGCAGAGGGTTGTGGACACAGCTCAGCACATCATAGAAAACAGCTTCCCCTCCATGGACTCTCTGTCTACACTTCTCGCTGCCCCAGTAAAAGCAGCCAGCATAATCAAAGACCTTTCCCACCCTGGACATACAACTCTTCTCCCCCCTTCCTTCAGGCAGAAGTTACAAAAGGCCTGAAGCATGTGCCACCAAGCTCAAGGACAGCTTCTATCCTGCTGTCAGAAGACTATAAGGTTATTGAACAGTCTCCTGGTATGATAAGGTGGACTCTTGACTTCACAATCTCCCTCATTATTGGTCTTGCACCTTATTGTATGCCTGCACTGCACTTTCTCTGTAACAACACTTTTTCCGCATTCTGTTATTCTTTCCCTTGTACTAACTCAATGTACTGATGTTGTGAAATGACCTGTATGGATGGCATGCAAAACAAAGTTTTTCACTGTACCTCAGTACATGTGACAATAATCAATCAATTTACCAATTTAATATTTCCTAGTTGATGAACTTTCATCAGAACTTCTCTGACAAAACACATCAAAATGAAGCATTAGTTATGTTTCTCTCTCCACAGATGCTGCCTGATATGCTGGATATCTCCAGCATTTCCTGTTTTATTTAATACCTGCAACATTGCATTTAAGATGATGACATCAACTAGCATGCAATGTGAGGGGGACAACAGTGCTGTTTTATTATAGACTGCTCTATTCTAGCCTGTGCAGAATACAAAATATAGAACATAGAAGAATACAGCACAGGAACAGCCCCTTTGGCCCAGGACATTGTGTCAAACTAATTAAGCTAATGATGCCTGATTAAACTAATCCCTTCTGCCTGCATATGGTCCATATCCCTCCACTGTCTACATCCCTACTGCGAGTCGTAACCTGTCATAGCTGAACACATTAAATGGCATGAAATTACTTATTGAATTAAATCTTATGGCTCCTTGTGAAATCAAATGTGTTGGTGCAGTCTTCCTATACTTGCCGAAAGTCTGGAGAACCTACAAACAGTGATCTGGTGTATGCTTCAGTATTTATTTGATCATTCAAGAAACAGTTGCTTCTGGACATGTGTGTACCGGTAGACTTCCTGTTCAAACTGAGCACATTAGGGAGAATGAGGAGAGTTTGAGCAGAATGAAGGGAGGATAGGCTGCTGGAAGACAGCAGGAAAAGCGTAAGTAGGACTTTCCACAAAAGCCATTTCTGCCAAGGCTTCCAGGAGTGGTGAGAGGAGGGAAGAATGTTAGCCTAGAATTTTCTTGGAGTGGATTGCAGCCCACAGTGAGTTCTCAGCTATAACCCATTTAACAGAGTAGATTCCAAACTTGCTTAAAAGAATCCCAAATGGATTCAAGCAGTGATTAACACAGGCTCTTTTGATCATAAGTTACATCAAGTGGCTGGCTTGAACAAGTCCATACCCTATCCCCATCACCAAGATGCTTTGTTAGTTGCTTAGGCCATATCCCAAGGTTAAACAAGCTCTGAAAGCTGTCAAGCAGCTTAACCATCTTGAATGTCCTTGGCATCCATAAATAACATTACTTATTTTCTTATTATATTACTGAAGATGGCCATATTGTCCACTGGGTCTATGATGGTTCCCAACTGAGGAATCCCATCAGTTCCATACATCCTCTTATATTCCTGAAACCATCCCATTTATTCTTGCTCATATTCCCATCCGCTCCCCTTTGATTATTTTTCCACTTACTTACACTAGGGTAATTTATATTTGCCAATTAACCTACCGGCGCATCTTTAGGATGCAGGAGGAAACAGGACCGTGTGGTGGAATGTACAGGGGGTCACAGGGAGGATGTGTAAACTCCTCCAGACGTCAGGATTGAACCCAGGATGCTGGTGTTGTGAGGCAGCAGCACTGACTTTTGTGCCATTCTGCTACTCTCAAAGCTTTTAAAAATTAAACATACTACAAAAAGTGTCAATAAGTTACTAAACAGAATCAAGTAAGAATTACACATTTAAGAATATTAGAAAATAGGCAAATGAACTAAAATTAACTCAAATTATCTAAAATAATATTACATATCTGCAATACACCTCTTTCCCTCACAACCATTCCTCTCCTTTGAAATGAATGGAGTAGCTGAACCTCTTGGAAGACAGCAGATCCGGCTCCACTGCTGGACTTCATGAGGGGCCCAGTGCTGGAGCACTGTTGAAATTACAGTGGCAATCAACACACTTTTGGCAGAAGTCCTTAATTTCTGTAGGTGCTAAGGTAAAGTTTGGGAGATTAACGTAGAGTGATTAACGTTTTGCATGGAAGTTTCAGACCATACGCTCACATCATCTGCATCTTGTAATAGAAGAGGTGGAGGTGGAGGTGGAGGAAAGGTGTGAGCAGAGAAACAGGATTATACAGATACCCTTATCAATGATGGCTTTAGCTCAGCCTTTAGCTACATCCTCAGCGATGTCTCTCTCCATGACAGGCAGAGTTATTTGTTTGATGGGTACTTAAACGCGCAGCTATACTTGTTGCTCACCATCTTTCCTGCAAAGAATGAGGGAAATGTGGAAGCGAATGCTTTGACTTTTGTGCGACCGATGTTTCATTGCTGAGCAGCCACCAGAAGTGAATCCTATAATTGCAAGGCTTGCATAAGTGCCAACTATGCAAGTGTTGGTAAAACATATGAATTCTAGGGTTGAGCCTTGATTGATAAAGGTCGTTGTAGATGGGTGGTGGGGTATAATGAAAAGAGCAGTTAATAAGTGTTCCACTTGAAGAGGAAGTCAATGACCTTCCCAACATGTGCAAGGTTGTTAAAACCTTCTTACATTGCTCCCATCTTCCTGAGCAACAACACCGTCATTGATTTCCTTGCATCTTTTGTTGGTAGGTGGATGGTGGGTTATAGTGAAGTGAGTAGCAAGTAAAATGTTCCATCCGAAGAGTATTTCAGTGATCCACACAATTTGTGTCAGATTATTAAACTCCTTCCTGCACCATCTTCCCACCTTCTTGAAGCATTACAAATATCATTCACTTCACTGCTACTTCTTCCCACAGTCTCTTGAGCATCTGTTTGGAAGCACTATACTTACTTCTATGGATACAGAAAATCTTTCCTTTATCGCACCCTCTCCACTGAGGTATTCTGTATTTGATTAGTGCACAGTCCAACCTGTTCATCCATTAGTCAATGTATTTGGACCAAGGATTCAGCTTTCAATTAATGTCCCATCACCTCCTATAGCCATGGTTCACCTCCCCTTTAAACTGCTGTCAACTAGCGATAATCACTGTGGGATATCCAGCCTCCTGCAGAGTGCAGGCAGCCAATGAAGTATGAGGGCATTGCTGGCTGCATGCTGCAATCATGTACCCAGCAGGCAGCACAGATGTGCGGGCACAGGTTAATTGCATATCGCATTCCCCATGCTTGTTTTCAAGCTTAGTCAATTTCTTCCCCAGTGTATTTCGCTAAGTGTGAATTGCTGGTTTAATCCACTACAGTGACTGAATTTATAGCTGTATTTATTTGATCTTCTATGTTTCATTGCATATGTTTGAATGGTCCAATAATGCAGTCAAAATCGCTCATGTTTCCAGGACATTCTATGCTGCATTGTGAGAATAGTTACTCTTTTGGCAATTATACACACAAGAAGAATTGTTAGATGTTTCAGAGACTCCCTTGAGTGAAAATTTGTTGGAATTGATACCAGAAAGTGAAAAGCTGGAGCTTAAAACAGAGTAGACTCTTTCTAATCTTGGTGTTCAGATCATAAGAAAGACTCCATTTTTCTCCAGCTTGAGATCTAACAGTTGATTCTGAAAGTATTAATTAATGGTGAAAACACCGTTCATTGTGGCAGAAAGGAGCTATTTCTTCAGTTAACTACATTTATGCAGTTAATATTATTAAGTAAGGTAGTTGGTTCTTTGCAAATTTTTGTACTCGATACAAATAAATTTGCCTATGTAACAACACAGACTTAAATTCAAAGGGAATTCATTGAACACAAAGCACAATGAGATATTCTAAGGATATGACAGATGCCATGTAATTTGTTTTATATTTAGCCTTAGCTTACTGCTAGTACCACTGTTTCTCAGTCAGAAGAGAGGGGATTCAGTCCTGGTCTATAGATTTAAGCCCATGATTTAAATTTGACAGTTCATTGCAGTGCATTTCAAAGGATCTTAGGTTTCAAAAGTATGTAAAGATAATGAACAGGTTATTGGAAGGGCAGAATTTGTATTGATGAAAGGGCAGAAATTGAGGAATGTTGAACATCTATGTAATTGGAGACAAGGACAACTTACAACAAAAATGAGTAGAGAGAGAAAATATTGGAAATACTTTGCAAGGTAGACAGTATCCATGGATATAGTATATGAGAATTGCTATTTCAGGTGCAGAAGGTATCTAGAGGGTATCTAATTTCAGAATAAGGGGTCACCCTTTTAAGATGGAGAAGAGGAGGATTTTTTCTTTAAAAGGGTTTATATATCCTTGGAATTAACTACCCTAGAGATCCACAGAGACTGACTCACTGAACTGGATTGTGCTCAATGTAACCCAAGTCTTATGGCTGATTTCTTACCCCCTGACTCTGTGCAGTCCTGTGGCTGCACAGACCTTTTGCAACCCCTGATGCCCTGCTGGTATCACTGTCTCAAACATTTCTCTGTTACAAATGTCTCTGATGATCACATATATTTGGAAACACTTGAAAAAAAATGTTAAACACTTGAAATTATTAAAAAATAAGTTTATCTAAAAATATTAAATACCAATATTAACATAATTAGAGGCATAAAT
This sequence comes from Pristis pectinata, assembly GCF_009764475.1. Classification (NCBI taxonomy): domain Eukaryota; kingdom Metazoa; phylum Chordata; class Chondrichthyes; order Rhinopristiformes; family Pristidae; genus Pristis; species Pristis pectinata. The sequence goes on from NC_067415.1 coordinate 74,299,588, forward strand.
ATAAAGAAAAAATAAACAAGAAATATTCATGGGAAGTTGCTTCCTGAATGAGGAATGGTGACTTTACTCAGATCAATGGAAGGTGCTATATGCAGCATCTTTAGAGGGCATAAAGCTGAGGGGACAGATATGAAGTGCATTCAGTCCCTCGGGTCAGCACTTTACAACAATGCCCCTGATGAGTCTGGGGGTGAACAAGAGGTCGATGTGAGAAATTCCATCCATTCCTGGGTTTGCCGATATCAACTTTGGGCACAATATCTAGTGTTACGTAAAAGTGGAAAGCAAACTCATTTTTGGGGGTTAAATGTAGCCATTGCTCTCCATATTTAGGGAAGGACATACTTGCATTGGAGCCAGTGCAGAGAAGGTTCACTGGGTTAATTCCTGGGATGAAGAGTTTAACAAGGAAGAGAGGCTGAGCAAGTTGAGTTTACACTGATTAAGTTTAGAAGAATAAGAGATAATCTTCACGAGACATATACGAAATTGAGGGGGACTGACTGGATTGAAGATTATGAAGTGATATTTCTTCCAGTGGGATCATCTGGAACCAGAGGGCATAGTGGTCAGAATTAGCGATCATCAATTTATGCTGGAGATAAGGAGGAATTTCTCCATTTGAGAGCTGTCATTGAACATTTTTAATGTGGAGATTGATATTTGAATTGCAAGTGAGTCAGGGGGTATGGAGAAAGAGCTGGACAGTGGAAATGAGGACAAGATTGTATCAGCCATGATCTTATTGAACATTGGAGCAGGCTTGGGGGAGCTTATATCTGGAGAGGACCATGTATATTTGAATTTTGGTCTTCCCTTGGACGAATTTCCATCCCATTACTGTTATTTTTCAGTGCTTAGTACATAAGCAGTTGGAGTGGGTTATGTCTCTATGGGTCATTCTAATAGTTCTGGGACAATATCATCCAAAAGTAGGTTACAACAAAATCTATCATTCAGAATTGCTGCTTCACATTTCTCCCCACTATCCTGACTCTTATTTCTGAGCTTCATTGGCTCTCACCAGTAAGCGTTACTGCCAATCATTAATGCTAAGTAATAACCCAAAACTGTGACATCTGTGACTTATCAATCAGAAAAAAATGCTGCTGAAGAGCAATTGCAAAATCCAGCAATATTATAACATAAAATGTCTCATCTCTGCCTTTAAAGGATTGTGTTGATGTTTTCAGTCTGAAGACAAAATACTTAAAGCCAACGAGCAATGACTGAAAAAAAGAATTCCAGTGGCTTATTGCAAAGACATTAAGATGCGTCAACTTACAATTTCTCCGACACAATGCCTACATACTTGCAAGTGCATTGTTTCCAAAGTCACAAAAAGTCTCATAGACAGTTAATACTAGCACTACCTTTAAATTCACTGTGTCTCTGTTTCCCATTAAACACACCAGGGTCTCATTTTCAGTATTCCCTTAAACTCACCGGGGTCCTGTTTCCAAACACACCCTTCATACTAACAAGGTTTACTTGAAAATTTATATTCTACTACTGCATAACATTAAAAAACAGTGAATTAAAAGACTTTTCAGAGTAGTAGTAACAGGAGTTATATCCAGTGGTTTAGAATACCTGCTGGTCTCGCACCTCAAGAGTCCCAAAGGTGGCGGATTACTGGAGGTTTGCTGTGGTTCACGGACCTATATCTGAAGTATGTACACCAGTACAACACCACAACATAAGGAAAGGCAGATAATGTGTTAACAATTGAAGTTATGAAAGGGGAAGATGGGGTAAAGAACACAGTAGGCATTTCTGCTGTGGTCAAAAGTAAATTATTTTGAGCACTGTAACAATTATTATGCATCAATGAATATTCATTGGAATTTCGGATCCATCTGTTTCTTGCTAATTATTTTTCCTTCTTAACAACATGGAGCCCAGGCTCTAATAAATCCTACCAGAAGTAAGATTAAATCTTAATTTGATATCTGTAGAATTAGAATGAAATGATCCTTCCCTAATTGATTCTGTCTGACAATATATACAGTATACTACAATAGAGATGTTTAAATAGATACGTTTGCAGGGTATTAAGGCCTCGCAATGTGGTTCACATAACCATATATTATTCAATCAAATGATTATCAATCACAACCTCATTATAGATAAAAAGAAGACCTAATGGCCCAGCAAGTTGTGCTGCTGCCTCACAGCTCCAGTAAACTGGTTTTGATGTCAACTTCCATTGCTGTCTGTGTGGAATTTTTATGCTCCCCTTGTGAACTGGTGGGTTTCCCCTGGTGCTCCAGTTTTCTTCCACATCCAAAGGACCTGCTGGTTGGTAATTTAATTGGCCACTGTAAATTACCCTTGTTGTAAGTCGATGGTGGAGTTGAATGGCATCTGAGAGAGATTAGACTGCAAGGAAATAATTGGGGAATGAGATTGATGGGAATGCTCCAAGAGATAGTATGTACTTGATGGGCCAAATGGTCTCCTGCTGCACTATAAGGAAATAAGATAATATAAATATAAACAACAACAAATTTATTTAGTCCTTTAATGTAATTAATTGGATGATGGCCATTAAATGTTGACACCCTTTCATCCTGAGCAAGAGAAATATATTTTCTAATATGGATATTTGGATGTTATGGGGATCATTCTAGACTTTAAATATATTTCTCTCTGTTCCATCCAGATTCAGGTCCAGCTATCATTTGAAGGTATTTCGATATTCATCATCCACTTCAGGAATCAAAATAAGACATTACAGCTGTAGCTTTGACACTTTGATTGTAAGGTCAAAGCATTCCAGAGGTCTACCATCCAAGTAAGGAGAACCACTATCTGGCATTTAATTTAGTTCTTGCCCTATGCAACTTCAAATTGAGACTCTCATCCTTATTTCCCCTTAAAGCTATTTCATCAGAGTAAACTCTCAATTAAAACACAAGCTATGGTCTTTTTTATCTTATAAATCTTGCTTAAATTATCTCCTCCTTAAGCTTCTCTAAGATGTAGCATTCCAAGCTTCTTTTTTTCAGCTTATCTTGAAAACAAAGTTGTTTAGAAAAGGGAGACTGCAAGAGGTATAGAAACATAGCTAAGGATGTGTAATGATCAAGAGATGACAATTATTTGTCATCACTGAATATTCATTGAAACTTGGATCCATCTGTTATTAGTTCTTGTTTTATATTATGACATTTAGAGGATGTGAAATTGTTCAAGACACACACAGAGAAAGTAAGGAAATGGAAAGAGTGGAAGACAGACTTAAAAACAGAGGAAGAACACAAAATACAAAGTGAGTAAAAAATATGGTAACTACATCATGGGTGGCTAACACCTTATATTTTCACTGAAGAGCTGCAGTCATGATATTGCTGCCTTCCATTGAGCAAAAGTAGATAGGAATATGATCTATCTGTTGAAGTTACTTGCCCACTCTTACATAAATAAATGTTCAGAAGAACTTACATTACATGAGTTGATGAAGATAGTCCATTAAGGCCATTCTGATTCAGACGGTGCAGAGGAGATTTACCAGGATGCTGCCTGGATTGAAGAGCATGTCTTATGAGGATAGGTTAAGTGAGCCAGGGCTTTTCTCTTTGGAGAGAATGAGGATGAGAGGTGACATGATCGAGGTATACAAGATGATAAGAGGCATTGATTGAGTGAACAGTCAGAGACTTTTGCCAGGGCAAAAATGGCTAACAATGAGGGGCCATAATTTTAAGATGATTGGAGGAAGGTATAAAGGGGATGTCAGAGGTAAGTTTTTTTACACAGAGAGTGGTGGTTGCATGGAATGCACTGCCAGCAGAGGTTGTGGGGGCAGATATGTTAAGGACATTTAAGAGACTCTTAGATAGCCACATGAATTATAGAAAAATAGAGGACTATGTGGGAGGGAAAGGTTAGATAGGTATTAGAGCAGGATAAAATGTCAGCACAACATTGTGGGCTGAAGGGCCTGTACTGTGCTATAATGTCTATGTTCAGATCCTATTTTGCACTCAGTTTCTTGATCTCAGGGAAGCTCATATATGAGACTCTTCAATTTGCTTCAGCACCCTGGACAAGGAAAATGAAAAATAAATCTGTCAGAATTCCCATTGTGACAGTATCCTGTCACCCACTGTAAGTATGAAAGTCTTGATATGATCAAACTTAGCTGAGGCACAATCGATGATTCAATGGCCTTAAGTTCTATAAAAGGAAAGAACAATTTTGGAAACAGTCTTTATGGACCAAGAAAAGATTGAGGATTTTCTCTGCAATAACAATGTGCTGCAGTGAGATTTCTGTCCCTATTTTTTGTACGCCATTTGTTTTATTGATCCTTTTCAATTTATTATCAGTTTGGCTTCTGTCGTAAAACGGCAATGAAAAATCTCTAAACAATAACAAGGTCACCGAACAGACAGTGTCAAAGAACAGATGTAATGTGTTATTTTCAAAGAGGACTGTGAGTCAGAACATCAATATGGTGTGTAGACATTATGAGACTTTAATATAGAAGGTTTATGGCACTTGTAAATGGATGCAGTGAAAAAAGTAACGTATGATTCATATACATTATAAATGAATCCAAAGGGAACTTTAACTAATGCTGGACCAGAAATCAATGATTGGGTTTGGATGCCTTCCTATAATCTCTATGCATATATCCACTGTCATAACATTCAGTCTTATTTTCATCACTTGTGTGGGCATGTTCATGGATTGATGATTTTTGCCCCTTTGATCCCTGACTAACAGTCTTGTGGAAAGTTACTGTTTGAAATTTGAGTCCAAAGCTCCAAACGTTTGCATATCGACCTTGACTTTACAGAAGACTGTCATTCAGATATTAGGGTTGAGATATGTTTCATATTTTCTGCATCGTTCTTGTTTCATGTATGACATTTGGAAGAAATATTGAGGTGAACACCAGACATCCCTGGTAAAACTGATTGCTGGTGCTGCCAGCCAATGGTCCCTCACCTTTGTGATGAGCTTTTAAGGCCCTTGGTTGTGACATCGGCAGTTTAAATAAATGTAAATTATTTATTTAAATAAATCCTGGTGGATTTGCCTGCATCTTGTGGTTTCCCCTAACCAATCTTATGAGGTTGTGCAGCTCCCACTGACCTTGAGACCTTGCTGTCATGGTTGCTAAGTAAAGTGAAGAAAGTTGCAAATAACCCTCAGGCTGTTTGAACTGGGGCCTTGCCCACAGACTGCCATTACAATCATCTGATGGTTCTTGTTCTGAAAGGCTTTTCACATCTTCTGAAGGCCTCTGTTTTACTTAAATTAAACCACCATTAAAGGGATCAGGCAGTTGTACTGTAAAGGCAGTTTTCTGACCTCCACATATAAAAAATAATCCTATTTCATACCCCAGCATGCTGTGAGCACATCAAGGACTTTTAAATGAACTTTTGAAAGATTATGTGAGTTGAAGAAAATGCCAGAGGGCCTGCTCATACAGAGATACAAACAGGATGGACTCCACACTAACGAAAGAAATAAATAGAATTATTATAATGATGTGTCCATTTAGGTTTAACTATCTCTTTATCTTGTCTGAACTCCTGTGGTCTTCATGACCAAAAGACTTGAAAAGTCTAACGTGAATTATCAACCATAATTCCACCATGTCTAAATTCATTCCCTAAGCACTTAGAAGAAATTAATACTCAAATCATTGCTGGATCAAAGTCCATTCATCATCTCTCAAAATGCTAACAAACCCAGAACATTTCCCATCAAACACATTGGTGTGATAAGTTGTCAAACATTAAATGGTTGACATTCTTTTGAATGGATAATGAATTAAATTCACTGACACAATTTCACAGACAAGATGAACAGACATCCAGCATACTCTGTACTTTGCACTGTAATGCGCAAGCATGGAAGATCAGAATGCACTGATGCAGACAATACAGCTAGCCCTTGTCTCTCTGTAGACTACTGCTTAGCCAGTGGTGCAACCTGACCCATTAATTCTACCAGCATGCAGATTTCTTTGTCTCTGATTTTTTATGGCAAAGTTTTTAAATATTATTGATATGATCAAAGTTTAGAACACATATGCAAGTTTTCATTATATCATCAAAAATAAATCATAGATTTTGCACAAATTTCTTCCAAAATATAACAGGACAGCAAAAGAATTTGGGAGGTGATAGGTGGGCTGCAGAGAATAGAATCTGACAGGAAAGGAGAGGTGCAGCATGGAACCAAATGCGGGAGGTGGGGTGTGTGGGTGGGAACATTTGGGGATGGGGGGGGGGGAGACCAGTGGGAGGAGTGTGTGGGTGATGGGTAGATGGAGTTGGTGGAAGAGGGGAAAGAAACAAGTTGCCGGGGGCTGGGGTGGGTGTAGGAGGAACTGTACCAGGAGAAGAGAGCGAAGGGGCAGAGGGGAGGCAAGTTACCTGAAATTGGAGAATTTGCTGTTCGTGCCGACAGGTGGTAGACTACCTCGGTGGAATATGAGGTGCTAGTCCTCTAGTTGTATTTGGCAACTAGATAATAATCCAAAAGGTTATTGTAGTTATTTTTACTTAGATAAAATGTTTGGGACTTGCGGACTGCAGGGTATTACTTTTTAACAGAATGCAAACTGAGAGTGCTGTTATACCTGAACATACAATCAACGAAAGTGCCAATTTGAATGCGTATTGTGCATTAAGCATAGCCAACACACTGTGTCTTTAACAAAGGCAACCACCCCACAGTGTCATCCGATGAAAATGAGTGGTTCTGGGTTGTGTTGATTCCAGCTTGCCAACAGGACTCACCCACCCATGCTCATCTGGTTTGGTTCAGAGTGCCAAGCTTTCTGATTCTCGACACTAGGGACCTGATGGAGTCGTCATTCCAACTGAGGTCTCAGCATAAGTAGATCTTAAGTGGTGTGGTAATGAGGCCCTAACCCTGGAATACCCACCAGCTTTTGGCAGAATGACAATCTGACTCCTGTCAAATCCTGTCATTTAATATTTTTTAAAATATTAAATTGGTTTATTATTTTCACCTGTACTGAGGTACAGTGAAAAACTTTGTTTTGCATACCATCCTTTCATCACATCAGTGCATTTTTCTGGCATTCGCAGACATATAGAAACTATTGCAATTGATGTAATATAAACCATGAAGACTTTTCTTTAGTTTGACTAAAGATACACTTAGAAACAATTGAAAACATTAAACTAAACTAACACAACTTCCCATTTTGTCAGTCAAGAATCCACATTGAACTGGATGAGGTCTTTGATCCTCTGTCAAGTCGGAGAACTGATTCCTGAAAAGACTAGACGCACTGTTCCGTCCCATCTGGAGTCCAGTAATGGAGGGTACTGACAGATGTGGAACATCTGTCATGAAGTAAGTCGTAGGCCTTAGAGAGGATTTGCATAAGCCAAGGACTTTATTTCAAATGGCTAAATTCACCCCATGATATTCCCAAAAATTAAGCTGTGGCTAAGAGATTGGTCAAAGAAACAGGTTTGTCAAATGATCTTCAAAGAGGTGAGGTGTGAAAGTGAAGAGAGGAAGTTTCAAAGTTCAGAGTCAAGTTTCTTGGAAGCATTGTTCCCAAGGATGAGACGAAGACATTTTGGGGGTGCACAAAATATTGAACTTGGAGGAGCACAGAATTTTAAGTGGATTTGAACTAGAGAAGATCATGGTGAGAAGGAAGAACAAGACATGAAGAGAAATGAAGAAGAGGATGAATTAAAATGTGAGTCACTGGGAAACTTGGATGGAGAGCAGAAGAGCAACTGTGGGGTCTGTGGTGAATGGAACATAGTGTAAGGTAATATACAAGTAGCAGTGCATAGGACAAACTAAACCTTATGGATGGTTAAAGATTAGGTGGCCAAGAGAACACTGAAGAGCTGGGACTTGAAATGATAGCAGAAGATTTCAGCTGTAGAACTACTGAGGCAGAAGAAGAGATCGGTCAACGTAATGGAGGAGGCAGTCTTTGTATGTGGTCAGCAACTCAGTTCAGAGTCAAATAAGAGGAGTGTCTGCATCGTCAACAGGGAGAAAACACCAAGAAAGGGAATGGAATCAGTAGCAAGAGCTTATGCTGAGTGTTGACGTCAAGAGCTTAGATCAACCAGTGTTTACTTGAAGAAAATTGCTGCTCAACTCATCTGAAAGTCAGCAGCAGATCTGATGGATTTGGTGGGTATCACCATGGAAACTAATGCCAAGCTGTTGGATTGTGCCGACAAGGAGAGGAGCAAGGTAGACTGCCGGGTGACTCCAAAGGTAATGACTTGGGGGAATGAGGATTGCTCTGTTTGTATAGTTTTGAGGGAGCCTAGCAAAGTTCAATAATAAACCAAGGCAGTGCATGAAAGGTGGAGACAGTAGGAGACTGAGGACAAGGACATCAAACTGGATGTGAGAGATGGGTTGTGACAAAGGAGCAGCCTCACCAGATTTGAGTTATGTTTAGCTGGAGAGATGCTCTATAATTTTATCCTTATCCTGCAATTCTTAAGTCAGAAACGTGGAAAGAAGTACTAAGTACTCAAGAAAAATCTGTAATTTCAGAACTGTTCCTGTTCTATTTATTGGAATGCTAAATCAATGCAATGTCATGCAACGTTAAATAGATAGTTGGCACAGGATAAGTAAAATATGGGAACTATGAAACGCTGATAACCTTGTGTGCGTTGATATGTATGTTCTATGCTGTTGACTTGAAATAATTATTGTACTATCAAACAGCAATTCTTCAACTCAGAGCAATACCAAGGTGCCTTGTTAGTAAATGTGCTGTAGTGCACCAGTTGTAATACTCATCTTCCACAATGAAAGAATTATACAACAAAGAATTCGTATATTCCATTTTTAACTATGATGCATTGACTCTTTGTTGCAGCTTTTGCTTTCAAACAAATGTTTTCTCAAATAATATATATGACACTAATTCACAGTAAATGGATAAATGAGGGTAAGTACAGTGAAAGTTCTGAAGACTGAAGTGCAACTTACATTAATCAGGAGGCACAGTATTTGATGCATGTTTGAAACCCTGCCCATATCATTCTCTTTGCCTTCTAATGTCTGAGAAATTAACTATCACTTTGATAAAATTGTTTAATCAAGTGTGAATACATATTCTGTAAGAAAACCACCTGGAGGAACTTACCTTGGGTTTTCAGGTGTTTTAGAAACTGTCCTCCGCCATCAGATTATTGAACGGTCCATAATCCCATGAAGACTACCTCATTATTCCTCTTTTTTGCACTTATTTATTTATTTTTGTAACATAGTCATTTTTATGGTTTATGAGTGTACTGCTACCACAAAATAACAAATTTCATGACATATGTCAGAGATAATAAACCAGATTCTGATTCTGATTCTAATTCCAATGTGTCATTGTTTTTGTCTCTGAAGTTTTCTATATCTAGTCCAAGTAGATCAATGCAATTTTGTGACTTTTCTTTCTGAACTGCTTTCCAAAAATGGATTCAGTTTATCAATGGGAGGAGAGGAATAGCTCTGGTGCTTAACTTACTTTGCGTAAGCATACTTAACCATTAATGACAAAGTACAGAAAAATAGTTAAAAGTGTGGCTCGACCATAGGTAATCAAAATCTGCTTGCTGTAATGGGCCAGAGCGTTTGACCTGCAAAACTGCAGCTTCTGGAGTAACTGCTGGTACAAGCTTTACTTTCCAGCCAGAAGGTGGTGGAATCGGAGGAGTGGCTTTCCAATTACTAACTTTGGCCATAACATTACCCCATGCTCACTGACGTAGCCGGTCTTGCATGCTGCAGAAATTCCCCCATCTTCACCTTTGGTTATTGTCCCTTGCCATTCAGCAGCCCTGCTCTGCTGAGACTTTCCAGTACAACAGCACCACCAAGTGGTGGGAGGCCGCTTGGATGAGTGCAGTTCTGGGTGGTGGGGGAATGAAGTTTGCAGACACTGTGTGGCCCATATAATTGATTATCCAAAATAACAGCCAAAAAAATAAACACAAAATCTGCTCCTAATATTTTGTTAAATACTTCTATTATTATTTTTCTAAAGCCCTACTTTCTTCCAGCTGATTGACACGGAAGAACTAGTGGCATTCCTCAGCTGTGTTCTCTCCTGGGGGGGTGTGTGGGGTGGGGATGGGTTTGGTGCCATGTTTTAAAACAAACAAAAAGAGAAGCATTACCAAGTGGTTCAATATCAATCACTTATAAATCAAAAGAAGTAAAGAAGTTACAACTTTAGCATGTACCAGGACCAGTCACATGACTGACCTTGTGTGCAATGCAAACAATACAATGCTGATTTCACCATCTGTAAAACTAGAGTCAATGGGCATCAAGGCAACAACATCTCAAAAGCTGGAAGCTGGCACTTAGGAAGACTGTTGTAGTTGTTGCACATCAATCAACCCAGCCTTGGAAATCACTACAGATAGTGTCCTAGACACAACCATCTTCTTCTGTTTCACCTCTCGTTGTCTTGGCGAATAAAGACCCCATCCACCCAGGACATTCTCTCTTCTCTCCTTTTCCATCGGGTAGAAGATACAGGAAGACACATACCACCAGACTTAAGGACAGCCTCTACCCCACTGTGATAAGTCTATTGAACAGTTCCCTTATACAATGAGATGGACTCTGACCTCACGATCTACCTTGTTGTGACCTCGCACCTTATTGCACTGCACTTTCTCTGTAGCTGTGACACTTTACTCTGTACTGTTATTGTTTTTACATGTACTACATCTATGCACTCTGTACTGACTCAATGTAAAAAATTAAATTCCTCCATATGCTTATCTAACAGTCTCTTGAACTTGACCAACGTATCAGCCTCCACAACCACCCCAGGCAGCGCCTTCCATGCACCAACCACTCTCTAGGTGAAAAACCTCCCTCTGACGTCTCCCTTGAACTCCCCCACCCCCAATACCTTAAAGCCAATAATAAACCAATACCAATACCAATACCAATAGACCCCCAATCCATCCAAAGGTCAGATGTGGGAATGTACACTGACGATTGCACAATGTTCAGTTCCATTTGTAACTCATCAGCAAAATGGAGTAGTCCATGCCTGCATGCAGCAAGTAGAAGGGCAAGAAGCAGGGATGGGCTGATAAATAGCAAGTAACATTCATGCCTCAGAAGTGCCAAGCGATGCCTACTTCCTCTTTTGTAGGTGCACTTAGTGGTGTTCCTGCATAACTCTTGCACTCCTCATGGAAGAGTTTTGTTTGTGGTTTGTTGGTGGAGTGTGGAAGTTGCTGGGTTGTGAGGTTACAGATTGTGTTGGAATATACTGTAGTTTGCTACTGCTGATGAGTTTATCACATTTTGTACAGTGGTGGTGATGCAGATCCACCATCTCCTGCGTGAAGATGGGACTCCACCTTTACATGGACCATGAGCTTGCCGGACTGTCATGTTCAATGGCATCTGTGACAGGTAGACTGCTGAGGATGCGATTAAGTCATTTCCTCACTTGTGATTGTTCTCTCACCATCAACCAAGCAGCTATGTCCTTCAGGACTCTGCGAGCTCAGTTGATGGTGGTGCCACTGAGTCACTGATCACGCCTATGGTCCTCAACCTCCTAAGGGTGGGTGATAAGCAGCCATGTCCCCTGTTTCTGATTGCAGTTTGATGAACTAAGAAATGTGGTCAAATGGCTCTTTGTTGAGGAGAGTTCCAGCTCAATTGTACATAGACCGTTGATGCTTCATGTCAGAGCTTATTGGACGTGATAAAAGGAACCATCATAACGAAAGTTTATGCTCCTATTGGAGAACTGGAACAAGGCAAAAAAGGAAACTTTCTTCTTCATCCTGTCACTGAAGCAGTGCCAGACCAGATGGTGTAAGGCGCAAATTCAAGAATTTATAGCCGCTTCCACCTATGTGGATCAAAATGCTACCCATGTTTTGAGTGAATCTTTATTAACGTAATACAGCAAACAATAACATCAGCACACAACATAAGTGGGAAAATGTCAACATCTTAATCTCCCAAGTGTCCTCACTGTCTACGTTGGTTTTCTTATTTACAGACTCAACCTGGTTGTGACATTTCTTGCCTTCTGTTCTTATGTGATCCAATCTTGTGGCAAGCAATTAGATTCTTCTGGTTTAAATCAGGATCACAAATATCTCTGGCAGCTGATTTAATATGTTGACGACATTTGCATCAATTGCATTGCACTTTGTTACTAGATTGAAAAAGATGACTCATTTGAAAAAACAGGAGATCTCATTTTGATAGAAATGACATTGGCAGAAAACTATTGAGCCTCAACATAAATGTATCATTTTCCTCTTGACATTGCATCGCATCATTAATCAAGTAATTTCAATTTACTATTAAAAAAATATACTGATGAATGTGGTTTCAGTCAAGCTACTGTAATATCTTGACACAGCCTAATTGCCGAAGAGAATTTTCATCCACAGCATTTATAGATCTAGAGGTGGCGACAAGGGAAGTAGAGGGCACTAATTATCCGAAGCTACAGATTCTTTTCTGGCAATATGAGTGAAGTTAATGGGCAGGATCATGCTGTCTTCTGTGGTGTTTCCAATTGGAACTGCAAGCAGTCAAGCAGTGAGCAAAGCTCCAAGACTTCCACCTACACAGCGAAAAATAGAAGTCTGTACACAGGTCAGTTCACTCCATTGTCAGAGACAACCATGGATTCCAATGGGGCACAGATTTGCTGGCATTCTACAGCATTACAGTGAGGAACCTCCACTCAGAAGGCTCCTGGACAGATCTGACATAAAATCCAAGACCACACTGATCTCAGTGCAGGTTTAGAGTGAAGATTTAGAAAACAACGGAAAGTCAATTTACTTCTTAAAAAAATATATAGTTAAATATATTTATTATTATATGTAGTTTTAGTATTCTATATTTCTAAATATTTTCAATTATTTTTACTTTTTAAAATATTTACTTTAAATTTAATATGTATGAAATGACAGGGATGTTTAAAAAACAATTAAAGTCAAATCTCCTCCTCCAGCTTTCCCATTTCTCGAAGATGGTTGGGTCATTACATGGTAGGAGCCTTGTCACGGCACTAACTGATGCCTGGTCACCGAATAGACCCCGCAAGTAGACTGAGGTGTAGAGAGCCAGCAAGGTAGGTCCTTCACATCTTGCCTGGTAATTGTGGGTGTAGACAGACTACAGGAGGCCATTCTGGGCTGAGGGATTGGCCATCACAATCTGGCTTGTTGGGTCTGAACACACAATCAGCTGTGAGTCCCTGGATTGGACTTCTACCAACCCTGTCAAAAATTGATTGTTTCTTACAGTCAGAAATTAAGATAGTTAAAAACTCAATTACACAAATAACTCAAGTAATTAAAAATATCCAAAAATGTGAACACTTATCTTTGTCCCTTGCAACCATCCCCTTCCAATGAAGTCAATGGGGAAAAGCTCTCTGGTCAGGGCCAATCTTGTAAGCACATGTGCAGGGAGGTCTTCCTGGCACCCACGCAAGGATATGCTAGTCTTCTCTCTGCAAGACTATTTGTTCTTTTCACTTTTGAATGCAGCAAACCTGAGATAATTGTTGTGTAAGAGCATCAATTCCTTCAAATCTAACAGAGAGACTGACATGAATGTCTATTTCATTGGTTGACTACAAAGGCTCTTACTTTCTTTCATTGCAAATAGTAAAATACCCAGGCAAATTAATTGGCAATAAAACAAAATCACTTCATTCACTCCTGACAGTGTTCCACATTGCATGCCTGTCTTTCTGTTGGATTAACTATTTGCCTTTGGGCTAAAAAAAGTAAACAAATGAAGTATTCCCTGTTCCTGATTAAACACAACCATCCTCATATATGTAGTGCAACGACACCACCATGTCACTTTACACTGCGCAAGCAATATTGCTGCAATGCTTCAAGAATTAGACTAAGGTCTTTACTTTTGGATTACTGGGCCTATTTAACATTTATTGATCATGTTCCATATTCAGTGATAGATTATACAAATGCATTCATCTAAATAATATAGGATCAAATGCTATTACTTTTATTAGTAACAATACAGAATTATATATTCATATGTAAAGTTAAATGGGGATCTGCAAAATACAGACCAAGCCAGACCATTTATCAGGATTAAATATGAAAAAAAAACCTACAAAATTAAGAAATTTATGCACTTGGATGAAGAATATCAGATGACCTAGTCTGAATTTATTATTTTGTAGATTGTTGTCACGTGATCTTTCCATCACTGTAGCAGTGAGTAAAACTTCGCAACAGATACAGCGCTGACACTGGCTGGTGGTAATGTAAATATAACACAATTTTGCATGGTTGTACACGTCACATCTTATCAGAATAACAGCAACTGAAACCTGGATGTATGTATTGCTTAGCGGTTTGCAGAATTCAATGGATATTCTACCTCATAAAATGGACATATAAATGGATTATTCTCAATTGAAAAAAATGTCATAGTAATGTTAAGAATTATTAATTTTAAACATTTTCTTTGTGTACTTTTGTTTAAAAGTTTTTTAAAACTTTCTGAGATATACAGAAGGCTTGAATGACAACCAAAAATCATCCAATCAAGGGCGTATTCACTTTCAGGTCGGCAGAGAAGCAAGGGAAACAAATGGGGTAGGGTAATCCAGGGCTGGAGCTCATGTGATGACCAGGGATATGTGCAGCCAGAATTGAGAGGACGAATTACAAGACTGGAAACAACTGGAATACCTTTCATCTCTTGGATACAAGATACTCACTGAAGAAGTACTCAATATGCAACATCAAGAATGACTTGCCTCAGAAAAATGAAGCAACCAGGCGACTTCAGAGCTGCTTGCAGAGTGAATTAGTTTGATCCCAATATTACTGCTGAGCTGATAGGTGGAAATTTTCTACCACCAGCAGTAGGAAGACAAAAACATCTGCTCTGAAGACTGCAGCAAGAAGCATTTAACACATCAGACATTTAATTGCTTGTCTCCCTTTGCAATTTCAACCCTGTGCTTTCCAAACAATTAAAGGTGAACAGACATGGAAACCAAAGAAAACCACATTTGCAGCTGGATGTTGTACAAATGTCAATGGCGCCATGGGACGAGCTGCCAGGAAAACAAAAACCTTTATTCTGATGTTTTTAATTTATATTTACACAAGCTCCGTTGAATATTCTCATGAGTCCTTTTTTGGTTTTCACCTTGGTTCTTCAGCTTAGCAGCCCTACTTCTCCTGTGAATCTGTTTTGTTAATTCATTATTCTTCCATCAGAAGACATAAACCCTCACTATCACTCTCAAATACAACCTATTTCAGTACAACTTCTAAAACCTGGCTTTATGAAGGGAGCTGTGTTGAATAAAAAAAAACACAACATTACAACTGAATGTCTTCAACAGCCAAAAGTGGACAATTAGAAATTCTAACACTTAAAACAGGAGGTGCTTAAATGTTTAAAACCACTGGATAAATTTAAATTCCTTGATAACTATCAGGGACAAGTATCTAAAGGGGGAGAATAATCAATCTCATTAATTGTTGTCTGGTTTTAATCTTATTTGTTTGAGTTTATATTTAACCACAACTGATGGCAATTCCACCAATATTTCTGCACCCAACCCAGAGGCAAGACTACAATTTTCTTTCAAAAAGTGTGGTATTTAGTTTAGTTTAAAATGAATCCAGTTTTAACTATTTAATTTTTCTGTATTTTGCTGTAGATCTACATTTGATAGGAAAGGCACAAGACTGAAACGGGATGGATTGATTTTATCTTAATTCAGGCTGGTTGTTCTTTTGCTCTTCCACCTTTCAAGATAGGCTACTGGGCAATGCAATATGTCCTTGACCCTTTAAGAAGTCAGGTGACGCAATGGGCCTTGTTTCTTTCATTAGAAATAGGTAGTGTTAGATGATTAGACGAGTGATCATGGACCCGAGATTAATGACCTGAAGACATAGCTTTATGGCAGAAAGGGACTCTTGCAAATTTCTACAGGTGTACTATTTATTCTTGTAACTAATAGTAATTTTTATGTCTTTATGTTTTGCATTGTAATGCTGCTGCAAAACCACAAATTTCATGACATACATCAGTGATAATAAATCTGATTCTGAAATTCAGTTCTTTACAAAATTTGGAATTAAAAAATCAGTATCAAGAATAGCAACTATGACAATATTGGATTGTCAATAAAGTTTGTTTAATTCACTAATGTCCAATAGGGTAGGCATCTGCCATCCTTGTTTAGGTTAGTTTATATGTGACTCCAGGTCCACAGTAATGTATTTGATTCCTAATAGTTACTGTCCTGTTGCTCCCAACTGCAACAGCAAACTAAAATGAGAAGAAAACCAGATAGACTATCTGGCATCGGTTTGAATGATGATAAGCCCAAGGTAATAGTGAGAGAAACAAGGCAAGAGGAAAACACACCTGTCAATGTCCTCACCAATCTGTCTATCACAGATGCGACAGTCCCATTGGTGAGAGTACCACTGCAATTGTTGTTGAGCTATCCTGTCTTCATAAAGAAACCCTCTACTGTGTTGTGGGGTTCAAACATGGGACAAATGGCCTCAGGATTTCATCTCACATTCACCTGTAACATCATGGCCTGGCATTTTCCTTACTCTAATATTGGTATTGTGCATTAATGCATCTATGACAGAAGGATTACCAAGGACTTCTTCATTTACATTTTTCTCTTATGTTGCTTTCTCTTACTATTGCAGCCCATATGTCTTGTTCATCTCTGCATCAGATGGACCAACAATTTTATTGTCTGCTTCAATAAGGAATGTAAAAGGGCAGCACAAAGTATAACATAAAATGAGGTACCAGCCCGGTGAAACAACATCACAATACAACATGTATGTTTAATGACAACCTTCCCTTTACAGACAGAACAATTCCAATAACAATTGGGTAGCATCAAAGTTCTACTATAAACACAAAAAGCTAGGTCAGATTCAGAGTTATTGACCTGAAATGTTAACTCTGTTTCTCTCTCCACAGATGCTACCTAACTTGATGAGTATTTCGATGTGTTCTGTTTTTATCTCAGAGATCCAGCATCTATAGTTTTTGCTTTTCAGAGTCAAAGCTCTGTTCTCCTGCCATATTCAGCTGTAAGTCATCACAGAAAAACAATCAACTGGCAGGAGGAGGAACTTCAATACACAAGAGCATTCTCAATTATGGCGGAGTACAGCACCTGAATGCTAAAGACTTTTGCAACCATCATCAGCATTTCAACCTCTGTCTGAGATCCCCACCCTCTTCAGCCAAATGGATCCATTCCGCATTGTATCATGAAATAGCTGAGTGCACAGGTATAGCAAAGACTATAGGCCCTGACAACATCCTGCCACAATGTGAAAGGCCTTTCCTCCAGAATTGGTTGCACATTCTGCAAAGGTTCCAGGACAGCTGCAACACTGGCATCCACCCAATAAAGTGAAAAATTGTCCATTGTCTTGTATACAAAAAAAACAGGATAAATCTGATCCAGCTAATTTCCACAACTTTTGTCTTCTTGCAATCATCAGTGAAATGATGGAAGGTCTTGTCAACTGTGCTGTCAGATGGCACTTTCTCACCAATAACCTGCTCACTGATGCTCAGTTTTTATTACACTAGGATCACTCAGCTCCAGATCGATTCACTTAGGTTTCACTGTCCGTCAACTGCAATTGAACTGCCGCAAATCTCAACAACGCTGTTTAAACCCACAACTTCTACCACCTTGAAGGACAAGGACGGCGGGCATATAGGAATGCTACCACCTGCATGTCTTTGTCCAAGCCATAATCTATCTTGATTTGGAAATATATTGCCATTCTTTCATCACTGCTATGTCATATTTTTGAAACTCCCTATCTAACAGCACTGTGGAGGTACCTTCACCACAAGAACTAAATCAGTTCAAGAAATTACTTACCCACCACCATCTCAAGAGAAGTTAAAGATGGACAATGAATATTGGACTTACAAGCGGTGTCCATGTCCTCTAATACACTATATTTAATATGAGTTAAGAAAGATCGTTGTTATTATAAGTCTTTCACCCTTTTAAGGATGGTGTCATATGATTAATTGTTCCCTGGGTTATAACAATATTTATGAAAAGTTCCAGAGTCATCCTGTGATGAAAGAAACCTCACACTCTCATGTGTAAATTCTGTGCATTTTGCAAAGAACTTCACTAAACCCATTTAAAATTCACACTTACATATAGCAAAATAAGTGACTGCCAAGTTAAACCACATTTCTTTGCAGCACTTCAAGCTATTACTGTGTGAGCTCTGCAGTGGCCTGTGATATTCCATAATCTATAGAATAATATGTTGATGTATCTAATTTGTAACTGTTGACTGTTACCTGCACAGCATTGTGAACTTTCACTACAAATTGAAATGTTAACTCTGATCCTCTCACCACAGATGCTGCCTGAACTACAGAGTCTTCCCAAGATTTTCTTATTTTAATCCATGATAGTGGACTTACTAAAGAAGGTGAAATGTATGTTCTCCCAACTGTGTGAACCAAACCAGATTGTAAAACCAGCAAAATATGCCAGTTTAATATCTGCCTTTTGCTGTGTTGCTTATGTACTGAAAATATGTTGTTGCTATTTATGGAGTTACCTGATTTGTATATTTGTATCTCCATGTATAAAAAATAAGCTTCATAACATCAGCTTCAAAGTGTTCACAGACAAGTTGATTGATCAGTCAGGTCTGTCACTGGGGGCTGGGATTCTCCTCTTTTGTCTCTAGATAGCCTTATAAGCAGATTCTCTAAAGCACAAGATAACTCAGACAGACATGGACCAGGAGACTTATTGGATGCTTGTTGGTAAGTTGCCAAGTATTTGAGATAAATTTAAATGAGTAGTAGCTCTGCTTGCACTTGGGATTGCAAGGGAGGTTCTACTAAAATTGCCTGTTGCCAGTCTGCATCTGAGCTCTGAGGGATTTGCTGCAAGTCTCTCTGTGATTGTCTCAGCATTTTACATCAGGAAAACAGAATCACTACTTATTTGGGTCTCTGAATACTTTGGTCTGGGATTGCTTTACCATGGTTATAGGTTTCTTGTGCAGTTGAGACATCTGGCTGACAAAATAAAATATTCTCTTGCGATTTCCTTTCACAACTATCAGGTCTATCGTGAAGTAACATGCAATTGTCTCAATGGTGGAAAGACTAAAACTGGGACCAATCATTCTACCATTTGTTATTTTGTCATTTTTGAAATATAGAAGAGAAACAATTAAAAATAATTAACATTCTTTAATGTTTAATACATTAAGATACCTCAGAATATTATAGTTCAACAGATTCGGTAGCAAATATTGATGCAACTTATTTATGAAATAGAATAAATTTCAGATAACTAGTGATCAAGAAGCAAAATTCTGTAAATGCTGGAAATTGGAAATAAAAACGAAAGGTGCTGGAAATAGTCAGCAGGTCAGCCAGCATTTGTGGGGAGGTAAATAGTTATGTTGACGACTCTTCATCAGAACTGGAAAAGCAAGAAAACCAGTGTGTTTTACATTGTAGAGAGGGGAAGGGTGAAGAGAACAATGGGAATGCCCGTGATAGGATGAGGATCAAGGTTGTCCAGATAACACAATGCTTTCTTAAGGCTACTTAATGGGGACAATTAAAAAAAGAAAGGCAGAATATTTTATCTCAGATTTCAATGACTTCTTTGTTCTGGATCACATGGTTCCAGCATGCTCTTTTTTCTCTTTCTCTAACTGCTCTTATTCAAACCTTTATTGTCCTCTCTCAGCTGACACTATCATCACTTGTGTCATTCAGTGTCTTTTGGCCCCCATTCTATCGCAGGCACTCATTTTGTTCTCCCCACCCCTCCCCCTTCTCCACAATATGCAACATGTTCAATTTCTAACTTTTCTCATTTCTGATGAAAGGTCATTGATTGGAAACATTAACTCTGATTTTCTCTGCACAGATGCTGCCCGACCTGTTGAGTATTTCCAGCATTCTCTGCTTTCTAAACCCTAGATTTATATTCTAAGTCTCATCCATTTTTAATGCCCTTAAACCAATGGGTCAAATCAAGCCACTTTTGAAGGGAACCACTGCCTGTCCTCCTTCTGATTTTCAATGCATCTTCAACATTGTTTGTAGTCAGAAATGCACTGAAGGTCAATGGTGTTGCACCTATCCCCACTCTACTACTGAGACATCATCCCAGGTTGAGGAACCAGATTCAATTTTCCAGCCCACCATCTGTATACCAGCCATGGTAGGCATACAAGCAACAATTCCATTATCTGCAATAAGATTTGTGACCTTAGTTTAAAAAAACATTTCAGGTTAAGTATTTTTTTAATTTCATTGTAAAATCGATGCCTTTTTGAAAAGAAATGAGATAATAAAATATATTTTTAACCAAATATATTTTTATTTTCGGTTGGTTTAAAATTTTTCTAATGATTTAAAACTACTTTGACTGTCTTTCTGATTATCAAAGACATTTATTAACAGTGAAAGGCAACAAGTTGTTAAAAGGTGTCAGGATTGCACGAGGTGCAGGGATACAGGTTCCACTCCCTGAGGCCTGATGGTCAACCAGAATTCAGTCTGCCTTGCAGAAAGGCCGCAGACTAGAGTCGTCCAGCACGGCCCATCCTTGTTACTTCACTTGGCAATAGTGGCAGCAGGATTGGTAAGTGTGGTTGGCTTGTTGAATCAAGCATGATCCAGTTTAATATTTTACTGATGTATCAGTATTAGCCACACAGATTTAAAAAGAGCATTTTGAAGGATACAGGATCATTTTGCCTCTGGTGCATTTCAAATCATCTTAGTGAGATAGATGTCGGATTCTATTGTACTTTTTCAATTAACCAAATATTCACACATTATTGCAAATCTCACAGGTATAAGAATTTTTTTAATTTTAAAATTACAGTTCAAAATTGACAGGGAAGCAATCATCTGATGCTTCACATTGGGACTTCATACTACCCACAGGTTTGAAATGACCTCCCCTGTTGGACACAGATACAGAGAAAGTAATGAAAGAGTATTGCAGATGATTGAAAATCTAATTGGTTGTGTGCACTTAAAAGGGACATCATAGAAGTAACACATTCATCCAATACTTCCAAAGGCTGAAGGTATCTTTCCTTCTTTAAACATCATCCTTTTCAGAAAACAAGTATTGGCAAGTGTAAAGAATTCTACTTAATCTTAATTCAACAGATCCTCATATTCCAAACCTAAAGATGTTGACCAATTGAAAGTTTATTATTTAGTCAACTAATACTTCGGAAATGATTACAGTCTTAAAACAAAATCATATAACTTGGTCACTTGTCGAGCTGAAGTGACCATGTTTGACTTAAGAACATGTGAATAAGATAAGATAAGATACCTTTATTAGTCACATGTACTTTGAAACACATAGTGAAATACATCTTTTTGCGTAGTGTTCTGGGGGCAGCCCACAAGTGTCGCCACGTTTCTGGCGCCAACATAGCATGCCCACAACTTCCTAACCTGTAGGTCTTTGGAATGTGGGAGGAAACTGGAGCACCCAGAGGAAACCCACGCAGACACGGGGAGAATGTGCAAACTCCTTACAGACAGTGGCCGGATTTGAACCCGGGTCGCTGGTGCTGTAAAGCATTACGCTAACCGTTACACTACGGTGCCTGCCTCACTACCTTACACTGCTTGGTAACTCCCTGCAGAAACAAAGCTGAAAGCAGGATTGTCATGAAGTAACAATGCTATATTCAAGTATCCTGCACCTTCTCAAACTCGCTTTGACCCTAAGCTCTTCAATGCTTGAAATATGTTATGATTTGTTAATAACTGCATCATCACTGCAGCATTCCACTGGATAGTAGACAAATAAATACAGAGCTGAGAATTTGCTGTGAGAAGACTATGTTGACCTTCGTTTTTATCCCCCTCCTACACTCCACAAGCTTTCAAAACAAAAAGGAGCAGGAACTCATCAACTTCTGCGCTTTCTATCATTAAGACAATGGCCGATCTGATTATAAACTCAACCTGTGTTCTCAGCTACCTACAATAATCAAAGACCTCACCCACCCAGGACATTCTCTCTTCTCTCCTCTTCCATCGGGTAGAAGATACAGGAGCCTGAGGGCATATACCACCAGACTTGACAGCTTCCACCCCACTGTGATAAGACTATTGAATGGTTCCTTTATACGAGATGGACTATGACCTCACGATCTACCTTGTTGTGACCTTGCACCTTATTGCACAGCACTTGCTCTGTAACTGTGAAACTTTACTCTGTACTGTTACTGTTTTTACCTGTACTACATCAATGCACTTTGTACTAACTCATTGCAACTGTACTGTGTAGTGAATTGACCTGTACAACCGGTTTGTAAGACAAGCTTTTCACTGTACCACAGTACAAGTGACAATAATAAACCAATACCAATACCAATAACCATCGATCGCTTTCACTTGTTCAGGTGTCTGACTCTGAGTGTCTGATGAGCTCTTCTGGATTGGGCAGAACTGTTTCAAGACATGTGTATAACAATTTTGTATAGAGAGTCTGGTTTAGAATCCAAACCACTTCTAAAGAAAACTCCCAAGAGAAAAATCACAGCATTTCCACTTTTCGTAATGAAGCACTGATCCTTTTAGTCATGTTTAGAGCATAATGACCAGAGCTCTTGCTGCTCCCTCCTCATCCTCAGACAACTTCATCCTTATTTCTCCCTCACTGCCACCTCACTACTCTGTCAGCATCCCTTCACTGCTCTCTTTGTGCCTCTTTGCTGCTGCCCCGTCACGTCATCCCTGCTCCCTCCACACCCCCTCGCTGCCTCACCGTCCTTCCTTGCTGCTCTCTCACCACCCCTTCATTGCACACTCACTGCGCCCTCACCACCCCTTTATTGCACACTCACTGCTCTCTCACCACCCCTTCATTGCACACTCACTGCTCCCTCACCACCCCTTCACTGCCTCACCCTCTCTTTGCTGCTCCCTCATTGCCCGCTCACATCTTCCAATCCACTTGGCACATCTCCACAGCCCCTTTTCACCTTACCAACAATCTCAAAATCTCCCCTGTTCTTCCTAAAGGCAACAGAATCTCCCTCTGATTGGTGAGGAGAAAGGGTTCTTATTTGGTATTGGTTTATTATTGTCACATGTACAAGATACAGCGAAAACCTTTTATTTTGCATACTATCCAAACAGATCATGCCATACATTGAGGTAGTAAAGAGAAAATAGAATGCAGAATATCCTGTTGCAGTTACAGAGAAAGTGCAGTACCGGCAGACAAATAAGTGCAAGGGCCGTGATGAGGTAGATAGGGAGGTCAAGAATTCAAGAGTTCATCAAATTGTCCAATTAAAAACCTGCAGTCACTAACACCTTGAGGAGACCTGAGGCAAAGAGAACGCTGTGTTTCATCTTACTGCAGCCACCCCCCTAGTTCAGCATTGAATGACAACCCATTCTTTAACAAACATCACTGTTGGGAAGCCAACATAGCAAGCATTAGGACCACAGCGCCAACAGCAAACCTCATGGGACAGAAGCAAACCTCGTAGGGCAGGTGGAGCCACCAGAGTGGCGAATGGGACAGGAGACCGGATGGAACAGGAGCAAGCCATGTGAGTGTGGTGTTTATGGTGAAGGTAGTAAGTGAGGGCATGCTTGTTGGATGCATCTTGTATCCCAGATGTTTTGTATCATGGTTCCAAAGGATCCTTAATTATCTCTCCCACTAAAAGCTTTGAATCAGTTTATATGGTGCTCGGAAAGTTTTACAAAATGAAAGTCCACCAGTCCAAGGTTTCTTTCTATAATGGTTACTTCAGTCTATTTGTGCAGCACAGCTACCCTGATTCACTGCTGATCTCCATTGCTGTTTGTGTGGAGTTTGCACAGTCTCCTTGTCACTATGTGAGTTACTTCCAGGTGCTCCCGGTTTTCCTCCCACATCCTAAAGATGTGTGGGTCAGTAGATTGATAATACAGAGATGTGTGGTAGAATCGGGAGATAGTTGATGGGAATATGAAGAGAATAAAATGGGGATTAAGTGGGTTCAGTGTAAATGGGTGCTTGATGGTTAACATAGACTCAGTGGGCTGAAGGGCCTGTGTTTTCTCTCTCTATGATTCCATGGCTGTTTCTGCATTACAAAGGGAAAAGAGGTGTTCTGGAGCATAAGCAAAGAATGCTGAAAATACTCAGCAGGTCAAGTAATATCTGTGGAGAGAGAAATAGAGTCAAAGTTTTAGGTCAATATCTTTTCATCAGAACTTGAAAATAAAAAGCAGCAGATGCTGAAAACCTAAGAACAACGTAAAATGGTGGAAACACTCAGTAGATTAGGCAGACACCATGGCTCCATATTCACTGGAAATACTGCCCCAACCCTCCATTGCCCCACTCCCTACATTATCCCACTTCCCTCTTTCTCAAAGGCAAACTGTTCTTATTTTAACCTGACACAGTTTAAGGATGTAAATGACACTTGGGAGGCATAACTCAAAGCTAAGAATGTTCTGGATGTCACAGAGCAGATTCCAACAATAAGAAAGAAAAACGTGGGAAGCTAAATCAAGCAAAGTGGGACCAAGTATTGAAGAAGAGTTGTGGGTGTCCCTGTTGTCATAGTGGGCTTCAGACTGATGATGTTTGGCCAAGCTGGGGACAAGGTATTGGTGTTGGTATTGGTTTATTATTGTCACTTCTACCGAGGTACAGTGAAAAATTTGTCTTGCATACTGTTCGTACAGGTCAATTCATTACACAATGCAGTTACATTGAGTTAGTACAGTGCATTGAGGTAGTACAGGTAAACATAATAACAGTACAGAGTAAAGTGTCACAGCTACAGAGGAAGTGCAGTGCAGATAGACAATAAGGTGTGAGGTCATAACAAGGTAGATTGTGAGGTCAAGAGTCTATCTCATCATATAAGAGAACCGTTCAATAGTCTTATCACATTGGGTTAGAAGCTGTCCTTGAGCCTGGTGGTATGTGCCCTCAGGCTCCTGTATCTTCAACCTGATGGGAGAGGAGAGAAGAGAGAATGACCTGGGTGGATGGGGTCTTTAATTATGCTGGCTGCTTCATCAAGGCAACGAGAGGTTGTAGACAGAGTCCATGGAGTGGAAGCTGGTTTCCGTGTTGCTCTGGGCTACGTCCACAACTCTCTGCAGTTTCTTGCGGTCCTGGGCAGAGCAGTTGCCATACCAAGCCATGATGCATCCAGATAGGATGCTTTCTATGGTGCATCAATAAAAGTTGGTGAGTGTCAAAGGGGACATGCCAAACTTCTTTAGCCTCCTGAGGAAGTAAAGGCGCTGGTGAGCTTTCTTGGCTGTAGCGTCTACGTGGTTGGACCAGGAAAGGCTATTGGTGACGTTCACTCCTAGGAACTTGAAGCTCTCAACCCTCCCGACCTCAGCACCGTTGGTGTAGACAGGTGCATGTACACCGCCCCCAGCCTATCCAGCCTATCCAGGATCTTGAATCCCTGGCCATCGCTCTTCTTACTCTGATGTCCTTGTATGGTGTAGAAAGAGGTTCCATTTCCAACAAACCCATTGACAAATGCCTAGTATATATCTTGATCTCTAAATGAGATTGTTGTGTACTGTATAACCTCGATCACCTTTTTCAGGCAGTGGGTTCCAGACTCCAAACACCCACTTTTCCCCCCTCTCCCCTCTGATCTATCTCCTAATTATTTAAGTCTGTTTCCTTTTGATTTTGACCCCTTTATTAAGAAAAGTGTCTTCTTCTTATTTACTCCAGCTAGCCTCTTCATATACTTTTACATCATTAAATCTTCCCTTAGCCTCTGCTGTTCCGATATAACCCCCTGTAGCTTATCCAAATTTTTGTGACAGTTACAATTTTCTTCTCTCAGCAACGGCAACATCCTTGAAAATTTTCTCTGGATCCTCTCCAGTGTAATCTCATCTGTCCGGTAATGTGGTGATCTGAACCATACACAATACTCAAACTGTGGTCTTACAGTATTGGATACACTTCCAGCATAGCCTTCAAATGATAAAATACTGTAGATCGAAAGTTAGTCAGTACAAAATGCATGGCTTGAACCACCTTCATCTTTGGGAGTCGCTTGCAAAACATTCATGGGTTAGGGCTGAAACTGATGTTTCTCCGAATTGTCATACACTCGATACCGTCTCCATTGGACCATCATCATATTGTTACGAGCTCCTGTGTCCACTTCCCTCACTCCTTCACTGATGAGAGTCCAAAAATGCCCTGTCCATCTAACACTCCTTCATGTTCACATATGATTTCTGAATGGTCCATGAACCCATGAACACTACCTTGTCATTCCTCTTTTGCACCATTTATTTATTCTTGTAACTTATAGTAAATTTTAAGTCTTTATGTCTTGCCCTGTACTGCAGCCACAAAACAACAAATTTCACAATATATGTCAGTGATAATAAACCTGATTCTGATTCCAAGGAGCAGGAGTTACCTTGAGTCCCCTCCATCTTTCGTTATCCTGGATGTTGTGTACTTTCCCATCCAATGTCCATTTCTCATGATTCCAAAAAAAACCTAAAAATCTATCCATTTCAGCCTTGGAAATACACATTGACTAAGTGACAACAGTTCTTTGGGGTAGAAAATTCTAAAGGCTCTTAACATTCAGAGTGTAGAAATTTCTCTTCCTCTCAGTCCTAAATTAGTCCTGAGAATCTAACCTAAAAGTTCAAGATTCAGCCTTTACCCTGTGAAATCCTCTGAACTGTCTCCATGAGAGCTCCTATTGTTCCATACACCCAGAGAATATACTGTAGATCTTCTCAGAGAAAAGAAAACCTACCATACCAAGAATCACTCTAGAAAAGCTTTCTAACACCCACTCTAAGGCAAGGGAATCAAATCGACACCCAGTATTATAATTGTGCCAATATTTTCATATTTTCATTTCATATTTCATATTCTCCAAATGATCATAAAAATATGTCTGCCATGTTTACAGCTTGCTTCAGAAGATGAAGAGATGGATTCAGTCAAACTCAGGGATATTTATGAATGCAACCAGATTGTTTTGAAGTGCAGAAAATCATATATCCTATCTCTTAGAGAAAAGAAGCTTAATCAAACATTATTTCGCATTTTAATTGCATTGCATTTCTTACTTAATTTAAATGCAAATGTGCTTAATAAGCAATTATCAAAATCTGAAAATCACATTAATTTTGATGAAAGGCTGTGATATATGCTTTCAATCAGTAGAATGATTACACCTTGTGTGTGGAGGAGGTGTTCAATGAAGCAACACGTATTCAAAATCAAAGTTAGTTAAATTAAATTGTATTTGTTTACAAACAATGATTTTGACTGTGGCCATTCAGTAGTTCGGCATATGCTCTGCCCATCCCATAAAATTAATGTGGTAATGAACTGCAGAAAACAGCTCTGTGGTCGATCTGCAGCCAAAACTGGTCAAGCTGTTATGAGGCAGGATAACAGTCAGGGTGCTGGAAATGATTCACACTGAGCTTTTGGCTTGCCTTGAGAGGAAGGAACCAACAAAGTATCATGCCTACCAGGAAGAATGCTCATAAACAGGAATTTGGGAGCTTTCTCTTTAACTCAGAATGTGTTAATGGAGAAAACTGTGACCATGAATGAAGCTTTGGTGAAAATGAATGTGAAGGAGCTGCTCATTAAAGGCTCCTGTAAGCAAATCTGATTGAGTCCTGATGCAGGGTTTTGACCCAAAATGTCGACTATTCCTTTCCTCCAACAGATGCTGCTTGACCCACTGAGTTCCTCCAGCAGACTGTTTGTTGCTCTAACTTAGTCTGTTAGGTTCAGACTCTTTAAGTACAACTGGATAACTTAATTTTATTTACTTGCCACTGTAATAAAGTCAAACATAACATACCAATGAGCATAGACAAATGAACGATCAGTTCGACAGTGGTAGGCCCATTCTTTAATTCCTCTCCTGTGTTCATTCTGTGCTCTCGAAAGCCCAGAGCATATTTTTGGCTGGCCTCCATCAGTTGGTCTCCTGTTACCTCTGGCCAGACTGGCTAATTGCAGTCACCTGTGTCTTCTGTTGTCCTCCTTATGGGTCGCTGGTTACCTGACTGGTTCCAGCCAGTGATGTCAGATGGCTCTTGTATTGTTTACCCTCACAAGTTCAGGCACGGTAGTGTAGCGGTTAGCATAACGCTATTACAGCGCCAGTGACCTGGGTTCAATTCCGGCGGCAGTCTGTGAGGAGTTTGTACATTCTCCCCGTGTCTGCGTGGGTTTCCTCCGGCTGCTCCGGTTTCCTTCCACATTCCAAAGGCATACGGGTTAGGAAGTTGTGGGCGTGCTATGTTGGCGCTGGAAGCGTGGCAACACTTGCGGGCTGCCCCCAGAACACTCTCTGCAAAAGGTGCATTTCACTGTGTGTTTCAATGTACATGTGACTCATAAAGATATTGTATCTTCTCTTAATTTGAGCCTGTCTAGGTGTTATTTTTTTGTAAATCGGTGGAAATGGTTAATGTAAATAACCAAGACTTGGGTGAGGGTGTGTGGTGGGGTGGTGGGTGGGGATTGGGGTCAGTGTTGATGTTACTTACTGCTCCTAGGTTGTTGAATAAACATGTTGTCACCTTAAGGAAAAGTCTTCATCTTAAAGGTCAGGCAATATCTTGTCTAATTGATAGTTCTCTTCCAAGCCAGTAGGAGGTGGGACAGTGTCACAATTGGTAGAGCTGTTACCTCACAGTTCCAGCGAACCCAGATTCAATCTTAATCTCTGCTGCTGTCTGTGTGGAGTTTGCACAATCTCACTGTGTCTGTGTGCATTTCCCCCCGGTTCTCCAGTTTCCACCCAGTTCCAACACGCACAGGTCATTAGGTTAATTGACAACTGTTAACCTCCCTAACTGTAAGTGGGTGGTAGAATCTGGAGGGAGTTGATGAGAATCTGGAGGCAATAGGTTACAATCGGTAACTTAGTGGGAGAATGGGATTGTTTTCTGATCGGCTGAAATGGCCCCATTCTATGTTGTAAGGAAATATGTGTAATGGAACTGATCTTGTTGTTACTTCTTGATTTTTGGCAGATGCCATTTTTCTCTGTTAGGGTTGTGGTTGACAGTCCCATGTGGGCTCAGCAGGAATGCAAGGGACAAATAAAACTGTCAAAAGCATAAAACTCAGCCTCCTTTTTGTTCAGCATATAACAACCTTCTTCAATGCTCAGTATCACTGGACAAAAGATGACAATGGGACTGATGCTTGAATGATTCACATTCCAACGGACGGATGAAATGATTTCACTCAAAGAAAAGTTTGGATGTTGAATTTTCCAAGAGGTTGAGATGTGACCATTATCTGTAAATCTCATCAACAACCAAAGGTTCAGCAGACAGGGAAGCTAGCTGGTCCATACAAAGAAATCTTACAGAGCACGTTCATAGGTCTCTCAAGGTTGTTGTGCAGGTCCATAGGGTTGTTAAGAAGGTGTATGGTGTGTTGGCCTTCATTAGTCAGGGTATTGAGTTCAATGTTGCAACTCTATAGAACTCTGGTTATACCACACTTGGAGTATTGTGTTCAGTTCTGGTCGCCTCATTATAGGAAGGATGTGGAAGCTTTAGAGAGGGTGCAGACGAGATTTACCAGGATGCTGCCTGGATTGGAGACCATGTCTTATGAGGACAGGTTGAGTGAGCTGGGGCTTTTCTCTTTGGAAAGAAGGAGGATGAGAGGTGACTTGATAGAGGTGAACAAGATGATAAGAGGCATAGATCAAGTGGACAGTCAGAGACTTTTTCCCAGGGTGATAATGGCTAACATGAGGGGGCATAATTTCAAGGTGATTGGAGGAAGATATAAGGGGGTAAGTTTTTTACACAGAGAGTGGTGGGTGCATGGAACGTACTGCTGGCAGATGTTGTGGGGGCAGATACATTAGGGACATTTAAGAGACTCTTAGATAGCCACATGAATGATAGAGAAATGCAGGGCTATGTGGGAGGGAAGGGTCAGATAGATCATAGAGTAGGATAAAATGTCGGCACAACATTGTGGGCCGAAGGGCCTGTACAGTGCTGTAACATTCTATTTTCTATGTACTATGTTCACATCAGCTTCTATCCCACTGTTATCAGACTCTTGAATGGACCTCTCATATGCTAAAAGATGAACTCCTGAATGTTTGATCTCCCGACTTACTTTGTTGTGGTCCTTGCACTTTATTTGTCTACCTGCACTGCACTTTCTCTCTAAGTGCAACACTATAATTCTGCATTCTGTTTTTTCTTCACTAACTTGATGTAATTATGTATGGCATGATCTGTCTGGATGGCATGCAAACAAAAGTTTTTCACTGTATCTCGGTACATGTGACAACAATAAACCAATGCCAATACTGAACTGTCTCATGTAACTGAAAAGTTATGAGTGTGACAATGCAGGTTATTTTTGGAAGTTCATTGAATTTCTCTGTAAGATGTGGTTTGGGACCATTTGATTTTTACGCTTGCAAAGGAACTTCAGTTTAATCCCCTTCAGAAGGACATGCTTCACATTTCCATGCTCATAATATGCTCATGAAGAGGTCTGTGTCACAGCTTGCCGCCCCCACTCACATACTGTTTATTGAGTTGGGTGGAGAGGAAATGATTGGATTAACATGCTACAGTTTGCATAGTCCATACTATAGTTGTTGTTTGCTGCTCCCTCAAGGAATTGGAATTCAGGATAACTTCTTCTACCACCTGGAGAAGCTATAACAATCATTTATTGTAGGGCACGTAGGAGCTTTTGCCATGATAAATGTTGAAAGCTGTGCAGCCTACCTGTCTCATGTTAATTTGCATTCTGCATTAAATTGTGAAGCCAGACTAGACCATTCACAATCTTAAATAAAAGCCAAAAGCATATTAGAAATGTTCAGCAGGTCAGGCAACATCTTTGGAAAGAGAAACAGAGTTAACATTTCAGGACAAAGAACCGAGATTTGCATTCACATGCTTGATGTGATATTTGACTCTTCGATAAACTGCTGAATTACTCGCTCCATTTCTAACATTCACCACTTACGCTGCCATAATTTCACCCATTCTAAACCTGCCTCATCAAATCAATTTTTATTTTCTACCTTTTGGCTTGACTATTTCAATGCTCTGTCAGCTGGTATCCTATCTTCCACCCTAAATAAACTCTGATGTCTAGGTCCCAGCTTGCTCCATGTCATGTTCACCCATTGACCTGCACCTGTTGATCTTTGCTGCCACCCAGTCCAACAATGACAAACATAAAACCCTCTCAATTCCAAGTGTCATGTGGCCTTGCTGCTCCCTATCTTGGTATCCCGATCCCCCTCATTTTCTTATGCCATCTTTACAGTCTTCCAAATCACGCCTTGTTGCATATCCCTGATTCTAAACATAACATGATAGACCTTTATGCTTTCAGCTATGTTAGCAAAATCCTGGATTCTCTCCATAAACTTGCTCACCTTTGTTGATTTCTCTCTTCTATTAAGATGTTGCTTCACGTCTTCGCATATTGTGGTCGTGCTATGGTTAAGTTGGTGGGTGTGACTTCAAATCCCACCATGACAGCTGGAGAATTTAAATTTGCAATTAAGATAAAACTAGCATCAGTAGCAATGACTATAAAGTAACCAGATTATCATAAAAACCCATCTGCTTCACTAATGTCCTTAAGGAATGAAATCTTCTGTCCCTGCCTGATCTGCCCTATATGCAACTCCAGAACCTCAGTAATTTCGTCAACTCCCAGCTGCCCCTGAAATAGCTTAGGCAAGCTACTCACTACAAGATAATTACATAATAATTATCGTTTGAAGGCTCTTTGAACTGAAACATTAACTCTGTTGCTCTTACCACAGATGCTGCATGACCTGATGTGTGTTTCCAGCATTTAGAGTCATAGAGTCATGCAGCATTGTTTTAATTAGACAAAACGCGCTGGTCTTGCCAGTGACACTCACATCCTGGGGATGAAATGACTGAACGTTCGGGCAACTGCCCTGAGATCTTCATTTATTAAAGATATTTTCAATGCTTTTGGCCTTAGGATGTTTTATTAGATTATAAGTGCAAATGGTCAATGCATTTATTGTTTCAAACTACATGCAACATGATTGAATTCTTGTTGAGGTCATTCTGCTGGTTGAATCATCTGTTTCCTCAGGCAGCAAGCCTATATCACCTGGTATTCCCAAACATTCACCCCTCCAAACAATGGCCAGGCCTGAGTTTGCTTAGCTCACATTCATCGAGAACAAATATTGCTTCTTGTAGGTGACTAGAAGCAATTTACAATGATGGTGATTAGGCATTCCTTAACAGAAAGTGACGTAGTTGCATCCTCTTGAGAAGTTGATTCTAGATTCCCTGCACATCATTGAATTTTTTTTCAATTTATTCGCAGAACATGCTGTAATTGACAATGACCATATTTATAGTGAATGTCTAATTGCCCTTGAACTGGGTGGCCTCCTCGGTCATTTAGGAGAGTAGATAGGACTCAACCACATTGCTTTGAGTATGGAGTCACATGTAAGCTAGACTGAGTTATGTAGAGCAGATTTTCATCTTTGCATGACATTAATGAACCAGATGTTTATTTTAACATGGAAATCTAGTAGTCTCATGATCACCCATCTGATACCACTTCCTGCATTGCAGATTTACTTATCAAACTGAATTGAAATTTCCCAGCCTACAGAGTGGTCAAATTCATGTTCATTGTCATAGGCAAACATACCCAGAGTCTAAACACCATGAAAATTAGCTTTTTGCAGCAGCAGAACTATACAGTGTGGGATTTGAACTCATGAAATGACATACAAACCAGAATGGGGTAAACTTGGCATAAAGTGACATGAATGAATTAGATGAGGATTTTGTTGGAAATCTGATTGTTTCACAATGCTGGATCTTGCTCACCCATAGCCAGCAGAACTATTGAGTCTATCAGTGGAACACTAGTCTGCTGAAGAGAGGGTAAATTGTACTCTGTATCTGGCCTTAAGCTTTAACCTGGTAGTTCCGGCAATCGATTGGTGATTAATTTAGTTAAGTGGGTCGGATAATCCTGTGGAAAAAGATTGTTATTCATATATTTTCTTTATATTTTGATCATTTAAATCAACTTACAGTAAGTAGGTCTTGACTTTCAGCAACAATGAAAAAAAAGATCAAAAACCTTTGATCTCTAGCAAACTGTGGAAGTCTGTCAGATCTTCTGTGGGGCAGTGAGGCCTAGTAAAGACAGCAAATGAGGCTCAGTTGATGCTGAAGCCTCTCTACATCTTGTCACTCTACTCCAGGTCTAAGAGGCTGGGATACTTGGACCCATGGAGCCTTAGCAGGTTTAGTATGGGCATGCAATGGGAGAGAGTCTGGACGATGGACTTAATCAAGCAGGATTCAATTCATGGTCATCACTACCATTGTTCTTTATTTATTGGATATTTATTTAGCTGAGAATTAAAATTCTCCAGCTACAATGGTGAGATAGGTTACCTGATCATTAGTCCAACCTTCTGAGTTACTGGTCCAACAATGTAACCATAATGATACCATAACACCTTATCCCAGCTGAGGACCGTGCACTCCTCAGCAAGCTGCATCACACACTTCTCATGATATTATGGTTACCTGTTCAGTGTTGATGTATTTCTGGAGCACCAGTTTCTAACACCTAGCTTAGGCAAGTTAATAAACCTTTTTCCTCCAACCTTAATATTGTTATGAGTAATTAAAGTATTCAAAGAAATGGGAAAAAAGGACTTAACCTGATCCTATGATTTGCATCCAGATTATTCTTGGCATTAGATTAAACCCTAGTGGGTTAAGTAGTAGAGATCCCTGGTCAATCCTGGTGGATTTTCAGCAATTTTTAGGCAAAATAAGCATCCAGCACCTGGCATTTTGGGTTACTTAGACCAAGAGTTTGACCAAAAGGCATCTGCAATATATAGCCCACTACAAATTTAAACATGCTAGATTCTCACACTAGGGGAAACATCCTCTCCACATTTTGTCCTGTTAAGACCTCTTAACATGTCTCACTCATCTAAACTCCAGCAGCTGCAGGTCCATCTGTGTAACCTTTCGTCACAAGACAATCTATCCATTCCCGGTGTTAGTTTAGTAAGCCTCCTGTGAACTACTTCCAATGCATTAACATCCTTCCTTAACTAAGGAGACGAACACTGCACAAACGATCCTGGAGAATACTGAGCAGACAAAAGGACCTGAATGGCCTCCTCTTCCTTCTATTCCTTAGGATTTTATGTTCGGTTTGTCTCTTCACTCAGCATTTTACTGTAGATTGTAAACAGCCAAAGCCTCAGTATTCATCCAATACACACCCCAGTACTATTAGTTAGCCTGACCGATAACAATCCCTTTCAATCATCTCTCTAAAATTTTACCCGCAACTCTGTGTGCCCTGATATTCTGTAGTAACTTTTCACAGGGCACCTGATTGAATGCTATTTGGAAATCCAAATATGTCCCATCTACTGGGTTCTTCTTATTGACTGTGTCAGCTATATCTTCAAAAATGATTTGTGAATACAGCCATATTGATTCTGGAGGGCTTCCAATTCATTATTAGTTGCTTAACTCTATAGAGAAACCATGGTTAGCTCCAAAATTTCTTACAGAGCTGGAGCTATGTCCATGGAGACTGAAGGTTCTCAATTACTAGAGATTTTTGCCACTGGATTTGACAGAAGCTTGTGATAGAGGATCTTGCATTTACTAGTATTGTTTTGGTATCTACTTTTGTGCAAATTCTTGCTCATACTGTAGGGTGAAAAAACCCTAGATTTCGCATAAGAACTGACAATTTTACATGCTCCTATTATGATAGCTGTGCACCCGTCCAACTAACTAAAATCCTGAAAGAATGTCTCTACATTCTTGGATAGGACTTATATTGGCAGCAAGGCCATTTCTTGATCCCAAGGCAATACGCTATTGCTTGAAGTCCATAATGAACAACAGTCATCTACCAGTACACTTGCCTCCCACATCATGTTAGGAAATAGGAGTAAAATGACGGTAACTGAGAGAGGCAATCCATTTGCACATTAAAACACATCGAACAATTAATTTCCCCTCGTGAGGATAGTTTTTACTGAAAGTTACAATAAGTCTTTAACTGATGATAGGGTGAAGTAAGAGGACAATTGTGGATGTTAATGAGTAATTGTTTCACGAATCATCTGTCTGCACCTGTGCTTCTATCATTTTCTCTACTTTATAACGTTATTACAGCGCCAGCGACCTGGGTTCAATTCCGGCTGCTTTTTGTAAGGAGTTTGTATGTTCTCCCCGTGACTGCGTGGGTTTCCTCCTGGTGATCCAGTCTCCTCTCACATTCCAAAGACGTACGGGTTGGGAGTTGCGGGCATGCTATGTTGGCGCTGGAAGCGTGGCGACACTTGTGGGCTTCCCCCAGAACATTCTATTTAAAGATGCATTTCACTGTGTGATTCGATGTACATGTGACTAATAAAGAAATCTTATCACATCAAATGTGTTTCTGTAACATGAGCTTCCCCTTCAATTTACTGCATGCTTATTTGTTTTTCCATTCTGAAGTTATGCAGCATGTTGGCAACCATGCATATTTTTGATATCTGGCTGGACTCCAAAGAGGCCCAAATGAAGCAAATATTGGAATCATTCTTTTAGCATTCTAATGGTGTGTAATTAGAGTTGAGCCTTATTGAATTCCAATTGTTTGAGATGTTCTCTATGGGATTATAAACCATGATAATAAACCAGAGCTTTACTCTCTCAGTAACCATCCATCCAAATTAAGTCATCCTTCAAATAGTACAAATAATACAAGCATCACATCCTGCTCTACGATGAATGAATGATGATTTTTTTTTCCAATATAAAGGCCAATGACTTCAATTATGGTGCTTCAATGGTGAGAGATCACCTGACTTTTAATTGAATGTAGGGCCTTATTGGTATTTTCAGAAAGCTATTCATTCATGAGGTGGCAACATTGCTGGCACGCCCAGCATTTATTGTCCATTCTTAACAGCTTCCTCACCTACACCATTACAGAGGGCATTTATGGTCCAGAGTCACATATAAGCCAGACCTAGTAAGGATAGTGGGTATCCTTCTGTGTACAAATATACAAGTAAATTCAAAAACTTTAATTGCAGTCTATTAACTTCATTGTCATCATTTCTGATACTAGATTTTTATTTCAATTTATATCACTTATATCTGAAATTAAATTCCCCCGTTGTCTTGGTGGAATTCAAGCTCTGATCCAATAGTCCTGGTCTCTCAACACTATGCCAGTGCTTGATCATTCTGCAACAGTGCTAAGGTGATAGTTGAATTGATATAGGAAACTTTTTTAAGTTTACTGATTCCTTGTATTCATCTCTGAGCTCTTGGCAAGCCTGTTGTCCAAACAGAGCTCTGCACTTTGACCAACTGTTACCAGCAATTCACAAATGAAGTGGGGTAATTGAGGTCTTATTAGTGGTGTGAGGTCTTGGAATAAGTCCCCATAACTGCAGCTTTAATATAAACCCCACTCCATTACACAATATAAATGTACACAAAATTAATAACTCAGAATATTACAATAAGGTAGCAGTGCCATATAAATCACACAGCAAGATGGATAATCTGGGGTTAGCATCTAATTCCACAAACCCAGTTGCTTTCAGTGAGGTTCTCCTGGTGACAAGGAATTTCACAACACTTGAATATTATTGACTGTATCTTGGCTTGAGATTTAGCACCTGATGATCTGACCTGGTGCCACTGAAGATTACAGGCAGGAGGTAGAATATTTTGTCATTGGCTTTAGTGAAGAAAATGTAACTGATTATTCCCAATGAGTGCTTCCCAATGCTGAGAAGCAGAAATTCAACAGGATGTTGTACAAATATAGTTCTGAAAATCATGCCTCATTGCACATCACAGTACTGTAAGTTTTCTGTTACATTCATTGACTAACATCAGTCTGAAGTTGCTGATCATCAAAAAATAATTACTGAAGAGGAAACAAACTTGATTTATATCATTTTCCAAGCAACTGCTGAGTTATTTTTGATTCATTGGTATTTTCTACAAAGCAGATGGATTGTGTTTTGCCCAGGTCTAATGTTGACCTTCTAAAGGATCCTTTTGGCTTGACAGACCTTTCAGAGAAGGTCTGCTCCCAATATCTTTGCAGCCATGCTGTGACACCCATCACACAAACCAGATCAGTTTGTGACTGGCGAGCAGGTGTCAAGTAGTATAAACAGAAATGGTAACCCCAGCCTGCCTGAGAGCTGAAAGACTGCTCGCCATTGTCAAAGGCCTGTTCCACTTGCTGTAAGTATCTTTAAAGCTCAGGGATGTTTAGAAACAGATGAAATGCATTGAAATAATTGAAAAGTATTACTAAAAAGAAATAAATGTATTTAGTAACACTTTACCTCATGTAAATTAATTAATAACATTTATATTAATTAATCTAAAGAAAACAAACATCAAACTGCTTAACTTCACCTACATTCTGATGAAGGCTCGTGATTCCATTCAACTGAACGTGTGCTCTGAGTACACAAGCTGTGGGTGGTGTAAAGCTGAGGTCAGTGTGATCAGGAGCCGCCACTGGAGTCAGTCCAGAAGGGGAAGCAAGTGTTCATTTAAGCCGTCGTCTGACTCATTTCAGAGGTGCAAGCCCAGAGCACCCAGAAGGTGTTGGCAGTCTTGAAGTGCATAAAGGTGGATAGATCCCCAGAGATTACTTTGGCTCTGGCAGAAATTTTTGTATCTTTGTTAGCCACAGGTAAGGTACCAGAAGACTGGAGGATGGTTGAAGTTGTGCCTTTATTTAAGAAGGGTAGCAAGGACAATGCAGGGAACTACAGGCTGGTGAGCCTTACATTAGTGGTGGGAAAGTTACTGGAAGGGATTCTGAGGGACAGGATTTACTTGCATTTGGAAAGGCAAGGACTGATTCGGCATAGTGAGCACGGCTTTGTTTATGGAAGATCATGTCTCACAAACTTAATTGAGTTCCTTGAGGAGGTGACCAAGAGGATTGATGAGGGCAGGGCGGTGGACGTTGTCTACATGGACTTTACCAAGGCTATAGGCAAGGTTCCACATGGCAGGCATGTCCTAAAGGTTAGAATATGTGGGATCCCAGGTGAGATAACAAATTGGGTACAAAATTGACTCAGTGATTGGAGATAGAGGGTGGCAGTGGAGGGTTCCTTTCCAGATTGGAGACCAGTAACCAGTGATGTGCAGCAGGGATCGGTGCTGCATCCTTCATTGTTCAGCGTATATCTTAATGATTTGGCAGAGAACGTTGGTGCCATGATTAGTAAGTTTACAGATGACAACAAAATTGGTGGTGTGGTAGACAGTGAAGAAGGTTGCCTACAGTTACAACAGGATCTAGATCGACTGGGAAAATGGGCAAAGGAATGGTTGATGGAATTTAAAGCAGATGAGTGCAAAATCATGCATTTTGGGAGTTAAACCAAGCCAGGATATAACCAGTGAATGGAAGGACCCTGGGGAGTGTTATCAAACAGTGAAGACCTCAGGGTACAAGTACATAGTTTCCCGAAAGTGATGACACAGGTAGACAGAGTGGTGAAGAAGGTGCATGGTATGCTTTCCTTCATTGGCTACGGCATTGATTATAGGAGTCAGGCTGTCATATTACAGTTGTACCAATCATTGGTTCAGCTGCACTTGGAGTATTGTGGTCGTTGTGCTATAGGAAGGATGTGACTAAAGATGTGATTGGAGAGGGTCCAGAAAGGATTCATAGAACTGTTGACTGCACTTGAGGGCTTGAGTTATAAGGTGAAATTGGATAGAGTGGGGCTATTTTTCCCTGGAGTGAAGGAGGTAGAGAGGTGATTTTATAGAGGTTTATCAAATTATGAGGGGCATAAGATGTGGTAGATGGTCACAGTCTTTTTCCCAGCATAGGGAAGTCCAAAACTAGAGGACATAGGTTTAAGGTGAGAGGAGAAAGACCTGGAGATCTGAGGGGCAAGTTTTTTACACAGAGAGTGGTGGATGTCTGGAACAAGCTGTCAGAAGAAGTGGGGAGGTGGTACAATTACAACAGTTAAATGACATTTGGACAGGTACATGGATAGGAAGGGTTCTGAGGGAGATGGGCCAAATGCAAGCAAATGGGATTAGCATAGATAGGCATTTTGGTTGGCATGGATGAATTCGGCCATAAGGCCTTTTTCCGTGCTGTGAAACTCCATGAATCTATGAAACACATTGACACACACATACTGCAGCTAGCCTATGGAACCACCAACTAAAATTAAGCTCCTCTGACCCAATGGGAACACTGTTTTGCACCCCAGAACAGAAAATAGCCATACATTTTTTTTCTAAAATAGTCCCAGTAGTAGTTATGGGAGCAATGAGTGCTGGTATATTCAGAGTAAAAGTTCATTAATGGAACATGCATATATAGTTAATCTCTGGGCTTTGCACTCCATTTCCTAAATTAGGTTATATTTACTTCAATGGAGCTGAACTTTGGAGTTGCAAACAATGCACAATAACTATTATGTATGGGCGATTAGCACAGAAGATCGAATATGAATTTCTACCAACAATGCCCAGAGAACCTTTGCTTGCATCTGAACATAACAAGCCTCCTTGGGTAAACAATGGAATGGAATGAAAGGAATGGAACACTACAGACCAGTTCTTGCACTACTATGGGCTTTCCTTTGATTGTGTCTTTGCTTTTTTTTGCTCTAAGGTCTTGCTTTTGCACAATCTTTTTTTCACTGTGTGGTATAACTGTACGTATAATTTATATTCTGTGTGTTATCTACACGCCTGTGATGCTGCTGCAAGCAGGTTTTTCATTTTACCTGTCCCTCACTGTACTTGCGCACATGACAATAAACTCGACTTGACTTAACTTCTTTCTTATAAAGGTGAATGGGTGATATAATCTGGATCATATTGGAATAATAAATATCCTTAACTACTTAATAAAGCAACAAAAAATGTATTCATTGGTCATATCAAAGTTTGATATAAAGATGTCTTCAATAAATTATATAACGTTAAACAAAGTACTGAGATTACATCAAGAAAAAACAAAGAATTTATATTAAAAATGAAAATTTAAAAAATCAAATGCTGGAAATCTAAAATCAAAACAGAAAATGCTGGAAATTCTCAGCAGGTCAGGCAGCATCTGTGGAAAGAAAAATTGATTTCATATGTAAATTTACCTGATTTCATCAGGTAAATTTATGCCTATTCAGTTATCACCTCAATCAAATGAAACTGACAGCTTGATGAATGACAAACTTCAGATCTCATTAAAACTTCATGAATGACAAAATTTCAGTTTATATTCACAGACCTGCATGTGAACAAGTATCAAGAGTAAGTTATTATTTTTGCATATTTTGCTTTAAAACTCATGAATGATTAATGCAGTTCAAATGGTTAATTGGATTAGGTAGCCTTGGCCATGATGCTTGCACGAAACAGTGGTGGAATACAAATTAGTGATAGGTTTTCTTCCCATTCTGTGCTGTAATTGGCCCGAAACCTGAAAATGGGACTTCCATTTTTGTTTTTCTCTCTTACTCCCCAATGGATTTGTTCCCTTGATGACACACAATTATAAATAATAATTTCATCAGACTATCATCTTTGAAATACCAATATTTGAGTTTCATAAAATACCACCGAAATACAGAACTCTGCTGATAGAGCTAAGCTTTTTATAAGGATTACTCACCTGTCACTGCCACAGTAATCATTGAACGTATCTAATTATAGAATTACAGCTTAAAGCTTTGCAAAAGGGTCATGACGCATTTGATGAACTATTCACGATGAGGCATTCCACCAAAAAAAACTCACTGTCTTTTTTCTTTCATTTCCAGTACTTCCTTTTGTTTAATTCAAAGTTTCTGAATTTGTGTGTGTGTGTATGTTCAATGAAGATAGCACTGACTCTTGTCTCCATACTGAGACTGAGAGTGAGTACCCTCTGCAATCGTATCACCCCAGTGTGAAACGTAACCTTTGCAGCTGTGGGTTGCATGATGCCTCAGTGAATCCAGTAAAGTTAATTTGTGAATGCTGGAGAAAATGTAATGAACTTCCATGGGTGGCTGTATGTGAACATCCATAGTGATTCAGCAAGTAGCTGATTGTCATTGATATATCCATAAAACTTGAAATGACGGTTTTGCAATGGATGGATATTTATTTTTAATATAAAAGGTTGCAGTACATTCAAAATCCATGAACTGCGGACTGAATCAAACTGACATTCTTGCATTTTCAGGTGAAATAACCCATGAATTCTTCTAATTTATTGGGAGGGAAATTTGTATTCTTATAAATATTTTTTGGTCTTTCAAGTGTATAACACCATAAAAGGAGAAAATAAGAAATACGACTTTTTCCTTAAGCTTTTGCAGTAACAGTTTGACAAGTATATTACGCAACCATGCAGTTTCCTTTTCCTCACAACTTCACAACAACCAGAACGATCAAAATCATAAACCCATGTGACTTAACAGTAAGAGTTTTCACCTAATATTCAACCTCATGAGCCACTTAGACTCACTGCAAGAACACCCATCTCCCACTGCACGTATGCCATGAGGATAAAGGAAGGAAGAAACTAAGTGAGTAAGATAACTTAAATTTGGATGGCACCTTACAAAATGCTTTTCAGTTAATGAAATGTAGCTACCATGGTAAAGTAGGGAAAGATGGCAAACAATTTTCACACAGCAATGTCCCACTCACAGCAGTTGGATAATAACCAGACTATGATTCTTGGTGACACTTGTTAGTGGTTGAGCTTTGGCCAATTCAACAGGGAAAACTTTTGACCTTTGATACGTATTTAACAAAACTGCTGAGGCCTTTGTGAATGCCTCATGCTAAAGACAGCAGTGTTAAAAATTAGTATTTTAGTGCATGTTTTTATGTGTTAAAGAACAGAAATGATTTGTAGAACAAACCCAAAACTCCATTCCGACATTAGAGCACAATTGAAACTTTGGAAAACATGCTTTCATTCATACCTAGAGGACAGTAAGCACATAGCAGTGATATCAATCATCATGCCACACAGATAGGTCTCATCAGGTGCCAGCTAATAAGATTTATTTTCTAAAATAATTTGTATGTCTACCATATTATGTGAACACCTTGTTTTCCAAGAACCTATCAATGGCCCCCCTGAAGAATCATGAGAAGTGAGTTGTCATTATTTTCTCCAGATATCTGTTCCAACAATCAATCACACTACAAAATGTGTATTCTCACCTCTTCCCTTGTCTGCTTGTAACCTTTATTGCAATCTGACTTCTTTTCTCAACCATCCTGTCTAGTATTATGATGCCATTGCC
Organism: Pristis pectinata; assembly: GCF_009764475.1. NCBI lineage: Eukaryota > Metazoa > Chordata > Chondrichthyes > Rhinopristiformes > Pristidae > Pristis > Pristis pectinata. The sequence goes on from NC_067415.1 coordinate 74,342,055, forward strand.
ATTAATAATTTAAATTCTTGGATTGGATCTTTCCCCAAGGCTTCTGTTTCTCCAGCTAGTACGCACTTCATGCACCAACTCTGTTGATGTTTATTTGTTTTTCTCTTCTATGGGCTATAGGGAAATTCTGGTGAAATCAAAATGGGCTCAGGGCAATTCAAAAACTGTTATATAAAGCTATTGTTGTAGTTTTATAACTGATAGCATAGCTCAGTGTTCTGTTTGGTTTCATCTGTCAATTTCTACCACTAAGTTTCAACTTGCAATGAGTTCCCTGGATTCAATGAGCGCAGGCACTCGCTACCATTTGTACAAAATTCTACATATAATCTACCGGACCAGATCTTGTTGACCTGGACTTGTCCAACACCAAAATGTCGCCATGGTCTCTCAATGTCTCTTCATGTATAGTCCATGTGCAGAGTAACTGAGTTATTAGCCCGAAGGATCCTGGAATCCAATTACATGGTCTATATGATTTTACCTCTTCCAGTGACACAGAAGAAAGTCTCACCCCCTGAAGCACCTCAGGAAAATTTTGAAAACCAGCTAAACCCAGACCCCAGGTCTGTCAGGTTTCAGTGATTTTAATAGTTTTTAAATGTGCCCTGACATTCAGAAGCAGGGTAACATTGAGCTAAATAATTTGAAAAGTAGAAGTTATTCAAACATTTTAAAACATTAACTAAAACATATAAATAATTAAAACAAAAAACTAAAGCATTTTTTAGAAGTTTCATGCATAAACCACCAGCCCTACCGTCCTCATTAAAATTATTGGAGTCTTTCATCCACCACTGGTGAAATGAAGTCCAAGGTAGGAGAGATGATTTCCCAGTGTAAGTGACAGGGAATTCAACAAGACGTACTGTGCCACTAGAATCTGTGTCGAGTTCATCTATGGAGCAAAGTAACAGAGTCAACGTTCCAAAATCTGTTATTAGCTTTGGGATTTCCATGTTTAGCAGTGCAGGAGTACATTTCCCTGTTTAACAGTATAAGCTAGCAACATCTGGCCCAGATGGTCATACTGTATATAGTATTATATTGCTGCACGGATGGATTGATCTCTTTTGTAATGAGAGACTTACAATATGTGTGTTCTGTATTATTTATTTGTTCAAAAGTTAGAATTATACCACATTTAGTCAAAAGAATACCAGCATACCGGGTACTTAAGCAGAAACACGGTAAAACAGACTAAATAATAAGGGATATCAGAAATCAACCTAAAATTTTAACTCTTGTTTCTTTCTCCACAGATGCTGCTTGACCTGCTGAGTATTTGCAATATTATATTACTACAACAAAGGTCAATGTCTTACAACTCACACTAATTCCTGGAATACAGACTAGGTATTGACTATAGAGCACTACAAAATGCATCTGAAGGGATTTATTTGTTTTGATGATAGCACAAAGCTCAGCCATCCATTTAATACATTTTCTGCTGTTTTGTGACTAGAATAGAAAAGTATATCGAGAGGCATGTTTAATAGGTGATCAAACTCATATCATACACTTTGTACCATCATTGAAAAGTTAAAATTATACCTGAAGTTGCATTAAATCTAGGAAGTGATGCTTAAGTTCCTTGTTTGCCAAGTGTAACAGCTGACACAAAACACTCCTTATATTAACAACAGCACAGTGCATGCTACCTCTGAAATTTAACTCCATTGACTTTAGGTCTCAGAGGCAGAATACAACATGCTGATGTGACCATACAGTGGTATTTGGCACAACAGAATGAGGATGAATTTTTAGGTAATTTTCACTTCGCCTATCATACACCAAAACATGGGCTCAGATTTATACTGAGAAGTCCTTGCATTTGTTCCTGAGGCTATATTTTTGTCTCAAGTTCATTTTCCAACTTTGCACTCTTGGCAAGAGAGCTATGCCCATCATAATCATGTATGAGAATTTCAATATTGCACACCTTTTTTTGATTGGAAATAGTACACAGCTTGCATCTGAGTCCCTGTTATGCACTCCCAGTCAGTGAAATTTGTGCTTATGTTTGAACATAATTTTTCACCATATGGTAAAATATTTGATTAAAGGTAAAGCAATTTTATATTGTCTCAGAAATTTTCACAAATGGATTGAACCAGCTTACTTAGAAAAGCCTTAAACATGGCAATAAGAAATGAAATGGATGTACTCTTTTGAATTTGAGGTTGAGGCATGTTATTGAAATGGACTACCTTGCATTTAGATGCTTTACCCATCCTGGGAGTACTTGACACAGACATTGACATCGCTGAAAGTGCTCAAAAATCATCAAAAATAACAAATTTATATGCTGCATTGTCCACTTAATTTGTTTTCTGGTGTCACAGGACTAGAACGTGTTTCCTGCTTGAGACAGATAATGTGCGGTTGAAATATTGTATCAGCTGAAAATTTTATTTCCCAATAGGTATACACATACATGCAATACAGATTTATTAGGGCATCCTTTTAACTTAACCACATTTCAAATATTGGTGGATAACCGACTGACAGCATTCTCTCGATGGAATTGATGAATGAACACTTCACAAGGAGAGCTGCGATACTAGAGCAGATCATTTTAATTTGCCTGACCATATTTATCAAATGCTGCAATCCTCTGCAAGATGTGAACCTTCCTGAAGGGACAGCTGAGGTAAATATTTGGCCTCTCTGCATTCCTAGTGGCAAAACAAAATCAATCTAATATTCTGAGTCACTGTGCTGTTGCTATTTCCATTTGTTTCTCTAATTAGATTTCAAAGAACAGGGAACTGCTATAAAATTTGGGGTTAGCTTTTTGGAGGCAATCCAGATACAATAATGAAAATGTTGGATGGCAAAAACTGAGGTACAGATGGTGGCTTTTCTTCCTTAATTTACTGCAGTGGGATTGTTTCTGTGAACTGAGCATTTTCTGCATGCTTTATATTCATTTGCTGATCAACGTGCAAGACCCTTTGTGATTCTGACCTGCCATCTGGAGATAGTTCCTTCAGTTCCCTGTCACCCAGGCTCACCAGATCTGGTTGCCACAGACTGGTCCTGCTCGCCTTTGCAGCATTGAGTCTTGCATAGAGGTCTGGATGATGGCAAGGCTGTGGTCCACATAACATTGAGGTCCTGTCCTCAAAGAGGTCTTGGTAGAAAGAACAACTGGGTGGGGTTTTGTTTCCTGTGGAAACTTTCAGAGATATTCTGAAACTATTAAAACTGGCTTAAATGCTGTAGAAAGTTAAAACAACTAAAGAAACATTTAAAAAATAAGTTTTAAGTTGCCACCCCCTCCCTTCACCAATCACTGACCCCTCTTCTGACATCCCTAATTGCTTATCCTTTCTTCTGGTCACCTGCTTCCTTCCAAACACTAACTCATCCTCTTTCAAGATTTGACTGAAGGCGTTGTCGATGCACTGGTCTCCAAGTGAAGTTGTCTATTTCACACATTTGTGATTGGCATTTCTGGCATTAATTGCCCATCTCTCATTGCCATTGAACGGAGGAGATAATTGCCCTTGAACTGAACAGTAAAGCACATTGGTGACCCTGCAGTTACATGTAAGCACAGAGTCATACAGCATGGAAACAGGGCCTTTGGCCCAGTGAGTCCATACTAACCATCAAGTACCTATTGATGTAAATCCTACACGAATCCCATTTAATCCTCCCTACATTCTCATCAACCACATCCCCTCCCCAACTTCTACCACTAGGGGAATCTTAAACAATGGGTCCTGTTCTATCTCCAGTATCAAGACAATGGTATAAATTTTATACCTTTGGGTCCCTCCTTTCATTCTTCAATATGCAATCCTTGATGACTTTTGCTGATGACACAGACCTTTACCGTTCCTCCACACTAGGGGCAATTTACAGCAGTCAATTAACCTACCGAGCTTTCCATCTATGGCACGTAGGAGAAAGCTGGAGCAGCCGGGGTGGTCACCATACAGCACCCAAGGTCAGGATTGAACTTGGGTCACTGGAGACATAAAGCAGTAGCTGCACCATTGTACAGGGCAGATTTCTTTCCTTGATGGACCTTAGTGAACTAGATAAGCTTTAACAACAATCCAGTGACATTATGATAGTGTTGCTGAGACTGGCTATTTTTTAAATCTCAGATTGATTTAAGTACTTGAATTTACATTCCCTAGCTGTCATTCGAATTCAGATTTATTCACTGGATCCAGAACTCTGACTGTCCATCCACTAACTTAATAACTATACTATGACAGCTGACCAGGACTCCTACAGATATCTACAGAACAGATTTAAAGAAATGCAGGCAACCTTATCAGTTTGGGATAAGAAAGTTAGCTCAGGATGGCACAGTGGCACAGTGCCACAGCTAGTAGAGCCACTGCCTCACAGACCCAGGGACCCAGGTTCAATCCTTACCTCAGGTGCTGTCTGTGTGTTTGTGAGTGTGTTGATTTCCTGCGGGTGTTTTGGTTCCCTCTCACCCAAGATATGTGGATTAATACGTTAATTGGCCACTGTAAATTGCCCATAGTGTGTAGATGAGCAGTAGAACTGTAAAAGTAACTGGAAATGTAAGGGTTAATAATGTACGGCTGTTATTGCTTCAACCATGGCGTGACTATAGTTATGACTGCAAGATGTGCAGGTGCTTGGGACTGCTTAAGGCATATCTTGTTTTGCCAAAGTTTGCTGTAAACAACTGCCCAAGTATGTGCAACTCCGCATGTAGGCATCTTCAGATTAAGTATAAAAGGATGGACACAAACATGTAATCTTTGAGTGGGGATCAGTACAGAGCTCGGGTTACACTGCTTACTCTTTCTCTCTATCCATCACTCCTGCTAGCAACTCCCTCTAGCGTTAAATAATAAAGTGCTTGTTGGTTCTGCTGTTGTCTACTTTACTACAGCATGGACTGACTTCCACAGAACCTGGGGGGAGTTGATGAGAATATGAAGAGAATAAAAAAATGAGATTAGTGTCAAAGGGTGGTTGATAGTAAATCAGATTTATTATCACTGACTTAGATGGTGTAAAATTTGTTGTTTTGTGGTTGAGGTACAGTGCAAAGACATAAAAATTAATAAAACTTATAAAATAAATAAATAGTGCATAAGAAAGGAATAACGGGATAGTGTTCATGGGTTCATGGGTTCATGGACCATTCAGAAGTCTGATGGTGGAGGGGAAGAAGCTGTTCCTGAATCATTCAGTGTTGGTCTTAGTATACTGTAGAGTAAAAGGAGGGATCCAAAGATTTAACATTTATACCAATTATATTCTTATCTTAGCATTGGACATGGGACAGATGCCATTGTTTGAGATTCCTCTGATTAGAATGAATCCTGCAAGAGCAACAAGACAATCTGTTACAGAGTGGTGACCATGACTGAGGAGTGGTGAAGGAGGATGAAAATTGATAATACACCAATGTCTCAGTCATAAAATATGTTATTTGTGCAATTTGCAGCTGTAAGGAGGTGTGGAATCAGAATTAAAATATTCAAAAAAGTTTTGAGGAAGATGGTCTTAGATCTGTGATGAAGAAGCACATTCACATTTGAGAGAAAAAAGATGTGTTTGTGGTTGGGTCAGTAGTTTGCACAACAAAGGAGTCAAAAGCTGATGCTTTTTTGAGGGCGAATATGGTACCATTCTTGCAAAGAAATGTCTGAAGAAACAATTACAAAGGCAGCCAGCACAGAACAGCAGGAAGACCTTTATTTATAGAGTTCCTTTCATGACCTCTGATTGTCCCCACAGACTTCACACCTAATGAAGAGTTTTCAAAGTGTAGCTACCAGATGCAAGAAAAGCAGCAGCCAAATTACACACAGCAAACTCCCTCAGTCAATGATGTGAAAAGATTACCTGCTTAGGGTGTCATTTGTTGAAAGATAAGTATTGGCCAAATCGCTGATGAGAAATCTGTTGATTCCCTTCACAGTTTTGAAAGATGAAAAAGCAAATCCTTTTCTTGTTCATTGTCTCCTGTTCTCCGTCCAAACACAGCCCTTCCTTTTTATTCTTTCCTCCCCTTCACAATTACCCAAGATGATTTTTAGATTGTTTACAGGGTATGTCTTCTCTGGTAAGACCAGCAATAATTACCCATTCCAATTGTCCTCAATACATAGATGCTAAACTGTCTTCTTCAACCACTAGAGTCTTTCTGATAAGGAGTTCCTGATTTAGACTTAGCAACAATAAATGGACAGTGATATAGATATTTTCAGTTCAAGATGTAGCGTGACTTGGAAGGTGCTTGCAATTAGTGGTGTTCTCAAGTGCCTGTGCCTTTGTCTTTTGACTGTAGAAGTCATAGGTTTGGACTGTGTGTTTAACATTACTGCCACAGTGTGCGGTGGTGGAAGGAATGATGTTTAATGTATGAGGCAAACAGATAGCCTTGTCTTGAATGGCACTGAGTTAGTTATGTTGCACTGAAGCTGGAGTCATCAAGCATGTGGTGACTGTTCCATCATACTCCTGACTATCGCCTCATGGATGAAGGATTAGCTCTGTGGAATCAGGAAGCCTCATTCCCTGCAGGACATCCATCCTGATCTACTTTAGCTTTAAAGCTAATATTTTCCGGTTCTGGTAAATTCCGTTTCTTCCTTCATGGATATAGCTAATCCCAATGAGTATTACCAGCATATCTTATTTATATTTCAAGACTCCAGTATTTGTAACACTTTGCCTTTGTGTCAGTTCAGTGTGTGTTGGGGAATGAGATAGAGGGATACAGATAGAAGGATAAAGAAAGGAATAATGAGAAAGAAGGAGAAATGAAAAGCTGTTTTGAGAAAAAATTGCCTGCATGGGAGAGAGATCGAGAGAAAGATTCCTTTTATGCCCAATCTCAATGATATCTCAGTGATAAATATCACAGACTAACAAGCATCAAAATGGCTTTTTCTAACCCCGTGAAGGAATGTGCTCTCTGAGATGGGAAATAAATAGATTTACAACTGCTTTGCATCAGCTTAGTGAAATATTGTAGCTGACCCTCAAAAATATATTTTTGTTTATTTTGAAATCTTTTTTATGCAAGGGCAGAAGAAAAGGAACAGAAAAACAACATCAGCTGAGGTAGTAATGAGTACAAACTGCAGTATGCCTAATCACCAGTATAGATAGCAAATCCCACAGCAACAGAATCTCCCATTGACAAGATGACATAACAAGACAGATATGCTAATTGCACATTATAACATGGTAGCTGTCATGAAATATATGCACTGTTAAACTCCATTAATTGCATGCTGCATAAAAAAAGCTGTCACATTTGCATTCGAGAAGACCTTGTTTCTCCAGTTTCAAGGCACACACATTGTTCATGAAAGAGGAGAAACTTTGTCGAACCCATTTGCCCTTCCTTCAATATCATGAATCTATTTATGTTATATTGACATTAGATTCTTTTAAGCATGTAAAACATCACTGTTGTGGAAATATTATGCTACCTTTAGGGAGATAAAGCTCAAACTGAAGAATATTTGAAGGAATGGAATTTTATCCTCCCATATAGAAGTGGTACGTCTCCAAGTCTTGACCTTTGGTTATTAAAGTTTTATCACAGATCTTTGAGAGTATGGAATACCTAAATTGTTAATCTAATAGAGAATAAAGATTGATTGTAGTAAGGCATGCATAATGTCAGTTTGCCTTCTTTGATATTCTGGTAGTATAGTCTATGTATTATTTATGTCATTCTTCTGGGCTTGTGCCTTGTTAACTTTATTTGATGGCTGAGCACTCATGACATCTAATGGTAGAATGTAGTCATTGCTGAACAAGGATGATAGATCTCTTTCAGATATTCATTGATCCTTCCCAAAATTATTGGTAACTGTATTTTTATTTAGTTTTTGAATTAAATTCCTCACGCGAAACAAGGAATTTATAGATGTCTTCATCATTACCGGGACACTTAAGTACTGATGGTCTGCTTTTGAAATGCATTCAGCACAGCAGCCATTTTGTACAAAGCAAGATCTCACAAAACAAGGATAAACATCATCAATTTGCATATTTTATTAAGTGTCTCTTAACTTTAAAAAACATCTTATTTCCTGAACAAAGGATAAGGAGCAATTTAGGTGCCATCAAAGAATAGGAAGGTGAGGGGATTGCCATATGTTTACTGGCAGAGGAGAGGTCCTGTGAATTTTAAGGACAGAGAGAGAGAGAGAGAAAGAGAGAGAGAAAGAATTGCAATGGCTTAGTGAATGCCGCCCTTCTGGACTCTGGCACTGGGTACATCACTCAGACCAATGTCTGAGCACAAGGAAGCCCACTCCAGTACTGAAGGAGTACTTCATACTGGATGTGCCAGCTTTAAGATGAAAGGCTAAACCAAAGCCTTATCTACACTTCCACATTGTCATTATTCTGAGAACTCCCTGTGGTCGAGGTAAATGTTCATATCTTAACCAACACCTAAGTATCAGATTTTCACATTACTGCTGTTTTGTGTGGATATCAACCAGGGACATTGCAATAAACTTCAATAAGTAATAGGATGGCTGTAAATCACCAGGACACCTTGAGATTGTGAGATGTGCTTTATAAATACAGGGTTTTCTTCACTTTAGGAATTCGATAGGAAAGGAGTAGAAGTAATGAAGACATGACAGATCTGACGGGAAGGCAAAATAAGAATTACAAGGGACGAAAGGAGTAGAAGTAATGAAGACATGACAGATCTGATGGGAAGGCAAAATAAGAATTACAAGGGGGCAGATTCAGAGACACAAAAGCTCTGGAATGTCACCAGTTTGTTGGAAGGTGGAGGCAGGGATAGAACAGGATGAGAGCATCTGCAGATTTAAAAGCAAGAAAGAGAGTTTAAAATTGGAGTTATAATTGCACTAATACATGTGGGTCAGTGAGAAGAGATATAAAGTCATAGAGTCAAAGAGTCATTCAGCATGGAAATGGGCCTTTCGGCCCAACTGGTTCATACCGACCAAGATTCCCATCTAAGCTTGCCCCATTTGCCCACGTTTGGCCCATGTCCCTCTAAGCCTTTCCTATCCATGTACCTGTCCAAGTGTCTTTTAAGTGTTGTTAATGTACCTGCCTCAACCACTTCCTCTGGCAGCTCATTCCATACACTGACCACTCTCTGGGAAAAGTTGACTCTTACATTCCTATTAAATCTCTCCCCTCTTACCTTAGACCTATGCCCTCTGGTCCTTGATTCTCCGATCATCTGAAAAAGGCTGCGTGCTTTGACCCTATCTATGGCCCTCATGAATTTATACACCCCTATAAGACCTCTATAAGGGATATAACTGATGAGAGGGAAATTGTGTGGAGCAAGATGCAAGATGTAAAGTTATGGATGAGCAGAAGCTGGTGGAGGGTGAAAAGTGGGAGAGAGACCGAAAGAAGACCAAATGAAACCTGGAATGACATATACAGTGACAGATGGACCAGGCTGAAGGAGGCAGATGATGTCTAGATAGTGAAAGTAAGCTGGGTTTAGGATGGTGAGGATATGGGAGCTGGAAATCGTGTGTAAGGTTGAATGGATTACTGAGGCTGCAGATGGTCTGATTCAGCCTGAGATGGATGCTGAGGCAGAGAATTGAGTGATGAAACTACAGAGACTGGTAAGACTGAAGGTAACTTCGGTTTAAATTTATCAATGATTGGTGAAGGAGGCCATCATACTTAATGTCCTGGTGAGCAGCCTAAGAATACAGCAGTGATGAGATCAAGAAAGATAATGAAAAGATAGAGCCATGGATCATTGGCATGCAAGTAGAAGATAACACGAGGGGTTTATTGATGATATTGTCATGAGAAAGAAGGGGCAGGTCACAAAATAGATTCTGGGGCTGGCAGTATGAGTGGTGGAAGGAACAGACATTGCCAGGGATGTTAGAGGTGGACGGTAGGAATTGAGATAAGTGTGGGCAGTCCCCCACTAAATTGAGCAATGACAGAAAGATAGTGGGATAGTGGGTCTGCTGAGAGGTTGGGGAGAATATGGAGATTAAGTGTTTCATGATCATCGTCCAAGGGAGCATTAATTCTCATATTAGTTTGGACCATTTCAGTTCACTGGTGGGGCAGAAACTCTGGAAGAGGTTGTGGGGCAGATAACATGGATTTGGACAGTGGACATTATCAGATGAAATGCCACAGTGACACAGTTCTGGTCAGAGCTATGTAAACAAAGGCTACTCTCTATTAACAAGGCACAACAGGGAGCCAGTTGACACAAGTGGTCCAGAAATTAATCACTATATTTATACAGACAGTGATTGGATCCTCAATGTGTACACGTACATAGATATATTTGTTCAAAGGAATTTGAGATGGGGTCTGGAACCAACCATGGGAGTGTGTGGATCTATGGATAACAAGGACCGAGTATGTAGTTTACAAGAACAGAAAGCTTAAGGGAGGGTTCTTGGAAGAGGAGAGAAAACAATTTTGAAAATGGGGATGCCATCTGAAGGAAGGGAATCTTTTATAACATCAGCTGGCAGGAGTCACAGGTAGATAAGTTGGAAGATGAGAATTGATATGATTTTTGGTCAGGATGAGCACTGGGAGAGGAGGTGGAAGAGAAAAGAAAGATAGAGAGAGCATTGATGTGTATATAGCATTGGGAGGAATCTGATATACTTGGAGTCAATCATCAGGACAATCTGAATGGATAGCAACAAAGAAATCCATGAGCTTCTCACATATGAACAGGAGTTTACTGTGCAAAGTTAAAACACTTGGGATTGGGAATAAAGCACTTGCACACAATAAAAAAAATTCCAGACCCGAAACATTGACAGTTTGTTTCCCTCCATAGATGCTGCCTGACCTGCTGAGTTCTTCCAGAATTTTGTGTGGTTGTTGCAGTGGAAATTAATGGATCTTTTACGGATTGGCACGTGATAACTCATACTGCCATTTGCATGGAAACAATCCTACACTAATTACACTTTATTCGATCCACAGTCCAATCAACTCCACCCCCAAGCCCCACAGCTACTTTCCTACATAGTAGTGGCAATTTACAGATGGCAATTAACTGAACAACCCCAAAGTCTTTTGGATGTGGTAGGAAATTGTAGCACCCAGAAGAAACCCATGTGGTCACAGGCAGAAAATGCTCCACAAATACAGCACCAGAGATTAGGATTGAACCCTGACTGCTGGAGTTGTGAGGCAGCAGCTCAATAAGTTGGGCCCTTGTGCCATTCACCACCACTGACCTCAGGTGCTGTCTGTGTGGAGTTTGCTCATTCCCGCTGTAACTGTTTGGATTTCCTCCATGTGCTCCGGTTTCCTCCTGCATCCCAAAGAGGTGCAGGTTGGGCGGTTAATTGGCTACTGTAAATTGCCCCTAGTGTGCAGGTGAGGGGGAGAATCTGGGGGGAGTTCTCACATGGGGAGGATAAAAAATGGGATTAATGGAACAGTGTAAAAATGTGTGCTTGATGGTGGATAGGCTAAGGGCTAGTTTCCATGCTGTACCACTCTATGACTCTGTGACACTGTGGTACCCATAACTAGTGGAGTATCATGGGGATCAGTGCTTGGACCCTACCTATTCACAACATATAACAAAGCTCTGGATGAGGGAATCAAATTTAATATTTCTAACCTTGCCGATAACACAAAGCTGATTGAGATTGGTGAGTTTTGAGGAGAATGCAAAGAGGCTTCAAAGCAATTTAGACAAATTGAGTGAGATGGCCAATCCATGGTACATGTAGAATGACCTGGATAAAAATTAAGTTATTCATTTTGGTAGGAAAAACAAAAAAGCAGAGTATTATGTAACTCGTGAATTATCTAAGAAATGTTGATGTGTGTAAAGGAATCACAATTCCTTCATGCACCAATCAATAAGGAGAGGTTGGACAAACTAGAGTTGGTTTCTCTGGAATGGCGGAGGCTGAGGGGTGAACTGATAGAAGTTTATAAAATTATGAGAGTCATAGATGGAGTAGATAGGTGGCATCTTTTTCCTGGGGTCAAAATGTTTAATACTAGTGGGCATGCATTTAAGGAGGGGGGAAAAGTACAAAGCAGATGTGTGGGGCAAAATTTGTACATAGAGAGTGGTGGGTGCCTGGAATGTGCTGCTAGGGGTGGTGGAAGAGGCAAGTATGATACAGGTGTTTAAGAGGCTCTTAGGCACTTGACTGTGCACAGAATGGAAGGATAGGGACCATGTGCAGACAGAAGGGATTAGGTGTCATTAACTTAATTAGTTTGGTGCAACATTGTGGGCCAAAGGGCCTGTTCCTGTGCTGTACTGTTCCATGTTCAGTCACTGAAAGTAAATGTGCAGGTACAGCAGCAATTAAGAAGACAGCTACTATATTAGCCTTCGTTGTTAAGGTTTTGGTTGCAGGAGCCCGGCTACAGTTATAGATCCTTGGTATGAGCACACTTGAAGCATGGTGTAGAATTAATGTCACCTTAGCTGAGAAAAGGTATATTGGGAGTGCTCCAAAGATTCACCAGACTAATTCCTGGTATAACAGTTCTGTTGTATGAGGAGAGATTAGATCAGTTTGGCCTGTGTTCATTAAAAGAATGAGAGAAGAGCTCATTGAAACATATAAAATTCTGACAAGGCTTGACAGTCTGGATGTTTTCCCTGGCCAGGGGTTCTAGAACCAGGGATCACAGTCTCAGTGTTCATGGTATGATATTTAGGACTGAGATGAGCAATGTCATCAGAGGGCAGTGAACCAGAAGAATTCCCTTCTACAGAGGGCTGTGGAGGCCAAGTCACTGAATATGTTTAAGAAGACAATAAGTAGATTTCCAGACTTATAAGGTATCAAGTTAAATGGGAACTGAACAGAAATATGTACTGAGACAGATAACCAGCTATGATCCTACTGAATGATGGAACAAGCTCAAAGGGCTGACAACCCACACCTACTCCTATTTTTTCTATTTATCTATGTTTTTATGTGGGTGGAGGAGGGAGAAGGTTTGATGGTTAAAAAAAATCATCCCAGTGACTATATTGGGAGGGAGGATATGGCATAGGAGCAGGAACCTGTTGAAGTTTTTAAGGAGGTAGCAGCAGACACCTTGAGGGATGCCATAAGCTGACTGAATGTAGCTGTGAGATGATTCAAGGGCAACTTGAATGTGGAATATTTAAAGCAGGAAAATAAGAAGGTAGAGGAGTAATGAAGGCCCGGAGAGAGTGTTTAGAGGGGAAAAACACACCCAAGAGGGGAGAAAGAAGGCAACATCCATCATCAAAGATCCCCACTATGCAGGCCATGCCATCTCCTCACAGCTACTATTGGGCAGGAGGTACAGAAGCCCGAAGTCCCACACCACCAGGTTCAAGAACAGCTACTTCCTTTCAACCATTCGGTTCTTGAATCAACCAACACAACCCGAATCACTACAGTTTATCAAAACTATGACCACTTTGATCACTATGCACTAAAATGGACTTTGTTTTTTTTTGTTTTAATTGTGTTACTTCCAATAAAAACTGTACATAATTTATGCTTAATTCATGTTTTGCTTATGAATGCTGCTTTTATGAGGTTATGTATCTGTGATGCTGCTGCAAGCAAGTTTCTCACTGCACCTGTGCATACATGTACTTGTGCACATGACAATAAACTTGACTTTGACTTTGAAAGGCAGAATGGTGGCAACATAAAGAGGATGAGGAAAGAAATACAATTTGCCGACAGCTGCAGTGGAAAGAAGAATGAAATAAAGAGCTTGGAATGCTAAACATTGTGGTTACTTCATCATCCAATGCAATCATGGTTAGAGTAACTGTCTACTCCATTTAGCCAATGTTGCTGAAGTAGATACAGCATATTGGCTAATGGAGCTCCTTCAGCCTCTATGGCTAAGTACATGGGAGTCCTTCATACCAAACCAATCAGCAGCCAAACCAATCCTTATTTTTCAATCGTGTAAATATAACCTCGGGCTAGAAGTCCAAGTTACCTGAGCACTAAGATGACAGTGAAGGCCCAAATCACCCTCGTTTATTTATTAATTTTATTTAACTGATTTTATTAGTTTTATATAAGTTACATGACTACACACAAGAAAGCATCATCCCAAATCAGAAAAGCTGGCTAGAAGGTCCAGAAATAAAACATTTTCAAAATTTTACTCAAAATGCTGGCTGTTCTTGTGACAAGTGAACTGGTGACAATGCTGCTTTATCTGCATTGAACACAGTACAGGCAGTTCCTTGGGAAGTGGTGCCAGAGAACAGATACTGAAGGTGAACTATGACAAAGGCTGGGACTTTGTCACAGAGAATATATAATTTTTGCTGACGTATGTGATTTTTGATGGTCTCCCTTTGAGCGCTTTGACTCTGGAGAAAAGTGCATTTTCCATGCATTTTGAACTAGCCTTGCTGCCTTATTTCGTGAAAGCAGTCACACTGCTTGTCATTGAACTTCAGTATTGGTAGGGTTAAGAAAACAACAGTGTGCTCTTGGCTCTCCAACTTGTGTTTCCACTGAGGAAACCTTCCTGACGGGGGGGTGCAACATCAATGAATTGAACTCTAAATACAAAATTATAATTGTTCTTTGTATGTAATGGTATTTACAGTTGTATTTGTAAGTGTACCATTTTCCCTGACTTTATTCTCCATTGGTCAATTTTTCTGTCATATCGAAAAAATAATCTGACTGCTCCGTGACTTAATTCCAAATTTTCTGTGACAAAATCCTTACCCTAAGCATGACTGCATTTTGTGGTGAAGTAAACATGACGTTGGGCATTCCTAGCATTCTAATCATCTAAACAGTGTATGTGTAGTTACAATATCCAAACATTTATCCTTCATTTATCCAGCCCTTCCTCATAACAAGATTGTAACTTCATGATATAGGTGGAAATCCAACAAAGCAGTCCTCACCTTCCTATTTATAGAACAGTTCTAATTTTCTTCGTCTTGGAATTAAACTAATGGGAGGATCCCAGTCCAAACACCCGGTTGCTGAAGCTGGAATCTACCACATAATGTTTTATTCAATTGGGGTGGAATCTTACTGGCTGTTGCCAAAGGTTATAATGTGAACCGCAGCCATCCATGTGTTGATACTAAAGTCCATCCCAAAGTTTCGTGAGTGCATCATAAAACATGCAAGCCCATGACTTACTAACATAGAATCCACTTGGCAGAGCCCAGTCTTGCTTGGTTGTCCTGCAGAATACTGGGACTTTGCCTCTCAGACATCACACTATGTTACACATGGTGCAAGATCAGGAAACCTTATGGGGATTGTTGGATAAAGGTTTGGAAGACATAGGAGAAGTTAAATTAATGTTCTAATTTCATGATAATGTATTTAAATATTTATGAGTTTATAAATGGTTTTAGTTACCTTTATTTTCTGAAATGCTCAGTTTTAAAAATAGCCACTTTAACTGTCTCTGCGAGTCTGTAAATGCCAGAAAGATACAAAAAGTCATTCAACACAAAGAAGAAATATCCCAGCTTAAAATAAAAACTGGCTGACAATGCCAACAATAAAACCCATTCAAAATCATCCTCAAGGAATGCCAACACTTCCTGTGTCAAGGGAAACGAAACAGTAGTATTGTTCTGTCTGCAGTACATGTGGTATTGGCAGTCCCTCAGGAAATGGTGCCAGATATTGGTTCCTGAAGGCAAAAGTCTTTCCCTGGAATTACCAGCTATCAAAGGATGTCAGGGACCTTTTGTGGGAGAGATCCACCTCACCACACCATTGCTGCTGAACTCAAATGTGTGAAGGGCTGGTGGGATTTGTTCTCTGCTTCTGGCCCAATTAGTTCAGGCATTAGGGGAACCACATGTGGCAAGAACCATTATTTCTCATCTAAACTGCAGTGAGGAGATTGCTTCAGTGCTGTGAGATTATTGTTAATTATTGCCCTGACAGAGTACAGACAGTATTTCAGAGGTCACCATTTGACATTTCTTGCCATTTTACATTAACCTCAGGACATTATCATTTTAAATCAAATCACTTGCTTTGCAAAGAACTAAAAGTACAGCTTTATATAAGTGCTTTGGGCAGATGTGAAAGCTAGAGGTTAATTTTTCAGAGTGAAAAGATGTTTTTTGACTATCAGTCATTTAATTTCAGAAATGATTTTACTTAAACCTTCTTCCCTTTTAATCCATTTCTAGTTTACAAGTCAAGCTGGAAGCCTTTACTGAAGATTAAAAACAATTTGGAAGAAAGAGTTTGTTCAGTGATTTTAATGATAAATGCCAGCAAATTGTTAACAATGAATTCCAGTGAACTTCTGTCTCACATAGAAATGCTGCCGTTTCAATTATCCTGACATGAATAAGTTATAGCATTTTGCATTTGCAGCAGTTACTTTGATGAATATTTTGGCCAAATGAAGAACTAAATTGATGGCATTTGATGGAACAGTCACAAATAAAGAAAACAAATCACTCAAGAAATCAAATTGCTGTTGACATTTCTTCCTTAATTTACTGCTTTGAAAGAAAGAAAGTTAATAAACACAAGAGCAAAATTTAATAAATCATATTTTGCATTTGAGAAGAAAAATAATTGCACTGTATATAGAAGAGTGGTCTCTTTTGTACATGCAGACTGATCTAGAAATACTCTCACAGTGCACAATATCAAAAAGATGCTTGTTTCTTGTAGAATGCCAAGACTTATTGTGGATCCTTCCTACAGATGATATGCTATAGCATGGCGATTATTGAACATGCACATTGACGTCATGATGTGTGAAGCACATTTTGACAACACTTTGACAAGTCATTTGTGCATGTGAACTGAGTGGGACATTTTTACAGAAACAAGTCTCACCTTGTCGTGATTCAAGGGGAATCGGACTGCCCTGGTTTGTGGCTGTGGAGTCACATGAATGGACAGGTGGATCCACTTTAAGATTTGCACATATGCTACACTCCTCCACCCCATCTTAAACTATGGGCATCCTTCAGGTCCCACTCTCTTACCTATCTCAACCCATCCCATCTCAAGTCCAAACACTCTCTATCTGATCGAGCCACTATCCCTTATATTCTACTGTCTACTGATACCCCTTAAGGTCCTGTTGCCTTACAACCAGGATGAAGCTTCAACCTTTCTGCCCTCCCTTTCCATCCCACTGGGTCCTTCTCATCACTCTTTCCTCCCTCCTCAGTGTACCATGTTCCACAAAGCTCCTCTGGTATATCCAGATTCAGAGGAGGAAAGGCCTTTATGCTTATTGTCCTTACAGCCCAGATCTATTGAACACAATGCCCTGGGTTCATTAATGTTGGATTATTTGTCTGTGGGCCCACACTCCATACATGCACTGGCCCTGCTCTCCTTCACCCCCCCTTCACTGTACATTGGTAATTTAACATGCATCTAGAGGTGTGGAACTATTTCTATGCCTCTGTTTATTAAAGATTTTTTTAAAATTCTCTTTATGAACTGGAGGCAGGTTTTAAAGCTGTCTGCCAGTCAGACTCAAGGGGCAGAAAGCCCAAGACTTCTCCAGGAATGAAGGCCTTGGCATACTCCTGGAATAATAGCCCAGGATGACTTCAGGAATACAATGCTCATGCCAGTTTCTGAAATACAAACCCATGTTCAATAAATCTCTGTCTCCTCTTAAGGCTAATAACAATACGCAGCATAATCAGGAAGATAGACAAGGCGCAGTCAGAAGTATCTGTAAAAGTTTGATACTGTTGATGTAAGGGTCACCGGCCTGCCATTTCCTGATTTATCTTTCCTGTTCTTTTTTGAAGAAGGGAACAAAATAAGCTATCCTCCTTCAGATACGTCACCAACAAAGAATCAAAAATCTCCAACAGCGCTCCAACAATCTCCTCCCTTGCTTCCCATAGAATCATGGGATAGATCCCGTCAGGCCCTGGGGATTTATCCACCTTAATATGTGCCCAAATCTTTAACATCCTCCTTCCTGACACAGACATGTTACAAAATGCCAGCGAACCCCTCCAGTAACTCACCATTTTCCACATCTTTCTCCCTGGTGAATACCAATGAAAAGTATTCATTTATTGTCCAGCTCATACAACTCAGCTCCACATAAACTTCTCTTTTGGTCCTCTGAAGGTACCCACCCTTTCCCTAGCTACCCTCTTTCTTCTAATATAAAAGGTTTGAGGATAATCCTTAATCTTCCTTGCCAAATCCACTTTATGTTCTCTTTTTGCCTTCTAAGTTCTTTCTTAAGTTCTATATCTACATCTCCTATAAACCTCAAAAGACTCACTCAAAACCAAATGGCTATACCTGATATGCTGCCTTCTTATT
Source organism: Pristis pectinata (assembly GCF_009764475.1). Taxonomy (NCBI): domain Eukaryota; kingdom Metazoa; phylum Chordata; class Chondrichthyes; order Rhinopristiformes; family Pristidae; genus Pristis; species Pristis pectinata. The sequence continues at coordinate 74,360,330 of NC_067415.1, forward strand.
TCTAATCAAACCTTCAATTTTCTTTGTTAACCAAGATTCCCTGATCTTACCATCTTTGCTTTTTACTCTTACGGGACATGCTGACACTGAGTTGTGACTATCTCGCCTTCAGACGCCTCCCACATATCAGATGCTGTCTTTCCTTTGAGCAGCTGCTCCCGAATTTCTTTTCACTGGGTCCTGCCTTATATTATTGAAATCAGCCCTCCCCTTAGGATCTTAACTCTGGGACCAACCTTGTCTTTTTAAATGACTACCTTGAAACTTACCGAACTATGGTCACAGTTTCCAAAGAGTACCTCCACAGACACTTCAACCACTTGCCCATCCTCACTCCCAAAGATCATGTCGAGTACAGCCCCTTCCCTACATACTGCTTTAAAAACCCCTCTTGAATGCATTTTACAAAGTTCACCCCATCTAAACCCCTTACACTGAGACAATCCCAGTCAATATTGGGAAAGTTAAAATCCCTCACTACTACAATATATTTTATACCCTACTGTGACTTGCCTCCATATCTGTTTTCCTAATTACTGCTGACTATTGGGAGGCCTACAGTATAATCACATCAAAGTGATCACCACTTTCTTTTCTCCAAGTTCTATTCATATAGACTCATTGGGCAATCCCTCCAGGATATCTTCCCTGATTGTTGCCATAGTGCTCTCCCTGATCTGCAGTGTAACACACCCTCCCCTTTTGTACTTCACTGTGTCACGCCTGAAACTTCTATACCCTGGAACACAGAGCTGCCAGTCCTGCCCTTCCCTCAACCATGTTTCTGTGATTGCAGTATCATAATCCCCTGTTCTGATCCATGCTCTCAGCTCACCCATCTAATCTGTGAGGCTCCTTGCATTAAAGTCAATGCAGTTAAGCATACCAGCCCTCTTGATCCCCAACCTGACTTTCTTTGCTTTGTCCACCGAGCTTGTCTGTTCTATTTTCTACATATGATTCAGACGCCCCACCTGCTGCACTTTTATTCTGGGTCCTACCCTCCTGCCCCAACTGTTTTAAACCCTCCTGAATAGCACTAGTGAACCTCCTTGTAAGGATATCGCCTTCCTCCAGTATAGGTGCATCTTTTCTCTCTTGTATCGATCAGCCCTGTCCAGAAGAGATGCCAATGATCCAAATTCCTGAAGCCCTCCCCCCACACCAGTTCCTGAGCTACACGTTCAGCTGTCCTACCTTCCTATTCCTATACTCACTAGCCTGTGGCATAGAGATTAATACTGAGATTACAGCTGTAAAGGTCCTGCTTTTCAACTTTCTTCCTAACTCCCTAAATTCTCTTGCAGGACTTCATCACTCTTCTTACCTGTGTCATTAGTACCAACATGGACAACGACCACTGGATTCTCGTTCTTCCCTTTTAGAATGTTCTGCCCCCTCTCAGAGACATCCTTGACCCTGGCAACATACCACCTTGGAGTCTCACTCACGGCCACAGAAATGCCTGCCTGTCCCTCTCACTATCGAGTCTCCTATCACTACTGTTTGTCTAGACTGTCCTTTGCTGCTGTAAAATAGAGATGGACAGAGGGCAGCAATATAAACTTATACAGTCTATTAATTAATGTTAATAAAGCCATACTGTAAATTCAATGTGTCGGGTTTTTAGTTCCAAATGAAACTGACTTCTGCTCATCCAAAAATTAATGTAGATCTGCATTCATGAGGTGGAAGGTGGGATGTGCTCAATTTCTCAATGCAAGCAATTTAAGTGAATTGGTAGAAGGAGTGGAAGGGAAGTGGACGAAAGATTATTTCATTCATTGAGTTGTGGGGGAGAGTGAGTCAGGGTGGGGACAGAACCATTCTGCATGTTTAAGATATGCGTGGATGATCAGGGGTGTGGACCAAGGGACGGGAGGTGGGAATAGCTTAAAGTCGATTTTTGATTGGAATAGACATAATGGGCTGAATAACATCCGACTGTATTTAAGACTTCTTATGATGCTTTTCTATAATCCTATGAACACTGCTCCTTATTTTGACTAAGCTTCTTTATCAAGGTCTGCTTTTTCATTCATTCTCCAATATAAAACCCACATTAAAGCACTATAAGCTGCTCTGTCATCTCCAGAGAAGGTTCTATAAAGGCAATTCATTCCAGACTCTTCAGCAACAGACTAAGAGGAACAAGCCAAAAGAGGAACAGTTTTTGACTCTTACCAAAACCATATTAGCGCCTGGGTTTCCGTATAATCACCATTAATCCCCAGGTGTTATTGCACACCACTCTGAATTTAATCCTCCATTCCTTAAGTTTCATCATAGCAGAATTGGGTTGGTGTGGGTATGCGGGAGTACTGGAGAAGAATGTTCCAAATACCTGCAGAATTTCCCCTTACACCAGCTCCTTAGCCACACATTCAGTTGTCCTATCTTCCTATTCCTAGACTCACTCACCTGTGGCACAGGGAGTGACCACTTTGTCTCAATATAATTGTTTTGAAGAGCAGCCATTGATGTCAGCCACACCATTGTTCAATAAGGTGTACCAGAATATGCTTTTTCAGAATTGACAGCAAAAGGCCACACAAACCCTTCTTCATCCTTCTATTAGGCATTAACAACCTCGGAATACTGTAACAGTTGTATCTTCTCTGGGTTGTGAATATTCCTGCACTCTCGCACCCAGCGAAGATGAGGTTAAAAAGAAAAGCCCTTTTAAATTTTCTGCACCATTTGAAGCAATTTCCTCATTGATACTCTGTCTTGCACTCTGTACCAATGGGAAATGACATCAGAATTGCATTTTAATAAACTAATGAGTAGTTATTCGTCACCATTAGTCTACAGTATGTGTGGAATAGCACACAGAATTATGGTTGACATGTGATGAACAACTGTACCTTTATTAAGTGTAGAATCAATACAAAGTGCAAACTCTCCTCTCTAAAATGCTAGAGATAATTTAGTTTCTTGTGTTGCTAAACTGTGAATCACTTCTCATTTTGGAATAAACTCTTAGAGGTACTACAGAGGTAAAAGAGCTTGAGTTGATGTCTATTGTGTTGTATGCATTAATGCTTCATCAAGCCAAACGTCTAACTTAGTTTTATCCTTATTTACAATGAAATAACAATTGAAGTGATTTAGAGGACTTTAAACATTGCCATCATAATCCAAGTAAACTGATGTCTAAGGACTTAATCAGAAAGGCATTCCTATTTTGAAAATCAGACCTACATCTATTATTCTTTAAAATGTGTACAGATGTAGCAATTTCTTTCCAATTTTAGTGAACAATGAAAGCCCAGAAATGTACCCCTGCAGACAAATACTTCAAAATTACCTGGCCAGATCACTAAAGCACATGCTGCAATACATCAGCTTTTATTACTATATCATGTTTTCTTTAAAAAAAAATTGAATATTTGCAATGGATATATGTTATGGGATTTGGCTTCACATCATCTTGTATCACATGTGTTATATTGACACAACCAATATAAACAAAGCACAAAGATGCTAGGTTCTTGCTTTCCTTGTAGTAATCATTTCCTTCAGATGACATAGGCTATGGGTAGCCTATTAATCAATAAACCACCACCTAGAAATGTTAGTGTACCCTGTAGCATGTGTTGGAATGGAGCATATGAGGTGAGGCAACAACTGTTTCGGTTGTTAGACATTGGATCAAAATTCAATTGCAACGTACCAGATGTTGTGTATTCATCACAGTTATTGCAGTTAGTACAGTTATTCATCTTATTTAGGAAGAGATATATTTGCATTCAAGGCAATTCAGGGGAGGTACACGTGGTTGATTCGAGGGATGATGGGATTGTTTTATAAGATTAAGCAGGTTGGGCCTACCCCCATTAGGGTTCAGAAGAATGGAAAGTGATCATATTGAAACAAAACACTCTGAAGGGGCTTGACAGGGAGGATGTTAAGACAATGATTCCCCTTTCTGGAGGAATCTAGAACTAAGAGGCAAAACATGTGACACAGTTAATATGAAAGCAAGAAGGAATGTCTCCTTTCAAAGGATCATGACCTCAGGAATTCCCTACACCAGAGATCTATGGAGAGAGTCATTGAAAATATTCAAGGTCAAGATAGATAATTTGCTCAACAGGGAAATCAAGGGTAATGAAGATCAGGTAGAAATATGGAGTTGAGGCCAATATCAGATCAACCATTATCTTATAAATGGCACAGCTAATGAAGGGCTGAATGGACCATTTCTGCAACAATTTCTTATGATCTTATTATCACAGGAGTGACGAATATCAGGAAGTGTCCAGTGAATTCTCAAAGTGGTGCATAATGACCTAAAATGGTGATTATTGTGTTTCATTTGGAAACACAGTCTTCAGAATCTGAATCAGAATCAGAAGCAGGTTTATTATCACTGACTTATATGACGTGAAATTTGTTGTTTTGTGCAAAGATATAAAAAATACTATAAATTACAGAAGTAAATCAATAGTGCAAAATAATGAGATAGTGTTCATGGGTTCATGGACTGTTCAGAAATCTGATGGCAGAAGGGAAGAAACTATTCCTAAATTATTGAGTGTGAGTCTTCAGGCTCCTGTTCCTCCTGCCTGATGTTAGTAACAAGAAGAGGGCATGTCCCTGATGGTGAGGGTCCTTAGTGATGGATGCCACCTTCTTGAGGCACCGCCTCTTGAAGATATCCTTGACGGTGGGGAGGATTGTGCCCATGATGGAGCTGGCTGGGTCTACAATTCTCTGCAGCCTATTGCGATATTGTGCATTGGAGCCTCCATAAAAGGCTGTGATGCAACCAGTCAGAATGCTCTCCAGTGTACATCTATAGAAATTTGTAAGAGTCTTTGGTGACATACCAGATCTCCTCAGACTCCTAATGAAGTAGAGCCACTGGCGTGCCTTCTTCGTGATTGCATCAATGTGTTGGGCCCAGGATACATCCTCTGAGATGCTGATGCCCAGGAAATTGAAGCTGCTCATCCTTTCCACCAGTAACCCCTCAATGAGAACTAGTGTGTGTTCTCCTGACTTCCCCTTCCTGAAGTCCACAATCAATTCCTTGGTTGTGTGAGGTGGTTGTTGCAATACCACTCAACCAGCTGATTGATCTCACTCCTGCCTGCCTCCTCATCGCCATCTGAGATTCTGCCAACAACAGTGGCGTCATTGGTGAATTTATGGATGGCATTTGAGCTTTGGTTAGCCTCACAGTCATGAGTGTAGAGATAGTAGAGCAGTGGGCTAAGCATGCGTCCTTGAGGTGCACCTGTGTTAATTGTCAGAGAGAAGGAGATGTTACTACTGATCCACACTGACTGTGGTCTCCTGATAAGAAAGTTGAGGACCCTGTTGCAGAGGGAGGTACAGAGGCCCAGGTTTTAAAGCTCAGTGATTAATACTGAGGGAATGATGGTGTTGAAAGCCGAGTTATAATCAATAAACAGCAGCCTGACTTATGTCTTGTGGTTGTCTAGGTACTCCAACGTAGAGTGGAGAGCCAGTGAGATTGTATCTGCTGTAGACCTGTTGTGGCAGTAGGCGAATTGCAGTGGATCCAGGTCCTTGCTAAGGCAGGAGTTAATTCTAGCCATAACCAACCTTTCAAAGCATCTCATCACGGTAGATGTAAGTGCTACTGGACAATAGTCACTGAGGCAGCTCATCCTGCTCTTTTTGGGCACTGGTATGATTGCTGCCATTTTGAAGCAGGTAGGAATCTCCGACTGCATCAGTGAGAGGTTGAAGATGTCCTTGAACACTACAGTCAGTTAGTTGGCACAGGGTTTCAGTACCTGGCCAGGTGTACCATCAGGGCCTGATGCCTTGTGAGGACTCACCCTCTTGAAGAATGTTCTGACATTGGCTTCTGAGACAGAGATCAGAGGGTCACTGGATGCTGTGGCGATTCGCACAGATGTCATGTTATTTTCCCTTTCAAAGTGTGCATAAAAAGTGTTGAGCTATCAGGGAGCGAAGCATCACTGCCATTTATGTTGTTAGGTTTTGCCTTATAAGAAGTAATGGCATGCAAATCCTGCCACAGCTGTCGTGCATCTGATTGTGTCTCTAACTTCACATGGAATTGCTTTCTTGCTCTCATGATGGCCTTTCTTAGGTTGAACCTGGACTTCTTGTAGGATTCTGGATTGCCGGTCTTGAACGCCACAGACCTAGCCCTCAGCAGTCTGGTTCATCCAGAGCTTCTGGTTTGGGAAGACTCCATATGTTCTTGATGGCACACACTCGTCCACGCAGGTCATGAGGAAGTCAGTGATGGCCGTGGCGTATTCATTCAGATCCAAAGATGAATCCCCAAATATGGTCCAGTCCACAGATTCAAAGCAGTCCTGTAAATGCTCCTTCACGGTCCTCACCCCTGGTGCTGTGGTCCTCAGTGTCTGCCTACAGTATATGCCGGGAGTAGAAGTATAGCCAGGTGATTGGACTTGCCAAAGTGCAGGCGCGGGATGGCTTGGTAAGCATTCTTGATGGTGATGTAACAGTGATCGAGTGTGTTGGCTCCTCTTGTTCTGCAGGTGACATGTGGGTGGTAGTTGGTCAGGGACTTCTTCAAGCTGGCCTAGTTGAAGACCCAGCGATGATCGGGAAGGCATCAGGGTACGCTGCCTCGTGAGTGTTGATCATGATGCTCAGCTCCTCCAGTGCCAGCTTGATGTCTGCCAGGGGTGGAATGTACACCGCTACCAGGATGACAACAGAGAACTCCCTCTGCAGATAGAATAGATGACACTTGACCACCTGATGTTCCAGGTCGGGGGAGCAGGACTGAGACAGAACAACCACGTCTGTGCACCACGGTGAGTTAATCATGAAGCAAACGCTGCCACCTCTGTCTTTACCTGACACCACTGTCCGGTCCATGTGGTGGATGGTGAAGCCCTCAGGCTGGAGCACTGTGTCTGGAGTGCTGGGGGTGAGCCATGTCTCTGTGAAGCAGAGTCTTCAGAAGAATAATAGATGATCAAGTTGAACAATCCAAAATTTTTATGGGTTTGGCAGGATTGATGCAGAGATGATATTTTCCCTTCTTGAGACCAGTGGTCATGGTCTCAAATTGAGGGGTAAAATGTTTCCTGGGTATTTTGGGTCAGCAGAATGGTGCAACTCATAGAGCTGTTGCCTCAGAGCACGAGTGACCCAGGTTCAATTCTGACCACCACCAATAGCCTGTCCTGGTCCAACCACATAGATGCCACGGCCAAGAAAGCTCACCAGCTCCTCTACTTCCTCATGACGCTAAGGAAATTTGGCATATCCTCTTTGACCCTCATCAACTTTTATCAATGCACCATAGAAAGAATCCTATTTGGATGCATCACGGCTTAGTATGGCAACTTCTCTGCCCGAGACTGCAAGAAACTGCAGAGAGATGTGGACACAGCCCAGCGCATCACAGACACCAGCCCACCCTCCTTGGACTCTGTCTATACCTCTTGCTGCCTTGGTGATGCAGCCAGCATAACCAAAGACACCACCTACCTGGGTCATTCTCTCTTCTCCCCTCTCCCATCAGGCAGAAGATACAGGAGCCTGAGGACACATACCACCAGGCTCAAGGACAGCTTCTATCTCAGATATTGAACAGCATCGACCTTATACGATGAGGCGGACTCTTGACCTCACAATCTACCTGATTATGACCTTGCACACTATTGTCTACCTGCAATGAAGTTCTCTGTGGCTGTGTCACTTTACTCTGTATTTCATTACTGTTTTTACCCTGTACTACCTCAATGCACTGTGTAATGAATTGATCTGTACAGACAGTATGCAAGACAAGTTTTTCACTGTACCTGGGTACAAGTGACAATAGTAAACCAATACCAATACCTCCGGTGCTGTCTGTGTGGAGTTTGCACATCCTCTCTATGACTGCATGAGTTTCTTCCACGTGCTCCGGTTTCCTCCAACATCTCAAAAAAATATGCAGGTTGGTAGGTTAATTGGTGACTGTAAATTTTCTTTAGTGTGTTGATGAGTGGTAAAATTTGGAGAGAGTTGCTGGAAATGTGGGGAAAATGTGGGGACAATTAAACAAGTGTTTAATTGTTGGTGCAAACTCAGTGGACTGAAGGACATTTCCATGATGTAGCTCTTTATGGGTCTGTGACCTGTTGCCAGGACTTGAGGGCCTGAGTGTCAGAAGTTGGACAGGCTGGGACTTTATTCCTTGGAATGCAGGAGACTGAAGGGTGAACTTATAGAGGTATATAAAATCATGGGGGGCATAGATGTCGTGAATGCATGCAGTCTGTCTCCCAGCTAGAAGACAAAGGTTTCAGGTGAGAAGGGAAAGATTTAAAAGAGACCTAAGGGGGCAACTTCTTCACGCAGAGGGTAGTGTGTATGTGGAAAAATACTGCCTGAGAAAGTAGTTTAGGCAGGTACAACAACACTTAAAAGGCATTTGGATAAGTACATGGATAGGAAAGGTTTGGAGGGATCTGGGCCAAATGCTTGTAAATGGGGCTAGCTTAGGTGGGCACCTTGGTCGGCATGGACCAGTTGGGCCAAAGGGTCTGTTTTCATGCTGTATGACTCCATACATCTTTGACTTTGTTTCAAGATGAAGTCTCACTCCTCAGATTACAGACTGCAGATTTGATCAGTAGTCAAGGGCAGAAGAGTACAACTGTGAGCAAGGCATTAATGGGGATCCAGAAGATAATATTGAAGGAGCTTGAGCCCTTGAACATATTCAACAGGTAACAAGTTCTTGGACAAGAGGAGAGAGTGCAGAAAGGATGAACAAACTGAGCACAGCACTGCGGAATACGGATCATTCAGGATGGGTGAGTGGAAAATAATATATTAGCAGTAGTTAAGGGAATAGTAGTCATTAATGTGTGTCCAAAAGCTGTGTTGCTGATCCCATCCCAAGGTGAACGACATTTCCACAAGGCTGAAGAGGAACTTGGAGTGGGAGGGGAAAAATCCCAGTTGACATGTGTCCAAGTAAATATAAATGATGCAAAGATGATTTAGAAAGATATTCTGCTGAGGGAGTATGAGCATGTGAGGTCTAAATTTAAAAGCAGAATGAAAAAGCAAATAATCTCTGTATTAACAACTGAGCATTGAAGCAATACAATCAGAGATTTAAACGCGTAGCTCAAAGATTGGTGTCAGTGAAGTGCTTTCAATTAATGGTTCTCTGGTGCCAGTACTGGCGATAGAGGAGCTGTTCTGTTAAACCAGTGCTCACTTGAAACTGGCTGGAACCAGTGCTTTGGCAAACTGAACAATGAGAGTGATAAATAAGGTTTTAAATGAAAGGTTGTAATTCGGTGATGACTTGGGTGGGGTGAAATTGAGAAGAGAAAGCACAAGCAATAGTGCAGAGTAGTGAAATGGACAATGGTATCTGGAGTGTGAAGGGAGGGACAAAGCACACAGACACACAACCACATTTGCAAATAGAGTCAGAGTAGGGAAAGATGATTAAAAGGTAAAATTAAAGCCTCTTTAACTGAGTGGTTGCAGCATTCCCAACAAGATAAATGAGTTAATGGCACAAATTGAAATAAATGAGTATAATCTGATAGCCATTAGAAATTTTGTTGCATAGACCAAGATTAGAAACTAAACGTTCTGGACCACTTGACGTTTAAGAAGGATAGCCAGAAAGGAAAAGGAGGTGGATTGCTTCACTTAATCAAGGATTACATCAGTACAGCAGTGAAAAAATGATCTTGGCCCAGAAAATAATGGCATAGAATCAGTTTCCTTGGTGTTAAGAAATAGCAAGGAAAGGCTTCGCTGAGAGTCATCTGTAGACCCTTTAAGTGTAGATAGAATATATGACAGTGTATAAATCAAGAAATAATTATCTTGGGCAACTTTAATCTTCATATAGATTGGATAAATCAAATTGGCAACAGCTGTTTAATGAAAAACCTTTAAGCAGATTAGGCCTATATCCATTGGAGTTTAAAAGGATGAAAGATGATCTTATTGACACATTTAAGATTCTGTGGAGGCTTAAAAAGTGTAGATATAAAAGCATATTTCCCCTTGTGGGGAAATCTAAACCAAGGGGCACAGTTTCAGAATGAAGGATGGCTCACTTAAGACAAAAATTAGGAGGACTTTCTTCTCTTGGAAGGTTGTGATGTTTTGGAATTCCCAACCCCAGGGGACGGTGGAGGCTATCGATCAAGTGTCTGGGGAGAAGGCAAGTGACGAAAAATGTTGAGCGGAAGGGTTGTGGGGGTGGTATATTCAGTCTGGAGTGATGTCAGGGTTACAATGAGTTCAGTAAGTTTTTCACTTACCTGCAGGTCTTCTGACTTTCAAAACGTGTGATCCCCTTTGATGGACACCCACAGGACAACATGGTCAATATTCTCTTTTCATAGGGTCAGGGATGACTTGCTATCACTTCAGTTTTTTTAGGTTCTGAGTGGCTGATTGACCTCAACTGATGAGGCCGCAATAGAAGTCGGGACAGAGTATCTGCTTCATCACACTGGCACCTCTTTTGGGCCAGGAAGAAAACTGGAGGGATTGTGGCAGGAAATCAGTCAGTGGATTCGGATTAGAGCCAAAAAGTAATACAGTACAGAAATAGACCCTTCGGCCCAACTGGTCCATGCCAACCACTGCATCCTCCCTGCTAGTCCCAGTTGCCCACGTTCGGCCCATAACCCTCCAAGCCCCTCTCCTCCATGTACCAACCCAAATGCCTCTTAAATGTTGCAGTTGTACCTGCCCTGACCAATTCCTCTGGTAGCTCATTCCAGGTACTCACTACCCTCTGTGTGAAGAAGTTAGCTCTCAAGTCCCTTTCAAATCTCTCCCCTCTTAGCTTGTATCTGTGCCCCCTAGTTATGGGTTCCCCAACCCTGGGGAAAAGACTATGACTGTCCACCTTATCCATACCCCTTGTGATTTTATAAACTTCTATGAGGTCACCCCTCATTCTCCTATGCTCCAAAGAATAAAGATCCAGCGTGGCCAACTTCCCCCTTTAACTCAGGCCCTCTAGTCCAGGCAGCATCCTCGTAAATCTCTTCTGCACCCTCTCCAGCTTGACAATGTCCTTCCTGTAACAGGGTGACAAGATTCAATGGAATCCTTAAAAAAGGGACTTAAATAAAACTTGAATTTGGAAGTATTGCGGTGATATTGGCAGAAGGACAAAGGTCTTTGAAAGAGTTAGTACAGTTCTGACAAGCTGAGTAACCACCTTCTGTGATTCTATAATTCTGTTAGATGGTTGAACATAATCGAACATTTAACTCAAAATTCATCAATATTTTATTTCACAAGTACATATCTAACAAAATAGTACATATAATTCATGACATAATCTCTTCCTTTCATGAAATTAATAACCTCAATATTTTATTAGAATGTTGCAATTATTTTAAAGTTCATTAGTTGCATCAAATTTGACATTGGGATCAATGTAATTCTTGGACTGATTTATTAAAATCATGAAATTTAGTGTGTTTAATTTAACGCTCTGACAAAATCAAGAATTTAGAACAGAAATAAATTAACTTGATCACATTTCTGAATAATTGAAAACCATTTTAAATTTCATCTTGGTCATTTTTTTCATCAGGTTATAAACCCGATATAAATATTCGATCACAAAATCAACATCTTTTTGGAGTTATTCAGAAATATTTTATGTGGATCACTTGAAAATTTTGTTTTGGGTGGCTTATTTTAGAAAAAAAGAATTAGATTACATGGGATTTAATATTGTTCATAAAACCACGACGGTATAAAAATCTTTTAAAAGTATAACTTTATCTTATAAAGACAAAAAATGATGAAACCAAGTGAGACGACACCTGGCGTGTTGTGTACAATTTTGGTCTTCTTACCCAAAGAAAGGATATATAAAGAAATAACACTGTAAGTGGTGTGCAGTGAAGATTCCCCAGACAGGTTACAGAATGGTTGGTCTCGTTTTGTCACATGAGGAGCGATTAAGTTGGCTAGTCCTCTGTTCTCTAGAACTTAGACAAACAAACTCATTAAAACAAAGTTCTTAAAGGAGGCACAAGAGACTGTGGATGTTGGAATCTGGAGCAAAAAGCAAACAAGAAACTCAATGAGTCGAGCAGCATCTGCAGGGGGAGGGAAGGAATTGTTGACACTTCAGGTCAAGACACTATCAGGACTGAGAGTGGAGAGGGAGGATATCCAGTTCAAAGAGGAAAGGGGGAGGGATGAGACAGGGGCCAGCACGTGATTGGTGGACTGAGGAGGGGTGAAGGATGATGGGCAGATGGAGCCAGGTGGGGGAAGGGGAGGGGTGGAGTTGGGAGGCAGAGGTAGATGGGTGTATGCGGAAGCAGACAAGGGAAGAGAAGACAGATGGAGCCAGGTTAGGGGGAAGGAGTGTGACGGTGGTGACATCTGCTGGAGGGTGATATGCAGGAACATTAAGGCTACCAGTGCTGGAATCTGTGAAGTAAGGAAGGTGATAATGGGAACCATTAGGGGAGAGATGAAGGCCAGATGGAACCAGATGGCAGAGAGGATCCCATGGGTGAAGTGTGTAGGTTCTTAAGAGGACTCAACAGGGGAGATATGGGGAGGATACTTCCCCTGGGATTACAGTCTCAGCATAAGGGACAGGCTATTTAGACCTGAAATTAATTCAAATTAAATTTTAAATTAAATCTTATTTACAGCGTGGTAACAGGCCCTTCCGGCCCAACGAGTCCGCGCCGCCATTTTAAACCCAAATTAACCTACCCGTACATCTTTGCAACGTGGGAGGAAACTGGAGCTCCTGCAGGAAACCCATGTAGACACGGGAGAACGTACAAACTCCTTACAGACAGCGACGGGAATCGAACCCCGATCGCTGGCGCTGTAATAGCGTCGCGCTAACCGCTACGATACCGTGCTGCCCCTACGCTACCGCGCCGTCCCATGAGAGCTATTTCATTCAGTGAGTGGAGAATCTTCGAGATTCTCTACTCTGAAAGAGGTGGAGGCTCAGTCATTGATTCCATTCAGACCAGAGATCAATAGATTTCTGGATATGAGCACAATCAAGGGTTTGGACAGGAAAATTGATGTTATGGTCGAAGATCAGCAATGAGCTTGTTGAGTGGTGGAACAGGGTAGAGGGTCCAACTGTCCACTCCTGCTCCTATTTTGTCTGTTGCTATGTACATATTGAACAAAGATTTCTGGAAAATAGATTTCTCTACCACTTCTACAACACAAAAAGTATTTGTAAAATTCAAACAACATAAACAGAGATAAATAAAAAAAAATGAAGCATTTGTTGACGTGACATAAATAAAATTGTTAATTTCTCACTCTTGGCAGTAAGTTCACCAATAGGGATCTGTCCCGAGAGGAACAATTTGGCTTGGTTTGTGGCCAATTTTCACCTTTTCACCTGAGCTGATGATTGCACTCCAGAGAAAATGATAAATCATTGGCCAGATGGTATGAAAATCTATGATCTGTAATTACAATTCAGAATTGATTCAAGTGAAAGTTACTTTACTGGCTTCATCAGCACTCAGATTTGCTGAGATTCAGTCATGCTTTAGTTTTCAAGTGGTGGTGGTACAAATACAAATGATGGTATGAATACTAAGAGCTACAATAAAGGTTCCTTCATCTGCTTCATCAGCATTTCTTACCTGGTCTGAATCCATACACCAGTGGAAAATAATCATAAAGCACAATGCTCTGCAGTCCTGCTTTACCTTAAGTTAAAAATTGCTAAACATAGTTATATTAGCATTATTTAATCATACTTGAAAAGAAGCCCATTTGAAATCGTAATTAAAAATTAAATTTTCAGTCTGTGCATACAATGTCCATTCGCACAGAGGCATTGGACATGTGTAGTGATGTCATATTGTGTTCAATCCACTTAAACCTAATTCACGTTGTACAGAGTCATCGAGTCACACAGCATGGAAACAGGTCCTTCGGCCCAGCTGGTCCATACTGACCAAGATGCCTATCCAAGTTGGTCTCATTTGCCAGTGCTTGACCCATAACCTTCTAAACCTTTCCTGTTCATGGACCTGTCCAACTGTCTTTTAAAAGTTGTTATTGTACCTGCCTCAGCCATTTCCTCTGGCTGTTCATTCCACATGCATACCACCCTTTCTGTAAAAAAAGCTGCCTTTCAAGTTCCCCTCTCACCTTAAACCTATGTCCTCTAGTTCTTGATTCCCCAAATGGGAAAAAGACAGCGTGCATTCACCCTACCTATGCCAACACTACTTCACTGCTTCTGTATGCGTACCCCTATCTATAGTACTTGAAAGTTAAGGGGTACGTATACAGAAGCAGTTTATCACAATGTATGTGAAGTTGACTCTGACCCAGTTTAAAGGGAAAGTAGCCTTCTTAGTCTGTTACCATGGAGATGGATGCCTATATCCTCTTTAAACTTACATCCTCCTCATCAAACCCAACTTGTTTCACTGTGGATCTTCATTTGTCTCTCGTAACAGAAATCCAATCTACTTATGTCCCTGTCTCCAACTTCTGGGGCTGACTTTGACCACCTTCCCCTCCCCACCCCCATCCCAAAGCACAATCACTCCTTGAAAATCATAAAAGGCTGCAGGTGTTGTAAATCTAAAATAAAAACAGAAAATAGGTTGAACAAATTTAGGTTGTTCTCCTTGGAACGTCAGAGGATGAGGGGAGACCCGATAGAGGATTTTTAAATTATGAGAGTCATGGATAGGGTAGACAGTCAGAATCTGTTCCCCAGGGTAGAAATGTCAAACACCAGAGGACGTGCTTTTAAGATTAGAGGGGGGAAGCTTAAAGGCAATGTGAGGGGCAAGTTTTTTGCGCAGACGGTGGTAGGTGCTTGGAATGGGTTACCAGGGGTAGTAGTGGAATCAGGCAGTTTGGTCGAGTTTAAGAGGCATTTGGATAGATACATGAATATGAAAGGAATGGAGGGATATGCGTGATACACAAGAGGACAACATTGTGGGCTGAATGGCCTGTTCCGTGCTGAATGGCTATGTTCTATGCTCTAAAATGAAGGAAATATTCAGCAGATCAAGCTGCACCTGTGGGATGAGAAACAGAGTTTCAGGTCAAAGACACTTTGTCAGAACTGGGAAAGAGCGAATCTGCAGGACGCTGGGGGAGAGGAATGTTTCTGATAGGGTAAAACACAACCATCAGGTTCTTGAATTGACCTGTACAACCCTAATCCTACCTCAGCAATGGAACGACTACCAACTACCTCTTGCAACACGATAGACTTGTCTCTGATTGTGTTTTTTTGCACCAATGTCTTGTTTTGCACAGTCTTTTTTTCTCTTACTGTCTGGTATAATATTTGTATAATTTATGTACATTCATGTTCTGTGTGTTGTCTGTACCTGTGTCCAGGATGCTGCTGCAAGCAAGTTTTTCATTTTACCTGTACCTCACCTTACTTGTGCACATGACAATAAACTCAACTTGTTTGGGGATAAACTGTAACCAAGGTTATCTGGTCATTGAGTGAATGGGAGCAGTTAGAGAGTGAGAACATTGCGGGAGTGAGAAATGCAGAGCAGGAGGACATGCCCAGCAGCTCAGGCTGGGTGTTGAGAAATGCAAAACTGATATCCTGTGCTGAGTATTGAATATCACAGAAGGACTTGCATAATGAGGCGAAAAACACAATGATGCTGGAGGAACTCAGTAGGGCAGGCAGCATCCGTGGAGAAAAGCAGGCAGTCAATGTTTCAGATCAGAACCCTTCTTCAGGACTGAAGATAGGAAAAGGGGAAGCCCAATATATAGGAGGGAAAAGCAGAGCAGTGACAGGTGGACAAAAGAGGGGAGGTGGGGTGGGCACAAGGTGGTGATAGGTAGATGCAGGTAAGAGATAGTGATAGGCGGGTGTGGGGGAGGAGAGGAGAGCAGATCCACTGGGGGATGAACTCTCCCACTTTAGGTAATCCCCACTCCCCTTCCCCACAACCCCTGCCCCACCATGTTTCTTCTCTTCTTCCCTTCCCTAGCCTCTTTTTATCCACCTTTTTTTTTCCTTTCTCTCCTTACCTTTGACCCATCCCCAGGTGGATCTGCTCTCCCCTCTTCCCCCACACCTGCCTATCATTATCTCTTACCTGCATCTACCTATCACCACCTTGTGCCCACCCCGCCTCCCCTCTTTTGTCCACCTATCACTGCTCTGCTTTTCCCTCCTATATATTGGGCTTCCGCTTTTCCTATCTTCGGTCCTGAAGAAGGGCCCTGACCCAAAATGTCGATCGCCTGCTTTTCTCCACAGATGCTGCCTGGCCTGCTGAGTTCCTCCAGCATCATTGTGTTTTTCATCTAGATTCTAGCATCTTCAGTCCTTTGTTTCTCTTGCATTATGAGAGTTTCCTTAACTTTTTTGACTGACTATGCTGGGCATGTCTTTCTGCTCTGTATTTCACAGAGTTGTACATTTACAGTGAGAGCATATCTCAACTACAAGACCATCAAACTTGAATCAAGGTAATTCACAAGGTAATTGTGCCAAGGATATTGAGGATAAAAACCCCAGACCAATTATCCTGTGGCTATATTTGATGCACTGAGTGGCAAAATAGCCACTCTGGAACCTCCTTTGATCTCTGTCACAATCGTGCAAAATATCTGGTTTCAATGCTCAAGATGCGTGATGCCTGGTTGGCTATAGGCCAACTAACATTGTCCACTCATCTGTACGTTTGGCCAATGCACACAACAATGTGTCATGGTTTTATCGGTTTCCAAACCATACCTTTTAAGTGGCCCCTGCCTGCTTTCTTCACAGACTCTGCTGTTTTTTTTTCCGCAGCTGTCTTTGTAATTTCAAAACTGATTGCTGCTTGCACTTTGCGTTTGAAGACAGTTTGAAGGCTGGTTCTTGTTTGTATTAATGGCTACCAAATCTTACACTTTATACTTCCTGACCGTGGCTGCTTCTCTCTAAAGCAGCACTGGTCTTGGCTTGCACTAGTCTGGCTTTACATCTGATGTGAATGCTTACCTTATACCCAATTATGCCTGTGTAGCTTACACCGATGTACTGTTTTACCTTTTCAACAGAGAATCAAGATGCATCCTTGAAGTATTAGAACTGAAAGCATTCTTCCAATGTAGCTTGAGTTCTCTTAGACAGCTTTTCCCTTTAAGTTTGGCCTGGTTTTGCTAAGATGGCATACAAATGTTACATCAGCTGCACTCGCCATCCATTAAGTTGTAATCTGCACCCCATTTTCTCTAATGTTTGTAGAACCTCACCAAATAAGGTTTTCAATATGATTGTGCTTTCTGTCAAAGTTATATGGCTGGACTTGCTGGACTAATTCTCCTGACTCATCATTGAACTGTTTGTGGCATCAATTCACAGGTCAATGCACTGGCTGTTAATCAACATCTTTATTTGTAAGTCTGATTGTTTGATATCACAATAAATACACCATTTAATCCCAAATAAAAACAGAACTCTGGTTCACCAGTGTGACAGTTAAACTTGCAATTCCCCTTGCCACAGTGACCAGCTGTGCTTTGTACTCTCATCAATGCACAAGGAGGTCTTAGACAAATGATATTCCATACAAGTAGTCACTGGAAAATACTGTGAAAAAAATCAGCTTCAAACTCACTCAAAACAGATTACTTGAGAGTCGTCAATATTCTTGAACAAATCTAAAGAGAATATTATCTTCTATCCTCATTATCAAATTGGAATGTCTTTGGAAAACACTGAGAAATAAATATATCCAGAGATGGAAGTGCTAATGTACAAGACACATGCTAACTATTTGCAAGTGTCTTCTTGGCATAAAATCGAATGTCTGTGAAGATGTTAGATGGTTTGAAAAGTCAGTGCACTACATGGGCCCACTGTCCAACGGGATAATGATAAAAATGCAGACTCAGATAGAGAGAAAACATTATGTTCCTTGCTTATAGATACATTACAAGGACTAAGGCCATTTCTATTGTGTTGTTGCTTGTCTGCTGTGAAATAATGTGCACAAAATATGGGTTAATAGCTGCACATCACTAATGCACCTTTTGAGACACAGAACAATGTCTCCGCTGAGACTCCTTCCTTGTAGGCTTTCTCAAAATATGAATGCCAAAGGTTTGGGGGAAATCATTAGAAAGCGTGGCTTCCATCATGTTTGAAAAAGAGTGTGAGAATGGGTAAGAGAGGCAAAAGGAGAGGGAGAGGGAGAGAGAGAGAGAGGGGGGGAGAGAGAGAGAGAGAGAGAAATAACAAAAATGCATTTCATGACAGCTGAAGGACACAAGGCAGTTTATGGCAAAAGATTTATGATTGCTGTTGTTGTTTTGTGAGGGATTCTGCACACAGCCAAGACCCATTAACATCAAAGGTGATAAATGACCAAATTATCTTCTTACGTTGATGCCAAGGCACCTGCAAAAAAATCCCTGCTCTTCTTTGAATAAAGCCATGGGATCTTTTATGTTCACCTGGGGATTGGGAAGTCTTGATGGAGGGAGATTTTATCTAGAATTAGGTAAGCATTTCATTTATGTCTGAGGTTGGTACTCCATGAATAAGACCACATGCACTCAGAGTGCATGACAACAGGGGCTCCTAATATAACATGCTCCAAGTTTCCTTGCAAATGCTTCAATAGAAGCAAATGTTTCAAAAGCTTCAGTTTCCACAGTGATCTCTCTCTCCACGACTCCCTTGTCTGCTAGTCCCTCCCCACTGGTCACTCCCCCGGCACTTATCCCTGCCACTGTGCAAAGTGTCACACCTGCCCCTACACCTCCTCCCTCACCACCATTCAGGGCCCAAAACAGTCCTCCCAGGTGAGGCAGCTCTTCACCTGTGAATCCATGAGGGTCATTTATTGTATCCGGTGTTCCCAGAACAGCCTCCTCTACATCAGTGAGACCTGACGCAGATTGGAACACCGCTTCGTCGAGCACCTTCGCTCCATCTGCCACAAAAGCCAGGATCTCCCAGTGGCCAGCCATTTTAATTCCACTTCTCATTTCCACACTGACATGTCTGTCCACGCCTCCTCTCCTGCCACGTTGAGGCCAGACACAGGTTGGAGGAACAACACCTCATATTCCACATTGGTAGTTTCTAACCTGACGGACTCAACATCGATTTCTCTAACTTTCGGTAGCCCCTCCCCTCTTCCCATCCCCCTTTCCTCCCCCTCCCTTTGTTTTCTCTCATTTCTGTGGCCCCCTCACCCCTTCTCTTTCCCCTCAACCGCCCTCATGGTCTGCCCATAACTCCCCACCTCCTTCCCTTTATTCCATGGTCTACTGTCCTCTCCTACCAGATTCCTTCTTCTTCAGCCCTTTTCCTCTTCTACCTATCACCTCTCAGCTTCTTACATCACTCCCTTTCACTCTCACTCCCCCACCCACCTACCTTCCCCCCTCACCTGGTCTCACCTATCACCTGCCAGCTTGTGCTCCTCCCCCTCCCCAGATCTTTTTAGTCCGGCTTCATTGACTGTTCATTTCCCTCCATAGATGCTGCCTGACCTGCTGAGTTCCTCCAGCATTTTGTGTGTGTCGCTCCAGATTCCAACATCTGCAGGATCTCTCGTGTCTCATAATAGGAATGCCCGCTTAAATTTTCTGAGTGAGTCCAAACAACCCAGAAATAGTCATTATTGTGCTTCACTCAAAGAATAATCAGTTCAGAAATGCATAATACTGAAGAAAAATGTGTAAACAGTTTCCCAGGCACAAGACTGAGGCAAGAGCAAAAACTTCAGCATCCATCAGAGGAAAGCTCTGAACTTTTTACTTGACCTCAAATGACACGTTTCAACGACAGCAGTTATCTCTATTCTTCAGAGATGTTGACTTGTCATTTGAAATACCAATACATAAATCTGTCCAGAGAATATCAATGGTTTTTATATTAGTACAAGCAAGAAAGCTGCTTGATGCATTGATTAGTCATTTGTATAGTGCTGCATTTATTGAAGGAGTAATTGAATTAATTGGTGTTTGGAAAAGCAATAAGTATTTTGTTAAATCAACCATTAAGCAAGTTCTCTTGTTTCATATAGGTAGAAAAAGCAAATGAACTATCAGATGGGTTGGAGTCTGTGGTACCCATCAGTGTTCGAAACAGTTAATATCTTAATTCCTTCAGCAAAACAAGAACATATCTCTGACCTTCAAATATTACTGCTTCCACATCTAAAATAAAACATAGGATGGAAAAGCAGACTTTGGGTCATCAGCTCCCTTTGTTATAATCTCACTGACTGGGAGATAAGTAAGTGTACCAGCACCCAAATATCATCAAAGCCACAAAAAAAGACAAACAGCTTAGAGTTTGTGTACTGATTTCGAATGCTTTTATCATGGTTGATGTTATAGGTAAAACAGCATTAACTTATCACTTTTCTTCTGTATCAAAGTCCTCACCAGAATCCACTGCAACAAAACAAATGTGTATCCTTGCCCAATGTCCTATAGTTGGCACCTTTCACCCTAGCTCCAGCCACTTGTGTAGGTCTATCCTCTGTCCTCTGTCCACTGTCCTCTCCATATCCATATCCACCTCTGTCCTATCCTTTGCAGAATATTTAAGGTGATGCCTTTAGCTGTAAAAACGCTGTCGCTTCATCTTCACTTTGGACCAATTGGAGTTCATGTATTTCCTGTAAGAAAATAGGACCAAGGTAGATTTGGAAGGAGGGAAGAGGAGAAGGGAAGAGGCTGATCACCAGGACATCCACAGGGAGATAAACTCAAGGCAGAATTATTCAGAGCAGCCTTCTACTCAGCAGAATACCATCTTGGGATACCTGGAGATGGACTGGTGGACTTCTTATGGAATCTTATCAGGCAGCACCAACTTCTCTGGAGTTCCCAGCTCCTAGTTTGGGAAGTCAGCTTCCTGATCCCACAATGGGTTCACAGCGCAGGTACAGGGGCCCTATTGAAATGATTTGGAGCAGGCTGCTGCCATGAGAAAGCTGTTGTATTGCTCTATAACTCTATGTAAGTAAAGGTTTTTTATTTGATTTAATTAATTTAATTATTTTTATTTCTTTGTTTGCATGTGTGTGTGTGTGTGTGTGTGTGTGTGTGAGAGAGAGATTTAGTAACAACTTTTATTTTAAAAACTAATTTTAATATCTTTAACAAGTACTTTTTTGATAGACCTTGAGAGATTTTTATTGCTTGTGTTTAATATTCATGGACATTAACTTAAATGGCAGGTGAAAAGAAAAAAGACTGCAGGTGCCAGAAATTAAAAAAACAGAAACCGTTGGAAATACTCAACAGGTCAGGAATTATCTGTGGAGAGAGAAAAACAGGGTTAGTGTTTCAGACTGGTGACCTTCCATCAGAATTTAAATGGTAGATTTGACATTCAGGCACGGTAGTGTAGCAGTTAGCGTAATGCTATTACAGCACCAGTGACCGGGTTCAATTCCAGCCGCTGTCTGTAAAGAGTTTGTACGTTTCCCCCCGTGTCTGCGTGGGTTTCCTCTGGGTGCTCCGGTTTCCTCCCACATTCCAAAGGTGTGTGGGTTAGGAAGTTGTGGGCACGCTATGTTGGCGCCAGAAAGGTGGCGACACTTGCGGGCTGCCCCCAGGACATTCTACACAAAAGATGCATTTCACTATGTGTTTCTATGTGTATGTGGCTAATAAAGAAATCTTATCTTATCAGAGGCTGCTATGGTCATTCTCTTGGCATAGCGAGCCACTTGCACTGGGGGATGTCCTTTATTAGCCTGATCCACAAGGTTGCATTAGGACACAAGATGCTGGAATCTGGAGCAACAAACAATGTACTGGAACCCACTGAGTTTCTCCCACGTATTGTTTGTTGTTCCAATGAGGTGGGAGTTGCAAGAAACAGTGTGTTTCAGGGACACCTGAACTGTTATCTCAGAAAAGGAGAAGACAGAGTCATGGAACCATATATTATTTAAGAAGTGTCTAGATGAACATTTGAATTGACTAGGCACAGAACACTACAGACCAAGTGCTAGTTATGTGCACTGCACCTTCCAAGTTAAGAGAGACTGAGGGCTAATGGAAAAGTTGATTGAAAGGAAATTAGGTCGGACAATGATCTCCTCTTCAGTTGTCAGTTCTGGTCACCATGGAGCAAGAGAGGGTGGAGAAAGCTTCACATGGATGTTGCCAGGACCGGAGGGCTTGAGTTACAGTATAAGGAGAGGCTGGATAGGTTGGGACTCTTTACTCTGGAGTGAAGGGGGCTGAGGAGTGACCTCATAGGGGTTTGTAAAAGGATGGTCACCGTCCTTTTCCCAGGGAAGGGGAGTCTAAAACTAAAGGGCATAGATTTAAGCTGAGAGGGAAAAGATTTAAAGGGGGTGGTAGGTATATGGATTGAGCTGCCAGAGGAAGTGGTAGAGGTGGGTACAATGACAACATTCAGAAGACATTTGGACAGTTACATGGATAGGAAAAGTCTAGTGGGATGTGGGCCAAATGCAGGCAAATGAGACTAGCTCAGGTAGGCACGTTGGTCGTCATGGACGAGTTGGTCCGAAGGGCCTGTTTCAATGCTGTATAACTCATTGACTCTATCTGCTGGCGGACACAACAATAGAGTGGCCCTCCAATACTTTCCCTTGCATGGAGGTTTAAAACATGCAGGTCTCCCAATTAGACATTTCAGATAAATAAGGCAGAAGTCAGGAATTTCAGGTACATTGGTTAGCCCGCATGTTGCTTTGCAATTTCAGTACATTGTATCATAAACTTATTATAGTCTCTAGTACATCAGATGATCATTATATACCCTTGTTTTTTTTTTGCCCAGTTATTACCACCTTTATTTCATACATCTGTTTCTGTTGTCTTTTAAAGTGTTCATAGTCAAGCTTACACACTGAAAGGCTGTAAAAGAAGGGAACAGTCTGGGTAGGAACGAAAGTCAACAGTATAAATCTGAATAAAAAAGGGATACTACATTTTCAGAGAGTAGCAGAATAATTTGAACAGAGGTGGACAGAGAGATACAAAAGGAAAATTGTTTGTTATAAGAGCCACTGTTATCAAGCAATGTATAAATTGCTGGAATTGAAATTTTTTGTTTATGTCAACCAAACAATGAAAAGTTCCAATTAAATTTTGAATGTATTTTAATGTTATGCACAATCAGAAGAATTGAATTTGAAACATCTAATTGATGATTCTTTCAGTATTAACAAATGAGAATTTTGCTAGAAAATATATGGAGTATTTGCAATGTTGTTAACTATGTTACAATTAATTACATTAATATATGTGTGCCAGGACTTAATACATATTAAATTACAAAGAGCTTTGCCTGAGGAATTCAAATAAAATTAACTTTAAAAAAAATGCAGTGTGGTTTCCATGGTAATGGAAAGGGTATTCTGACACTCAAACAGATTCTGCAGTGGAGAATTGTTTTCAAATTGCTGTTATGTAACTTTGCCTGCTGCAGTTCTTTTCAAGCAGTTTATTTCAGAACATGAGATCACAATATTGTTTAAAAACCCTTATGGATTTTTTTTGAGTTTAATTTTTTTATAGTACTGGTAGATGGGTTGACATTTTGAACATTTATCTTTGCCAAATGGATGTAACTTGGACAGAGATGTCAGGTGCCAGCTCACCGACCCCAGTTCACCAACCCCGTTTCTACTCATCTCAGTCTTACAAACAGAACAGGGAGGAGCAATATCAGGAGGAGATTTCCACACAACAGATATAGAGGAAGGGCTTGGTGATGGAGAAGGTGTGTAATTAGTCATGATCCTAGTCAGTGATGTTAATTCCTCTTCCTGTTCTTTCATGTCCTGAATAGCCCAGAAGTCATTTCAGAGAAACATTTCAAGGGAATTTAGAGTAGATTTTATGCTTAGTAGTTTCTTAGAGTTTAACATCACGGGTTGTTACCTTTTGGCTGTATAGAATATTTTATTGTCCAACACCCAAATAGAGACCCAGAGTGAACTGGAAATCCCCTCTTAACATAAGAATATAAGAAATAGGAGCAGGAGTAGGCCATCTGGCCAGTCGAGCCTGCTCCGCCATTCAGTAAGATCATGGCTGATCTGGCCGTGGACTCAAATCCACATACCTGCCCTTTCCCCATAACCCTTAATTCCCCTACGATGCAAAAATCTATCTGTGTCTTAAATATATTTAATGAGGTAGCCTCTACTGCTTCCTTGGGCAGAGAATTCCACAGATTCTCTACTCTCTGGGGAAATCAGTTTCTCCTCATCTCCATCCTAAATCAATTCCCTCAAATCTTGAAGCTATAATCTCCTAGTTCTAGTCTCACCTACCAGTGGAAACAACCTTCCTGCCTCTCTCTTACCTATCCCTTTCATAATTGTATATGTTTCTATAAGATCCCCTCTCATTCTTCTGAATACAAACACAAGGCAGGCAGCTTGATCGTCGGTGGTTTATCTGACCATATTTCAGGTTAGAAACTAGTAGGTGCATTTATTGAATATTCAAGCAGTGTTCATTATGAACTGCATTGATGTAATAATTAAAATCACTAGTAACCTCAAAATGTTAAAAATATTTTTACTCCTGCACCGACTGATCTCAGATAATGGTCACACATCTCTTACACAACTATCTTCCATCTTCTGATTATCATGTCCCAGACACACAAATATAAACCCATAGCTGGTAACTCCTGTAACCACACTATCCTCCAATGGCTCTGGTCCAATAGCATTGCGAAGCACTCTTTACAATCAATCATACTGCGCACAGTGCTGAATCAAACAGTAAAACAGAGTAGCCAACACTGGAAGTGTTAAAGGACTGGGGCTAATTATATTTTTTCATTGTTTTCCTAGGGTCCAGGAGGACCAAGAATGTTTCTCCTTGCCTTTCAAAGAAAGTTTGGACTCCCTCTGTTAGAGTTTCCCTCCACTGACTCCACTGCACACACCAACCCTGGCAGTGACACCCATTAACTCTAAGTTGTGGGTTCAACATTGTAATGAGACCTGGGAGTCATGCAAACTTGCCCAACCTCCCACAAGACGCAGTTGAACTACGAGTCAAAATCGAGGCTTTAATTTTTGTCTCTTTTGAGTGTTGTGTTGAACACTAATTACCTCGAGTGCAAGTAACAAAGGAATCAATACAAATTGTTCCAGAATCAAATAATGACAAATGGTAAATTAATTTAAACCACTGACATCAATAAATCAATATAAATGAACTCATAATAAATACTTTTTATTTCCAAAACAATGAATGTATAAACCAGCCAACACAGTTTTCACCAATCGCCTGTGCATGTCACTTCATTATATTCACATGTTTTGGAATTCAGCACATTCAAAGAGATTTATCTGCATTATCAATGCAATTTGAACTCTGAAAAGGATTATTAACTGGACTGACCCAAAAGCTTTAATGGAGTTATGCTGCCTTCAAGTGGTAGAATAGTTACATTACATCTTTAGCATTAAAACATTAATGAAGTTGTAGCTGAGCTTTGGTGAAGCAGTGTGCTGCATACAATATTCAAGAATCAATTTGCATTTCAAGGGTCATAAAATCACAATAAGTTCTAACTCTCACTAAAATGCAAAATCTTTCACTTGTAAATTTTCTGAATAACATCTATGTTTTGCATCAGACATTTTATTTTTTGTCTGTTCATCAGTTATTTTCTATATATAGATGGACAACACTTCTAATAATTAAGCTGTTTCATCCCTTACATTGTCATCCAGATCGCATCAGCTTCTAAATAGAGTTAAATAGAAGTTCAACAGTTGTGAGTATAAAATAGATAATGTATAGAATCTGTACAGAATATCAAACATGTCGAAAATAAAACATAATCCAATCCAGTTTTGTAGTTGGTCTGTGATTCAATCAATCACAAAGACCAGATTTCAAGATGTTTCTGTAACTGCTGTTCCTAATACATTTTCATTTGATCAAATGAAAACTAATAAACACTTCTTATCTCAGAACCCAAGAACAAAGAACAGGAGTAGACAAAACACTCATTTCTCTGTCGTTCATTAGGTTCATGGCCGAACTACTTCTTCTCACCTTACTTCCCACAATTATCCTCGCCTCTATATCCTTGATTCTTTTAATACCCAAGGATTTGTCAGGATTAGTTTATTCATTTTGTAGTGAGCAGTCATTCCAAAGATTCCATTAGGTACAATACTTTGTGATGCCAGATCTATCTCCTTTGGGCCTAAGGGTTCGATATCGGAGATGTCACCCTGTGTACACAACTTTCCTCAGTTCACAACAAAGTAAAAATAGCCACATGTCAGTTATATGCAAATCATATGTAATTGTATTTCAGGTACAATTCGCACATGATTATTGTGGCAAAGATTTCACAAAACATTTTTTAAGCAAACCCTATTTGTTATCAGTGTGGAGCCTCAAATTATTTTTGCATTTTATTCCAATTTGTGTTGAGCATTGAACAGTGCCTCCTGTTACCTCGACTTATGTTTGGATGTTTGGGTGTTTTAATTGTTTCCTTTTAGTGTGACAAATTATTGGAAGTGCAGACTGAAGGAAACCAGGCATCTGGGAACCAAGAGAACGGGAAAGTAACTGGGTGCCTCTTGCACCATCGGGTCGAAGGACTGAAAAATAAACAGGAATACTGAGCAGCAAGTGTGAACCAGAGTGGGAGAACTGAATGTCAAAGCAGAAAGGGAAATGGAGTGAGGAAGATTTAATTACAGGAGACAAAAAAGAAAGGGCAAAACAAAAAGCATTTAAAAAAATTCCAAAATATGTACAATAGTAATTAAAATCTGAAAGAACAAACTTTACCCTTGTAATAGTTCATTTTTAAAGAGAGGTTCATTCTTAATGATGAACACTTACGCTATGATTAAGAAGGTACTTGGTTAGAAGTCTACAAACCATAACATTTTGTGGAACATAGACATAGAACAGTACAGCACAGTACGGGCCCTTCAGCCCATGATGTTATGCCGACCTACATAAACCTTATGCCCATTCAATCTATCCCCCTCTCTACTTCACCTCCCATAACCCTCTATTTTTTCTTTCGTCCATGTGCCTATCTAATAGTTTCTTAATTTTATTGGCCCAAGAGACCTCTAGTATTGGCCATTGCCACCCTGGGGAAAAGATGCTGGCTGTCCACTCTGTCTATGCCTCTCATAATTTTATATACCTCTAACAAGTCTCAACTTATCCTCTGTCGCTCCAAAGAGAAAAGCCCTAACTCGCTCAACTTCTCCTCATAAGACATGCTCTTCAAGCCAGGTAGCATCCTTGTAAATCTCTCTGCACCCTCTCCAAATCTTCCACATCCTTCCCATAACGTGGTGACTAGAACTGAACACAGTATTCCAAGTGTGGTCTAACCAGAGTCTTATAAAGCTGCAACATTACCTCTTGGTTAGTTTACTTTGTACAAGATATGCACAAACGACAACATCCCATCCACCACACTCACAGTGAGACAGGCTGTATTGCTGAAGTTTATACTGGTGGTGAAAACTGGACAACAAATTTGACATTGGAGTTCATCCATGCATTTGGCCTTGAACCAAAATTACCGTATTGTTTGCACAAAATAGGGCTTCATTTTTTAATTTGTTATTTTTGTTTGGTAAATGGTTCTCTTCTTGATCATTCTCATAGGTTAACAAACATAAGTATTTCTAAGGCAATAGTTTTATTGGGACCTGTGTACATAATGACCACACCACTGACCCTCCACCTCTGCTGTTCCCGTACCTCCACTTCCATCAATAGTGCCTTGAACCTTCACGATTCCAGTGTTAGGCATGGTGTGTTCTGCCTCCAACCATCCTATTTCTGGTTTCCAATCGAATTCTTCCTTTCTCAAGCTCTGAAAGTGTGGGTTAGAACTCTGGTAAAGAATTGGAAGATACCCAATTTTTCCAGTGATAGCACATGATGGCACAATTGATCCCTAAGTTCTCCCCTCACTCCATGTTACAGCCTGGACACAGTCTGAAGGTAACAATGCCTCATCCTTCCCTTCAAGCACATCCTGACTCCAATTTTCCCAGCTTACTGTCCTGTTCTAACTTCTGTAATGCTCCTAGATCCCATGCTCCTCACTGCCACTCAAACTTAACCCCCAAATCCCACCAGATCCAAGTCCTTTTCCTGATTTTTGCACCATCCCAGACAATATATTGGAATTGGAATTGGTTCGTTATTGTCACATGCACCAAGGTACAGTGAAAAACTTGTCTTGCATACCTTTCATACAGATCAATTCATTATACAGTGTATCAAGGTAGTACAAGCTAAAACAATAACAGAATGCAGAATAAAGTGTAACAACAAAAGAGACAGTACAGTGCAGGTAAAGACACCTCTGTTAGACTATTGTTTATTGACTGCAGCTTTGCCTTCAATACTATAATTCCAAGCAAACTCATCACCAAGCTCTGGGACCTGGGACTCAACACCTCCCTTTGCAACTGGATCTTTGACTTCCTGACCAACAGAGCACAATCAGTGAGGATAGGCAGTAACACCTCCACCACGAACACAAGCACCACACATTCAACTCCGACTAAAAGGGGGAATGTTGTTACTGGGCTAAGTCCCGAAAAAAGTGATCATATCCTGCTTTACAGAAAATATAATGGGAATTATAGCTTGTGATTGAGCTTCAGAGTGGAGTGGCGTGGATGGGATTGTTGGGGGTTAGCGGGGAGTTGGGAGGGGGTTGTGGCAGGATGAGGAATAAAGACAGGTCACATTTTGAGAGTGAGCTTCTGGCAGAATGTCGGGACATTGATGTTGGTAACAGATCCTTGGTATGGTAAGGTTAGGTCATGAACTGGGATGCCTAGTGAAGGTGACAGTGGTGGTGTGCCTGGGAGAACATATAAGAGAGAGACCTGTTGCTTAGATTTCACTAAGCTCTCTTTCTCCTTCCTGTACTCCAACTCATCATTATTTGAGATACGGCCCACTACAGTGGTGTCATCTGCAAACTTGTAGATGGAGTTAGACCAGAATCTGGCCACGCAGTTGTGAGTGCACAGGGACTAGAGTAGGGGACTGAGGACGCAGCCTTGTAGGCACCAGTGTTGAGCATAATCGTGGTGGAGGTGTAGGTGCCTATCCTCACTGATTATGGTCTGTTGGTCAGTAGGTCAAATTGAAGAGGGAGGTGTTGAGTCCCAGGTCTAGGAGTTCGGTGATGAGTTTGCTTGGAATTACAGTATTGAAGGCGGAGCTGTAGTCAATAATCAATCAGTGTGTTTACTGTCCAGATGCTCCAGAGATGAGTGTCGGGCCAGGGAGACGGCATCCGCCATAGACCTGTTTCAGTAGTAGGCGAATTGGAGTCATTGGTTCTAATCCTTTACGGTTGTATTTTTCTTTAATATTATTTCCATTCAGTGTCTTGCATCTAAAATAGGTTCATTGTCCAATACTTTTGCTTACAAGGTGTGAAAGATACTCATCTTCCCCCAGGAGTGCCATTATTTGGCTGAATTGTGCTGGCCATGGTCTTTGAATTGAAAGGAACGGCCTTCACTCGTTCACTTACAGGTAAGTATGTTGTAGACATATGTGGATCCATTTAGTCCAGGACAAACTGAGTCATTGATACCAGCACATCTGTCCCTTTGATCCATTAGTGGATTCCTCTCCATTCCAGCCCTAATGTTCATTTATTTGTCAATTAGATAAGATATCTTTATTAGTCACATGTACATTGAAACACACAGTGAAATGCACCTTTTGCATAGAGTGTTCTGGGGGCAGCCTGCAAGTGTTGCCATGTTTCCGACGCCAACATAGCATGCCAACAACTTCCTAACCCGTACGTCTTTGGAATGTGGGAGGAAGCCAGAGCACCTGGAGGAAACTCACGCAGACACAGGGAGAACGTACAGACTCCTTACAGACAGTGGCCGAAATTGAACCCAGGTCGCTGTCGCTGTAATAGAGTTATGCTAACCGCAACACTACTGTGCCTGCCATATTTGAATGGGAATTCCTAATATAGAGAATATCCATTTTTTTTTACTTACTTTGGAGAGAGAGAGAGACTGCAGACACTGGAATCTGGAGCAACAAAAAATCTGCTGAAAGAACTCAGGATTTCGACCTGAAACGTCAACAATTCCTATCCTCCCACAGTTGCTGCTTGACCCGCTGAGTTCCTCCAGCAGATTGTTTGTTGTTCTTTTTACTTACCTTGCTTTATTCCAATGTTTTTAATCATTTCTTAATGTTATAATATGTTTCAATCAATGTTATATTATTTAAAAACTGTTTTATTTTTGCCACTATTTAAATGATTTTACTATTTATAAATGTTTCTCAATGGCATAGACATTTTAAAATGTTTATGATGCCTCCTGGTGTTGACCGAATGTGAAGCTTTGTCCACGGCCTTACCTCCTGTTAAAGGCAATCAGAGTCTGCTGGGGCAAGGTTCAGCAACGCATCCACTAAGATCTAGCTGCTACAGAGGCCTCACTATATCCTCAGCTGCTTTTGTCCATTGCACCTGGAACAGGTAAGTGTGAGTGTGTTCCTGTTTGGTGAATCAAGGCTGAATCTATCTCAGTTTGGTCTATGTTCCTTTATTGACTGGTCAGGTTACTTTGAACTTACACCAACAAACAAAACACATCACTAATTTTAATTTCTGTAGCATAACATTTATTATTTTCTCCCTTTATATGTTTCTTGCCCTTCTTGTTGGCAGCTCAGCTGAATATGTTAACTTTAATAGTTCACTGAAATCCTATTTTCAACCAACATGTACTGACAAAACAGTCTTAAAGTGCAACCTTTAGTTATATGTGTGTTTAAGTTTCACAATCCACCTTTTGGAATCTAAAATTGACCATCTTCATTCTGCACTATCTGTTCCAGGTTCATTGCATGGGAGTGGAGATTCATTTTACAAATATTTCTCCAGGACACAAACGATGGACAAGTGCCTTTTGACATTTTGATAATCATCATCCTGCCTGCAATGGCATTAACAATGTTTTATAACTCCTGTCACTAGTAGTTCCTTTCTGAGCTCAGTTACAGTAACACTAACTCCAATCCATCATTGGCCCTTTCACTCTTTTAATTTCCTTCAACCACTGGATCACAATTGAGTCCATCAAGAACGGGTGAGACCGACACTGCTAATGGACCGTTAATAACACATACACACATATGTCACATGGGAAATGTACAGAACTTACACATTGGTAATTGCTCTCAAGACTCAACTGCAGAGTTAGGAGCAAGCACACTGTAACAATTACACCCTTAGCTCCGGTACACTTTAATGGAATATGTTTAGAAACACTCCAATTGCCTCAAACAGTTAATTGTCAGAACACCAACGTGAGTGTTTATTGCTATATAATAATACATTCAGATATTTTGTAGTCACTCTTACCCCTGTAATTATTTTTACCAGTCTCCATGAGTACTCTTGTAAACAGAAGTGAATTCTGAATAAAACCAGGAAAGAACATTCTTTTACAACCCTGTTCCCTCTACAGTGCATGTCATAACCTGTTGGTAAATTGCTTATCATCTGTGGAGTTACAAACACTGTAAAACCATGACAGTAAGGCTGTGAACAAAGTTTCACCATCTGTCAACACCAGTAGGCATTATAGACATTTTTAAATGTCTGTGATATTGAGAAAAATTTAAAGCTATTAAAATCATTTAAATAATTTTGCGATGTTGGTTTTTGTACCTGAGGAAGAATGCTCTTGCTGTGGAGGGATGCAGCAAAAGTTCACCGGACAGGTCCTTCAAGAAGACGGCATCCATCACTAAGGACCCTCATCACCCAGGACATGCCCTCTTCTTGTTACTATCATTGGTGAGGAGGAACAAGAGCCTGAAGATTCACACTCAATGATTCAGAAGCAGATTCTTCCCCTCCGTCATCAAATTTCTGAAAGGTCCATGAACACTACTTCGTTATTCCTTTTTTAAAAACATTATTTATTTATTTATAGTAATTTATTGTAATTTTATGTCTTTGCATTGTACTGCTGCTGCAGAACAACAATTTCACTTCATCTAAGTCAGCGACAATAAATTGGACTCTGATTCTGATTCCTGACATGGCAAGAATGACCATGACTTCAGCACCATTGATGACATATGGAGAGAGATTAGGTCAATTAGACATATTCACCAGAGGTCAGGACTGAACTGCAGCAAGTAGAGCTGCACTAGTATGCTGCCCAATATGTGATCCATTCTTGGAGCTATTTTTGATGTTCTTGTGTGAGCACATCAATTGGGAGATCATTGCCCAAACAACACCTTTCTTGATTGTAAGACTTTTTTTGTCTTTCTTGGTCTCTCTTGATACCTCAGACTTTTGATGCAGGTGACCAGAGAGTGATTCTTTGAACAGCTTCCAGAGCTTGAAGATCTCCAATGTCTCGGTGTCCATTAATAGATGAAATTCATTTTGCAGTCCACCTAAAACATCACACGTAAGCAAAATACTGCAGACATTGGAAATATGAAAGAAAACAGAAAATACTGGATAAACACAACAGATCAGGCAACATCTATGGAGGGGGAAACAAAATCAACATCTCAAGTCAATGACCTTTCAACAGAGTTGGGGTTAGGCAGAGGTTTTAAGATGCAGAGAAAGAAGAGGGTAAGGTCTGTAATTGGGCAGAGATCGAGGGAGATTAAATGACAAAGACGATGATGTAATAATGTAACTAAAGCTCAAAGATGATGGAAATTCAGTATAACAATTTGAAAGTTGGTAATCTGGTGTCAGGATGACTTGTACTTAACAGTTTTGATTATATATTTCAGTGGGGTTTTTTTGTTGATGTTTCACTGTTGTGACTGCATCTGTTTCATGTTATCTCAATTAAAACTCCCAAATGTCATTCAATTTGATCTTGAGCTAAGCTGACATAATTTACAGAGTAGTTTCATTCTCTGTGTGGCCTACTTTAGTCTACATTAAATATCATCAGTTATTAGTCTGTCCACTTCATCCAATATATTCTTCACTTTTCTAGCTGCCTGCAACTGTCCAGCTTCTGCACTATTTTTATATGAAAGTCAATGTTTCAGTTCAATGATATTCATCAGGATAACAAATAACTGGAGATAAACAGGATTTAAGATGCAGGGAAAGGGAAGGGGTAGTGAAGAAAAGTCAAGGTCTTTCCAGAATTTTTAACTCTGTGTCACTGTTATAAATTACAAATAATTTATGTTGCAATGTGATATTTGGTGTAGCTCAGTTAACTTCTATGCTCAGTGCAACCTAGAAGAAGGTGAAGCACTTATAATGTAGACACAAGAGACTGCAGATGCTGGAATTTGCAACAAAAAGCAAACTGCTGGAGGAACTCAGTGGGTCAAGCAGCATCTGTGGGGGGGGTGGGGAGAGAAACTGTTGACTTTTCAGGTCGGGACCCTTCATCTGGATGAAAAGTGAAGAAGGAAGATAGCTGGTATCAGGAGGAGAGGGGGTATCTCCTTATTATAATGCATTGATCTTCATTAAAACATGAGACAGCTTCTGACTGTCACATCAATGCTTTCAAGGCAAGAATAATATTTTCTTCTGTCTTGAAAAGGGCAGTGAATACACCAGCTCGTGAATTCAGACCAAGCTGAGGTCAATGAAATGAACAACGTCCCAAGGAATCAAACTGGTCTACTCAACCTTGGAAACATCTTCCAGCTTACAGCAACTAAACTGGTGCCATTCCTGAGAAAACTCTTTGACTAAAATAGGCCAAAGATAAAATTTTTCCTTCAGCTCATTCACAACTGTTGACACTGGGTGTCCAGTGGAGACATAATTTTCAAATGCAAAGATACAGTACACAGTTAATGGCAGGAGCCTTAACAGTGTTGATGTACAGAGGGATCTTGGGGTACAAGTCCATAGCTCCCTGAAAGTGGCTGCACAGGTTGATGGGGTGGTAAAGAAGGTGTATGGCATGCTTGCCTTTATTAGTCAAGGCATTGAGTTCTAGAGTCAGGAAGTTACACTGCAGCTTTGTCAAACTCTCGTTAAGCCACATCTGGAGTATTGTATTCAATGCTGGTCACCCCATTATAAAATGGATATAGAGACTTTGGAGAGGGTGCAGAATAGGTTTACCAGGATTAGAGGGCATGTGCTATAAGGAGAGGTTGGAAGAACTTGGGTTGTTTTCTCTGGAATGGAGGAGGCTGAGGAGAGACCTGACAGAAGTTTATAAGACTATAAGAGGCATAGATAGAGTGGACAGCTGGTACTTTTTCCCAGGGTCAAAATGTCTAGTACGAGGTCTTAAATGTCTGCATTTAAGGTGGGGGGTGGGGGGGGTAAGTTCTAAGGACATGTACGGGGCAGGTTTTTTACACAGAGATTGGTGGGTGCCTTGAATGTGCTGTCAGGGGTGGTGGTGGAGGCAGATACAATAGAGACATTAATAGACACACAAATGTGCAGAGAATAGAAGGATATGGACTTTGTCTAGGCAGAAGGGATTAGTTTACTTAGGCACTTAATTACTAGTTTAATTAGTTCGGCACAACATCGTGGGCCGAAGGGCCGGTTCCTGTTCTGTACTATTCTATGTTCTAATACAAACGTCATCTGCAATCAGCGGGGCTCAAGACAGCCTGTCAACAGTGACGGCTAGCTGGATGAGTTACAAGGGTTAAAAGGCTTTTGTTATCAGGCTTTGGTGGAGAAGTGATTGACATTTCAAAATCTTGGAAGTTTTCCTTTTTTATTTTGGATCCTAGAATTTAACAAAAGCACGGCTCTACCTTTCTTTAGATCTGGACACAGTAAGTCTGCATTCAGGAAAAGAAAACATTTGATTTAAGAAGGCAGAAATATCAGGGAGACATTTCGACATAGTTACATCAACTAATCCATTATGTCTCTAGTTACAGGAAAAACATGTTTAATTTTGTAAGCTGCAAGGCTAAACATCAAGGTTGAAAGGAAACCTCAATGGACCTGTTGTAATTATGGCCTAGATAGCAATCAAATTGAAAGAGATGGAGAAAGAGGGAGGCGCAGATTTCAATCAGAGTATTGTGATGTAAAAAACATCAGAATTAGGAGCAGGAGTAACCATATTACACCTTGGACTTGTTCTGCCGTTCAATAAGATCACACTACTCTCCTGTTATTTATACTAAATTGACTTTAGTAAACTCTGCTTTGGAATCACGTAGAATGCTTGCAGTAACAAATTTGCTTTTAATTGTTTCCTTTTTAGGCAATGCGTGTTATGTCAAGGGGAATGTTATCAAATGTTGCAAGGATTCAAGTCTTTCCTCTGACCACACTTTAATAACCCTGTAACAGTACAGAGATTACCATGTGAGTGGCACTCAATGTTCAACTACTTCAACAGCAAAAAAAACTGCAAGTGGTGGTAAATACTACAAATAAAGGTGTATATTTCAGAAAGTGTTATGTTTCTGATGTTATTTTTGGCTATAATAACTGTAAGGGTGTTACAACTTTCAAAGTGCATTAACGCAATGGCAAGACATTTAAATGAAGATCTATGACATTACAACAAAGCCAGTCCATTTGTGTGTTGTACTAGCTGTAAATTTAAGATGAGCCCATTTGTTTTGCTGTTATCTTTTTACATAGTAGCCTCATCAATCTCTGTCTACACAATCCATTTCCTGTT
This sequence comes from Pristis pectinata, assembly GCF_009764475.1. Lineage (NCBI taxonomy): Eukaryota > Metazoa > Chordata > Chondrichthyes > Rhinopristiformes > Pristidae > Pristis > Pristis pectinata. The sequence goes on from NC_067415.1 coordinate 74,395,969, forward strand.
GAAATGATAACAGCCCAGCTATTGATAGAACAATCCAGTGGTATTCAAAAGGAGGGATAAACAGGGACATGGGCTTTCTCTTCCAAAAAAAAATGTGAGCTTATGGGTATATGTATATACATGTTGTACATGGGTACAAATTGCACCGTGCCCCACCAAAAGCTCGCAAATTTATTTACCTTTTAGAACAAGGAGCTTGGGATTTGGAGGAAAAGCATTGATATTCTCATGGTGTAATGCAATCCTGTTTGTGAAATCTGATTAGATCAGATTTATTGAGAAATTTAGTTAACTGACCTGCCTTTATCACAGCACTATGATTAAATTGACCTTTTTTCACCAATTTTTCTATCTACCAACTTGTTCAACTGCATGCCTTATAAGTTTTTTTTAATTATTGTTCTCATAATTTAAAAAGGAGATGGTGAGCTGGTGAATTCATTGCCTTCTTCAGGACAGAAGATATAGGTAATGGGGAAGACTTTACATTCTCGGCACAAAAGCTGAGAATGTGTAAAAAAATCCGTCAGGGTCTCTGAAGGCACTATCAGTGATGGGTGAGGCAATAGACATTTCATTAGCAGCCCTGTTGCTGGCAGATTCACTAGTGCAAGGCCCAAAGCATCTTGTCAACCCATGAGTTTGTGAAGCAAAGGTTTATGTCATTGGTAGAACTGCCAATCTTTCAGGTATCAACAAACAGTCTACTGGTGGAACTCAGCAGGTCGAGCAGCATCTGTGGGAGGGGGGAAGGAATTGTCAACCAGGTCCTGATGTAGGGCTTTGACCCAAAATGTCGATAATTCCTTTCCCCCGACACTTGCTGCTCGACACGTTGAGTTCCTCCAGCAGATTATTTGTTGCTCCAAATCCCATCATCTGCATTCTCTAATGTCTCCAACCCTTCAGGTATGCACTGAAGACTCCAGTAAATAAAGTTTGAGATCCTTGACACTGCTGCCTGCAGTCATGAGAATAATCACTAAAGAAAAATGGCTGTTCTCTTTCTTTCTTTTTAAGATAAATTTTGAAAAAGTGTCCTTCTTTGCTGTGACAAATCTATAATTCTGGAAAGATATTAATGACGGCAAGAGGGGAAAATTACTCTTTAGGTAATTACTCAAAGATAGAAATCGAACATTTATAAATTCCCACTCAGCACCAGCAGGGACAATGTGGCTAATTATCGATTGCCCAAGTATTTGGTTAAGGTGCATAAGAGAGTGAGAAGTGACGAGTCCTATTGATAGGGTGAGGTTGTACTCCTTAGAGCAGAGATGGTTAAGGTGACATGAGGTGTTTAAAAGCATGGAAGATTTCAGGTGGAATAAATGAAGAGAAAGCTGGGTTCAGTCATGTTCTCTCCGTGAAATGTGTGTTGGAAGATTAAATGGCCACTGTAAATTGTGCCAAGTGTGCAGGTGAGAATCTGGTGGGACTTGATGACAACGTAAGAAGAATAAAAAGTGGAATTAATGTAGGATTAGTGTAAGTGTGTGGCTGACAGTCAGCTGGGTGGGGTGAAGGGGCCCCATTTCTGTGTTGTATGTGGCTATGACTTAATGACAATTAGAAATCAGCAGTCGGTAGAACTTACTGTCCTTTGCTGTTCAAACCCTCAAAGCAAGGCTCTGCGCAGCAATAGGATTGTCTGTGCTACAGCACTATTTCACTTGTGGACCAGGCAAAGCACCGCCTATAAGTGGGGGAAATGGTTGAGGCAGGTACAATGGTCTCATTTAAGAAGCACTTGGATAAGTTCATGGAGGGGTGGGTCTTGGAGGGATATGGGCCGATTGCAGGAAATTGGGACTAACTGGGTGGATAATGTGATCGGCATGATCTAGATGGGCTGAAGGGCCTGTATCCGTGCTGTTTTGCTTCTTGACTCTATGACTCTAATAACCTTGGCTGTGTCCCATGCCCCATATTTTATAAAATGATTTATATTGGGTTCAATTCTGGCTGCTGTCTGTAAGGAGTTTGTACTTTCTCCCTGTGTCTGCGTGGGTTTCCTCCGGGTGCTCTGGTTTCCTCCCACATTCCAAAGATGTACGGGTTAGGAAGCTGTGGGCATGCTATGTTGGTGCCGGAAGCGTGGCGACATTTGGGGGCTGCCTCCAGAACACTCTATGCAAAAGATGCATTTCACTGTACATGTACATGTCACTAATAAAGATACGTTATTAAAAAAAGGCTGTTCACTGTATCACTAACACAATATTTATCCCCAAATTTCTTTGTCCCCAGTCAAAAAATTCTTTCCCTCTTTCAGTCTTCCAGTTAATATTTCCATTGGGCTGACTTATTTTTCACACGTTGTATATTTGGCATTTACCACTGGGCAATAACTTAGATGTAAGCAGTGGAAAGGAAATGAGTTGGAATGTATAAAGAGTGAACAGTCTGTTTTATCACCGCTGGAAATTAGAGTTAGGCTGAAAGCCTGTCTCACCAGCTGCATTTACATTACTATTGTTTCAAGGCTGTTTTGTTTTCTATTGGTGGTACCTTTACTGCCTAAGTTTAGAGCCCAAGAAACTCTCATTCTGCCCTGTTCTTCATACTTAATTTTGAACTTTACATCCAATTGCCTTGTATAAGCTTGACATTATTTGAAGCTGAAACTATCACATTGATACTTGACTTGTAACATAAATGGACTTTCTGTCTCGCTTGACTTTTGCCAATCCATTAACCCCTAGTTATAAACTGTTATACTTTTCTCCTTTTCAGCTCATGGATTAAGCAAATCCATGTTGCTCTATGCTTAACATGTTGTCTTTCAACACCACATCACACAACTCCTCCACTCCCTGAGAGAAGTGAAACTACAACATGTCGATTAATCTCATTAAGAGTAAACTTCACTGATGCTTTTCAACTAATTCAAAATGGCAGTAGAAACTTAGGGTCCATGACCAAATGACAGCATTGTGACATGAAATTGATTCCTTAAATTAGCAAATGAAAATGTCAAATACAAATTTTGCACAACAGGTCCAGTCATTCTAAAGTATGTCGATGGCGAGGTGAAATGTTTTGTTTATTATTCCACCAATTATGTTTCATGTATGATAAAGGCCTTAGATCTGATCGCAAGCGACCGCACTCCGCACATTTTCATGCACAGGAATGTGTTGCTCAGTGTCGATGCAGGGCTGTGGTGGTCGGATATTGGACTTGTGGCTGGAGAGGCCAGGGAGAGGGTTTTGGATCAAGGTTGAAGACAAGGGGAGCAGCAGACGTGGGATTGGGAAGGCCAGTGTTGAAGAGGTGCAGATTGGGGATCGGATGCGCTGGAGTCAGGACAGAAGAATGAGTCAGAAGAACTAGCATGCGTGTGGCCACAGGGTTTGTAGCTCAGTAGGAGGATGGCACATCAGTGATATGGGGAGATGAATACCTTCTGTGCAAGAGGTGGATGGTTCCCAATGATTTAGGCAAGTTTCTCACTTGTCTCAGATCTCCCAAATCAGTGTTGTGTGATTAACACTGCATTGTCCAGAAGTTCCCAACAATGGGTGCCAATAGGACAACATGATCAAAATTCACTTACAACATAACAAAGTGTTGCTTGAGGTATGATATCATCCCATGCAAATCTAGAGTGGAATTGTCCCTGTACACAAGGGTAACTGACCATTAGAAGTGCTCAGCTGAAATTCATAATCAGTGTAATTTGAAACAGATGCAAGTGTGACTGAATCTAGGTTAAGTGCATTTTCAATTATATATCACTGAAAAAAGCACCATGCGATCAAGCTTTGAAGCACATACTTTAAAAGACTAAATAAATGTATAAAAAAGGTGCACAATTGTCAGTAATGCCCGTCAGTAAATGCTTGCTATCTTCGTATGGGTAATAATAAAGTAATACTCATCCTTACAGAGGTGTTTTTCATTTGTTGCATTTATTTTGTGGATGAACACTTCCCTCTTAATACACAGATAATATGAAGAAATACCAGAAAAGGTTTGGGGTAAGTGTTTAATTTTTTTAAACCTAATCTTCTAAGCTAAAGTTCAAAAGTCACCTGTGATTTGTGTCCCTATAATCTTGATTCTTTAATCTTGATTCTTGATTCTAGCCCCCAGATCCAGCGGGGAAAATAATACTGTGGTGTCTCATTAATAGAAAACTATCAATTATCAGCACAACTCCTCAATCGGCTTGTCAGTTTAATTGCTATACCCATAAACTGAAGACAATTTTCTACCAATACACAAAAAGTGCTGGAGGAACTCAGCAGGTCAGGCAGCATCCATAGAGGGAAATAAACAGTCAACGTTTCGGGCCAAGACCCTTCATTAGGACTGGAAAGGAAGAGGACAGAAACCAGAATAAGAAGATGGAGGGAGGGGGAGGGGGAGGAGCACATGCAGGCTGGTGACGGGTGAGTTCAGATGATAGGCGAGTCCAGGTGCGGGGGGGAAGGTAGGTGGGTGGGGGACGGGGAGAATATGTAACAAGCTGAGAGGTGATAAGTAGAAGAGACAAAGGGCTGAAGAAGAAGGAATCTGGTAGGAGAGGGCCATGGACCATGGAATAAAGGATGGGGGTGGGGAGGAGGGGAGATGGCAGGTCATCAAGGAGGGGGGAAGGGAGCCACAGGAATAAGGGAAGACAAAGGAACGGGGAGGGGAAAGAAAAAGAAGGGTTGGAGTTTCCGGAAGTTAGAGAAATCAATGTTGAGGCCATTAGGTTGGAGACTCCCAAGGTGGAATATGAAGTGTTTTTCCTCCAACCTGCACCTGGCCTCAAAGTGGCAGGAGAAGAGGCCATGGATAGATACGTCAGTATGGGAATGGGATGTGGAATTGAAGTGGGTGGGAAGTCCTGGCTCTTTCACCAGACGGAGCGAAGGTGCTCGACGAAACGGTCACCCAATCTACCAAAACAGTGGGTTTATTCTCACTGGAATGTAGAAGGCTGAGGTGTGCCCTTATCGAGGTTCATAAAACTACAGGGAACGTAGGTAGGGCAGATGGTCAGAAGCTTTTTTGCCAAGGCAGAGGAATCTGAAACTAGAGATCACAGGTTTAAGGTGAGAGGGGAGGAGTTTAAAGGAGATGTGAGTGGTAGGTTTTCCACACAGAGGGTGGTGAATATCTGGAACAAGCTGACACAGCAGGTGGGGGAGTCAGATACAATTATAGATGTTTAAAAGGCTTTTGGACAGGTACTGGAACAGGAAAGGCTTGGAGGGATATGGACTTAACGCGGGGAAATGGGACTAGTGTGAATAAGCATCACAGTCGGCTTGGATGAGGTGAGCTGAAAGGGCTTGCTTTTGTGTTGTATGATTCTCTGATAAGTGTTATAGTCTTTCAAAGCAGATCATAAATTATTCTTAAATGACATTGAAGTTCTCAAGTATAAAAGTGCTGGAAACATTGGACAAGATGTATCGATCAGCATTCCCAATTTCACTGTTAGCTGCAGGATCAGGATCAGAAATCATTAGAAACATTCATTCGCAAAGGGATAAATCAAGCCCATAAAATCTTACAGCATGCCAGAATGAAAGGATATGGCAATGGAACTAAATGGAGAAGCCTTTCATCGTGCTGGCATTAGCAAATGGACTGATAAACCTTTCTCTGGAAAATTCTTCTTCTGTCCATTTTTTGAAATGCAAGCAATAGTGGGGAAGAGGAAGTGATGAAGGTGGTGGTTGATAACATGAATCTCACCACCATTATATCCCAGCAGCATAACCAGCATATAGTTTATCCCTGAGAGCGGATTCAGGTAATGACAGCCAAAGCTCTTATAATTCTGTTAGTTTTGTTGGCTAAATGAAGGTCAAAGTTCTGGCATTTGTTTGACAATCTAAATTAACTGGAAAAAGAGATAAGAATTCTCGATCTAATTGCCTTAACTTCTTCCTGAAATTATTCTGTTTATTTGTCGTTATAAATGGTTTTTATTTTCAAATAACAAATTATAGTGTTAACCTTGGATTCGTTTCACTGCAAACCCAATCTCTCAAACTATCAGAGCCCTAGCAGGTAATGTCCCAGTTGGAATGATTTTCTGTCAAACCTTCTGCCACATGACAAGGAAAAGCTTTATTGGCCTCTGTTGTGTCTGAGTGTTTGAGTAGGGGAAGCCAGCATTCAATAAATACTGCCTTTCCTCAGCAGTAGTGAAAACAGGGAGACAAATACAGAGAAAGGATTTAAAGAGGCATAGAATGCGAAAATCACTCTTGTGGATTCTCTCCAACAAATCTCTCTCAACACTCCGTAGGGCTTCTCATTTTCCCTAAAAGGTGCCCAGAATCAGGCACAAGATTGTAGCTGCGGGCAAACTATTTTCAATGGTTTATCATGACTTTCTTGCTATTGTAGTCTGTACTCTAAGGACCCTCACCATTCGGGACATGCCCTCTCCTTGTTTTTTTTTAATATAAACATTTATTCGCTAAAAGCACTACAAAAGACAACCAGTGTCAATACACTACATCTAATACAGAAAAGAAGAAACTAAGCAACGACATACTACAGTAGAGAATGCAAACTAATACTAACGAAACACACATGCAACGCTACTCCCGTTAATGCAACACGCGACACTTTAAATAAGAATCCCGCTTGCACCATCCACGACACACACGATCCCGAGGGGCCCACCGAACGCGGAACTCAGCTAGGGTGCCTGCGGAAACCGCGTGCTCTCTCTCTAAACACACCCGCACGTGCACGTAAGTGCGGAAGACGGGGCCCTCTCCTTGTTACTACCATCAGGGAGGAGGTGCAGGAGACAGAAGACCCACACGCAATGATTCAGGAACAGTTTCTTCCCCTCCACTATCAGATTTCTGAATGGTCCATGAACTCATGAATACTACCTCATTATTGCTTTTTTGTCTGCACTATTTATTTATTTTGTAATTTATAGTAATTTTATGTCTTTGCACTGTATTGCTTCTGCAAAACAACAAATTTCACGTCATCTAAGTCAGAGATAATAAATCTGATCCTGATTCTGATCCAGGATCCTGTATTCTTCCTCAACCACTTTCTCTACTTGCCCTGCCACTGGTAACAATTATGCACATACACTCCCTGATACTGCGCTCCTTTTAGAAAGGGTACCTGCTCAATTATTCAACAATAATTTGTAATAAACTTTATGGAATTTCTAATCATTTGACCACTCATCTTGAAAATTGTAACTGCTCCAGGTAAATCAGAGAACAAAAGCATAATATGAAAATCAAAAACAAAACTGCAGATACTGGAAATCTGAAATTAAAACAAAAAATGTTGGAAACACTCAGCAGGTCGGGCAACATCTGTGGAACGAGAAACAGAGTTAAGTTTCAAGTTGAAGATCCTTTGAGAGAGCTGGAAAAGTTGTACACAGAAACTTTAAGTTGTACACAGAGTAGCAGCGGACTGGATATGATAACATAGAACATAGAACATTACAGCACAGTGCAGGCCCTTCAGCCCACAATGTTGTGCCTACATTTTAGCCCTCCATTTTTCTATCATTAGTGTGTCTATCTAAGAGTCTCTTAAATGTCCCTAATGTATCTGCCCCCACAACCTCTGCCGGCAGTGCATTCGACGCACCCACCACTCTCTGTAAAAACCTACCCTTGACATCCCCCTTATATCTTCCTCCAATCACCTTAAAATTATGCCCCCTTGTGTTAGTCATTGTTGCCCTGGGAAAAGACTCACAATAGATGGATGCGGGATATGTTTTTAACTTCACCTCCTCTAGTGATTAATCTAAAGGATTCAGACTGCCAACTGGGAGGACTATGTATAAAACTTGGTAGCACAAATTCCCTATGTGATCCACTTGTGTTTCTGACGCATAAAGTTGTTATGAGGTTATTGTCAATGATCGTTTACTGAAAAGCAGCAAATCACAGACAAGCACAAATTAGTGTGGAGACACAAGAGGCTGCAGATGCTGGAATCAGGAGCAACACACAAAGCACTGGAGAAACTCAGTGGGTCAGGCAGCATCTATGGAGGAAAATGGACAATGGATATTTTGGATCGAGACCCTTCATCTGGACTGCAAATCAGTGTGATCTTTTTTAGTTTTCCTTACTATATCAAGGAAGAGGTAATGCAAGTAAATGCCAGTTACATCACAAATTCTATATGAAGTATAACATATTTATCACTATTATTTTCTACAACCAATGGGCGGTGCAGGCTGCAACGTTAACCACACTCGTCTATTTTTAGCAACTGAAAATAAAAAATAACTGAAACTATGGAAACATGAAATAAAAACAGAAAATGCTGGAAACATTCAGCAGGTCAAGCAGCATCTGTGAAAGAGAAACAGGGTTCATGTTGCAGGTTTAAGACAAAAATTCCTGATGAAGAGATTCTGACCAGAAACATCAACCCAATCTGCTTTTCCACAGACACTGCCTGACCTGTTGAGTGTTTCTGGCATTTTCTGCTTTAGTATTTTGGTACACGGAATGGAAGGATCACACAAGTATTGGCAAGATACTAAAGTTGATCGATAAAATGGAACAATGTCAAGCTTGGGTCATACTCTCGATCTGGTCTCCAACTCTCCTCAGAGTAATTTGTATTCCCGTTTGCACATTAGGACAAGTCCATTCCTGAATACATCCTATTGTACAGGTTAGGATGCCAAAACAAGCATAGGGCAGTACAGAGCCACTGCCACATGACGCCAGTCTTGACCTCAGGTGTCGACTGTGTAGAGTTTGAGAGTTGTCCCTGTGACCATGCAGGTTTCCTCTAGGTGCTCCGGTTTCCTTGCATGTCCCAAAGACGTGTGGGTTGGTGGGTTAATTGGCCACTGTAAATTGTCCCCAGTGTGTGGGTGAGTGGTACAATTTGGGGGGTGGAGGCAGTTGATGAGAACGTGGGAGAATAAAACAAGATTAGTGTAGGATAAGTGTACCAGGGTGTTTAATGGTCGGTACAGACTCAGAGGGCTGAAGGGCCTGATCCCGTGCTGTATCTCTCTTTGGCCCTATGTGTTCATTGCATCACAACTTCCATAATCATCACATCTCCCATCTACCACAAGTCCTTAGACAACAACTGTGGCAGACTTTCCATATGGTGTGTGTCAGCAAGGATTTATAATTCAAATTGGGAGATAATCACAGCAATATTTGGAATAAGGCGTCACTGTGCCCTGGCATTCAAGAACTAAGACACTGAATTGGAGCTCCATTTGTCTGACAGAGGCATCCTTCATGTATAGTCTGACCAAGGGCAGTGTTTTACTTTAAGAGGCCAAGTTCCATGGTTGGGCTTAGAAATTGGATCTGATCAGACATCATGATGGCAGTGCTGCTCTTGACTTTCCAGCTGATGGGAGTCACCCTCACAGACCAGGCATGAAGAAACCAAGTACACTGAGCTGAGAATTTATCCTTCCTCAACTGCCTGTGATGACTGTTTATGGGGACCACACCTACTCGAGGGGCTTGACTATTCCAGGGCTCTGTGCAAACGAGGGGCTATAACTGCATTCGAGCTAAGCTCCCTTTGTGCTTCAGCTGCTCCACAAGAGAGACAACTGTGGCATAATGATGTGGAGATTCTAGAATTATAGAATAATTACATTGTTATGGCACAAAAGGAGGCCACTCAGCCCATTGAGATTATGCTCTCTCATTATAAAACAATCAGGTCAGGCACATTCCCCTTTATTTTCCCCATAGCTTTGCAAATGATCTTCTTGCAAGTGCCTCACCAATTTCCACCAGAATCCCCTGCTTGACTCTGCTACCACCACCCCAAAAAACATTCCGAATCACAGGTACAGTGTAAAAATGACTTGCTTTTCATTGTCCTTATATCATTTGCTGCAAATATTAAATCCTGATCCTAGAGTGATCCTGTGATGAGAACAGTTTCTCTCTATTTGCCCTGCATAAACTAAGCATGATCTTGTACCATGCTGCTCATGTGTCAGTGGCAGGGGTAATACTAAAAGTGCTGCCATTCCCCCACACAGAGATGGTAAAGAAACTCAAGCTTTACATCAGTGAGTGTTCTTGGCTGTACACTGAAGGATACAGGAGGTGAAAGAATCCAGCACAAATTTTTTTTGTTGAAGCTGGATAGAAATTTGAATGAATGAATAGGCCAGTGATTCCATAAATTGAATGCAATTTAGAGAGTCTAGTGAGAGAGTCATCTAGACAAGCACTTGAATTGCCAAGGCATAAGACTATGGACCAACTTCGGGTAAATAGGACTGGTATGGATAAGTACAATAGTCAGCATTGATGTGGTGGCCCGAATGGCCTGCCTCTCTTCTCTATGGACTCTATGACTATCAGACTGCAGATGTCCTGGGCAAGAGCCTCAAAAGAGTTAAGAACATTAGGTCCACTTTCAAACTGGGATTATACAGCCAGTATAATCCCAGTTACATACATAATAAGAACATGACACCAACACACATTGTACTGCAACATGAATTGATGGAACGATGGTATCTCCTTTGAGGTAAGATAATTGTGCATTCCAGAAGTGAGATTAACCTTGTCTATGAATTAGAATAGTGGTTAAATGAAATTAAATTTCATTGACACAAGGACTAATTGTCACTGCTGTGAGCGATACAAAATTTATCATGGGATTTCTATACATTAAAGTCTATAGTTGGGCCTAAATGTTCTTGAAGAAGGAATGCCTTAATTTATGTGATGATATTGCTCACCAATAGATACACTTTCCTTTTCTTAAAAAAGTCAGTGGAGTCACAAAGCAATATTACTTGTCAGGGACCTGAGCAAGAGTTATATGAAAGGCAAGCTGGAAAACCAACAAGTAGCCCATTCCTGATATTATGATATTATGGTAGGGAGTTTTCCCAGTATCCTGGTCAATGCCAAGAATTCTCCCAGTACTTTGTTCAGTGCTGGAAATATTCCCAGTGCTCTAACCAATATCAGGAACTCTGCTGGTACCCTGGCCAGTTTTGGATTTTTTTTTCTGTGGTGTTGGAGGCTGAGAGGTGACCTGATAGAAGTATATGATAGAAGCATAGATAGACTAGATATACAGACTGTTTTTACCAAGGTGGAAATGTCGAATACTGGAGGGCACAGGTTTATGGTGAGAGAGGGAAAGTTTAAAAGAGATTTTTACACAGAGAGTGGTGGGTGCATTGTATGCACTGCCGAGAGAAGTGGTAGAAGCAGATTTGATAGCAAGATTTAAATGTCATTTAGACAAGTACATGAACAGGCAGGAAATAGAGGGATACAGACTATGTGCAGGCAGGTAGGATTAGTTAGATTGCCAACATGGTTGGCACACTCATGGTGGGCTGAAGGGCCTGCTCCTGTGCTGTACTGTTCTATGATTCTGAAACAGGCTTATTTCGGCTAGTGAGCAGTGCATAAATAACCTTACTGCTGATGTTCCTGCATGTTTCTGAAATTCAGTGAAAAGATGGATCGCTGTAATCCAAAAGTTTCCAAAAGTAGGTCAGTGCTGTCAAGAATTTGTAAGCAATTGGTCTCCTCACATTGTTAGGTTGAGCCAATAATTAATGATCACTTACAAGGAAGTGACTGAATGACATGGAAAATGATACTGATAACACAGCCATGTTCAATGTCACTAAGGAGAAACCCTTTTAGAAAACAGAACAATCTGCAGCTGTTCATTTTGAGAGACTAAATAAAGAAGCAATTTAGTCCATTTTGCAGAAGTTATTCTTGCATGGCAATATGTGGACCTTAAAAGTGCAGAAGTGCATTATATTTTATATTTCCAATCTCAATCATTTAATTCCTGGATTTCTGCAAAAAGATAATAATTCAAATCTTTTCAGTTTGGTCCAAGTATAACAGGACATACACATTATGGAAAAGGGTGAATGACACCATCAGCAAATATTCTTAATTCGTGTGAAAAATTTGAGAACAATTATCCACATAATAGTTGGCAAATTTATTTTTAGTTTATATAATCAAATATAAACAACAGATAAAGTGACAGTGTAAGTGCAAGGGAATAAAATTGATCTTTGGTGGAATCACAAAAAAAATGCTATCAAATTGACAGCCCAGATGCTATCAAATTCAGAACCCATTTTACATTGTGTCCGGCATTGTTATCTATAGAAAAGAAACTTGGAAATGTAATAATTCATTTTTGTTCCTACTGTCTATCTTCACTGACCAACTGTAACAAACGCTTTGTCATAAGATAAGCTTACAATTTAACTTTCCTCTTGGCCAGTAGTGCTTAGCATACAACAAAATAGTAACTGTCCATTGTACTTTATTTCAAAATTTGGTTCCATTGACGTCAACAGACATGAAGCAAAGTAGAATACATAGCCATTATTATGCATGTTTTGTGCTGTTTACTGAATATGAATAATGTGGAATTTTCAACTAAACAAAAGCATATTTTAAACTTATGAAACAAGTAATATGTTACAAAGCAATTTCAGATCAATCAGAATTCTTTTGCAGTTCAAGACTATTTATCTGACAAAAGCTTACAATGATGGAATCCAAAAGACAAAGCAATATTTGTCCAGGTTACTTAACCGGAAATAATTAATAATCACAGTAGTCTGCCAACTGCCAGATCTTTTAATAGTTTAGAGGTTTTCTCTTGGAGATGTGGGTGTCAGTTCCATTAAAAAGAATAAGGGAAACTTAAAGGAAATTTGTTTCTCAGTACAAAGACGTGAAAAACCAGAAACTATATTTGCAAACTCTTTGCACTGATTTGAAATCATAATTCCTCAAGGAAAAGTAACACTATTTAAACATATAGCCAGAAACAACTGTTTCAGTGTATTCAATTAATCATTTTTAGGCTAGGACAAGATATCAAGAGTAATTTAAAAACTGCAAAGAAGGGGACTTTTGTGAGTAAATTTCAGCAACCTGCTAAATCTACCTTCCTCATGACTTCAAAGAAAATAAAATTTCCCTGTTCTTTAACGGGTAGTCAGTCTGACATTGCCTACTCTCCCTCCCTCTCCCTCCCCTTACAGAAGTTGAAAATTACCTTCAAAATATTTGGTCACACTGACTTTGACATATGAAACTGCAATTTTTTTTTGGTTTCTGTTTTTTACGTGTTCATTGGTGGTTGCCAAGATGAATAATGATCAGATTCAGGATTTTAACATGTGGGCTAACTCAACAAAATTACCCGACAAATACAGAGCTCAGTGGGATGATAAATTGGATATTTATGCATACAGATCAGGTTGTCTGATTTAAAATGCCACCACTTCTGCAAGTTGTCGAAGAAACACTTTGTTTAATGTCACTCCTGAACTTCCCCCATTCTCCAAGTTCTGGTATATTCAAGAGATATTAGATGTTCTCAAGTCAATTATAATATGAAACAAATGCAGAGAATATATTAATTTAATTTAATCTTCCATTTATGCATCTTCAGCCCCTTGAAAATGTGAACAGTTTTGAGAAAGGATGTTCCAAGCACTGTTGTTGGTAGTATCTCAGATGGCGATGAAGAAGCTTACAGAAGTGAGATAGATCAGCTGGTTGAGTAATGTCACATCAACAACCTCATACTCAACGTCAGCAAAACCAAAGAACTGATTGTGGAGAACACTTGGGTAGAGCTGGAGCAGCTTTTAGTATTGGTATCCTCGTGGATGGGCTGAATTATTTCCTCAATACACAAACTTCAAGCAGTCCTCATTGAGGGATCAGTGGTGGAAAGGGTGAACAGCTTCAAGTTCCTGAGCATCAACATCTCAGAGGATCTATCCTGGGCCCAACACATTAATGCAATCACAAAGAAAGCACGCCAGCGGCTCTACTTCATTAGGAGTTTGAGGAGATCCGGTATATCACCAAAGGCTTTGACAAATTTCTATAGATGTACAGTGGAGAGCATCCTGACTGGTTTCATCACAGCCTGGTATGGAGCCTCCAATGTACAGAATCGCAAGAGGCTGCAGAGGGTTGTAGACTCAGCCAGCTCCATCACAGGCACAACCCTCCCCGCCATCGAGGACATCTTCAAGAGGCAGTGCCTCAAGAAGGTGGCATCCATCACTAAGGACCCTCACCATCAGGGACGTGCCTGCTTCTCGTTATCTTCAAGAGGCAGTGCCTCAAGAAGGCAGCATCTAGTGTTAAGGACCCTTGCCAACCAGGACACGTCCTCCTCTCATTACTACCATCAGGGAGGAGGTACAGGAGCCTGAAGACCCACACTCAATAATTCAGGAACAGCTTCTTCCCTCCGCCATCAGATTTCTGAAAGATCCATGAACCCATGAACACTACCTTGTTATTCCTTTATTTTACGCTATTTATTTTTGTAATTTACAGATTTTATGTCTTGCACTGTACTTCTGCTGCAAAACAACACATTTCACATCGTATGTCAGTGATGATAAATCTGATTCTGATTCTCATTCACTGGCCAATTCTAAAGTACAACTTAATTTTGGCCAAATACCTGAAAACAAAATGGTATGGATTCCCAAAGGATGAAAAGCTAGGTCAAGGCCCTGAGAATATGCCAATGATCTAGACTCTGGATTTGAAGCTCCAAACACTTGTAGTCAAGCAAAGGTAAACACAAGCACGTTAATCCTTTAAAGGTCAAAGAAAGAACATTAGTGATGCATAACTATGGCACCATTCCTGAAAACTCAAAGTTGCAATCTACATTCTGATGCCAATGAATCTGCTATAAATGTCTTGGATTTTCCATTTTTACCTTTTAATGCTGGATTGTCTGGGACCCAGCCTGCTGTCCAGGTGTACTGCCTGCAGTCCTTGCCATAGGACATTCTGATCTCCTGCATCCATCAGGCGTGCGGAGCAGGCTCCAAATAGGAAGGGCGACTCAGGCCTTAGAACATCACCTTCATGTACTTCGACAATCTGTGATAGCACACTAGCTTTCATAGGCTTTATGACCTTGTTAAAAATCACTGCAAATCAGAGGCACTTAAAAAACTTTCAAATAGATTTAAATCAATCTACAAGATAAAGACGTACGGGTAGGTTAATTTGGGTTTAAAATGGGTGGTGCGGACTCGTTGGGCCGGAAGGGCCTGTTACCACGCTGTAAGTAAAATTTAAATTTAAAAAAAATTTGAAAAATAAAAAATATTAAAAATAATAAATCTAATGATAAGTACATGAAACACATCAGGTATTTATAAATATTAACATGTATTGAAAAGAGTAAAGGCTATTTCTTACACTTAGTTTTCTGAATAGGGTGTGAGACCTTGTTAGTACACCACTCCTCCTTGGTATAACACTGAAGGTTGGACATTGAGGCCATCTGATTCCTCTCTCCAGCAAGCCATTGTGCTGATATAGATTGATGGTCAGATGCATCGGCATCTGACTTCACATCTCGGACTTGCCTGTTTAATTGTGTGCCTGCAGAAATCTGAGATGTCCTGAGGCACAAATGTCTGGGAGCTGACTGTTCCCTTCAGAGCTTCCCTCATCTGCCTGAGGATTTGGCCTATTGTTCAAAACTGCCAGAAGCTGTCTTAACCATTATGTCCATTTCATGTTTTATTGATGTTGGGATAGTAAGTTTTTCATTTTAGCAGAAGTGAGCTGACCCTGATCATGTTTTGGCCTCTAATTTGTGTGTGTGTGTGTGTGTGTGTGTGTGTGTGTGTGTGTGTGTGTGTGTGTGTGTGTGTGTGTGTGTGTGTGTGTGTGTGTGTGTGTGTGTGTGTGTGTGTGTGTAACATTTCTTTTAAATGTTGCATTGCATGAAAAAGCCAGATTTTGTATGGCTGTAGTCCAATAATTGTGCTTACTTTCATACAGCTGACAATTTAGACAAGCTTCTAAAACTGATTGGAAAACTTGACACGGAATCCAAATACCAATTAATGTCACGCGATGTCAGGAGGACCACACAGTTAGCAACACTCTACAAACAAACATTGGAGCCCCTGTAGTTCTCACTCAGACGGCTAACACAGACCCCCTGCAGCTTCATTTGTGTTAGGAGTTGATAACAAAAAAAACATGACCCTTTGTATGTGTTCTTGCAGCAGAGGGGAAGAAATGCCAGAGAAATGAATGCCCCTGTGGAGCACAGGGAACATAGCAGTCATTCTCAGCCACACACTAAGGCTCTGACTTTAACCCTCAGTTCCCAATGAGTGTAGTGTATGCAAAAAGGGTGAAACTTTTAATCAATTTGAAGCTACGTTCCATAAACAGCCATCTTGCTCCCTTTTTCTAGCTCCCAAATCCATGCATCGCTATAATTTCTGAAACAGTGCAAAGATTCTAAGCATAAAGATAAATTCTTGACAGGTATTGAAGACCCAGTTTTAAATAATATTCTTATCTCAAGGCATTGGATGAGATGGCTTCAAAAGGGCAGCAATCATTCCAGTGCCCAAGAAGAACAGGGTGAGCTGCCTCAACGATTATCGCCCGGTAGCGCTCACATTGACTGTGATGAAATGCTTCAAGAGATTGGTTATGGCTAGAATTAACTCCTGCCTAAGCAAGGACCTGGACCCGCTGAAATTTGCTAACTGCCACAACAGGTCTACAGCAGTCACAATCTCACTGGCTCAGCTAGACAACTGCAAGACATACGTCAGGCTACTGCTTATCGATTACAACTTGACGTTCAACACCATCATTCCCTCAGTACTAATAACCAAGCTTCAAAACCTGGGTTTCTGTACCTCCCTCTGCAACTGGATCCTCGGCTTCCTTATTGGGAGATGACAGTCAGTGCAGATCGGTAATAACATCTCCTCCTTGCTGACAATCAACACAGGTGCACCTCAAGGATGCGTTCTTAGCCCACTGCTCTATTATCTCTATACTCATCATTGTGTGGCTAAACACAGTTCAAACACCATCAATAAATTTACAGATGACACCACTGTTGTTGGTAGAATTTCAGATGGTGATGAGGAGGCGTACGGGAGTGAGATGGATCGGCTGGTTGAGTGGTGTCACAATAACAACCTCACACTCAAAGTCAGCAAGACCAAGGAACTGACTGTGAACTTCAGGAAGGGGAAGTCAGGAGAACACACACCAGTCCTCAGTGGTGGAAAGAGTGAGCAGCTTCAAGTTCCTGGGCGTCAACATCTCGGAGGATCTATCCTGGGCCCAACACATTGATGCAATCACGAAGAAGGCACGCTAGCAGCTCTCCTTCGTTAGGAGTATGAGGAGATTTGGTATGTCACCATAAATTTCTATAGATGTCTTAAAAATTTCTATAGATGTACAATGAAGAGCATTCTGACTTGTTGCAACACAGCCCGGTATGGAGGCTCCAATGCGCATGATTACAAGAGGCTGCAGAGGGTTAAAGACTCAGTCAACTCCATCACGGGCACAACCTTTAATGATGGATGCTCATTAAGGACCCTCACCATCCGAGATATGCCCTCTTCTCGTTACTACCATCAGGGAGGAGGTAACAGGAGCCTGAAGACCCAAACTCAACCATTCAGGAACAGTTTCTTTGCCTCTGCCATCAGATTGCTGTATGATCTATGAACCCATGAAGACTTTTTTATGTCTTGCAAGGTACTGCTGCCACAGAACAACAAATTTCACATCATATGTCAGTGATAATAACTATGATTCTGATTCTGATTCTGTTACATGCAGAGGTGGAAATGGTAGATCAGGAGAAGCTACATGGACTTTGCTAATGATGTATTCAAGCCCCAACCAGTTTTACTCTCTCTGTTCAAACTTGAGAAGACTGCCTGTCCAAAGAAGGAAGACCCCAATTTAAAGTCACGTGCACAGACACACAAAGTTAGACACACACATTCCATGCGCGCGCATGCACACGCGCGTGCACACACACACACACACACACACACACACACACACACACACACACACACACACACACACACACACACACACACACCCATGCACTCATGCTGAAAACGCAGCCTGCAAATTATACAAAAGAATGCCCAACTAAGGGACATCTCACAATCAATCTCCCCTAAATTACACGGCAATAATTTTTCTCCATCACGTTTTCATAATAGGAGAACCCACATGAATTGCCTTTACATATCAGATCTTATCTTCCAAGATGCAAAGATTGGCGCAGTTTCATGTTAACTCTAAAGTCAGCTATTTTAACTGAGGTGTTAACTTGCAAAATAAATGGACTAATGCCTCAGTTGCTGCATTCAAACATATTGAACACCAGATGCTGATCTTTGCACAGTATAACTTTAAGGTTAAACTCTTAATTATTCAGATCTATTCCTTTCAAGTGAATCAATGGAACGGTAAATCCTGCTGTAAAGTACTGTTTCCTTTTAAAAGCTGATGGGGAATGAATAATGCTGGCTGCAGTTCCAGTCCTCATTGCTGTGCCTTCCACCAATACGTTGGCTTGTAATGAAGGACCTTTCTTATAGTTACTATGGCAGAAAAGCTCTGGTTACTTTGTGTTTCTGGCCTCAGAAGTCAGATCTCACAATACAATAGCTTTAGACTGAACTATTATAATGTTTGAATTCTCAGATTAGGACCTGTCCAGTTCGGTACAATTAGCTCTGAATGCCATGACCCATACAATGAGCTTGCAGAGATTTGCTGTACCTATTCTCAGGTTTACTTTAAGAAGCCCCTATTGAGTAAATGGGGAATGATGAAATTCCAGAACTAGACTGTAAAGACTTCTATTTTCAAGCACATTATTAAAACTAAACTCTTCAGATGGAAAAATTTCTTTTAAGTGCAGTTGCTGCTGTTACATAGTCCAGCATCTGAAACCATATTGGATGAAATATTGCACACCTAGTGATAATACAACAAGTATCTGATCAGACTGGTTTTATGGAAGCTCATTTGTGCTTTTCTCTGGATAATGTCACAAGTCCTTTAAGAATTGCTCCTGAAGAACTCAGCACATTTCCTTACAGTTTTGCTGGAGTGATAATTTGCTTTTACCTGAAAACACACACCGTTTCATTCATTTATTTTCTTGAGGGTATCTGGGCTTCAAGCAAATGCTGCCGTTCATTCCCTCTACCTAATAGTCTTTGAGAAGCTGACTGATGGTGAAACTGCTGCAGTCTCTCCGATGAAAGTATTCCCACAATGTTGTTGGGTATGAAATTCCAGGATTAATATCCAGTGGCAATAAAGGAAAACTGACATATTTCCGAGTCAGAATGGTATGCAACAGAGAGGGGAACCTGCAAGTAATGGTGGTTCCATGCACTCAAAGCCCTTGTTCTCCATGTCCTCCTTGGTACAGAGATTGCAGGTTTGGGAGATGGTTTTGAGGTAGTCAAGGTGAGTAAATGTAGAGCATTTTTCAGGCGGCACACACTGTGCTCCCTCTGCACATATAGTGGAGGGAATGGAGGGAAAGGCATTGAGGATGGTTGATTGGGTACCAATTAAGCAAGCTGCACTGTGTTGAGCTTCTTGAATGTTGTTGCCATTGCATTCATCCAGGCAAATGGAGATTATTCCATTAGCTCCTGACTTGTGCCTTGATGGTGGAAAGAGTTTGGTGAGTCAAGAGGTGAGTCACCTACTTCATGATATCCAATTTCTGACCTGCTCTTGTAGCCACAGTATTTCAGTGACTAGTCCAGCTGGTCAATGGTGAATCCCAGATTATTGAGGGTGGGAAACTCTGTGATGATACCATCATTGAATGTCAAGTGTAGGTGGTTAGAAAATCTCTTCCTGAAGTTGGTCATTGTCTGGAACATTTTGTCACAAATATTACCTGCTATTTATCTACCCATGCCTGAATGTTGTCTTGGTCCAGTTGCATGCAGACATGGACTGCTTCATTTGCCAAGGAATTGTGAATAGAATTGGATTGTACAATCATCAGCAAACATTCTTACCTCTGACCTTATGATAAAAGGAAGATCTTTGATGAAGCAGCTGAATATGTTTGGGTCTAAGAACTCCTGCAGTGATGCCTTGGGGATGGCATAATTGACTCCTCACGCCCGCCACCATTGTCTTTGATGAAAGGTATGACTCCAGCCATTGGACTGTTCTTCCTATGATGCCCAGTGACTTCAGTTTTACCAGGCCTCCTTGGTGCCACAGTCAGTCAAATACTGCCTTGGTATCGAGGGCGTCACTCTCTCCTCTGCTCTGGAATTCAGATCTTTGCTTCATGTTTGGACCAAGGCCATGATGAGGTCCAGCACAAAGTGGTCCAGGCAAAACCCACTGCACATTGGTGTGTAAGTGTCGCTTGATTGCACTGTCAGCAACACCTTCTATCATTTGGTTGATGATTGAGAGTGGACTGACTGGAATGCAATTAGCCGGTATGGATCTATCCTGTTTTTCAGTTGACAAGACATTCCCGGACAATTTTCTAGATTGTTAGGTAGCTGCCAATACAACATAGAACAGAACATAGAACAATACAACACAGAAACATGCCCTTCACCCCATGATATTGTGCTGAACTAATTAATGATGCTTAATCCCTTCTGTCTGCACATGGTCCATATCCCTCCATTCTCTGCATATTCATGTACCTATCTAACAACCACTTAAATGCCTCTATCATCTCTGCTTCTACCACCACCCCTGGGAGTGCATTCCAGGCACCCACCACTAAGAAAGCCTGGCCCACACATCTCCTTTGAATTTTCCCCCTTTCATATTAAATGCATGCCCTCCAGTATTAGACATTTCAACCCTGAGAATAATATACCAGCTGTCTACTTTATCTATGCCTCTCATAATTTTACAAACTTCTACCAGGTCTCCCCTCAGCCTCTGCCACTCCAGAGAAAACAAGCCAAGTTTATCCAACCTCTTCTTATAGCATATGTCCTCTAATCCAGGCCTCTAATCCAATTTTTTTCTTGTACTGGAAGAGCTTGGTTAGAAGTACAACTAGTTCTGGAGTGCAGGTCTTCAGTACTACAGCTGGGATGTTGCCTGGTCCCAAAGCCTTTGCTGTATCCAGTGATCTCCATCATTCCTTGATATCATGTAGTATGAAACAAATTGGCTGAAGACTGGTTTCTGTGATGGTTGGAATCTCAGGGGAAAGCTGATCATCCACTCAGCAGTTCTGGATGAACAAGGTGACGAATTCTTCAGCAAAAAGACAAACTGCTGGAGGAACTCAACGGGTCAAGCAGCATCTGTGGAGGCAAAGGGATAATAGACATTTCATTAGGACTGACTCAGGGTCTCAAATTCTACAGCCTTGTTTTTGGTACCTGTATGCTGAGCCCCAACTGGAAAGGGATGATCTTTGCGGTTCTTCCATCTGTATAATTGTCCACCACCATCCCTGACAAGATGAGGCAGGACTGTAGAGTTTTGATTTGATCTATTACTCATGTTTCCACTTAGCTCTCTCGATTGCCTAATGGTTTTGCTGTTTGGGATGCGTCAGTCCTGTGTTCTAGCTTCGCACAATTTTAGGTACAATTGGTGCTCCTGTCATGCACTTCTGCACTGCTCATTGAAACAATGTAGATCCTCTGGCTTTATAGCAATGATAGAGAAGGAAATATGCCAGCCCATGAGGTTACATATGATGTGGTGTACATTTCTACAGCACCTCATGGATGCCTAGTTTTGAGATGATCAATCTATTTTGACTCTATCCCATGTAGCAGATTTGTAGTGTCACGCAACACAATGGAGGTGTTCTTGGTCTCCACAAGGAATGTGCTGTTCAGTCACTTCTGCCAATTCTATCATGACAGGATGTACCTGTCACAGGCAGATTGGTAGGGAAGAACCAAAGTAGGTTTATCTCTCGCAATAGCTCACTCATGACTTGCCACAGGATTGGTGTGCCAGCAAAGTCCTTCAGCATTCTGCCAGCTCAGTCATTGGTAATGCCACCAAGCCACTTTTGGTGATGGATATTGAAGTCCTCCACATAGAGAACTTACTGCACTATTAACTCTTCCAAGTATTGTTCAATATGGAGGAACAACTAATTAGTTGAGGGCAGACAGTAGATGGTAATCAGGAGGACATTTCCTTGCCCATATTTGACCTAATTCAATGACACTTTGTGTGGTCTGGAGTTAAGGTCGAGGACTCCCAGGATGACACCTCCTGCCTACATATCACTGCATTCTGCTTTCCCGTGGGTCTTTTCTGCTGATGGAACAGAAGATGCTGGCACATTGTGCGTGGACAACTGTGTCTGGCTGATACTCAACTAATATATGGGACCACTCCCTGAATTAAGACACCAGTTCCCAGATGTTTGCAAGGAGCATTTTGCAAGGTCAATTTGACTGGGAGCGAATTTGTCCTGTTCGATTTTGGTGCCTAGATTGATGTTGGGGAATTGTCTGATTTTATTCTTTCTTTGTTTCAATGTAATCATCATGGTATAACTAAGCAGCTTGCTTTAAAGGAGTGGAACTGAACTTTTGAGTGCATAGCAAGGCACAATATGTTCTATTCCTCATTTGGAAAGGTTGAGTCAGTAGTAAAGAAGGCAAATGCAATGTCCAAGAAGACTAGAACATAAAAGCATGAATGTACTGCTGAGGCTCTGTAAGGAATTGGTCAGACTGCATTTGGAATATTGTGAGCAAATTTTGGCCCCATGTCTAAGAACAGATGTGCTGGCCCTGGAGGGGGTCTAGAGGACGTTCACAATAATACTCCCAGGAATGAAAAGCTTAACCTATGAGGAGGGTTTGATGTCTCTGGGCCTGAACTCGATGGAGTTCAGAAGGATGAGAGGGATCTCATTGAAGCCTACTGGATACTGAAACGCCTGGATAGAGTGGATGTGAAGAGGATGTTTCCAGTAGTGGGAGAGTCTAGGATCTGAGGGCACAGCCTCAGAATAAAGGGATGTCCCTTTAAAACTGAGATGAGGAGGAATTTCTTCAGCCAGAGGTTGGTGAATCTATGGATTTCATTGCCACAGAGGGCTGTGAAGGCCAAGTCATTGAATATATTAAGGCAAAGATTGATAGGTTCTTGATTGGTAAGGGGGTTAAGGGTACAGGGAGAAGGCAAAAGAATGGGGTTGTCAAAACAATCAGCCATGATTGAATGGCCGAGCAAATTCAGTGGGCCAACTGGTCTAATTCTGCTCCTAGGTCTTATGGTTTCATGGGATACTTGCCACAGATAAAAATTGAATTTGTTTGTTCAAATACTTCTTTGTTTCAGATAGAAAGCATTCTATTTTGTTTTACACGTATTTGAGACCTACCTGAAGCTTGAGAGCTCATTGTACCCACTTTTATGATTTAATCTAATTTCTTAGCACTGTAGATGTGACCTCAACTAGGTCTTCTGATAGAACCACTGGAATGGCAGCAACATTTTGTGGATGTACCAAATTTCTAAGGAAGTATGCAACCAAAGAGAAATATTTCCATATCACTGGCTATGTCTATGGTGCAAAAGGACTCTGAAATTGTACTCTTGTCTAAAAAGGGAGGGAGGGATAAACTGGATTATAGCAGGCCAGTTATTATTAACTACAGTGGTGGGAAAATTATTGGAATCCATTATAAGAACAGTACAAACCTAAATTTAGAAAGATACAGATTAATCATATGATTAGAGTCAAACAGCATGGAACCCTGGTTGAGGCTCTGGTCAAGAAAAAGAAGGAGGCATAGGTCAGCTATAGGTAGCTGGGATCAAGCAAGTCCCTTGAGGAGTACAGGGGATGTAGGTGTACACTTAAATCAAGAGGGCAAAAAGAGGACATGAGATTGTTTTGACAGATAAGTTCAAGGAGAATCCTAAGAGAGTCTGTAAGTCTAGTGAGAGCAAAACGGGGAATTAGCGAGGGAATAGCTGCCCTTAAGGATCAATATGATTGTGTGTGTGGAGCCACAGGGATATCTCTGCCCAGCAGTTTCTTTCCTTGTTTTCCACAGCATCCTAGGACACACTTGGTTGCGCCCTAGGGATTTATCCAGCTTTGTGCATCTCAAGACTGCCAACACCTCCTCTTTTATAATGTCGACATGTTTCAGGACATCGCTATTCTCTTCCCTGAGCCTGCCATCTCCCATGACCTTCTCCACAGTAAATACAGATGAGAAATATTCATTTAAGACCTCGCTCATCTTCCCTGTTTCCACACATAGATGACAACACTGATCCTGAAGGAGCCCTAATATCTCCCTAGTTATCCCTTTGCTTTCAACATATTTACAGAATCTTTTAGGATTCTCCTTGACCTTATCTGCCACGGATGTCTCATATCCCCTTTTTTGCCCTCCTGATTTCCTTCTTCAGTTTACTCCTACATTCTTTACATTCCTCAAGGGATTTACTTGATCCCAGCTACCTATGCCTGACATATGCCTCCTTTAACTTGAGAACTAGTCCCATTTATTTCCATAACTATTTTAAAATTAATAGAACCATGGTCACTAGTTCCAAAGTGCTCCCCACTGACACATCAGCCACTTACTCAACCTCATTTCCTGAAAGGAGTTTGAGTGTTGCCCCTTCTCTAGTCGGGATCATCTACATATTGCTTGAGAAAACTTTCCTGGACACACTTAATGAGGGGCAGTCAACATGCATTTGCTGAGAGAAGCTCACATTTAGTGCTTTATTGATTCTTTAGAGAAAGGAACAGGGATGGTTGATGGCTGATGAGGGAAGTGTAGTTGTTAAAATCTACATAGATTTCAACAAGGCATTTGACAAGGCCCATGTGCATGGGATTTAAGAAATTAGATCCAAAATCAGTAAAGGTCAATTTTTGAGTCATGATTTTTTATTGGAAGCTGTTACCATTGGAGTTCTGCTCGTTCTTTGGTTCTTTGTTATCTATGGTAATAATTTTGACTTAAATGTAGGGGTCATTATAAAGAGGTTGCTGGTGATAAGATAAGATAAGATATCTTTATTAGTCACATGTACATCGAAACACACAGTGAAATGCATCTTTACGTAGAATGTTCTGGGGGCAACCTGCAAGTGTTGCCACGCTTTAAGGAGAAAAGTTTTGGACTTTAAGAGGATATTGATGATTTTGTTAGCCTGGCTGAAATGTGGCAAATTAAATTTAATCCATCTAATACTTCTTCTGTAACATAAATTTTCCATAATTATATGCATCAAGTCTAGTAACACAAGTTTAAAATCACAGGATACTGTACTGTTCAATTTGTGAATAACATTTCTTAGCAAATTTTACCATTTCAATTTCTAAATAACATTGTTAGAATTTCAAGTGAATTGAATTTTTCACATTATTTCGACCTGTGAATAAATGCCTTGAAGCATTAGTTTGGTGGCAGATCTCCTGGGAGGATATTCTAATATGTATGACATCACAAGTGTGCATTTGAGTCAGCCAGTCGGGTGAATCCTAAAAGCTGCATGTGATGTTGCAAATGTGATGTTTCTTCCATGGTTGTTCTCAGTGGGATCTATTGGGTCCCTCTGGAACAAATTTTTCCTTGAGCATCAGGAGAGGGGAAGAGATAGGTATGTGCACTGCATGTCTCCACGCTGATGAGTATCCAGCCTGGTGGCAGGAACATTGAATTCTCAAACCTCCGGTCACCGCTCCCTTTCTGTTCTTTTTCCCTTTTTTTCTTTTCTCTCTCCTCCTGATTCAACTGGTCCCCATCACCCTATCTCTTTCCCCTCCCACACCCTTTCTATCTGCCCTTCACCCACACACTCCTACCACCGGTTTCCCCTCCCCACCTCCCTCCCTTTATTCCATGCTCCACCTCCCTCTCCTATCAGATTCCATCATCTTCAGCCCTTTGTTATTTCCACTTATCACCTCCCAGCTTCTGACACCATACCCACTCTCCCCCACCCCCCATCATTATCTGCCTATCAACCCCCCCTCAGCTGGATCCACCTGTCATCTGCCAGCTCTTGTTCCACCCCTTCCCTCTTCCTTTTTTAGACTGGCTATGTCCCCTCTTTCTTTCAGTCCCTTTTTATTTCCCAAAAACGTCGACGACCCATTCCCCCCACAGATGCTGCCTGACCTGCTGAGTTCCTCCAGTGTTTTGTGTGTTGCTCCAGATTCCCACATCTGCAGTCTCTTGTGTCTCCATAATGAGGTATTAAGCATGGAAAGTGGACACCAGAGGCAGGAGTCGTGGTGGTTGAAGCACCCCCAGTATTAAAGAAGAAAATTTCAAATTTACTCCAAGTAAGAATGACACATCCTGCTGTAAGCTTCACTGCCAGGCTCCTTGGCAGCAGTCAAGATAGGGACTGAATTTTTCTAAGAAACATCAGAGCATCTTCGAGGTAAGGGCTGCACAAACTGAGTATTCATGGTGGAAAATTATGTGGGAGTTTTCAGTTCTGAACTGTGCAACAACTGCTGACGTGGAGTCATTAAGTCATTGACATTTATGGCACAAAGAAGGCCATTTATCCCATTGGATTAAAACAAAGGACCTTTCCCACATCCCAGCTGTCAGTTAGTAGCCATGTCGATTAAATAATTTCCAGTGCTCTCCCAGGTAACTTTAGTACGTGATAACTCTTTTTTGTTCCAAAGAAAACAAATCCAGTTTGGCCAATGTTTCCTCAAAAGTAGAACAGTTCAGTCCTGGCCAAATCCTTGAGTATCTTATCTGCACTATCTTTGGCGCTGTCATATCCTTCCTGCCACATTATCAGAGGACCAGTGGCTCCAGATGCAACACATTTTCTGCACAGAAAACAGAGACTGAACTTCAGGGAGCTTCAAATGCACACATGGGAGTGTTGAAGCACATTTAGCAAGTGGGTTTTAAATGAAATTCCACTGTGAAGCTCATGAAAACATTATTATACACAATAGAATTTCTCAGCTGTCTTTTATAATATATTACTGTAGAAGTCTGTTCATCAGATAGTCTGATAAAAATATTCTGAAGATGTGTTGGTTTGTGAAAAGTAATGCAACCAATAAATCATCTGAACCTACTGACTTAGCCGAGCATGGCGTAAATTGTATATAACTTGTAAAAATTGTGTATAATTTATGTTTAATTTATGTTTTTACGGTGAATGCTGCTTATATGATCCTATGTGCCTGCAATGTTGCTGCTAGTAAGTTTTTCATTGCACCTGTGCATGCATGTATTTGTGCATGTGACAATAAACTTGATTTTGACCTAAAATCTTGGTAATTACTGTGCAAACGTAGAACGTAGAAGAGGATAGGAAAGGGAAAGGCACTTTGGCCCATGATGTCTGTACTGACTGTGCTGACAATTTAAACTAATCCCATCTGCCTGCACATGCTCTATATCCCTCTGTTCCCTGCCTGTTCATGTGCCTGTCTAAATGCCTCTTAAACATTGTTATCATATCTGCTTCCACCACTTCCCCTGGCAGAGCCTTCCAAGCACTTACCAGTGATTAATTGTAGACTAATAATTTGCACCAGGACTCAGGGTAAGATCATTCAACATCACACCAAGTTTTCTTCGACACACTCTGAAAGGGTAGGGAAATGCATTATATAAAATGCAAGCCTTTCTTTAATTTCACAACATAGCTCTTATGGGGTAATGGTGAACTCAAGGAGTAATGCTGAACTTATCATCCATTAATAGAAATCTGCGAACAGTGCAGGTTGATACAGGCCAAGATCTAGCCTTCTAACTTGACATTGTCCCTTACAAAGCCCAGGGGAGTGGTTGTGTGTTAAATGCCTAGTTCTCCTCAAAAGTCTGTCACTGATGAAGATAGGGTCACATCTCTGATCTGTGGCCACACTTACAACTCTGAACTCCAGTCAACAATGCACAGAGCTGGCCATGCATTGGGGAGTCTGTAGCCACAATGCCTCAGGATAGTTTTGTTGGTCTTATTCATTATGATGATCTTGCGAAAGATTTTTGGTGAACTTGTGCCAATGGAGAGGCTGGAGGGAACAAAGGTAAGTATAAGTTACTTCATATTTTTTCTTAATTGTTTACTTAAATGTTTTAGTTGTTTTTGAGTGTTTTACATTTTTTCAAGGTTTTTCAGAAAATTTTAATGAAGCTATTACTTTTAATAGTTTTTGCATGGTAGTGTAGCGGTTAGCGTAACGCCATTACAGCGCCAGTGACCCTGGTTCAATTCCGGCCGCTGTCCGTAAGGAGTTTGTACGTTCTCCCCGTGTCTGCGTGGGTTTCCTCCAGGTGCTCCAGTTTCCTCCCACATTCCGAAAGATGTACGGGTTAGAAACTGTGGGCATGCTATGTTGGCGCCAGAAGCGTGGCGACACTTGCGGGCTGCCCTCAGAACATTCTACGCAAAGGTGCATTTCACTGTGTGTTTCTATGTACATATGACTAATAAAGAAATCTTATCTTATCTTCTGAATAACAAACTGCTATTTTGTCATAGTTTTATTCAGCATTTCTGTGTGCAAACATTCTCATAGCCCTACCACAAGTTGGGATTTATGTTGGACAGGTCCTGCCCGCAGGGTTTTGCATCTTCTGCAAGGAAGAATGAGCCAGGGTCTGGATGAAGTATTGGCTTAGTGGGTCAGCTCGATTCTATCAGGAAGTTCTGAGGCATTGGACCTTGCTTTATACAGGGCAGAATTTTCACTGTGAAAATGAGGCTGATCACCTAAAAAGTTGGTTGGCCAACATAATCACATCATTAGCAGTTTACCTGAATCTGTGACAAATCATGAAGGAAAATAACACTTGCACTAAAGTTGACAGGAATCTGTTAGAAAGGATAACTACCACACTGAGAGATGGCCACATCATGTTTAGCTTTTAGCTGCTTGAATTATATAGCATTAATGTGTTGTCTATTGACTATGCTAAATTATCACTATCCTCACTATGGTATGCTATAATGGTTTACACCAGGAAATTTTAGCTTCAATCCAGGTAGAATTTTCACAGTGAACGGCAGGGCCCTGCTGAGTATTGTAGAACAGCGGGACTTTGGAGTACAAGTACATGGTTCATTCAAAATGGAGTCACAGGTAGACAGGTGGTGAAGAAGGCTTTTGGCACACTGGCCTTCATGAGTCCGGGCATTGAATACGAAAGCTGGGAGGTCGTGGTGCAGTTGTACAGGACACTGGTGAGATCGCACTTGGAGTTTTGTGTTCAGTTTTGTTCACCCTGCAGTAGGAAAGATGTTGTTAAACTGGAAAAAGTGCAGAAAAGATTAACAAGGATGTTGCCAGGACTTGAAGGTCTGAGTTATAGGGAGAGGTTGGACAGGCTAGGACTTCATTCTTTAGAACATAGGAGACTGAGAGGTGATCTTATAAAGGTGTATAAAAATCATGAGGGCATAAATAGGGTGAATCAACTCAGTCTTTTTACCAGGGTTGGGAAAGCAAGAACTAGAGGGCATAGGTTTAGGTGAGAGGGGAAAGATTTAATAGGAATTTGATGGGCAACTATTTTACACAAAGGGTTGTATCTATGTGGAATGAGCTGCCAGAGGAAGTGGTTGAGGCAGGTACAATAACAACTTTTAAAAGACAGTTGGACAGGTACATGGATTGAAAACATTTAGAAGGTTATGGGCCAAATGCTGGCAAATGGGGCTAGCTTGGATGAGGCATCTTGGTTGGCATGGACCAGTTGGGCTGAAGGGCCCGTTTCCATGCTGTATAACACTATGACTCTCTGACCCTAATTCACAATGAAGGAAGAAAGCCACAATAGAAAAGGATTGTAGCAAAGTGATTGTTTCAGCATATTTAAAATGAGAGCCCTGTGCAGCTTAGAAAGTTGAATCAAAGTTATACTTCCACACAAAATTGTAATTAACTCTACACAATAGAACTTTCTTCAGCTGTGATCATTCACAGAATTATATTACGTAAAAGCTTTTCACCATGTGTTCAGCATTACCCAAACATGTTAAAGCATGAATCGATATAAGGGCAGGTTCTACAAACTTTGTGTTTCCAGCATTGAGCTGCACGCTTTGAATTTGTACATCGGGAATTCTGCCGTAAGGTCAGCATGCCCTGTAGGTTTGTTAAAATTAATTGATGGGAATTCCTGTGGCATCTTGACACCAAAGTTCCTGATTTGAGCTCTGGGATACAACATTTCGAGCTTGGACCACAAGTGAGTGTTCTTTACTGCTAACTTCTTCAAGACTTAACACTCCTGTATTTTTACTTGGATTCTCATCTTACTGAAGGTCACTGAGTGTTATTTTAACTTCTCTAAGAATACCATTTTGGACATTCTGTTGCCAATTAAATCTGGCTGCATTAGCATATGAACAGCAAGGCTTTAATGACAAATCTCCTAGACCAATAAAGGTCATTCTTCTGTGCGCTGAAGCGGTCTATTGTAGAGCACAGCTTGTTCTTATGACTTGTTTTGACTATTTACAACTATTGCCTGAGGTTATTCAGAGGGCAGCTTGGTGTGAACTTTACCTTCACCCACGGGTAACCCCTCTATACTATCAACCTCTCCTGCTACCAAGCAAACCTTAACATCAGATAAAATGACTGAAAACAAATATTACTGGTTCCAAAAAATGAGCTGTTAAAATTATTTTGAGATTCTTGAAATGTACTATCAATTTTGTTTTGAACATTTTATCAGTAAGAATCAAAAACAATAGAAAGTACATGGCAGAGTAGTGGTACTGTAATGTTTCAACTTTGTCAGATTCACTTCTGTGCATTATGTTACCCCTGTTTTCCCTTTTTAAATGCTTTTATCAGTACTTTAAGTTTTAATTCAGAATTTCCCAGTTATTTTTATTGCTGGAAGCAGCCTATTTCTGGCCTTTATTTTCTTTTGTTTTGTGAGTCCTTTTCCTGTCACATGTGCCAAAGGCTGATGCTAAAGGTCTGCCTCCCAGCACTTCACTGATGCTACATTATAGTTGGTTCTTCCAATGCAAGTGAGGCCAGTCTGCTGGGGCTACTTTAACCCTAACTTGCCATACAGGAAGCCCACAATAAATGTGAAATACTGGTTTTATACTCTGCCTAATATCATCTTCTTCCTTCAATGGGACTAAAGCTCGTCTTGCATTCAAACTTCTTCGATAATTTCTTCAGGGAAGGATAGGCTACAGTTATCCCCTAAAAAAATGGTGTTTCTTTTCAGGATTTTGGTTTATACCCTCCCACAACATCACAGCGGTGATCAGAGATCGAACCGAGATCCAAGCAATTCAAAATATGCCATACAGGATTTCCTCTCATGAATGTACCTCTTACATTTCAATATATAGTTATTTTTATCCCTAGCTTTCTTATTGACATGTCCATGAGAGATTATGGGCTAAAAATCCCACAGTGTCAGAAAGGTGTGCTAAAGTGTCACAGAGCTGAGAGTCTCCGACAATTTCATGTAAGATCCCTGCCACCAATTGTGCATGAAGCCCAAGTCATCATGACCTTGGGGGCCAATTCTCAATCAATCTCCCTTTCACTCCATTGTAGAACCATCCAGCCAAAATGATGATACCAACCTCACAATTCAGAAAAATAAGACAGTGATAATAAATCTGCTTCTGATTCTGAGCTAAGACTTGTACAAAAAATAGCTGGACAAATCCAATCCAGTCCATCACCACAGCATTAAATAAGTTCCAGCTATTCACGGAGTGAAGGTAAGTGATGCAACAGGCACTTACTCACCAATCACCAGCTTGCTCTTGCATAGTGTGGGTTCTGCCTACAGCGGGACCTGGACATCGTTTAGACATGGACTGTCATACAGCACAATCACCAGGCAATCACTATCTTAATCAAGAGAGGGCATGAACTCCTCCCTCTGAGATCCAACTGAATTATCGTTACTGAATCCTGCACTATCAAAACTGCCGGGAGTCATCATTGGTCAGAAGCACAAAACCAGGTCAGAGACTGGGTATTTTGGGAGAGTGACTCAGTTCCTGAATCCCAGAAGTCAGTCTTTCATCTACAAAGTTGCAGTCAGGATTGCTGCATTTGTCTGAGTAAATGTTCATCGTTGGGTCTAAATTCTGAAATTCCCTGCCAAACAGCACAGTGGGAAGACCTTCCCCACAGGGACTGCAGTGTTTCGTACATGTTGCTCACCCCCTGCCCCCTCAAAGGCAAGTAGGGGTGGGCATTAAGCGAAGGGCTTGGCAACTACGGTCCAATCTTGTGCATCTGTAAAAGCCAAAGTCACAATTGGCACTCCACAAGGTATATCGTGGCACCTCAGACTTAAAGTACCTTCACGGCCTTTTCATTCTTATTATTGTGGTATCTTCCATACCCTCATTCGCACCCAAACTTTTTAGTCAAATTTTGCCTCTGGTGTTTATCTGTATTAAGTGCCCACTCTACAATGCCATGCCTATCCTACACACACCTCACACCTCTACCATTGTTGAGGGTGACTTCACTTGTCTGAGTTGAATATTCCAGAATTCCATTTGAAAACCTCCTTGACTCATCAACTGACACTCTGCCTGAAAGTTTTGAGTTAAAATCTATCTCTCTGATCAGCTTTTGGTTACCCTTTCCAATACCTCCCTCTGACTCACTGAATAGTAATTCTGTTTAAGTACCTTGCCATGTTTTCCCTATGTAAGCATTCTATATAAATGCAAATTACTTTTGTTAATCATTTAGCCTGGCTAAGCTTCAAATCAACTGAATGTGAACAATGGAAAACTGAAATCATAATAGAAGATTGGAATTAAAATATGTCAGTTCAAATTTGTCATTATAAATGAGTTACTATTATATAATTCTGCTGTGGTACAGGCAGAATTTTATAAACTGCATTTTCTTCCCTTCTCTTCCATCTGATGGCACAGTGGCACAAGTAGCAGAACTGCTGCCTCACAGCTCCAGTGACCTCCGTTAAATCCCGACCTCCAGTGCTGTCTGGGTAGAGTTGAAACATTCTCCCTGCGACACTATGGGATTCCCCCAGGTGTTCCAGATTCCTTCTACATGCCAAAGGATAGGTTGGTTAATCAACCAATGTTAATTACAAATAGTGTCCAGATGACTGCTAGAATCAGGGGGAAGGGGTGGGGGGAGGAGGGGGAATGAAGGGAGAATAAGCATAGATGAGAATAAAGTGAAGGGGCATAGGCATAGATAGAATAGACAGCCCATATCTTTTTCCCAGGGTCGACATATCTATTATGAGAGGGCATGTATTTAAGGTGAGAGGAGTAAGTTCAAAGGAGATGTGCAGGGCAAGTTTTTTTTACACAGAGAGTGTGGTTGCCTGGAATGCACTGCCAGGGATGATAGTGGAGGCAAATATGATAGACTTGTTTAAGAGGCTCTTAGATAGGCACATGAATGTGCAGAGAATGGAGGGATATGGACATTGTGTAGGCAGAAGAGATTAGTTTGGTTAGGTGTTTAATTACTAGTTTAATAAGTCTGGCACAACATCTTGGGCTGAAGCGCCTGTTCCTGTGCTGTACTGTTCTAATAAAAATGGGATTAGTGTTGGATTAGTGTAAATGGGAGTTTGATGGTCGGCATGGACTTGATGGGCTGCAGGGTCTGTGTCTGTGCTGTATGACTCTGTGATGTGTTTAATAACAGTAAGCTCATCCTTGGTCAAGAACTGAACAAAGTTTAATAAGTCATGGAGGACAAAATCCAGTTATATATCTCCCAAACTTCATACAGTTTTTTAAGCTACACTGATAGCTGAAATAATTAAATAGGTTAGTCAATACTTATGGAACAATTATTTGTGGACTATTCAGTTGACAATTATTTTCTTACAAATTTTAAAAATATTCATATTCTTACACCTCACTCAAAATGTTCATTCTTTTTATGAAAAAAATCAGTTCATCATTCTCCATCCAAGATATGCTGGCTTCATTCAGTACCTCTGCATAATATTAAATATCAAACAGCACCTTTATCTCGTAATGCAGTTCAGGAAAAGACTGAAATTTTTACAGAGACATAGGCTTCTCTCAAAATTGTTTCATTAGCTTCAGCAAATTTTAAAAAATGGTTTCATTCAAAGTAATCTGGTGATGTTCTGTCAATTTGCTTCTAAACATTTAAATTGACATTTTCCTCATAATTGCT
Source organism: Pristis pectinata (assembly GCF_009764475.1). NCBI lineage: Eukaryota > Metazoa > Chordata > Chondrichthyes > Rhinopristiformes > Pristidae > Pristis > Pristis pectinata. The sequence continues at coordinate 74,429,932 of NC_067415.1, forward strand.
TTAAAATAGTGCATTTCCCCTTTGAAGGTACCTGCTATTACCTTAATTTCCCCACAGCTGCTTTTTAGTGCTTCCTCAATTTAGCAGCTGTTTTTCCTAATGTTACTAAAGCTCAAAAAAGGAATAACAAAAAAGCTATGTGTACCCTTAAAGGTGCCAAAAGGCAACTGTCCTCCTTAATCTGTCTGCCAGGAAGCATTGGATAATCCTTCCGTGATGAGAGCTTTACCATTGCTGTTTCCACAGCCAACTTGAACTAATGTTGGAAGCATAATACTCCAAAGTTTGTCTTCATTCTCACTATTTATTTGCCATAGAATTGATACCATAACTAAGTAAAACTGCATTGCAAAAATTGCTGCTTGTGTGGTCTTAGTGGACATGTTCATCTTGCAGTATAACATTGCAGCAAATGGACCAAAAGAAACAAGGGTCAATTCTTGACCAAATGTGAGTTTACTCTTCTCAGCCTGGGTGGTAGGGAGGGTTCTACAATTAGCCTCAGCATCTATGGGTTGCAGGATAGATTTTTTTTTAAATAAACAAAGGTTAACAAATAAACACAGGGTAAGGCAAGTGGGTGGGTGACAGAGAAATTGCCGAGGTTCACTTTCCTAATTGCTTTTCAGAAGTGCCTGTGGGGAAAAAAGTGTATATACTTGTGGGATAAGTAAATGTATAAGGTCATCCCATCTGTACTCATTTCCGGTGCTTGACAGGAATGGTCACTGAATCGTAGAATTGTTTTGGTACCAAAGAAGGCCACTCAGCTGATTCAATCTGAATTCCGCCTGTTCTCTGTGGGTTAATCCTGTCAACCCCTTTCCCCATAAACTTGCAAATTACTTTCCTTGAAATGGCAATCAAATTTCCTCTTGAAAGCCCTGATTGACTTAGCTTCCACCATCTTCACATGCGGCGAGTTCCACCATCCTAAATATTCTCTGCAGAAAATAAGGTTTTCTTCACATCCTTCCAACTTTTCCCCTATCACTTTAAATTTCTCCTTCGCAATGAATCATCAGCTAAGGGGAAGAGCTTCTCTTTAGTTGCCAGTCATCACTTGAATCACTTGATCAAATGTCCTCTTACCCTTCTTTGTTCCAAAGGTGAACAAACCCAGCTTTTCCAGTATAACCTTGCACCTGAAATTTCTCATCCCCTGAACTATTTTAGTGCACTGAAAGTAAAAAAAAAATGCTGGAAATCTGAAATAAAAGCAGAAAATACTGGAAAAATGCAGCAAGTCAGCCAGCATGTGCAGAGAGGGTTAATATTTCAGTTTTCATCTGAAATACAGTAGTGTAGAGGTTGCTACCATGAGATAAAACAAGACGCTAGTCGAAGGATTGTCAAACAAGAACTGGTTTATTTTCCTGCCTTGCGCGGGCCTTTTAAGGGAGACTGTTCCTGCCCAATACAACCGGCAATGACGTAAGTACTACGTCATCAAGTCTTTCCGGCGTGCGGGTTCTCCCCGTCGCTCGGGAAAGACGAGGCCCGCCGCCATCTTGGGCCTCGTCGCTCCGATGCCGCGCGACCCGACTGCCGAGCAGGTTCGCCTGACCGGACGGTGAGTCGCTACAGTAGTAAATCTTTTCTCTACCTTCCCTCAGACTTTCACATCCTACCTAAAGTGTGGTGACTAAAATTGATGGCTGCAGTCCAGTTGTGGTTCAACCAGCATTTTATAAAGTTTTGATGTAACATCCTTGTTTTTGTACCCTATACCTCAATGTATGAAACCTAGGATCCCATATACATGTTTAACCACTCTATCAATATGCCCTGCCACCTTCAAAGATTTATGTGCCTCGAGATTGGTTCTTGGTTGTTTGTCCTTCCAGCAAAGAATTTTCTGCACCTAAACTTATGTTCAACACATAAACACCATGCGTTAAAGGATAATATTTCTAGTCTATTATCTAAATGAAAGAAAAAAATATCACAAAATGCAAACTGTGCTATATGTAACTTACGGTCTCTTTCACAATGGTTATGCAAATTGCGTTACACACAAATATAAACCAATAAATACAAACAGAAACTTCAGGTCTTTTTGTTCACCTGGTAGGTCTGACATAGAACAGCTCATTATAAAATGAATGACCTCCTGCTGGTTTTATATGTAGCATGAATGACAGCTCTAAATGAGTCTGCCTTTAACAAGAATATTATTTGTCAGTCAATCACACATCAGATGCTGTAACATTGATATATTCATCCTCATTTAGATTGACTATGTTTACAAGTTTTTAATAGCACAATTAATCCAGAAAAATGGACATAAACATAAATTACAAAAAAGTTAGGTCGCATTGCATATTTAAATTAACTTTGTGGTATTACTGTGGCGGTTCAATTTCTCTCAGATTCATCAATGCCTTTCTGTAGTGATGTGATTTATAATAAGGTTGAACTGAGTAAAAAGCATGCTTTTAAGTTGCCAGTTATCTAAAAATTCATCCCCCGTTAGTAGCACAAGATCAACAATATAATGAAGGTTCACATTCTGTGCTGCTTCAGAAGTTAGTTGAATTAACAACAACAAATCTGAATGAATAATGCAAGTCAACAATTTTCAAAAACATAACTTTACACAAATAATGCACCAATACAATTTTATTTATATCATTTTTCTGATGTTTTCATGGAGGTACTTGCATTCAGATGCATTAGGGAAATGGATACTTTTGTAACTCATATGTGCAGCTGACATGATCACTATAGAAAACAGTAGCATAATGTATTTGGGCAGAGGTATTTCTGGTACCGACGGTTACAGGCTTAATGCAAATGAAGCCAGAAGCTGCAATCAAAATCTCCATGACAAGATGCATGGACACTGTTGAAAGGACGGCTGGCACATAGCTAACATGATCAAAAATTAAGCTAATATCGAAATTATTACCCCATACTGAAGTCTTGAATCGACTACATCGAAAGTAATGTGGGCAGTTTTAATCTAATTAGAAAGGAATGAGTGAGTGAAGAAGTGTTTGGCAAGGCACTGGAAAAGAGTTCAGAGTGGAGGCACTTAACTGATACCTAGAGTAAGGATTTACTGTAGCTGAAAAAATTAAATCTTTCCCACCCTTTGGTACATCTCAAGGTGCTTCATGCTCAGTGAAATACTGTTGAAGTGTAGTCAGTGTGGTATTGTAGGAGACAAGTGGCCCATTTGTGCACTGAAAGTTACCACCAGAAACAACATGATCACATGTAAAGGAAAAAATATCAGGGCAAGGATATCAAAGTTAATTCCCTCACTCTTCTTACAAACATTGCCATGGGATCATTTATGTCAACTTGAAAGAACAAGTAGGGCTCCATCTGAAACACAGCACTTCCAACAGTACTCCCTCCATACTGCACTGAAGAGTCAACCTGGCCTTTTGTTCTCAAGTTTTCATTGTGATACTTTGACTCAGAATGTTCCAACACTAGGACCGGAGTTGCTACCAACTAATCCACAGTTATGGAGCTGGAGGTTCTTACACTGGAAAAGTGCAGACTTGAAGGGATATGATTGAATGCTTTAAAATAACTTAGGTTAAGTGAATATTTAAGCCAGATAGCCAACAGACAACAAGAAACCATCACTATCTTTCTCAAAGCATCAGCACCACCTAGGTGCAAAGAAATATTTCTTTCCATCAGGCCATTGATCACTATCACAGATCAACAGTCTATGTTGTGAGTGTAGATTCATTGCAGGCCTTCAAAAGTTTGTAGGGAAAAGTGTTCCTTGTGATATCAGGCACTGTCCCTTCTTGGAACTTGTTTAATTGGCTTTGGATGATAAGAAAAATAATTCTCAATGTTTTCTTCTAAAAACAGATTTTTGTTTTGCCCACCTTAGCTTAGAATTGGGGCAAATGTTCATAATTCCCGTTAGTTTCATCGTATTGGTCAGGGAAGGGTTAATGGACCAGTTGGATTTGTTTTTGTTTGTGTTCAGATATTTGTATGGTCCATGACTTTGGCACAGCCATCAGATGTGAGAAGGAAAGCTTTTAGTGTCACTTCTAATCCAGAACTTCCAAATTTCTTGTTGCTTTCAATGAAGGAGAAACAATGAGATAAGTCTACAAGTGTTACAGAGGCATTCAAAATATAGTGAGCAAAAAATGCATTAAGAAATATTCTCACCTGCATATATGCAATTTTTTAATGGATGCATTTCTTTTAATGGATATATTTTGCAAGCTTTCTCACTGGAGAGTGGTTACTGGATGAACCACAAGAGTTCTGTATTGATCATGAGCCATGAGTTCACATTGCACCATAGCTGCTGAGGAATCCAGAACTAAATAAAACTAGAATTAAAGCTAGGCTCAGTAATGATAACAATGAAGTTAATGGATTGTTGAACTATTCCTTTGGTTCACTAAATCCTTTCAGGAAAGAAAGTCTTCTGTCCTTACATAGTTTGGCCTTTATGTGACTCCAGACCTTCCAATGTGGTTTACACTTTGCAGGGATGTCACAATTAAGGACAATAAATGACAGCATTGCTGGCAATGTCCACATTTCTGAATGATAGATCCTTTAAAAATTTTGAATCAAAGGAATCATTAGTTAAAAATAAACAAGATCTATGCACCATACAGCAAAGATTGCAAATAACTGTTCTGTAACTATAAGTATGACCAAAGGAAATAATTCCAGTTTTACAGCTTATTGGCAGGCCTTAAAAGTAAACTGGTCACATGCTTGTTCTCTCACTGCAGTGATTGAATGACTGTTGAATCCACTGCAAATCATTTCTTTTCTTGCTTTTTCACGTCTTCACACCACCCTTGTTCATGGGCCAGATCACCAGACCCGACACCAGCATTTATACTGGGGCGTACCTGCATTTCACTGCAGAAGGGTTTGTGTCCATTGCTGGTATGTGCTGAGTCAGCAATGGGATCTTCCACCCTGCTACCTGTGTTGTCGATTGTCACTATGTTCTCCAGCTTTCATTCTGGGAAATCTGCCTGCTGAGTTGATGCCAGGTTAAATCTGATGCAGATCCATCAGTCCCATGGAAACAAATGGGAAAAATTTGCTTGCACGAGGAAGGCATGTGGAATTTTTAAAATTTAATTAAGTTAATATTAATGTTTTAAATTATGAAAATAAAAGAGAAAGAAAGTAAAACTGCAGATACTGGAAATGTGAAACATAAAAATAATATTAAAAAGTAATTCAGGCAGCATCCATGGAAAGAGGAACAGAGTTAATGTTTAGGAGGAAAACCCTACATCAGGCTCTGACATGAAACCTTAATATAATTTAGATGAAGTTACGAGGGGGGATTGAGCTGTAGCAGAGAAATGCTGGAATTTGGTACTAATTGGCCATGACACGTCTACATGATTAGAATCATCCATAATACATTTCTGTGGTAAGATAGAGGAACTATTATTCTCCAACAGGCTGTGCCATGCTACTGCAACAGTGTTTGCTGCTAGCCCTGGCTGCCCGAAGTAGAAAATATTCGAATTCCCAGCATTAAAATCCCTCACATTGAAGAGCAAAATATTTGTCAACAAAAAAAGATAACAAGGGCAATAATAAACTTCATTAATACTGGCACAGTAGTACAGTACATTTGTCCTTACAATCTTTCTGGATCAGAGCATACAGCTCAGGCACACCTCTTTTTGACCCTGATTCTAGTTTGATTTTGGCCTTCCATTTTGCCCAGCTGTACAGCACTCTCACTGGTACAGTGTTAGTTGTAACACTTCACTCTGATGTCCTAGCTGGACATGGGACATTTCCCTTTTCACTGTGATATCCCTGCTAACAGTTGTTACGTCCTTGCATCCATACATATCAAAGAACACAGCACAATATGGATCAGTTACAAATATGGGCAGACAAGTGGCAGATGGATTTTAATCTGGACAAGTGTGAGGTGTTGGACTTCAGGAGGTCAAATGAAAGGAGAAAGTATACAGTTAATGGTAGACCCCTTAATAAGCATTGAGGGACAGAGGGATCTTGGGGTTCAAGTCCATAGTTCACTGAAAGTGGCTATGAAAGTGGATAAGGTGGTAAGGAAGGCGTATGGCATGCTTGCCTTCATTGGTAGGGGTGATGAGTATAAGAGTAAGGAAGTCATGCTACAGTTATATAAAACTTTAGTCAGACCACACTTGGAATATTGTGTGCAGTTCTGGTTGCCCCATTATAGGAAGGATGTGGAGACTGTGGGGAGGGTGCAGAAGAGGTTTTACCAGGATACTGCCTGGATTAGAGGGTATGCACTATAAGGAAAGGTTGGACAAACTTGGCTTGTTCTCTCTAGATCATTGAAGGCTGAGGGGAGACCTGATAGAGGTTTTTAAAATTGTGAGAGGCATAGATAGGGTAGACAGTCAGAACCTTTTCCCCAGGGTAGAAATGTCAAACACCAGAGGACATGCTTTTAAGATTAGAAGGGGGAAGTTTAAAGGCAACGTGAGGGGCAAGCTTTTTATGCAGAGAGTGGTAGGTGCCTGGAACAGGTTACCGGGGTAGTAGTGGAATCAGGCAGTTTGCTGTTTAAGAGGGTTTTAGATGGAGACATGAATATGATGGGAGTGGAGGGATATGGATCATACACAGGAGGAGGACATTTAGTATAAATCGGGATGAAGATCAGCACAACATCGGGGACTGAATGGCCTGTCCAGTGCTGGACTGTTCTCTGTTCTATGTTCATCAACAATCGTGCACAATCTTCACCGATTCATAAGATATGCCAGAAGTAAATAATTGATTCTCTTAAGACACACATTTTGCTCAAGAATGCCAAAAATAAAGAATAGAAACAGACTGATATGTCATCTATTTTATCTCATGATATATCATTGTTGCTTAAATGTCTCCTGTTCAATGTCATTTGGGGTATGCGAGTGAATTAATTAAGATAACTACATTTGTATTAGGAGGTTGGGATTATCAATTTGGACACATTAGCTCAACCTTACAATGCCATCTGGTAGATTTAAATTCAAATAATTAAATACATTTAAAATGAAATGCTAGTAATGCAATGTTAAAACACATCGATAACCTGCCAGCCTTACATGGTGTGGCCTGTATGAACTCCAGACCGATAGCGATATGGTTGATTTTTAAATGACCTAGCTGGTCTTAGTTCCAAAGGCAATGGAATCATTGAACCTGGCAACTATAATATGCAAAATTTATCACGTTAATAATAACTTTGAAATAAATATTCAGAAGGATTAGATGGACTTTGAATAGTCAGGTTACCTTAAATAGGACATATTTTATACAAGGCAGAGGTATAAGATTAGAATTTGTTCAACTGTGTCAGAGGTTTCTGGAATTTTCAAGACTTAAAAAGCATTAGGAAACCTTGTGAAACAACACACACAAAATGCTGGAGGAACACAGCAGGTCAGACAGCATCTATGGAGGGAAATAAACAGTCGACATTTTGGGCCAAGACCCTTCATCAGGACTGGAAAGGAAGGGGGCAGAAGCCAGAATAAGAAGGTTGGGAGAGGGGGAGGAGCACAAGCTGGCAGGTGATAGGTGAGTCTAGGTGAGGGGGGAAGGTAGGTTGGTGGGGGAGGGGGGCTGAAAGGGAATGATGTGAGCAGCTGGGAGGTGATAGGTGGAAGAAACAAAAGGCTGAAGAAGAAGGAATTCAATAGAAGAGGACAGCAGACCATGGAATAAAGGGAAAGAGGTGGGGAACCAGAGGGAGGGAATGGACTGGTCGTGAGGGCCGGGGAGGGGAAAGAGAAGGGGTGAGGAGGCCACAGGAAGGAGGGGAAAGAAAGGGGGCGGGGGAGGAAATAAGAAAAACAGAGGGGAGAGGTTACCAGAAGTTAGAGAAATCGATGTTGAGGCCATCAGGTTGGAGACTACCAAGACGGAATATGAGGTGTTGTTCCTCCAACCCGCATCTGGCTTCAACGTGACAGTAGAGGAGGCCGTGGACAGACATGTCAGTGTGGGAGTGGGATGTGGAATTGAAGTGGCTGGCCACCGGGAGATCCTGACTGTTGCATCGGATGGAGCGAAGGTGCTTGACACAAGAAACCTTGTGAACATTGCAACATCAAAGGGAAACTTTGAGCTGAGAAGCAACTTGGGAAAGTAAAGCGCCAGGTCTGTTGTTGTGGAAATAGAAAGTGTAACAATGGGACAAACTTAATGCATAATAGCCCAAAATTTCGTGTGGAACCATCAGCTTTTACCTACTTAACTTGTTGAAAGTCCTGAGCACTTGTGGAAGCTTCATTTCCTGCTCACTGATTGCCCGTGATCCTCATGTGGAATAGATACTTCATTGATTTCCCTGAAATTGGTCTGGGAAACCTATCTGCTAATCCTGAGCTGGGTTAATAAGAAGAAACAGCTGTGAACAGAAAGTTAATACAAGGAAATCTTTTCTTTCTAATTTTGATACATCAATTTAAATTGTGAATATTTGGAGTTTTTAATGCTGTGTTTAATAGTTTTTTAACAGTTTTGAATATTAAGTTCAAAAACCTCTAAAATTGAACCAGACTGGTTACAACCTTAGCCCAATTTTTTACCCTAATCTGAGTACAGCTTCTATCCCACTGTGATAAGACTATTACACAGTTCCCTTATACGATGAGATGGACGCTGACCTCACGATCTACCTTGTTGTGACCTTGCACCATATTGCCTACCTGCACTGCACTTTCTTTGTAGCTGTGACACCTTACTCTGTACTGTTATTGTTTTTAACTGTACTACCTCAATGCACTCTGAACTAACTCAATGTAACTGCACTGTGTAATGAATTGACCTGTACTATCTGTACACAATACAAGTTTTTCACTGTAACTCAGTACAAGTGACAATAATAAACCAATACCAACCCAATACCATCAACTGGACACCCATTTTTACTGCTGCAGAATCTCCAGGCTCTATCCCTGTCTCAGCTCATTCGCTGTTGAATAGTTCATCTATGCCACTGTTACAACAACACTAGACTATTTCAATACAATCCCAAATAAGCTTTCTCATTTCTACTCTCCATTATCATTAACATAATCTAATACTCTGCCATCCACATCCTAACTTGGACCAAGAGCAGTTCACCCACCAAATCTCCATTCCCCACATCCATATCGACTTCTGTTTAAGCAACACCTCAATGTCAATGTTCTCATTCTTGCTTCCAAGTCTCGCCATGGCCTCAAACTTCCCTCTGTCCTCTAGTCCTGGAGTGTCCGTGGGGACACTCCAGTTAGAACATAGAACATAGAACAATAAAGCGCAGGAACAGACCCTACAGTCCACGATGTCTGTGCCGACCCTGATGCTAAATTAAACTAATCCCTTCTGCTGCACATGATCCACCTCCCTCTTGCCTCTTGCTTCTTATCAGTTCTTGCCTCTTGTTCAGCCCGAATGTATTCAATCTATTATTGGTGGCCTTGCCTTCAGCTACCGATACCCTTCTAGAATTTTCTTTCCAAACTTCTCTGGTTCACTTTTCTCCTTTGGGATATTCCTTAAAACCTACCTCTTTGATCAAGCTTGAGGTCATCTACCCTAACATTTCTTTATGTGGCTGAGAGCCAGATTTTATTTGAGAAGGTTCATGTGATTTTATGACATTAACTGTGCAGTGACCAAGATATTTCAATGCCATTCCAATAAAAATCAGTGACATCTGAAGTTCATTGCAATTTTGTCCTTTTCTATGCTTCTTTGGAAATTTGACTAGGCTCATACAGTAGCAAGACACAAGAGACTGCAGATGCTGGAACCTGGAGCATAAAGCAAGTTGTTGGAGGAACTCAGCGGGCCAGGCAGCAACTGTGGGGGGAAAGTGATGGTCGACATTTCAGGTTGAGACCCTACATCAGGACTGAGAGGAAAAGGGAAGATAGCCAGTACAAAGAGGCGAGGGGTAGGGGTGAGGTAGGATCTGGTGAATCCAGGTAAGTAGGGGTTGACGGCAGATGGAGCCAGGCAGGGGAGAGAGGAGTGGAGATAGCCCTCCCTTCACTGTTCCCATCTTCCCAGCATCCCTCCATTATCTGCTTTCACTCATCACCTTCCTTTCGAATCAGATTCCATAATCTGCACTCTGTGTTGTCTTACCTCCCATCCTATGATGCCATCTCCACCCTTCCGTCCCCCACCTGGCTCCATTTGCCCATCAACCCCTCCTCACCTGGATCCAGCAGTTTGTTTTTTGCTTCGTCCAGGTGCAACTCATGCTTGCACTAGTGAAATGAATTCCATGCTGAGCACATATCAAATAAATGCCGAGAAATTGAATTGGACCCTTTTTTGATAAGATATCTTTATCAGCCACATGTACATCGAAGCACACAATGAAATGTATCTTTTGCGCAGAGTGTTCTGGGTGCAGCCTGCAAGTGTCGCCACTCTTCCGGTGCCACATAACATGCCTACAACTTCCTAATCTGTACATCTTTGGAACGTGGGAGGAAACCGGAGCACCCGGAGGAAACCCACACAGACACAGGGAGAACGTATAAAGTCCTTACAGACAGTGGCCAGAATTGAACCCGGGTCGCTGGCGCTGCAATAGCGTTATGCTAACCGCTATACTACCGTGCCTTCCCGTGCTAAAAGATCTTTTTGTTTAATGCTAATGCCCAATTAGTTCCACCTTCAAAACAAATTACAAAATTAGCCAACGTGAAGCCTGGAAGAGTGTTAGGGTATTATACACCAAGGAAGAACTTTGTGGCTCCTGGAGGAAACCCATCCCATCCAACAGTCCAGGAGAGAGGAAAAGATGCCCAGATTTACTCAAAGAGGATGGACATCCTGGTCAATGAGGTATATACCAGGAGGGAGACTGAGTGAGCCACAAGTAAGTGCATACTGAGTTTTGCTGTGGCAGACCCCAGAACGAAAACAGTCCTTGATGTCCCATATAATTATCCTTAATATTGCCTCCCCCAACTACTTATTGGTGTTGTAGTTGCTTATTTGGGAAATATCTTAATATATATCATGAAAGGACAATGTTTCCCAATAAGGGTAGTTTTATAAAGTGACTCCTGACTGACAATTAAGTCTAAAACCGAAGAACAAAATGTCTATTTCTAATGCATTTGATTATATCCAGAGGAAATTACTGAGTAATTCACATTTAATACATGACTGAATGTGGTCAGTGTTGCTATGCAGCAGCTCGTCTCCACATGGCAAAGTTCCACAAACAGCAAATGTGATGAATTATCAGAGGAGACATTTTTTGATGGTAATTGAGAAGATGGAACAGGCAGTCAGGGGCTGGGCTAAAAATCTCAAATGAAAGATGCAACTTTAATCATTGAAACATTCTTTCAGAACTGTGTTCAACTGTCAATTTATGTTATATGTTTGAGTCAATATTTTAACCCTTTTCGTCTTACTTGTTCCCACCATAAGCTGTGACCAGCATTTTGCTGCACTGATCCTACACCCTCACACTCCTGTCAATGATTTCCCTCCCCCCCGATGTTTCCATCTGTCCTCCCCACCTCCCCTACTCGGTTCCATGCTCCACCTACCTCTTCCATCATCTGCAGCCCTTTATTGCCTTCACCTATCACCTCCCACTCTCCCCTCCTCTGTCTGCCTATCACCCCTCCTCACTTAGCTCTTGCGCCACCCCTTCCCTCACCTTTTCATACTGGCTATCTCCCCTCTATCTTTCAGTCCAGATGAGGGGTCTCCACCCAAAATGTTGACTGTCCGTTTCCCTCCACAGATGCTGCCTGACCCACAGAGTTCCTCCAGCATCTTGTTTGTTGCTCCAGATTCCAGCATCTGTAGTCTCTTGTGTCTCCATTTTGCACTGATTGTTTGGCCTGTCTTTCCACCCTCCTGTAATGCCTTAATCCTGTCCATCTCTCACATTATTTAGGTCTGCTCCCATCGTCTCCATTACCGTGCTCTGTTGTACACGTTCTTCTCCATTTCTGCTGCATTGACCATCTTGCATTCATTTTTCTTTCCATGACAGAGATATTTTCTATATTCATACATGTGCTTTTCACATGTGCAAACCTTTTCAGTGGTTCAAGCTGCTTTGGATAATAATACTATCCATATTGTTGGCGTTGCAATTGATTCAAGTCAGCAATAAAGTAGATGTCCAGATACTTTGAAAGAGATAATGTTAGACTACTGCCCTATGGCAACTCATAACCAGTAATTAGTGTATCAAAGCCCAGCACAAAGAGAATATCATCTGCATTTAGTTCCACAAGGATTGATGAGGCATGTCACTGGCAATTACTCCTGCAGAGAATAGGCATATTTAATAAATGAAGAACCCAAAACAAAATCTGGGATTAATATAAACCTCTCTGGCCCACCACACTCAGTTGCTGGTTTTCACTAAAGCAAAACGCTCACCTGCTGCACAAACAATGGATTCTCTTTTCACGTTGGTTGTGTTATTGAACTTTTGTCATCAGTAGATACTCATTTCACTCTTCTGATGGGAGACCTACTTTGGAGCAACCATTTTGGATCTACCAGTGAGATCTGAGTGAGTTTATCGAAAACTGATACAAAGATGAAAGTGATCATTGTTAACCTCAAATTATACCAGGATAATTGGAGAAATCATGCCACTTCTCTCAGTAAACAGAAGGAGCATGAACAGGGAAAAGGTCTGTTTAATTTCTCTACAGTAGTTGCCACTCTTAAGCTTTACAATTCCAAACTCAGTGGTGGAGGGAGGTAGGGGCAGTAACATTTTTCAAAGTGGGGAGAGGGTAATGTGTTTGCAGCTGAATAGAAAGGAAAACTATTTATCACAGGCAGTCAATTTCTCAACCTACACCCACATTCAAATTCTGCTTAATGTGTGGAAAACAGCAAAGAAAATAAATGTAGAGTTATTTTCAGGCAATAATAGAATGTAATCACATTATTGGCCCATGTTGTGATCAGTTCAACTCCTTAAAGTTTCTACATTCCCGGCCACAATTAGGTATTTTTAAAATGAATACAATGACCAATAAAATGACATTGTTCATGCAGTTGACAGTTTGCACCACTAGAGGATTCCCTTGTCTCCAGAAACACATTGGTGTCCAGAGAGCCAACCACTCATTGAGACTTTCACTTGATCGTAGTTGCAGGTTTTACAGTTACATAATTTTCTCAGTACAAACTGTGTTCCTTTGAGGGCATTACTTTCCATTGGATTCAATGTCAACCAAACTAAAATATGATCAGACTCTTTCAGGTGAATTTGTGATTGTCCTGAATTTGTACAAACTATCTCTTCGGTGCAGACTATTGTTTATACATGCAAGTCGACATGTTTGCTTTATAGCCCTCCCATGCACATCACCTCCCCGCCCCTTGTGGATACCCTCTCACTCTTATTATAATGACATACTATATTAACAATTGTCATCAATAGTTGGACTGTCCACGGCAAATGCAAACATAATGACTTATAAATTCCATTCGAACAGGCATTGCACATTTTTATGGATGCTGCCATGCTTTCTGTTCCTCCTATTCCCAAGCCAGGGTTTCGGAAGCTCAGTGGTTGGAGGGATTGGGAGCAATGGAAGGAATGCTGATGATATGGTTGGGATTGGGATCAAAACTGGATAACTGGTGAATGTGGGGTATGATGTGTGGAAGGGGAGAAATTGGAACTGACAGATTATGGGTGTGGGAAGGATCCAAGCAGACCGATTATTAGTGGAAGGAGGTGGAATTGGTGTCAGCAGATAGTTGGGGGAGGGATCAAAGCCAGCAGTTTCTTTGAGGAGGCATGGAGCGGGGGAAATATAGGAACCAACAGTTTGTTGGGTGAGGGAAAGGGAACCGATTATGGGTGGGGCAAAGGGATAGAGAACAGGCAAATTATTTAATGGTGAATGGAATCAGAGCCAGCAGTCATTGTGGGGAGTAGGTGAGGGTGGTGTTACAGGCAAGGAGATGGTCTGTGGGAGGAGAGACATGGATTGGAGACTGGATGACTGGGAATAGCTGAGGAGTGGAAGTTAAAGATTGGGTGGGACTGACGACTGATTGAGATTGGGACAAATGGACGTCACTATGTTGGAGGTATGACAGTGATTGTACATCACACGTAGCATTGCTGGGAAGTCACTTAATGGTAGGATGGGTGGGAGTGGTGATCATGGGTGTTAGGAATAATGGAGATCAGGGAGTAATGGGGAGTTGGTTCAGTGCAAGGATGTAGGTTAGTCCTTAATTTACTTACCCTCACAGGTCACACAGGACAGTGCAGTGCTGCTTAAACCACATTGTCCTGGGAGGTGACAATATCTGCAGGACAGATGGTCCAAGTTCTCCTGCAGTGTTCCAACAGGATCACAGTATGAATGGCTCTTCAAAGTGCCAATCAAATGTACAAGTGACTTAAACCAACACATACATGGCCATATTTGCATTTTAATTTCAGAAGAAACAGTTTCCAAAAGCATAATGCTGAAAATAATCAGCACTCTGTAACTGAATCTTCCCTGGTTCCTGGCTCTTCAGAGAAGGTTCAGTTGATTGACTCCTGGGATAAAGGAGTTGATTTCTAAGGATGGGTTGAGCAGCTTGGACTGGAGTTTAGGCTGTGTGGTGATCGTATTGAAACATTTAAGATTTGGTGGCTGTATGACAAAACAGATGTTCACTCGCAGGGGAATCTCAAACTAGTGGGTAATGTTTCAGAGTAACTCAAGTTGGAGATGACAAGGAAGTTCTTCTCTTGGAACATTTGGAACTCTCCGCCTCAGGGAACTGTGGAAGCTAAAGATATTCAAGGCTCAGTTAGACAGATTGTTGATGGTGGATAGGTGGAAGGGAATGGTGGTGGGAATTAGCAGTTATCGGGAACAAGTGGGAAAATGGAGTTGAGGTCAAAATCAGACCAGTCAAGATGTTATTGAACGGTAGCATGGGCTCAAGAGGCTATTCCTATTTCTATTTCCTACATTCTTATATTCTACTTAACTTACTTAAAAATAATAGGTATACCAGGAGAGAAGGAGTGCATGGTCTCTGGATAATCAATAGGGATAGCTAATCCATCATGTTTCAGTCAGATTGTACACAGCTATTCAACTGACTGCTTTTAAACACGATATCCAATCTTTAATGATCAAGCAAGATGGTTTGAATCATCACTGGTTAAATAGGAAGAGTTTTGGTTGCTGGTTTGTCTACTGAGTGTTTCAGAATTTGTGTTAGTCTGTTGCTGTTCTTCCTCAGTGAGGGTGATTAATGCATCAGTATTTTATAACGGTTTATATTGCTTTGACTTGAAAAGTGGGTCACATTAAATATGGAACAAAACTTTTGAACGTAGTCGTTAAAGTAAATTGAATCCCTACTCAGAATCCTTTTCAACATTTGGAAATTTGAAGTTAAAAGGCACACACATATATTAAGAAAACAGAATGAAAGTAAACTTAATTTTTGAATCCTTTGGCATTGGTTTACAGTTCTTAAAAACAAGAAGTGTTTGCATTAATGGCTCCACGCTTATGAAATATGATACCTCTGTGCCTAATTTAAGTGAGACCTTTGGTTTGGATTTGCAGTCTCATTCACTTGGTAAGGTTGCATTTGGAGCCAACATTTTAATGCCTCAATTATATCAGGACTGAATGTTGTGGTCTGGTCTCAAGGTATATGGAGATCCACCATTTTTACTGGGGATTGGCCATGAAATGTTTTTTTATTCTATACACCAATTTTTACTCATTTGCTTGTATGAGCAAATAAGTAAACTTACTTTTTTAATTTTTATAACGTTTTACCTTTATAGCATTAGTAATACCAGGAGGGAGTTATGACTGGCTTAGACCAGGATAAGTCATGGTTAGAGCCAAAGACCCAGATCTTGCAGGCAAATGTGTGGCAGCTGCATTTTCCTGTAGGAGTGTCACCATATTTGAGATTCCCATGTGTGAGTGCATGAATAGAAATGCCCTGAACTTGCTGGCAGCTATTAACACACCAATGAGGGACTCCTCAAGCAGTTCAGTGATGGAGTGTAAACTTGCAGTAAACCCCCATCACTTATGCTGGAGAATCTGTCGGAACGACATGGCATTGAGTAGCCTGACGATTCAGTTGAAGGGAGAGGAAAGGCTGTGAGGGAGAAAGGTAAGTTTTAGATAATTTGAGGTTTTGAAAATGATTTTAATTGTTGTCAAAGGATTTTCAATTTCATTTTTCAAGAAAATATAAAAAGTAGGTTTTTAATAGTTTTTGAACATTTCTGAATGTTGGAGATATTCATCATACTTTGACAGCCAGCCAAACCACAGGATATGGTTTAGCAAGCTATCAAAATTATTTCAGTATTTTCATGGATGGGGCTAGTTTTAGTCCAACTCCCTCCTACCTACAACTCCACATTGTGGGAGTTACATCTGGACGTCCCTGTCACTGAGGAGAGAGCCAGCCTTGCATTGCAAGTTGGTCTCAGGAGATCCACAGGAGTACAGGCCTCTTTTTGGTCCACAGCAAACATGGATGCAGAAGAAAGACTGCAGATGCTGGAAATCTGGACCAACACATTTCGGCCCTCTTTCTTTCCAGTCCTGATGAAGGGTCTTGGCCCGAAACACCGACTGTTCATTTCCCTCCATAGATGCTGGCTGACCTGCTGAGTTCCTCGAGCACTTTTTGTGTGTTGCAAGCATGGATGGTTTGTTGCCAACCACAAAACTCAGCCCAATATGGAGCCTGCTGGAAAGTTAAACTATCAAGTGCTACAATTGATAGTGGCATCAGAGAAAAGCCTGGGGTGACATGGATTGGTATTCATCATTTAAGTGAGTGATGTCAAAGGTCAGAATGCAACCAGTTTCAGAGCCAAGATAACCACATCCAGATGGCCTACCTACTTAAGTACCAGTGCAGTTTGTTTTGTACCAAATGCTTTAAACCTTTGCTGTATTGTAGCATGGAGGTACTACCAGAAGTTATTTTTAGGCTTTAAGTGATTTATGTGCTTACTTAACACAATAAAACAAAACCATTTTCTCTGAAGGTACACTTACTCTTTCTTCTAATGAGTAACTGAGTTGCACTGATCAGGAAAGTCCCAAGTTTCCTAAGGTTGATTTAGTTGGTGTAAGTTTAAGTCACAGTAAAAGTATGTAGGAAGACTCCCTGACATGCTATTGACCCTGACTGAATGTGGGACTTTTGACATCAGGACTGGTCAAGTTCATGTTTGCCTCTCAAGTTTTGTGCAGTCAAGCACTCTGTGACTGTCACTCTATATTATGGTCACGTCAATGGGCTACTATTGGGCGATATGTGTCTGTGGAACGAGAACTAGTCCTGGGTGTATTCAGAAGAGACGACAGGAAAAGTAAAAGGAGCATCGGCAATCATTAAATCATGGAAAGGAGTTGCACAAAAGACAGCACTTTGGCCTGTTTTGCCTGTGATGGCTTTGTTGTCCAGTTATTCAAAGAGCTCCACTGCTCTGCTTTCTCCCAGTAATTTAGTAAAGGTGTTTTTCCCATTAATTCACACAATATTAGATGGTTTCCATCAATAAAAAAGAATTTCATTTGAACCAACTGAATTATAGGGGATCCATTCACCTTCTTAAAAGATATATATGGCTAAAAATTGGATTTCACCTTCTTTTCATATACTAAGAATGTGCAGCATATAGCTCTAGTACTCGTGCACATCTAAAAAAAATCACAGAATTAGGCACAACAGTGCTAAAAGTAGCACTATTGCACTTTGCACACCAGTTCACTTGCTAAAACAGGATCCCGTGTTTCCTCTTGGGGACTGTGTGCATGAGTCATAGTTGCCATCTCCACTGCCAAGCTGCAGAGAGTAGTGGATTCAGCCCAATACATCACGGGCACATCTCTCCCCACCATCAGTAGAATCTTCATGAGGCACTGCCTCAAGAAGGCAGCATCTATTACGATCCAGGTCATGCCAACTTCTCTCAGCTACCATCGGGAAGGAGGTACAGAAGCCTGAAGTCCCACACCATCAGGTTCAAGAACAGTTACTTCCCTTCAACCATTTGGTTCTTGAACCAACCGGAACAAACCTAATCACTACGTCAATATGACAGCACTACAACCATTTTGATCACTTTGCACAACAATAGACCTTTTTATTTCTAATTATGCTCTTTCTTGTAAAAATTGTACATAATTTATGTCTAATTTACGTTTTACTTGTGAATTCTGCTTATCTGATGCTATGTGCCTGTGATATTGCTGCAAGTTCTTGTTACACCTGTGCATATATGTACTTTTGCATATGACAATAAGCTAGGCTCTGACTTTGACTGCAGGGAAGGCTATCAGAAATACAGAACCTCTCTCCTTGGCAGGCACAGGCCAGCTGCAGAAAACATTGTCATGGAGGTGAGGGAAAATGTAGGGGAAGGGAAAACAATCACCTCCATAATCTTGGGTGCATGTGGCCATCCCCGAAGTGATCAAGTTGAGTCCTCTGCCACAAATATACACATGCTTCTGCAAAATATAGGCTGACCAGTTTGGCAGTGATCACAGCAATTTGGATACAGACCCACAATATGATAATGCTGTGATCATCGAGGGACCATGCTGTGATGTTTGTGCCTGTATAGTGTGCATTGAAAATTGAGTCTGGCAGATGTTCTGAGCAAATCTTTGATGTCATAGTTAGGACCTTTTAATTCATGTCATTTTGCTGATCTGCTGTGGAACTTGCTTCTTGTTTTTTTGTAACTGTTAAACACAGTTCATAAGCTTTGTGAACCTTCTTGCCTCAATTTATTTAGGTAATAACAGAAAAATGGTCATTATGCACAAATTGATGTTATTATCCGTACAACTGATGCCAGTTTAAAGTCATACACGCTAAGGAGAAATGCACATACTGTGCGCAGGTCAATGTCCCAATAAGCATTGATTTGCTCGTGTGATCCAAACTAAGAAAAGTTGCATTTATGCGTGACTTATGCACACAGAATATTCTCAAGTAAGTCCAATTTCTAGCCTATAATATTACTTCAGAACACAGTTACTATGATCCTGACATAATAAATAGCAAACCATCACACCAGAGCTGAATGGAAGAAATTTTACATCAGAATGAAGGCAGAAAGAAATTCAGAATTCTGCATTTCTACTAAAGAAATATCTGCAAGAATTTTCATGTGCGATGCCGAAACAATTTTGATTTTACAAGACACAAGAAATTCTGCAGATGCTGGAATCTGGAGCAATACACAGAAAATGCTGGAGGAACTCAGCAGGTCAGGCAACATCCATGGAGGGTTAGACATCCATGGTGAAAATGAAGCAGTCAGGGCCAGGGAACTAGAAGTCATTGAAGTGATGGAGAGCATGCGAAGTGTCATGGACATAGGTCAGAAGGGACTGAACCAAGGGGGACAAAATGGAGTCAATTGGTCCTGATGAAGGGTCTTGGCCTGAAAAGTCAACTGTTTATTTCCCTCCATGGATGCTGCCTGATCTGCTGAATTCCTCCAGCACTTTTTGTGTATTGATTTTACAAGAAGAGTGATTGAATGATGTGAATAACCTGCTCTGATTTTGAGAGATTTTTCAACAGTTCTACCTGTGGATTTTGATGATGTGTTAGGCAGTAAATCAGTTATCATTAATGAAAGCATTTAGTTCTTCAGATGTTTCATCCACTCACAAGTTTAAATATTTTGTGCACTAATTTGAAGTCAAAGATTTTTCTATTATTCTAGAAATCCTATTGGATATTGGATAAAGAAAACAAGTTATGTACTTTTTATGGAGATCAGTTAATTGGAGAAGATACTCAAATGGTAAAACAAACCTGATGAGATGGACCAACTTTAAATGCTCTTTCTTCATTCAAGGAACAGGGTTGCTGCAACATGGAGGTAATTATTCCAATGAATTCAGTATGAAGAGGTCACATGTTGCTTATTTTGCCAAAGTGGATGATTGCTTGTGAAGTTGGCTTTGGGAAACCGCTGATACAAAAATCACAGCCATCCCAAAGTGAAAACTAAAATGAGAAAAGACAATGGTTGTTTGTCCATGTTATATCCAGGTAACATGCTTTAAACTCTACTTCCAAAATGTGAACATTTGGACAAATTTCTACTCCTTGGCTTTTAAACAGGAGATTTCAGGAATGTATCCTTATATTTTTGTTCTTCCAAAAAAAGTTCTAATCTACATTTATAATATTATACATTTTATTGGTCAGCCTCAAATGTTTTCAAATCCATCCAATCCATTCATCTGTTAGTGCAAATATATCAGTAAATTTTCTGCAGTTTTTCATAACAATCCAATAATACCGTTTACTTACATGACAGAATAATGGCAGTGCTGAAAAAGGAGGGTGCAATTTTTTATCTTAATGTATCATCTTTTATTGCTCTGGGTTTAACAATATCAATTGATTTTTTTAAAAAACTGAATCTATGTCGAAGATCTCCACATTCCCCCCTCTCTCCCCATCAACATAACCAAAATAAACAATGCATTTTCTTAACATTGTGGAATAGTTGAATTTCACTTTCTCGGTCGCATCAATTCCAGTGATTTAACCTTTCATTTTTACATTCAGGTGCACCCTCCTTTCCCCACCAGGGAACCAGGACACTCAATGCTGCCTGTGTTATAAATTGCACTTCTGCTCTTGCCCTTTTCCTCTCTCCCAGAACTGCAATAGTTTCCCCCTTTCCACTCACCATGCCATAGATCATCTCCTTTCATTTCCACCATATTCAGTGTGAAGCTGTTTGTGTTCTCTCTTCTGCTTTTAGAATTCCAAGAGAGACCTTCTCTCCATCATTCAGCTCTTCAGGGAACAGCAATGCCCATCCATGGCACTTTCACCAGGAGGTCTGGGGAATGTGGTTCCTTTCACCTCTTCCCTTTTCTCTGTCAAGAGTCCCAAATACTTCTTCCAAATGAAACAATTGTTTAATACAGAATCAGAGTCAGATTTATTACCACTGACTGAGATGGCGTGAAATTTGTTGTTTTGCATCAGCAGTACAGTGCAAAGACATAAAATACTATAAATTGCAAAAATAAATAAGTACTGCAAGATGAAAGGAATAACGAGGTAGTTTTCATGGGTTCATGGACCATCCACAAACCTGATGGCAGAGGGGAAGAAACGGTTCCTGAAACATTGAGTGTGTGTCTTCAGACTCCTGTACCTCCTCCCTGATGGTAGCAACATGAAGAGAGCATGTCCCAGATGGTGAGGGTCCTTAGTGATCAGTGCTGCCTTCTTGACGCACTGGCTCTTCAAGATGTCCTCAATAGTGGGGAGGTTTGTGCCCATGTTGGAGCTGGCTGAGTCTACAACCCTCCATAGCCTCTTGTGATCCTGTGCATTGGAGTCTTCATACCAGACAGTAGTGCGACTAGTCAGAATGCTCTCCACTGTACATCTATAGACATTTGTAAGGGTGTTTGGTGACATACTGAATGTCCTCAATCTCCAAATGAAGTAGAGCAGCTGGCATGCCTTCTTCATGATTGCATCAATGTGTTGGGCCCAGGATAAATCCTCCAAGATGTTGACGCCCAGGAACTTGAAACTGCTCATCTTTTCCACTGCTGATCCCTTAATGAATACTGGTGTGTGTTCTCCCGATTTCCCTCTCCTAAAGTCCACAATCAGTTCTTTGGTCTTGCTGACGTCGAGTGCAAGGTCGTTGTTGCAAAACCACTCAACCAGCTGATCTATCTCACTCCTGTAAACCTCTTTTCACTCTTTTCAACTTAGTACAGTGCTTTTACTGCACATAATGCAGTCTCCTCTATATCAGTGAGACTTTTTGCAGAGTGGATGATCTACAAACCAAATACCAAGAGCAAAGCATGCCTCTGAGATTATGGTTGCTGGCTACATTAATACTTTGCCCACTCCCACTGACAGAAAGCTTTCTACATTACTCTAACAAAACTGAGCATGATCAACTGCAAGAACACCTCCCCTTTGGATTTGGTAATTTGGTATTTTTCAGCCTTCGACCTTAAGTTTACAATTAGTACTCGAATACAGGTTTTTGCTTTATCAGCTACCTCAGTCAAAGTGCATCCTTTGCATTATTTCATTTGTACAAAACTACAAAAAGCATGGGTTACTTATGCAATTATGTGGCATCACTACCTACATAATATGGGTTAGTGAAATGAAAGGGACACAGGAACACCAACTTTATTATTTGGTACAATGGTTGTTTCAGTAATTAAAATCAGCCACATGTTATTATAGTGTCCCTTGGTTTCAGTGAGGATGTTACGATTTTTTTCAAGAATGTGTTAAGCATTTTCTCTATCCCAGAATGTGGAGTGAAGTGCTTGTTTTGGGGATCTGGTTTTGAGCATACAGACAAGGTGACCCATCCAAGACACCTGGTTGAGCATAAGCATAACCTCGACGTGGGAGTTGTTGTGCTGGGAGGGAGTGTTCACTGGAACCAGACAGTGAATTTGGAGGTTTTTTGCAGGGGCAAAGTTGGTGGTATTTCTCCGATGCTTTCAGGTGTTTGCTGTAGGCTTTTCTTGCTCTAAAACATAGAGAGAGGTGGAAGTCACTGCTGTTTAGGGGAACATGATTTGTTTCTGGGTTTGAGTCTTGGTCTTTGAACACTCTTTTCCTCAGGTATCCATAAGCTCTGCTGGTACACTGGAGACAATGGTAAATTCTGTCATCATAATCTGCCCTCGCTGAAGGGTGGCTCTGAAAAATGGAAAGTAGTTCCTTGTGTCCAGGTTCTCATCATGGGTTTTGAGGTCAAGGGATGGTCTTCTGAAGAAAGAGCAGGCTGATAAAGATCTTTAGCTTCTTGGTATTTTGTGACAGGGTCATCCTCTCGTAAGCTTTGGTGAAGGAAACAATCGTTTGGAGTTCAGTCTCTGATTGCACATACATAAGCACCATCTGCATACTGTAACACTAGAAGGATCTACCATAATTCCATTTGTTTAATAGAGGCTTTGAGAGGTCCAAAAAGGCCATGGACAATGCTCTATGCAGCTTTCATGGTTTGTCTGCCATTGTGGAGCAGTCAGAGGATGGCAAAAGAGATTATGAGGATGGTCATACTTGAGAAGAATTCTCCTTAATTCCTTTTGGTTGAGCAATACTTTTGTAAGGTCACAAGAAACCATGTTTGTGTTTGATGTTGCTTCATGCTTTCTCCTTGGAATTGTCACACTGTGATCATGTTCATTGGGCCTCTTGATGGACAGAATCCATCTGTGACTCTGGGAAGGTGGCTGAAGAGGATACTTATGATAACTTTCAATGTGGCAGAGAACAAGGAGACTCCTCTCTCAATGCCACAATCAATCTTGTGTCCTTTCTCAAGCTCAAGTTCAAGTTTATTACCATGGACATACATATCCAGGGTATAAATGCCTTGAAAATTAGCATATTGCAGCAGCAGCAAAGTGCATTACAAATATGACATAATTAACAAAAATTATACATAAACACAAAATAAACAAAATTAACCATCACAACATTGGTGCAAATTGAGGGCAATATAGTCCAAGGTAGAATTAGGGTTCTTCAGGTTGGTTCCAGACATGATGGTAGAGGGGAAGAAGCTGTTGTTGAACTTTGAGGTGTGGGTCTTCAGGCTCCTGTACCTCCTGCCTGACGGCAGCAGTGAGAAGAGGGCATGTCCCTGATGGTGGGGGTCCTTAATGATGGATGTCGCCTTCCTGAGACATCGCCTCTTGTAAATCTCCTCAGTGGGGAGGAGAGCTGTACCAGTGATGGAACTGGCTGAGTCCACCAGTCTCTGTAGCCTCTTGTGTTCCTGTGCATTGGAGTTCACATACTAGGCCATGATGCAGACAGTCAGAATCTTGAAGTCTTGAAATAGTCATGATTATCAACTCCCAGATGATGGAGATTAGGGCATGAATTGCACCCTCTTCTGCCATGTTTTAGTAGCACCTCAAGGATTTCATTTGCTCCAGAAATAATTGGCTACAGCTGCTGGAAAAAACAGTGCCAGCTAAGAAGTTACTTCCCATTTTAATTGTCTTCATTTCTTTCCAGTTGAAGAAACCAACCAATTCCTTATTTATCTAAAATGACATAATATGGTAGATATATGCAGGGTAGACATTTTTTCTCCAAATTAGTCCTTAATTTATCATAATTGTTATTGTGAAACTGCTTTAAAATTATGAGGTGACATGTTTTGCCCAGATATTTATGCAGGGAATCAGATATTCCACCGACACAGCAGTTGTGACAGACCATTTAACAGTAGCTTCATTTGTATTGCCCAAGAATTATGTAGTTTATGTATTACTTTATTGATAATTTTACTCTGTATGTTCTTCAAGATATTTTTTATCATTAGAAATTCCCATATTTGCATCTGTGGTGGAATGTGTTGTCCTGAAATCTATCTATAAATAGGTTGATGGATTTTTACATATTAATGGGATTGTGGGATAAGGGGCTAATGCAGGAAAATGGCACTTAGGTAAAAGATCAGCCATGATCTTATTGAGTGGTGGAGCAAGCATGAGGGGCTGAATGGTCTACTCCTGATTCTATTTCTCAGCTGGATGGCCTATTGCAAATCTTGAGGATACAGGTGGAAGGCTGGGGTGGAGATATCAAGGCTGATGACCTTGAGCTATCAAACAAAATGGCTCCACGTTTTGCCAGCAGGATGCGATTAAGACTGTCAAATATTGCATCCTTTGAATATTTTGCTTCAAGCCAATCCCTTTTGGAAGGTGAAACAAAGCAGAAGAACACTCAGCTAGTCGATCAGCATCTGTGGAAAGGGAAACCAGTTAACAGTATGGGTCAGGGACCCTTCCTCAGAACTGGGGAAAGAGTGTAGGGTTTCTAAAACAGAGTTGGAGGGAGAAGTACAGTGTAAGACAAACAACTATATGGAGATTGGTAAAGACAGATCAGGTGTAGATATTGTTTATATGCACTTCAGTAACAAGATAGCACGTGGTAAGCTGGTCTGAAGGTTAAGGTACAAGGGATCCAAAGCATATTGGTGAACTGGATCCAAATCCTTTGTGATCGGAGGCAGAGTGCAGTGATGGATGTGTGTTTTTCTGACTGGAAACCGATAACAAGTGGTGTCCTGCAGGGATCAGTGCTAGGACCTTTGTCTGTAATATATATAAATGATTTGGATGAGAACTGAAGGGGTATGATGAGTAGGTTTGCAGATGACACAAACATTGATGGAGTCATCAATAAAGAGGTAGTTTGTTTAAGGAAACAGTGGGACATACTGTAAATTGGGGAAGGTTGGGCAGAGCAATGATAGATGGAACTTAATCCAGCCAAGTGTGTGGTAATGCACTTTGGGAAGTCAAATTCTATTAGGGCATATAGAGTAAATGGCAGGGACCTTAGGAGCATTGATGTACAAAGACACTTTGTGGTGCAAGTCCATAGCTCCCTGAAAGTGGTGACACAGGTTCCTAGGGTAGTGAAAAGCCATTTGGTATGTCTGCCTTCATAAACTGAGGCATTGAGGCATTGAAAATAAGAGCTGTGACATCATGTTGCCATTGTACAAATCACTGATTAGTCCGTACCTGGAGTATTGCGTACAGTTCTGGTCACAACACTACAGAAAAGAGGTGATAGCAACAGAGGAAATGCAGAAGTGATTCACTAGGATGTTGCCTGGAATGGAGGGCTGTAGTTATAAGGTGAGATTGGATAGGGTGGGGAATGTAAGAGGCTGAAAGATGACCTTATAGAGTTTTACAAAATTACGAGGGGCATCAGTAGGATAGATGGACAGTATCTTTTACCCAGGGTTGAGGAGTCTAGAACTAGAGGGCACAGGTTTAAGCTGAGAGGGGAGAAACTTAAAGGAGATCTTAAGGATACATTTTTCACACAGAGGGTGATGAATATTTGGAACGACCTGCCAGAGAAGGTGGTGGAGGCTGATACTATTACAATGTTTAAAAGACATCTGGACAGGTACTTGGATGGGGAAGGAGTAGAAGGATACAAACCTCATTTTGGGAAATGTAATTAGCATAGATAGGCATCATAGTTGGTGTAGACGAGGTGGGCCATAAGGGACCATTTCTGTGCTGTATGTTTCTATGATTCTATGAAGTGATAAGATGTATGAGTCTCAACCGCTAGGGAGGAATTTTATAGAGACAAGGCGAGAAAGCGACATCAATATAATGGGAAAAAATAGGCAAGCTGTTTACTTGAAGTTGAAAAATTCAATGCTCATTCCAAAAGGTCACCAAATGTCCAGACAGAAGATAAGATGCTGTTTCTCTGGTTTATGTAGGGCCTCACTGTGGCAGTGGAGAAGGCCGCAGACTGACAAATTGCTATCAGGGTGGGATTAAAAATTAAAGTGGCAGGAAATCTTTTGGGAGAATTAAAGTGGTGTGCAATCTTTGTTCGAGGTCGATATTCTTTCCTTAGTAAAGGTTTAGGATTTCTTGAAGCCTCCATAATACTCAATCCAATTCTACCTGCCTGTGTTCCTCCAGGGCTTACTGAGTTCAGGATATCTGAGAAAACTTTGGATCTTTCCTAGATTTTGGCATTGATGGAGAAAGGAGGGGTGGTAATGAAAATGAACAAATTGAATCTGCCACTCCAACTGAAATTTAAGTAGCCAGTGTAACTTGATAGAACATAGAATGATTGTGTTTCATTCCAAGCCATTGACTTGATTAGATGGAGATGGAGCTGTTTTGATGGAGGTTAACTCTGATTCTCTCTCCACACATCTGTCCAACCTGCTGAGCACTTTCAACACTTCTTGTTTCTGCTCTCTGTATTTCTAAGAATTTTAGTATCACTACTCGTGGAGTGATACTAAAATTCTTAAAGAGATTCTTGAAGTTCTTCAAGAGATCCTAAACCTTTACTAGGGAAAGAAAATAAATCCCAAACAAAATCCCAAACAACAATGAACGTCATATATCACAGGCACATCCCTCCCCATCATCGGTAGTGTCCACATGAGGCGCTGCCTAAAGAAGGCAGCATTCATCATCAAAGACCCCCACCATCTGGGCCATACCATCTTGTCGCAGCAACCATCAGGCAGGAGGTACAGAAGCCTGAAGTCCCGCACCACCAGGGTCAAGAGCAGCTACTTCACTTCATTCATCTGGTTCTTGAACCCATCTGCACAACTCTAATCACTACCTCAGGCTAGCAAACTACTTTGTTCACTTTGCACTAAAATATTTGACTACTTTGTTCACCTTGCACTAAAATAGACTTCTTTTGTTTTAATTGTCTTCCTTCTTGTAAAAATTCTGTATAATTTATGTTTAAATTATGTTTTTCTTGTGAATGCTTTTTATTTGATGCTCTGTGCCTGTGATGCTGCTGCAAGTAAGTTTTTCATTGCACCTGTGCATACATGTACTTGTACATATGACAATAAACTCGACTTTGACTTTTGACTTAGTAATGATCTGGACTTACTAACTGTAGGGGTGATGGAAACAGAATCAACTAGATCTTTCAACTAGGGAATTGGATGTGCTTTTGAGGGAGAATAATTTACAGGGCTATGGGGTAGGAATAGGGTAATGAGATTGATAGGATTGCCTTACCAGGAATCTGCATGGATTCGATGGGATGAATGGCCTCTTAAGCCAGAATTTATGATTCTATGACATTATGCCATAATGTCACATAAAATATGGATCATTTAGAAGAGATTTCATGTGACAGCAGGTCCTAATAGAGTAGATGTGGCTAGGCTGTTTCCCTTGGTGGGCGTGTCCAGGACCAGAGGGCACAATCTTAGAATTAGAGGGTACAGTTTCAAGACAGAGATGAGGAGAAGTTTCTTTACCCAGAGGGTGGTGAAATTGTGGAACTCCTTGCCACGCACAGCAGTGGAGGCCAGATCAGTGGGGGTGTTCAAGGAGGAGATAGACAGATATCTAAATAGTCAGGGTATCAAGGGATATGGGGATAAGGCTGGCAAATGGGATTAGAATAGTTTTTTTTTTCTCTCTCTTTTTTTCCCACCCCATTTCTTTTTCCCTTTTCCTTGGAGCAGACTCGATGGGCCGAATGGCCTGCTTCTGCTCCCTTATCTTGTGATCTTGTGATCTTGTGAACTAATTCCGTTGAATGCTTCATTTACTTGTAATAATTCCAGCAACGTACACAAACACAATGCTGTTCCACATAGGTTTTCAATGAAATATAACTAACGTTAGTTAGTCTCAAAGTTTTTGTGCAAAACTTTGGCAAGTATTCCCCATGATTTTTTTTTATCTACGTGAAACTCCTAAGATATTTGTTGGGAACCTGAAACCCTCTCTCTTTTGTAACAATCTTTAGATCATTAGCCTCTATATTCTAATGAGTGCAGCTGATGACGACCAAACCCCATGAGGAACTTTACCAAGTTATTCTTATCGTTCCTAACCAAGAAACATTTCCATGTTGTCCAGATGATAGCTATTATACTACACTGATTGAAAAGTGTCTCCTTATGATGTGCCTGAGGGAAGGTACTAATCTTGTCTTTCTGAAACCACATTGCTTTCATTTCCCAAAGGCTACAAAACACCATAAAGGGTATTCTCACTGGCCTTTCTTTTCTGTTTTTTTTTCCTTCCTCTACACTTGGTTCTCATTTGCAGTAAGCACAGACAGGTCACCCCTCAAACTGTAAGATTTAACTCCTACATTTCTGAATTAAAGGGAGTTCAAGCAGATTACGTTGACTTTGCTTCAGTTCTTTTTGTCATTCTCCATCTTTTATCTAAACAGCAAGGGAAAGGACAAAAAAGGGTGAAAAAAAACAAGTGGTTTTGAATAGATAATCTACTGCAAGAAAATCACCCATTTTCTAAGGTACTTAACGCAGAACATGACGCACAACTGGATAGAAGGGTATGGTATTGAGGAAGGATTCTTATAAATGAAGCTAATGAAGGTCAAAGGTGACAGCGAGCTTGCTGGTGGTCCTGGGACTGTGAATAGAAAGGGGAAAAAGAAGTACAGATATCAGGTTAAAGTTACAAAGGAATAGTCATGTGGCTGTAAAGATGGTTTGTCTCTTTTGTGGTTGAATTAGAGCCATTTCCCATAATAGACAGCGAGAACTTGATTTACTAAAACATAGAAAACCCAGCATAATGGTCATTGTTGTTCTAATATAAAACAATATGCAACTGCAAGTTATCAAGCATGTGCTGATTCAGGTAGAATATATTTTAACGTGCATTATCGGGATACTTTAACATTGTAGCTGTATAAAACTTCAGTTGCAGCTGTATAAAACTTTAGGTAGGCCACATTTGGAGTATTGTGTGCAGGAAGGATGTGGAGGCTTTGGAGAGGGTGCAGAAGAGGTTCACTGGGATGTTGCCCAGAGTGAAGAGCATTAGTTGTAAGGAGAGGTTGGACAACTTCGACTGTTTTCTCTGGAGTGTCGGACCCTGAGGGGCAAACAGATGAAATATAAAATTATGAGAGACAAAGGTAGGGTAGATAGAGTCTTTTTCTCAGGGTGGAAATGTCAAATGCTAGAGGACATGGGTTTAAGGTGAGAGGGGGAAAGTTTAAAAGAGATTTTTACACAGAGAGTGGTAGTGCCTGGAATGCACTGCCAGGTGAGATGGTAGAGGCAGACACGATAGCAACGTTTAAGAGGCATTTAGACAGACGCATGAACAAGGACTAGAGGGTTAAAGACCACGTGTAGGCAGACGGGATTGGTTAGATTGGCATCATTGTCGGTGTAGATAGGGTGCGTCTAAGAGCCTGTTCCTGTGCTGTACTATTTTATGTTTTTAAAGTGCATGGCAGATAAAAAAACCTTCTCACTTCTTGACAATTCTGGATGTGCACTTAATGTAGTAATGTTAGAACTTGGTACCATTCATCTGGAACTGTTACAAAATTCAGAAACAATCACAAACTAAACCTGAGACTAATGAAACACTCATTTACAAATTTCAGAGATAACTGAAACTAATATCTCACAAAGTTGGTAATGGTTACCAGAAGATTTGGACTAGGTTACAAAGAGACAAGACCATTACCTATTGCATGAGCCATGTTCAGAAGGGTTAACAGCATCTCAGAATCAGAATCAGAATCAGATTTATTATCACTGACATATGATGTGAAATTTGCTGTTTTGTGGCAACAGTACAGTGCAAAGACATAAAAATCTATATATTACAGAAATAAATAAATAGTGCAAACGCAAAGGAATAACGAGGTAGTGTTCATGGGTTCATGAACTGTTCAGAAATCTGATGGCAGAGGTGAAGAAGTTGTTCCTGAATCGTTGAGTGTGGGTCTTCAGGCACCTGTACCTCCTTGCTGATGGTAATAATGAGAAGAGGGCATGTGCCGGATAGTGAGGGCCCTTAATGATGGATGCCGCCTTCTTGAGGCACCGCCTCTTGAAGATTTCCTTGATGGTTGTGCCTATGATGGAGCTGGCTGAGTCTACAACCCTCTGCACCTCTTGAGATCCTGTGCATTGGAGGATCCATACCAGGCTGTGATGCAACCAGTCAGAATACTCTCCACCATACATCTACAGAAATTTGTAAGAGTCTTTGGTGATATACCAAATCTCCTCAAACTCCTAACAAAGTAGAGCCGCTGGCGAGCCCTCTTCATGATTGCATCAATGTGTTGGACCCAGGATAGATTCTCTGAGATGTTGATGCCCAGGAACTTGAAGCTGCTCACCCTTTCCACCACTCACCCCTCAATGAGGACTGGTGTGTGTTCTCCCGACTTCCCCTTCCTGAAATCCACAATCAGTTCCTTGGTCTTGCTGATGTTGAGTGCGAGGTTGTTGTTGTGACACCACTCAAATGGTATGTATATTAGAAGTAGTCTCAATGGAATATCAGTGATGGTTCTAGTACAGTTCCTCCCCAGGTTATGAATGGCTGATTTATGGACAGACTGTACATAAAAATGAGTGTTTGGGAGACTGGCAGGACTGATTTGCTGGCTTCCACGGGGCTGCAGTCATCTTCTGCTGTATGGGAACTCAGTTTGCAGCAATATCATTGCATCTTGAAGACAAATCTAAATGGTTGAGTTAAACACCTTGGTTTAACCACACATTACCCTTGGCTGGCCTATGTTTTTTATTTAAATATATTGCCGAGTGGCCGTATTTCTGACTTGCAAACCGTTCAGGTCACAAAGAGTCCGCAGGAACAGAACCCTGTCATGACCTAGGGATGACCTGTAATTGTGCTAAACTTGACAGAGCATTGGGCTTAAGACATGCAAGGCTCTGGGAAGGACAGAAAGATTAGATGCAGAGTGACAGGTTGTTCTGAGTGGAAAGTCTGGAATTTGGGGACCGTCTCAGAGTAAAAATTACAGTGTTTAGCATGGAGATGACAAGATGCAGATTGTTATAAATCTTTGGAGTTCTCCACATCAGTGAGCTGCCCTGAGAGTACATTGTACCTGAAGACCAAGTTCTTCCCAGTTATTGACAGAGGACGCGCATCCACAAACCCAGTTTTTGTTTTACCTTCCCAATCCACTCCAGCCCCACGCCTGGATACACGCCTCAGCCCCTCTGAACCAGATCCCCAGCACCTTCAGGTAGTCAGACCTGACGGTGAAGCGGACATTGGATCAGTCGGGAACAGTTACCGTAGAGCATGGTGTCACTCTTCCTGCAGTTGACTCTGGCCCCCGATGCCAACACAAGTTGGTCGCAGATGCTGATCAATCTGCGAACTGACCATGGATCTAAGCAGAAGATGGCGACATCGTCCATGCACAGGGAGGTTTTGACTTGTGTGCCTCCACTGCCTGGCAACGTCACCCCACTTATGCTCTCGTCCTTCCTGATGGATTCAGCAAAGGGTTCTATGCACCATACAAACAAGACGGGGGAGAGTGGACAACCCTGCTGACTCCAGACATGATGGGGAAACTATCTGTCTCCCACCCATTGATTTGAACTGCACTATATGTGATATCCTGTCGAAGGCCTTCTCCTGGTCCAAGCTGACCAGGCAGGTGTCCACTCCTCTGTCCTACACTTTGGTGATGGTATCCCTGAGCAGCACAAGGCTGTCAGAGATTTTCCTGCCAGGTACAGCACAGGTTTGGTCCACTGGATCACCTGTCCCAGAGCAGACTTGACCCGGTTGGCGATGGCCTTGGACAGGATCTTATAGTCCACATTCAACAGTGAAATGGGTCTCCAATTCCTAATGCCCTCCCTCTCCCCCTTATGTTTATCAATGAGGGTAATAATGCCCTTCCTCATGGAGCCAGACATTCTGCCAGCCAAAAGCATAGTGTTATACAGTTCCAGCAGGTCTGGGCCCATACAGTCCCACAGAGCCGAGTACAACTCTGCTGGTAAACAGTCGCTTCTGGGAGTTTTATTTGTGCCAAGGGAATGGATGGAGCCAGGCAGCTCCTCCAGGGACAGTGGCTGATCCAGACCCTCCTGCTTGCTGTCGTCAATGCATCTATCATCATTGTCTGTGTCATTCTATTGTCACTATCACAGGCTGGTAGTTTCTTGATATCTCACAGGTTCTACATTTTATGTGCATGCAACTTCTATGGCCTTTCAGACGAGCTTAACTACAGCATTTAGAGTTCTGTGAGGGAGAGGGACAGATAGGTCAGACTCCAGCTTTTTAACACCTAAAGATACATCCCTCAACAGTATAAAACTAGTCTGTATTGGAAGTTTGTTCTGATAGTTTTGCAGTAGAATTTAACCAGTATTTGCATGTGGCCAGTTGAAATTCACTTGCCTTTTGCAAGGGATTTTCCAGGTGAATGGCAAGTGTGTGACTTGTGGTTATAACTGAATTGAATTGAAGTGAACAGGGAACCTGTGTTGACTGTAATCTTATCATCGATAGGGTTACAGAGGTGATATTGCAGTGCAATTGCACTCAGAGTCTGCAAGCAATGTCTATTAGCATCTATATTGTTTTTAAGATTTTTTATTCCTTTGTTATTTTGTATTATTTTCCTGGATCATTTTTCATTACCTGAATAAAACATTTCCATGATGTCTGAATGAATTAGCTATCAAAGAACAGCAAACAAGGAAATAAATTACTGATAATATTGAGTGATCTAATTTTTTCTGTATTCAAGAATGTGTGCCTTGTCAGTAAAGCCAGCATATTTTGCCCAACTCTAGTCTTTCTAGTGAAGGCACTCCCACAGTGAAGGGAGCTCTAGCATCTGGACCAAGCGATGTTAAATGAACAGTGATATAGTTCCAGGTCCAGATGGCATATACCTTGGATGTGATCTCAGGTGCCTGCTGCTCTTGTCCTTCCTGGTATTAGAAGCTTCAGGCTTTGGAGGTTCTGTAGAGCAGCCCAAATGAAGAAATGGAATGAAGTTTTTAGATATTACACGTTGATATGCTGGTGGTAATTTGGTGGAAAAAGCCTACAGAAGGTTGTCGGCATGGCATATTTATCCAGGGAGAAGCCAACACATCAGACCCATAACCTAAACAACCTCCAGGAGTCTGATAAACATCTTGATAAAATCTCTTGAACGCCAAAGCTGACAAGTTGGTGTTTAAAAGAGAATATGCACCTTTTAAAAGTCTTTGCTCAAATCCATTATTTCAAACTAACTAAAGTTGTTCAATTATTTTCTAACACACTGTAATGTAAGATTTCTAGTTAGTGTTCTGCAAGTGCCTGTGACGTCAACGTTGCAGGGTAGCACTATCACATACCTCTCAAGCAGGAGTCATAAAGGGATTATTTTTTATTGTTCTTACAACAGAATTAACATGGAATTAGTGTCTAGTACATACTGTAGTAATCCTATCAACAAATAAACTGTCAATGATACCCATTGTGTTTGGTTTCTATATTATTGATAAATGTTCAGGCAAGAGATGGTGTTAAATTTGTGACACTTGCAGATGATGTTTCATACAAATGGAGAGGTACCTTTTTAATGACATCAAAAGATCATTTTGATTCATCAAGATAATCTGTTCTCTACGTGATATTTGAGGGGAGTGAACAGCCTAGTCCCTGGTGTGGCAGCAATAGCCTGTCTTTCTCATAACAGATACAGGATGGCAGATGCAGGATTTAAGATGCACATTATTAGCTCAGGGTAAGGATGAAGAACTCATTGGGTTAGGACTTATGCTCCATAGAGTCATAGAGTCTTACAGCATGGAAACAGGCCCTTTGGCCCAATTTGTCTATGCCAACTGTGTTGCCCAGCGAGCTAGTCCCACCTGCCCGCTCTTCGCACAGTGCCAGGTCTTCTGCTGGGACTCAACTGCATTTATCCACAGGCGTCCTGAGGTCCAACATTGGTGCAGGCTTAAGCTGACAGCAGCACCTTATGCTCTGCCTCTTGCACTGAATGCAAGAGGCAGAGCATAATAGATACGGACTATACGGACTGCTCTATACAGAGTTGACACTTCTTCAACTCCGAAGGGCAGTTCAAACTTCCCAGATCTGGAAACTCTGCCGATAGCCTGAACCATCTTAAACCTGGCACAGCTACAACTGTCTCCATTGAAATGAATGAGAGAATTAATTTGATGTAAACAATACTATTTTATACTTCTAGCAATAGCCCATTGCTGGAATCAGAAAATAGTGATGTTTAAATCAAATTAATTCTCCCATTTGTTTCAATGGAGACAGTTGTAGCTGCACCAAGTTTACCTCAGTAGGGAATTAGAGTCATAATTTAAAAATCTAATTGTAAAACTCTTGGTCACTCATCACCAAGACAACACCAAATGAGGACCAAATAATGCATTACACGTCATTCCAATTTCTCTGTTTCTAGTTCACTTCACCTTGAAAAATATTGGGCAGATCTTGTGTTGCCCCATGATCACAGGCTGAATGCCAATAGGCCACTTAAATTTCCACTGGGACATAGGTTCCCAGCACATCAGTGAGGTAGAGTGAAGGGTAAGGATTGCCTCCAAACTGTACTTGAAGGGGGTGAACAGCCTATGTACTCACTGAATGGCTTTGACAGCAGGTGAAACCTACCCTAGGTCCACTGGCTATTAAAGCTGTCACTAAAATCGGACAGAGTTTTATGAAAACACTTAGCAACAATTAAAAAATAAAAATAAATCAAAACAAAATTATTTAATATAAATGAAAAATAAAACACTAAAGAAACCATCATAGCCAGTGTATAAACTAGGTTAATTAAATCTGCCTCAATAACTTCTCAACCAGCATTTGTAATTGTATTTTTCTTCAGTTGTACATATAGCAATATGCTCTGATCTAATCTGGCTCCAGACCTCCTACAGATGGTCACAGGCCATTCATTTTCAGCAATTTTCTAAATGCTGCTTGACCATTAACCATCTGCTGGTGCATTTAATGCCCCATGTTCACCTTCAGAAATTCTGTGGTGCTACAGCCACCACTTCCCATTTCAGTGGCAAAATTGGACACCACACAAAAGCAGGTGCAAAAGAAGAGACATGCAGTAAACTTGCATCTATAAAGCCAGAAGAAGCCAGCATGCAAGTTTGATACAGACTCCTCAATGACCTGATTGTAGCGTCCAGACAGCACCAACTCCACCACTGATTGGCTGCATGCTCATAGGAGGAGGCTTGTTTTGAGAATGATGAATTCTACTTAAAGTCTGCCTGGCACTTTTAAAAGGGATGTTGCAAATGCTGGGAGTAATTCTGGAAAAGATGCTAATTCAGAAGAGGTTTGGGAGTTGCACAACATGAGAAAAAGTGGGCCCCAGGATTTTCAGATGACACATTGGAAACATCCTTGGAGCAGCTGGAGAAGAAGAGATGTTGGGATAGATATTCAGTCAAACAATTGCAAGGAAAATGATGCTCTGCTGTTGAAAACTATGGTAGCTCAGAGTTGGGCAATTTTGCATACATTTTTGCGTCCTTGGCACAGGTCAGGAAACTTGTCTTCTCATTTATTCAATCACCCAAGTTTTGTCCACAGGAGTACAACATGTAAATTTACATTGAGATATTCCACCTCATTGGTCTGGAAGGCAACGTTAACGCACAGATCAACCGGATTTTAACAAACCACATTCTCCCTAAACTTTAAAGGTCAATACTCAAGCTGCATTATTTATCTTCACTAAGTTCTGTAACCTCACAACTTCTCATGTGCTTCTTGATATTTTTGCCCTTGGAGATTAGGGCCTAGTCACTCAGCTTCATATCCTCAGCATCACTCCAGGTGCTGCTAACCTCATCATTGTTCACTGTTGCATGAAGAAATTCATCCCAACTCTGTATTCAAGGAGAAAAGACCATTTATTTTTTTCTTCAGCCTATGAGAGAACAAATATTTTGCCTGCTCTGTAAGCTTCCCCAAAGTTCTAGTAGTCAAATACGGTGCTCTTGACCTTTGAGAGATCTTCCTAGCAGCTGAAAAACATGATGATGCTGGAGGAACTCGGCAGGCCAGGCAGCACCCATGGAGAAAAGCAGGTGGTCAACGTTTCAAGTCAGGACCCTTCTTCACGACTAAAGATAGGAAAAGGGGAAGCCCAATATATAGGAGGGAAAAGCAGTGCAGTGATAGGTGGACAAAAGAGGGGAGGCAGGGTGGGCACAAGGTGGTGATAGGTAGATGCAGGTAAGAGATAGTGATAGGCAGGTGTGGGGGAGGAAGGGAGAGCAGATCCACCGGGGGATGGGTCAAAGATAAAGAGAGAGGTAAAAAAGGTGGATAAAAAGAGGCTAGGAAAGGGAAGAAGCATGGTCGGGGAGGAGGGGGTTGTGGGGGAGAACCTAAAGTGGGAGAATTCAATGTTTATTCGTGTTTTTCATCGAGATTCCAGCATCTGCAATCAGGAGCACTTCCTGCCAGGAGCACTTGGGAGTAGCCCTGGGAGGTTTGAGGTCAGTGCACACAGAATCTGTCCCCTGCAGGCACTGTTTTCCATCTGACCCCTGAGACTATTCTCTCACCTAATGTCATCTATTCATTCAGTAATAACACTCCCCTGTTGTTGGAAGAGTGTTGCTTGTGCAATGGTGTGTCCCTTTAAGAGCTGGCTACCAAGATTACACCTGCATTACATTATGACATCTGAAAGAACTTTGGATATTCAGATATTTATTTATTAGCCACATGTACATGGAAACGCACAGTGAAATGCGTTTAGCCTCACTGAAACCAATAATGTCAGGTTTGGCTCTGCTTTGCTTCGGGACACGCGGCAACTTTGTTCTGCAAACCCTGCACATAAAGTGCTCTCTCTTTATGCGACTTTCATAAGCAGCAATTGGGTGACCCACAGCAGTGGTTTACAGCCAAAAAAGTCACAGAGCAATTTCTAAGTCATTCTCTATCACAAGGAACCAGGAGGTCCTCCAAAGACAATGGAACAGAGATTAATGCAAGGAGTGTGGACCGATATTGCATCCCAAAAAATATTCAACAGTTGCACGCACATGGTAAAGGTCAAGATCATTCACAAATAATTGTAGGTGCAAATGCCGTTTGTTATCAACTGCACTTGGGAACTCATTCACTGCTCAATCACGCCCTTGTAATTCACCTACTGAAAATCTCTACAAAGCATGACTCACATAACATTGATACATTTCACAAACTTTCACAGATGCAAGCTTCATACTCACATCTCACCCTGCACATACAGCCAGGTAATACATCATGGCCCATTATCACATTGCGCACTCTTCTTTCCTCCTTATGGGACAAGCTGACATATTATTGTCCATTGAGCATGCAGGTGCATATCGATCACTAGCACCGTATTGCCTCAGGTTTAAAATTCTCAATATCATATTCAAATCCCTCTATGTCTCTGTTCCTTGCATTCCAGGAACCTTCTCCTGCCTTAAAATCTACAAGAAGTCTGCATTCCAGCAAGTCTGACAGCCGAAGGCCCAGTTTTAATTGTTCTATGAGTGGAAACTGGGCCTTCGGCTGTCAAGGTTCTAAGCTTTGGAATTTTCTCTCTCAACTTCTCTAACTCAATATGTGTCCTTCATGCTCTAAGGTTCTCCCCAAATCCTACCTTTTTAACTAAGTGTTTGGGTTGGAGTTATACTTCAGAAAAGTACTGCACAAAATAGGTCCTTCAACCAACTGAGTCCACACTGACCATCCAACACCCATTTACATTAGTTCTATATTAATTCTATTTTTTATTCCTTCCCCATTCCCGTCTACTCCGCCAGGATTCTACCACTTTCCTACACACTCAGGGCAATTTACAGACTGCCAGTCTGTTAACCTGCCAATTTGCACATCTTTGAGATGTGGGAGGAAACTGTAGCACCGAGAGGAAACACATGTGGTCACAGGGAGAATGTGCAAACTCCACACAGACATCATCCAACGTCAAGATTGAACCTGAGTTACTGGGCCACAAGCTGTGCCAATGTGCCAGCCTTGGTTTGGTGATGTGAAGTGCACTGCAATATTTTGGTCTATTAGAAGTGTGAGATAAATAGAAGTTGTCGTTACCATTGTATAATTTTAGGAGAAAAAAATCATACAAACTCTTGTTCTGAACGTATTAAATGAAGCGAAGTTTATGATAGGTTTGGGATTAAATTGCTCAACATTATTAAACATTCTGAATCAAAAAGCCACATTCACAAACTTCTCAAACTTGGAGATAAAACTATCACTTTTACTTCCAGTGCTGAAGCTTTTGGGTTCCACCTTGTTTACTTTGGCTTATATCACCATTCGACAATACTCCACGTCTGGTCTAACAAGACCCAGGCAAATTCTTTCTGCATCTGCCTGCAAAATTAATTAGAAATTCAAACATTTTTTCTTTTTCTTTCAAAACAGATGAATGGGTGTTCCCGATAGTGACTCATCGTTCTGCATCATTTAAACAAACCTACATTTTACATTAAGGAAGACTGTAACCCTCAAAAATAGACATAATGGCAGATAGAAAAAGAAGTTGATTCTACTGTGCTCTGCACAAAGTCAAAGTTGAGTTTATTGTTATATGCACGAGTACATCTATGCACAGGTGCAATGAAAAACTTACTAGCAGCAGCATTACAGGTGCATAGTATTAGATACACAGCATTCACAAGAAAAACATAAATTAAACATAAACTGTACACAATTTTTGCAAGAAAGAACACAAAAACAAAGTCCATTGTAGTGCAAAGTGGTCAAAGTGGTCATTGGGTTGCCATGCTGAGATCATGATTGGGGTTGTGCAGGTTGGTTCAAGAGCCGAATGGTTGAAGGGAAGTAGCTGTTATTGAATCTAGTGGTGTAAGACTTCAGGCTTCAGTACCTCTTGCCCGATGGTATCTGCGAGAAGGTGGCATGGCCCGGATGGTGGGGATCTTTGATGATAGATGTTGCCTTCTTGAGGCAGCGCCGCATGTAGATTACCAATGGTGGGGAGGGATGTGCATGTGATGTATTGGGCAGAGTCCACTACTCTCTGAAGCTACTTACTTTCCTGCACATTTGAATTGCTGTACCAGACCATGATGCAACCTGTCAGGATACTTTCAATAGTACATCTGGAGAAGTTTGTTGGCATGTTCGGTGACATGCTGAACCTCATTAACCTCCTAAGAAAGTAAAGACACCGGCGTGCCTTCCCTGTGATTGCATCTATGTGCTGGGCCCAGGACAGGTCACCTGATATGCTAACAGCCAGAAATTTAAAGTTGCTGGCCCTCTCCACCATCAATCCATCAATGTAGACGGATGCACATTCACCCTCCTCCCCCTTCCTGAAGTCAACAGTTAGCTCTTTAGTTTTACTGACATTAAGCAAGAGATTGTTGTTGCAGCACCACTCAACCAGGTGTCCTACCTTGCTCCAGTACACTGACTCGTCACCACCTGTGATTTGTCCAACAACAGTAGTGTCATCAGCAAATTTGTATATGGCATTGGAGAGGTGCTTAGCCACACAGTCTTGTGTGTACAGGGAGTAGAGCAGTGAGCTAAGTACACAGCTTTGAGGTACACCTGTGTTGATGATCAGTGAGGAGGGGATGTTGTTACCAATCCTCACTGATTGGGATCTGCCGATGAGGAAGTTGAGGATCCAGTTGCAGAGGGAGGTACAGAGGCCCAGGGCTTGAAGCTTGAAGATGAGTTTTGATGTGTTGCACACCGAGCTGCAGTCGATGTACAGCAGCCTGATGTATGTGTTCCTGTTGTCCAGATGGTCCAGAGCAGATTGAAGAGCCAGAGAAGTCGCATCTGCTGTTTTTGTCAACAACTCTTGAGTGAATACAGGCTCTTTCCCACATGTAAGGACTATCCCACAATTACTCACTGTTCCCATGACAACCATCTGATGATCAGCTCCATAAACAAGCTCTCCTACATGGTTACTGAACACCCTGTGATCACTGACTTCCTCCTGTTGACTAAATTGGTCTTGATCACCCTCTGTCCAGGAGTCACCAACTGTTGCCCATGATCAACATGTTCCCACATGATCACTGAATTTCTCACGATCACCAACCCTTCACCATGTTCACCAGCTCTTCCATTAGATCACTGTCTCTCCCCTGTAATCAATGGCTCTTTCCAAAGATCACCAGCTCTAATGTGATTGCTCCATCTATCTATGATCACCAACTTCCCTGTCATCACCAGCTTCCCTTAAAATTACTGCCATCAGCTTTCCTCCCAGGACTACCAAAACTCCAATAATCAACAAGAACTTCTGATCTTCTTATCTCAGATATATCACAGCATCCATCTCTCCCTCCTTTAGCTGCTAGACTCCTATCTCTTTCTCAGATCTCTCTCATGCTCCTACTCCACCCAATTCCACATATCTCCACTTGATCTGGTCTCCACCTCTCCTTCTGATCTCGTTTTGGCCACTGTAATTACCTTCTCTGACTCTCCTGTCTCTACCTTCACCTTATAACCTCTTCCCAAGAAGCACAAACTGCTCAATCAGGCCGACGTCCAGGCAATGAAATTCATGCTTGGCAAACCTACCCAAATAGATATCAGGATCATTTATTTTTAATTTATTTGTTTTTCAGGTTCTGAACATTACTGGAAAGGCAATCTTGTAACACCCACCCCTAACTGCTCCTAAGAACTTTGAACCTGAGGGGCTTACTAGTCCAATTAAGAGTCAATGACTTTGGTGAGTCTGAGGTCACATATGGGCCAGACCAGGTAAGAAGGCAAGATTTCCTTTCCTGAAGGTCATTAGTGAACTAGATGGATTTTTTTTCCAACAATCCTCTCGTTTGGTGGTCATTATTGTCAGTGAGCTGTTTGTTGTTTCTGCAAGTTCTGGAGTACTTAGGAAATGATGGGATTTGAATTTAGAAGACATGATCATTAGTCCAGGGCACTCAATTATTAGTCCAATAACTTGGCCACAAAGCTGCAAGTAAGTTTTCCATTGCACTTGTGCATGCATGTACTTGTGCATATGACAATAAACTTAACTTTGACTTTGACAATCATTCATTGTGTGCAATGATGTGAATTGGGTTGTATTAGGTTAAGGGAAGATTTAATGGAATTCAACATAATGAAGAGAAACATTTTTCAATGCATGTCAATTATGATGACATAGCAAGTTCTGAAACTCTGAAAAATAGCCATGCTCCTTGAGGACTCTGAAGAGACATGTTACACATTGTGCATGATTCAGAAAGTTAAGAAATCTCATTCTATTTCTGACAGATGCTTAAAATCCTGTCTCACTCCCATTCCTCATATTTGTGAGTCAGCCGATAAGTATCATTTCATGGTTATATTCTACCTAAAAACATAAAATATTAGTTCAGCGGGTCATACCTTTTCCTCAGCAGGTGAAAGATTGTGGGTTCATCCACTGTAGAGACTTGAACTCAAAAAACTGCCCGACACACACCAGTGGAGTAATGAGGGAGTGTTGCACAGCAGGAGGGACTACTTTTCTGATGAGGTGTTAAACTGAAACCCTGTCTGCTTCACAGAGTTTGAATAAGAGCATGGGACACACCTCTAATCACCTGGTCAAGATTTATTTCTCAATCAATGGCAATACACAAATTATTGGGTATCGCTACTCTTTGTGGAAGTTTGTGAGAGTATAAATTGGCCAGATAACCACACTGATTACATTTTTAATGAATTTCAGTGATTGTGAAGCAATTTGTAACATCCATAAATGAATGTGAATGGTGCTAAATGAATGTAGGACTTTTTTTGTTTGTCTCTTGCTATTGGCATTGTGGCTCAGCCAATGTGACACCATTTTTACTCTGATGCTTCATTAGCCTTACAATAAAGAAAGTCATCATACCTCATAGCAAAGCTCAAATCGCGATTGCCTTTTAATGTGCCCCAGGTTAATAGCCCATTAAAACTTACTCAAAATACTAAATTTCAAAATAAAACTCATTGTTTCAGTATGGGGATGCTCCAATCCATTTCATTTTATTTTGCCATACCATTCCTAGTCTATGTGAATTTGAGTAGATCCCAAATGGCTTCTTCGAAATAAATCAAATTTACCCAACTGCAGAGAAGTTTGAATTAACATTGCAGGAGCACTGTTATTCTTACTGTTATTGAACGTAACAGAACCTCAAGGTACATTTGAACCAAATTTATTTACATTCATTAATGGCTGGCTTCCTAAAACCTTGTCCCCTCTGCCATGATATCATCTGTCTGCCGTATCCTCTGTCTCCAGCTACTTCCAGTGCAGAAACCAAGTCCAGCTGCTTGCAATAAACAGCAAGGGACAGATTTGCAAATTCAACAAAGACAAGGATGTTTAGAACCGTGAGTTCCTACTTCCTTTTCCTCTGAGAGCACACAGTAAGTATAATTTTAATTAGAATCCAGCTTTCAGAAATGCTCTCCATTTCCCACAAAACCAAGTGAATCATAAGGAGCTTATTTATATGTTTATATGAGCAAAGGAAGAATTTAAGGGCTCAGGAAATGTCAACTTCCATTTGTTGAAATTATGCACCACAGAAGGCATTTTCTAAAATTATACCAAGCAGGTTGATTACACTGCTATTTGTGGATGCTTCACACAGCTTAAATGTTCTGGGAACATAAAACATTACTGGCATTAATTATAGCCATGCAGTTTGCCATGTACCGGGGACATTGTTAATTTACTTTAATCAGTTCCAGAGAGATTAGCCCTTTTCCCACCTGCAGCTGCTTATCGTCCTCAAGGCTTGGAGAGTTCTGTGACTGAGAGTTGGAGGGACAAAGTGAGACATTTATTAATTCTTGTTCTTTTTTGCGCTCTGGTCTTTTGCTGGTGCCACATGCTTTTCAGATTCTTGAGTTAAATATTGAATTGAGTCACATCATTTTATTTTCTGTTTTTCGGTGAACCACAGTGACAAATAAACACCTGAATGGTTGACTCTTATACACTGGGAAACGGATTGAGACTTAGAATATTTTAACAGTTGTCTCACTAGAGAAGCCTTTACCCAGCTGAGACAGATTAGAATCCAGGCATTAGAGGTGAAAGGACTTGTTCTGACGCACACTGTGCTACCAATTCCCTTAAGTAAACTAATGCTGCAATAATAGTTCAGCTGTTTGCTCAGGATCATTAAATGCAGCATTCTCTTCCAAAGCTTTGCTGACACTCCACTTCAGTACTGAGGGAATGTTACATAGTCACAGGTGCCAACATTTGGATAAGGTATCAAACTGAGACCCTCCCTGATCTTTCAAGTGGATATAAAAGATCCCATTTCAGCCATTCAAAGGAAATCAGGGGATTCTTCTCCATGGCTTGACCAAAATGTGTCCGTATCATTAATATTTCTGAAAAAAGATGTTCTTTTCTTTATGGAGACGCAAAAGGCTGTACATACTGGAAATCTGGAGCAACACACAAAGCCCGAGAGGAACTCAATGGAACAGGCAGCATCTGGACACCTGGAACATTGGTGGTCCATTTCCCTCCATTGATGCTGTCTGACCCGCTGAGTTGCTCTAGCTCTTTGTGTGTTCTTTTCTTTAATTTGTTTTTGGGATCTGGGCATCACTGACAAGGCCAGCATATATCGTCCATTCCTAATGAACCTTGAGTAGGTGATAGTCAGCCACCTACTTGAAGAACTGAAGATCCCCCAGAGAAGATACTCCTACAGAGTTGAGACACAAGACACTGCAGTCACTGGAATCTGTTCAACACACAAAATGTTGGAGGAATTCAGCGGGTCAGGCAGCATCTATGGAAGGAAATGGACAGTCAATGTTTCGGGTCAATACCCTCCTTCCAGACTGAAAGATAGAGGGGAAGTAGCCAGTATAAAAAGGTGGAGGGGAGGACCAAGAACAGGCAGGTGATAGGTGGATCCAGGTCAGCGGGATGATAGACAGATGGGGGTGGGGAGAGTGGGAACGGTGTCAGAAGTTGCGAGGTGATAGGTGGAAGTGCCAAAGGGCTGAAGATGATGGAATCTGATAGGAGAAGAAGGTGAAGCATGGAATAAAGGGA
Organism: Pristis pectinata; assembly: GCF_009764475.1. NCBI lineage: Eukaryota > Metazoa > Chordata > Chondrichthyes > Rhinopristiformes > Pristidae > Pristis > Pristis pectinata. Next base: position 74,474,383 of record NC_067415.1, read on the forward strand.
CTGGGGTGGGGAGGGGAACCAGTGGGAGGAGTTTGTGGGTGATGGGCAGATGGAGAGGTGGGGGAGGGGAAAGCGACATGGTGATGGAGACCAAATGGAACATCACCTCAAATTCTGCAGCCTGACGGCACGAACACTGACTTCTCCAATTTCAGGTAAACTGCTCCTCCTCTTTTCCTTTTCTCACTCCTACTAATCCATCCTTCCCCTACCTCACCATCATCTTCCCATCACCCACACGTTCCTCCCACTGGTTCCCCTCCCCATCTCTCTCCCTATATTCCATGCTCTAGATGGTTGGATAGTGTGCGACTTGGAAAGGAACCTACAGGTCATGCTTTATTCACCTGCTACACTTGTCCTTGATGGTAGAGACCACAGATTTGGGAGATGCTGGCAAAGTAGCCTGGGCAATTAACTGAAGTATGTTTTGTTGGTGGTCCACGCTGCGACCACTGTGCACGAGTGGTGGAGAGATTATACTACTATCACACCATTGGATTATTCTACAGACAACCCCCACGTTATGATGGGTTGCGTTCCTAGAAAACCATCCATGATCTTCTGTAACGCAAACCCCCTTTTCCCGTTGAATCCCATGATATTAGCAATGACACGTTCCTATAGAACGTTGTTCTCTCATTTTAAGCCATTTCATCAGCGATGACAAAATTGGCTCAGAGGTAGGAAGCAGAGGGTGATGGTTAAAGGCTGTTTCTCAGAATGGAGGCCAATGACTCATGGCGTGCCACCAGGGGCCAGTGTTGGGACCCTTGTTATTCTTTATTTATATAAATGATTTGACTGTGAATGCACAAGGCTTGATCAGTAAATTTGCAAGTGACATGAAATTAGGAGGTGTTGTTGATAGTGAAGAAGGTTATCGTAGATTACAGGGGGATCTTGATCAGTTAGGGAAGTGGGCCGAGGAGTAGCAAATGGATTTCAATACAGATAAGTGGGAGGTGATGCACTTCGGAAAGTCAAACCAGTGCTGGACTTATACTATGAATGGTAGGGCACTAGGGAGTGTAATGGAACACTCCCTAGTGAATACAAGTGAATATTTCGTTGAAAGCGGCATCACAGGTAGACAGGGTGGTGAAAAAGGCATTGAGCAAGCTGGCCTTCATCAGTCAGGGCACTGAGTATGGGAGTTGGGACATTATGTTGCATTTGTATAAGATGCACTTGAAATACTGTGTAGAGTTTTGGTCACCCAGTTATAGGGAGGACATGGTTAAACTGGAGAGAGTGCAGAAAAGATTTATGTTGACAGGACTAGAGGGCCTGAGTTATAGGGAGAGGTCGGCCAGGTTAGGTCTTTATTCTTGGAACATAGGAAAATGAGGGGTGATCTAATAGAGGTTTATCAAATCATGAAAGGCATGGATAAGGTGGATGGGAGCAGTCTTTTCCCCAGGGTAGGAGAGTCCTGTGAAGAGGGAAACACAGTTAATCTGTTGGAGATTAATCTCAGATAAATATATATACAGCAATAAATTATGTGACAATGTGTGTTAGAACATGTCCTTTCATGTTCAATGTGACAATGTGTGTTAGAACATGTCCTTTCATGTTCAATGTGACAATGTGTGTCAGAACATGTCCTTTCATGTTCAATGTCCAGTTCTAGATCCATCTCAGTTGGGTAAAAGGTTCCTGCATTCTGACAACTGCTAAAAAGATTCAATCCGTTTCCCAATATATAAAACTCAACAGGGCAAGTACTTCTGTCCAGCGTCATCAAGTCCCATTCCAGCTTTATGCTGCATTCTTAGCAAAACTGACCTTAACATAAAGATTTACTGCAATTTTAATTTTCTCTCCATAGATGCTGCCTGGCCCACTGAGTATTCCCAGAATTTTCTGTTTTTTTTTCAGATTGCCAGCATCCACAGTTTTTTTTGCTTTTGTGAGAATGTCCCGATAATCTATTTATTTACTGGAATTGAGGACTAATATCCCAACTCTTCTTCAAAATAGTGCCATTCAATCTGTTAATTTCTTTGGAAAGTCCAGGTGTGGCACTAAAGACCCTTAAATTACCTCCGGGAGTTTAAGAAAACCCAGAGGGTCAGCTGAATGTGATTTGACATTGCATCAAATTGGCACTCCATTACAATCAAACCAAATCTGTCTTCAGTGAGTTTTTTTTAAATTTCATTTACAGCGTGGTAACAGGCCCTTCCGGCCCAACGAGTCTGCGCTGTCCATTTTTTAAACCCATATTAACCTACCCATAGGTCTTTGGAATGTGGGAGGAAACCGGAGCTCCCGGAGGAAACCCACGCAGACACGGGAAAACGTACAAACTCCTTACAGACAGCGACGGGAATCGAACCCCGATCGCTGGCACTGTAATAGCATCGCGCTAACCGCTATGCTACCATACCGTACCCTACAGCGTGATAACAGGCCCTTCAAGTGATCTCAGATTATATTTTTCCAGGATCAACTTAGTTCACATCCTAGGTTGACATTGTACTTTAACTAAAAGTTATCCTTAGTGTCTGGTAAATTCACTTCTAAGCATCTACAATTAAGTGACAATGATGCCAGAGGACATAGGTTTAAGGTAGGAGTAAGAGGTTTAAAAAGGATATTGGATTTTGGAACACACTGCCCAAGAGGGTGGTGGAAACAGAGACTCGCACAATATTAAAAACGTATTAACACAAGCACTTGAATTGCCAAGGCAGAGAAGGTTACGGACTAAGTGCTGGTAAACAGGATTAGTGTAAATGGATACTTGAAAATTGGCACGGACAGGGTGGACTGAAAACTCTGGTCAAGTCAAGTCGAGTTTATTGTCATTTGCACAAGTACGGTGAGGTAAAGGTACAATGAAAAACTTGCTTGTAGCAACATCACAGGCATGTAGGTATAGACAACACAGAACACAAATTATACAGGACAGTGAAAAAAGACGCGCAAAAAAACAGACACAATCAGAGACAAGTCCGTGGTAGTGCAAGAGGTGGTCTGTAGTGTTCCATTGCTGAGGTAGGATTACGGTTGTGCAGGTCAGTTCAAGAACCTGATGGTTGTAGGAAAGTAGCTGTTCCTGAACCTGATGGTGTGGGACTTCAGGTTTCCTGCCTAACGTTAGCAGTGAGAACAGGGCATGACCCGAATGGTTGGGATCCTTGATGATAAATTCCGCCTTCTTGAGGCAGCACCTCCTTTCTTTTTCAATCTTTTTATTAGTTTTCAAATTAATACAGATTAATATATAACATCAATGTTTGTACATGTAATACAAAGAGATCAGGAGAACAATCATAGCATAGGTAATCATAAAGAACAATAAAATATAAAAAAATCTGTAGATCCAACGATCTCTTAGTAAATGAACATAATATAAAAGAAGGAAAGAAAAAGATTTATTATATAAATTAAAAAAAAGAAAAAGAAAATAAAACCCAAATCAATAAGAAAAATTATGAACAGTATATTAAACCAAACTAAACAGAAAAATTTCAAAAAAAACAAACAAAAAAAAAGACTGAACTAAAATTTCTCAGTAAAAACAGAGCAATATTATGCCATCAACTCCGTTCCTCTTAAGTTGGAAAGTTATTGGAAGGGGATCTATATCATGTGAAAATATTGAATAAATGGACTCCAAATATCTTCAAATTTAAGCAAAGGATCAACAGTACCACTCCTAATTTTTTCCGAGTTTAAACATGAGAGAACCATTGAAAAGTAGAAGGGGGTATTGGATCCTTCCATTTAAGCAAAGTGGATCGTTTGGCCATTAATGTAACAAAGGCAATCATACGGTTAGCGGAAGCAGATAAATGGCCAGACTCTATCCTTGGTAACCCAAAAATTGCAGTGATAGGGTGAGGTTGTAAATCAATCTTCAATACATTGGAAATAATGTTAAAAACATCTTTCCAATATTTTTCCAAAAGAGGACAGGACCAAAACATGTGTCAAAGAAGCCACATTCGATTTACATCTGTCACATAGAGGATTTATATGATGATAAAAACGAGCTAGCTTATCTTTTGACATATGGGTCCTGTGAACTACCGTAAACTGTATCAACGAGTGTCTGGCACACATTGAAGATGTATTAACTAAATGAAGAACTTTCTTCCAAGTTTCTGTAGGTATAGATGTCTGGATTTGGCTTTTCCATTCATTCTTGACTTTGTCCAGTGATTCTGGATGTATTTTCATAATTAAATCATGGATTATTGCTATCAAGCCCTTCTGATAAGGATTAAGACCTGAAATTTTTCTGTAGTTTCAGTTTTGTAAGGTGTCGGAGAAGAGGGTATAGTAGCTTTTAAAAAATTTCTAATCCGCAAATATTGAAAAAAGTGTGATCTAGGAAAATTGTATTTGTTAGACAATTGTTCAAAAGATGAAAAACAGTTATCAATGAATAAATCATGAAAACATACTATTCCCTTCCTTTTCCATATGGGAAAAGCTGAGTCAACTCTGGATGGATGAAAGAAAAAATTAGATTGAATGGGACTTGAGGCAGCACCTCCTGTAGATGCTGTCAATGGTGGGGAGGGCTGTGCCCATGTTGGACTGGGTTGCATCCACTACTCTCTGCAGCCTCTTGTGTTGCTGTGCACTGCAATTGCCAAACCAGCCGATGATGCAACCAGTCATGAGACTTTCAACAGGGCAACTGTAGAAGTTTGCTCGAGTAATAAAGGGCTATTTCATTACAGCGAATTTCACAGCTGAACCTAATTCTGTCTTCACCTGATATACTTTTCAATAGATGTCTTCGAATAACCATCAGTAGTATTGTTGAACTTTTCCTTTTATTTCTGGTTCAATTACAACATCCTTACTAAGCACCTCTGTTGAGATCAGATAATAAATAAAAACAGATAAACATGGAAAGCTCAGCAGTCCGATAGAATCTGTGGAGAGAGAAACAGAGTCAACATTTCAGGTAAATAACCTTGCATCAGAATAGAGTATTCCCAGCATCTTCTGCTTTTACTTCAAGTTTTCATCATCTGTCAGATTTTGCTTTTAAGAAGGTTTTGATACCAACAAGTTGTTAAATGTCATTCAGGTATTCTGGGGCCAGGATACACTGCTTGGGGCCCTCTCGCTGCGTAGGAGTTGATTGAGAAACCGTCTCCTCAGTTATACTTTGCAGTCCAAGCAACTTATCAGCTTTTCCTGAAAAAGTGTGCACAAAACTTGAATAAAATATTCCCAATTTTGTTTGGAGTGCCCAGTGACCCAGCAACCAAACTTGCAAAGGCAAAAGGGTCAGCATCAAAATAGCATGTCTGAACTCTTTGGTCATTTACTCAACCTCTAACATTGTTCATTTATCCCAGATAATGTCACACTTACCTGCATTTAGGTCAGCCAAGTGCGCACATTGTAGTTGTTACACCTCAAGTTCTGGTGTTTACGTCATGCTGTGCCTAGATCAATAATGTTTCTGTTGTAATGACGTAGACCAATGTATTGGATCTCTGATCCCCTACAAGTGAATACTCCAGGACTGGGCTCAGACAGAACCACCATCTCTAAGTCAGCACAATACATGGCAATGTTTTGCGCACTGGTTTCTTGCATCACCATGAAACAGCGAAGTTGTTGCAGCTACCACTCCGAGTTAAGTAGCTACAGTCTAGTTTCCAACCAGTGTGTGCAGCAGACAAGAGGCAGGAATTTACAGAGTCAGTTATTTTATCATCTTAAACTCACATCCTGCTGGACTGTGTTTGTGTCTGTCTGATCACTTGGTCATGGTTTGAAGGCTATTATTGCTTAACTAGGAGGTTTATGAGCTGTTTCACTTTTTTAGTACTGAGGAATATGGGATAAACTGTGGAATAAAGGAACCAAAGAATGTGCGATACAAAAAATTCTGCAGATGCTGGAATCTGGAGAAATGCACATAAAGTACTGGAGGAACTCAGCAAGTCAGGCAGCATCGATGGAGGGAAATAAACAGTCGACGTTTCTGGCTGAGATCCTTTATCAGGACTGGAAAGGAAGAGGGGAGAAGCCAGAATAAGAAGGTGGGAGGAAGGGGCGGAGTACACACAGGCAGGGAAGAGGTGAGATCAGTTGATGGGCGAGTCCAGGTGAGAAGGGGAAGGTTGTAGGCGGGGGAGGGGGAGAAGATGTAATAAGCTGAGAAGTGATAGGTAGAAGAGGCCAAGGGCTGAAGAAGAAGGAATCCAATAGGAGAGGGCAGTGGACCATGGAATAAAGGATGGGGGAGGGGAGAAGAGGAGATGGGCAGGTCGTCAAGGCGGGGGAAGGGAGCGTGTTGAGTGATGGAGCTGAACAAACAGAGTGGGAGCAGTCTTGACAACAGAATATAGATTTATGAAGACTACCTTAGCTTTGAAAGGTGTAGGGAAATCAGGGATGGAGAGCACTGGTATGTGGATGACTGGAGTGGTCAGATACAGCAGCCATGGGTGATCAAGCTTGAGGTGTGGCCTGGAGATCAGGAATCTGCAATGAGTGGGAGATCAAGGGTGTCGGAGGCAGTTCAATGTAGAAGGTGCCGTGCAAGTGAGTTAAAGTAATAAAAAAACTCCAGATCTGGAAATCTGAAATAAAAACAGAAAATGCCAGACACACTCAGCAAGTCAAGCAGCCTGTGTGGGAAGAAAAACAGTGTTAATGTTTCAAGTGAAGAACCTTCATCAGAATTGGGAAAGAGGGGAAAACAAGTTAGTTTTAAGTTGCAAGGAAGGTGGGCAGAGAGATGGATAGGGCTAAAGGAATATCTGTGATAGGGTGAGACCAAGGTTGCCATGGAGATAAGTAGTAGAAGTCCTCCAGTCAAATGGGTTAATGCAGGCATTTAAAGATGTGATAAAGCAATCAAGGAAGTGTAACATGTTGCAAATAATTCAGTTGTGGAATATGCCAGGACATGATGCTGTACAAATGGAGAGAGATAAACTGAACTAATATCACTTATCGCAGTGATATCGCAGACACATAGGAAACGCCAGTCACCTGAAGTGGGAGCATTCAACATCGAGCCCAAAAGGCTGTGGACAGAAGATGAGATGCTGTCCTCAGGTTTGTCTTGGGTCTTCTTATAATAGTGCAGGAGGCTGCAGACAGATGGTTTAGAGTGTAAGTGGGATAGAGAACTAAAGTGGCAAGCAACACTGGACAATAGGTATTCCTTTTGTCCTATCCATTGTTCCCTCCGCCAACTCTGCAACTTAAAGTTAACTTCTCTCCCTTCCCCAGTTTTGTCAAAACATCTTCAACCAGAAAAGTTTACTGTGTTTCTCTTTCTTCAGGTGCTGCCTCACCAGCTGAGTATTTCCAGCATTTTCTGGTTTTATTTTGGGTAAGTTTTTCACTGACCTGTAGATCACCAGGGTCAACGTCGTAGGATAAAGATCATGTACTCCAGGGAGTGTGCAATGCCTGTTACCCAGAACAATGGGGTACAGAAAGAGCGTTGCACAAGGAAAGGTCCTGATTTCCATTTGAGTCGCAAAGATATGTCAAGACCAGAACTTTGTGAATCTCACAATCACAGTGATTTGAATCATGAATACTGTCTACCCCAGTTATATTAATTTTCAATTGCCGTTAAGACCCAGTGCTATGCAATTGAATTTCCAGACGACCATGTCTTATGCACTAGAAGGATTTCATAATATGATTTTCAAAAGAAAACGTGACATGAAACTGCAATGAACCTGTCAATTTCTGCTATGAATTCATTTTCCCTTGTTGTACATATCAACTCATATTAACATCTTGGCTTAGAAACTCACTGTGCAACACCTTTTTCCTTGCTGGAAAAATATATCCCAGGTTGTGATGATATTTTACTTACTGTCTTGGTGTACATCATATATTTTATTGGTTAAGATGCCTGCTATTTCTGCAGGGTGTCAGACTGAAACAAGTGTTAGGCCCAGTGCTCAGGCAAAGTAGATGGCACAAGACCAAGAGCAACAAACAATTTGCTGGAGGAACTCAGCGGGTCGAGCAGCATCTGTGGGAGGAGAGGAACTGTCGACGTTTCGGATTGAAACCCTGCATCAGGACTGAGAGTGGAGAGGCAAGGAGAAGGCGAGTGGTGAGAAAAGAGTCTAAGGTGATTGGTGGACTGAGGAGGGGTGTAAGATGACAGGCAGGTTATGCTGGGTCGGGGAAGGGAACAGAGGTGGAGTTGGGAACAGTAGCAGCTGAATGACGACTGGAGGCAGACAGAGAGAGGGAGAAAATATATGGAGAGACGGAGGGAGCAAGGTGGAGAGAGGGGAGTGTGAAGGTCGGAGACAGCTGCTGGAGGGAGATGAGCAGGAACACAAAGGGCTGCCGGTGCTGGATTCTGATAAAGTAAAGGAGGTGAGAATGGGAACCATTTGGGGAGAGGTGTATGGCAGGTGGAACCAGGAGGGAGAGAGGGATGAAGATGGGTGATGGGGGACTGAGCAGGGGGAGGCTTGAGGGAAAGAGGTCAAAAAGGGGGAGACTGGAGGAGGATCAGAGGTGTGGGGGGGGGGGAACAAACCACCGGAGGGGGGAGTTACCTAAAATTGGAAAACTCAATATTCATGCTATTGGGTTGTAGATCACTCAGTTGGAATGTGAGGTGTTGCTCCAGATTCCAGCATCTGCCGTCTCTTGTGTCTCCTGTCCCAAGAGCTAAATCACACGGCAGATTCATGCACTTAGCAGAGCTGCTGCCCCACGCCACGAAAGACCTGGGTTCAATCCTGACCCCTGATATTGTCTGTGTGGAATTTGCACATTCTCCTTGTGGCCAGCTGGGTCTCATCTAGCAGTCCTGGCTTCCTCCCACATCCCAAAGACATGCAGTTCGGTGGACTAATGGGCTGCTGTAAATTGCCTCCAGTGTGTAGGCGAGTAGTAGAATCTGGGAAGAGTTGATGGGAATGCGGAGAAAGTAAAAAATAGATTAATGTAGGATTAGTGTAAATCTAGTGTAAATGGGCAGTTCATGGTTGACAAAAGCTCAGAGGGATGAAGGGCCTGTTTCTGTGTTCTATGACTGTCTAATCTCTTTCCCAAATAGGTCAGGATTGGCCATGGCATACACAGTGTACGCTGAAGTCCGTTTTATTACATAATCAGCATCCACCTACCAAAAAAGTGAAAGCTGTACTCCTTCCCTGAATGTGGATCCATGAAAAGCTGGAGTGGCAGAAGGTCTCCTCTTCCCACTTCTCCTCCCCCATCATCCGGACCATTGATAGGAAACAAAGATTGCAATTACTTTGATCATTACCTTTTCATTTGCCTTCCTTGTCCTCCATGAATGTGAACTGTATGCATTTTTTAACATCATACAATGGATAAAGAAAATGTTCATAAGTTAAACAACGCAATCACTGTACAGCCATTAGAACTATTACTTCCTCCCACTTATTTTCCCGTAATCATCCGCTCAGTTTCATTTGGCTTTTAAGTTTATCTTTTGTTTAATGCCACAAGTTCTTTCCCAGGCCTCCATTTCCTGTATGAGGAGGTGACCAAGTCCTGATGCTGCCTCCTGCAACAAATCCATGTAATGTGAACTGCTGTCACATCAGTCTGTTTTCTTTTCAGTTCTCTTGAAACAATGATGCCCATTGGAACCATTTGCTGAAAACATGTGTTATTATCTCTTTTATTTCCTCCTCCTCCTTCCTCCCTAAGGGAGCAAAGCATCTGTCTGAATGGGGTCCTACAGCTCTTGTATCTTTTATGTGCTTCTCCCACAAAACCCTCACTCAGTCTTTTCAGCAGGGTACTTGACTGAGGATTTCCAGGTTAAACTCATACTTATCTTCAAAAAAATTCCAAGCGTGTCACCTCAGTATTAGGGAGTCAGAAAGTTTATATTCTCAAGATGTTCAACCATCATTAAGAACACTAAGTGATGCCTTTCCATTCAAAGCATCATTCATTTAAATTTCATTGAAATTTAAATTTCATTTAATTACACATTCAGAAAAGAACAATTTAATAAAGCTTGAATTTCTCACATTTTACCAAAATAACTAAAACAAAGATTGACTTAAAAATTTCATGCTTTCTTAATACTGGTTTGCATGGTCAATCTATTTCATTTTGTCAACAATACATTTTGCCTTAAAATGCAGTTTTTTAAATGAGAATATTGTGCACAGATTCCTGGCTAATTACATTTGTTTGTGGACATGGAAAAGAATATGTGAGTCAGTGATGTGATTGGATAACTTAGGGTGAAAAATACTAGATTGGTTAAAAACATGGGCAGCAACGCACAACTGGGAATGTTCTGCCATTATTTATTTGTCATTACCAATTTAGTTGCAATTAAAGATATTGGAAGCTGTTGTAATTGCCTCAAGCTTTCTTTTATTAAGTGGAATTACCCAATTTTGTCAATAAATGATCACAAGCAGTACAGTGGCACAGTGGAGTGTGCCGTTGCCTCATAGATCCAGAGACCCTGGTTCGATCCCGACCTCTGGTGCTGTCTGTGTGGAGTTTGCACGTTCTCCCTCTGACTGTGTAGGTTTCCCGTGTGTGGGTGGCCTGTTTTCCTCCTAATGTATTAGTTGTACGGTAAGTTAATTGGCTTTAGTAAGTTACCATCCAGTGTAGGTGGGTAGTTGAACAATCAGTGGGAAAGTAATGAGGATGTGTGTTACAGGAAAACAGGTGGGGCAATAATCATTGGCCAAGTCATTGGATGTATTTGATTGATAGATTGATAGCTTCTTGATTAGTAAGGGGGTTAAAGGCTATGGGGAGAAGGTTGGAGAATGGGGTTAATAAAAACAGTCTTGATTGAATTGTGGAGCAGACCCACTGGCCTTGTACTGCTCCCATACCTTATGCTCCCATGAATAAAAATTAATAGGATTGCCTTGAGTGTTGGCATTGACTTAATGGGCCAAGTACTCTCCTTTGATGTTATAAGAAAATATGAGAAACTGAGAAAAAAAATCCCCCAAATGAATCAAAGATAAAAATTGAAATTTTCAGCCACTAAGTATCAGATAATTAGCCAAGTCATAGGATAAAAATTAATCCAATATCATATTATAAAATATATTTCCTTGACATTTTCCAATCAAGAGCGTGACTAATTAACTATTGCTTCTTGAAAAGTAGGTGACTCCTTTCTAGCTTGTCCCCAGTATTTCACTGGAGCTCAGTTGTTAGCAGGTCAATCCATGAATTGAAGGATTGTGGATTCAAGTTCCACTCCCAAGACCTAAGCACAATAACCTCAGCTAATGCTTTAGAAACTTTGCCCTCTTGGATGCAGTCCTGAGTAACAGCAGTGTATTTTGGATGAAATATTAATCTGAGGCCCCTTCTGCTCCCCCACATGGAAAGTAAAGATGATGAGATTGCTCTGAGAGCTGACCAGAGGATCAATGGGCTGAATGGCCTCCTTTGCTGTCATAAGAAAGCATGAGCAATGAAATATGCAACAGCAATGTTTCAAAGAGCAGAGGAATTATCCCCTGCGTCCTGCTCAATATTTATTCCTCAGACATCACAGTAGCAGATTTTTCTGGCTGAACTATTCATGGAACTTGCAGTGCACAAGTTGGTTGCCACATTTTCTACATTAAAACTTCAAAAAATAGTACTTCAGGATGACCTGATAGAATGCATTCTTTACTTTCTTTTATCTGCTTTTCAATGAATCATTTGGTCTCATCTCCTGTGTCATCCATTGATTTGCTTGCAGTTACCAGGTGCTGCACATGTGTGATTTCATCCTGCAGAGCTCCACAATCTGTCACAAACTCATTGGGGATATACCTGAATGCTTCAGAAGTGAAACAAATCATCCTAAAGTTGGCAGGCCATTTAACAATGAAGGTAATCGTCAGTATGTATTTTCCTTAAGACTTTGAAGGAGGCCATTTGGTCCATCGACATTATGCCAGTTTACAGACCAATCCCACTCCCCCACTGATATCCCCTGCAAACTATTCTCCTCACGTTCCCTTCAACTTCCCCTATATTCCACCAGCCACCTGCACACTAGGGACAATTTATAATGGACAGTTCATCGATGAATCTGCATGTCTTTGGTATGTGGGAGGAATCTGGAGAACCCACACTACCACAGGGGGTAGTGCACCAGATGTCAGGATTGAGCCCAGGCCACTGAGAGGCAGCAGCTCCGATTGATAGCCCACTGTGCTGTCCCGGGAAATGACGTGGCCAAACATAAATGTCAAAGCTATAACCTTCAAAGTTTCAGAGGTGAATTTCACTTACCCATTGTGTGAAATTGTAAGTGAAAACCTCTAAGAGTACCAACTCTGAACTAGGTCATTGTCTCCCTACTGCCCCCTCCCCAAATAGCTGGAGTTTAATAAGTTCAGACAGGTCAGGTTTTGTACCAATTACAGGATTCAGATGTTTGTAGTGGTTAGCATAACGCTTTACAGTGCCAGCGACTCAGGTTCAATTCCAGCCACTTCCTGTAAGGAGTTTGTATGTTCTCCCCGTGTCTGCGTGGGTTTCCTCCAGGTGCTCCGGTTTCCTCCAACATTCCAAAGACATACGGGTGAGGAAGTTGTGGGCATGTTATGTTGACGCCGAAAGCATGGCGACACTTGCGGGCTGCCCCCAGAACACACTACGCAAAAAGATGCTTTTCACTGTGTGTTTCGATGTACATGTGACTAATAAAGATATCTGGTCTTATGTTATCTTACCTTGGTTCAATACTATTGAGAGTTCCTCTTCTGACAACACAGCCTGTGACTACTGGCGACTTAAGTTGTAAGGTGGCCATTTTAAACCATGTTTAAAAGAACCCTGTCTGCTGTCTGGTAAATCCCAGAAACTTTAAGGAGTCATTTTGCTGATATTAGATTGTTGTTTATAGTCCCCTCAGACCCTTTCAAGGTGCTTGTGAAGCACTTGAGTGATTTCAGATCTTAAGGGATAATGCACTTGCATCATTCTGGCTGGAGAGAACATCAATGTGGCCAGAGCTGGTTCAAAAGAAAGGTGCAAAGAAAGAAGAGTAAATAAAAAGAGAAATGCTCCCAAGTTTCAGAGTCTTGGGGCAACACCAGTAGGTTGTGCTCCTCTACTAAAGGGTGGCATGGAGTTGTGTTATGCTCCTCCAGCCCAGTGCTAACTAGCACATTGCGGTCAAGACAGTTGCAGTCCTCTATCTGCAGCTCCTCCCAGGGCACCGGGAATAACAACAATACCATTTAATCTACAGTTTCAACTGGGATTAATCAAGAGGCTAAATTTTGTCAGCAAGCATTCTTTAATCACATTTTAGCAGCAAGAGGAGTCTCTGAGATTGATCACTTTGGAAGATCCCACCACTTGGAATCATTGATTATCAATAGTGCGAAATTTGGAATTTTCAGTGCTGAAAAAGACCATTCAGAGGTGGTCTGTGTTGATGCTTACATTTCTGAGAAGCCTCTTCCACTCTGCTTTGCCTGACTACGAACATGTTTTTTATTATTTTAACACTCAAATACTTATCCAGATGCACCAACACCATTCACTTCAGTTAGTCCCTGTGGTCATCCTGAAGTTGCAGTCTGCAGTTCATACTTTTTCAAATGTGATCAACTCCTGGACTCCTCATGGACTGCAATGCAGGAGTGACAACATCGGCATTTTGCCATACACACCAAACAGAAATTTGCTCAGAAAATCTGTACTTGGTGCATGGAAACACTGGTTACGCATTTCTGCTGACTTCAGTGGAAAGGAATAACAGTAATAGTCGAAGATAAGTACTAGATAATATACATTTTAAAATATTAAGTGTTGCTAAGTGTTTTGGATTATTTTAAATTTTTAAATAAATGCTTCCATCTTTAATTGGTTTTAATATTTTCAATCATGTTTATAATCTTTGAATATTTGTAAGTATTTTTGAAACATTCAGCAACATTCTGGGAGCTTTGACAGCAACTAAATAAGGTAGTATGGCTGACTGGCTGTCAAAGATATATTTTTTTTACCCTTTTTGTGGTTAGGGCTTATTTCGCTCCTCCCTTCATCCGCCAACATGAGATCCCACTTCCACAAGGAAGGCCCTGTCAGCCTGCCGAATATCGCTGTGAACACTGAGCCAGGTTCTCTCTGCAAGATCCCACTGGGACAAACCACAGCAGGAAAGTCCAAACCTTGCTCAGTTATGAGAAACCATGGTGTCTTGCTGCAGCTTCGTGTTCAGTGCAAATTTCTTGTGGCAACATGTGTCCTTTGCAAGGGTTTCTAATCCATCAATTTACACGGTAAAAGCTAACAATACCTCTTCCTTAAAAAAAATCCCTGGGAGTACTTTAAGCGAACAGTCCCTGCTCACTGGCAAATAGTATCATGCCCAACATTTTACAGTGTAAAAGCAATCCCATGATATAGGACAGTATATAGCAGGGTTGCCAGCCCCTACTGTAATACCCACTTCCCACAACAGAAGAATAAATTTTAACAGAATTCAAGGGATCTAGCAACTGAGTCATGGTAAGGTGGTAGCAAGTAGGTTCATATCCAATTCTCTGAAACTGAAGAGGTTCTGATCTGAACAAATAACTCGCAGCTTCTTCCTGTTGAGAGATGGGTAATCAGCATGCTGGTCAGCTTTCACTTGTCCCATGCTTTCAGCAAGTTCCTCAGTAGCTGGGAGGCCCAGGAACTGAGATTGCACCTCCCTCTGGGAGCATCATCCACCTGCAGTGCATATTGTGAAATCTGGCACATCACGCCAGTCATTTCCAGGCTGCTTAACTCAGAAAAAACAAATCCACTGGTTCACTCTTCTGTCTTTAATCTAATGCACAGCCTGCGGAAGTTAAAAGAGATACAGGGCAAGAAATTAGTGATAAATAACTGGAAAAGAATCTATTTCAGTAAACTGTCCTGCTTAAAATTCACAGACGTTTACTTATTACTTACCATCTTAAAGATTTACAAGATAGGCTTAGATTGCCTCGAGTTAAATCCTTTACTTTTACAAGTGTTACTTTGTCACATTTCTTGATCTGAAATTATTGTAGACATGATCATTTTACATGTTTTGGAGGGAGAATGGTAATGACTGTGAAAGGGGGAAAAAAGTCGTGGTTGTTGGAGAACTGAAATAAAAACAGAAAATCGTAGAGATACCCAATAGGTCAGGCAGTATCTGCAGAGTGAAGGTTAATGTTCCAGGTCAAAGACCTTTCATCAGAACCCTTCATCAGCATGGTAAGAGCAAAGGTCAAGAAATTATTTGATCCATCTTTTCATTAGTTACAGAAGCTCTACTTAGCGCACTCATGCCAGCTTTTAGTTGGATCATAAGGTTCAACGTTCAATCACACTGTTCTAGTTGAGAGGACCATTGCTGAGAGGAGCAATAAGAAGAAGCTAGATAAATACACAGGAGGGAATGGAATAACGTACAATGAAGTAGGATGATGAATGGGACACTTGCACAGACCACTTGGGCTCAGTGGTTTACTTCTGTTCTGTAAGTTCTGTACAATTCTTAGTACTCTGTCAACAATGTTGTGTTAAGAGACAAGGAGAAAATTATGTTCAGGGGTATTTTTTTATGCACCCACCAATGATATAGATGTTAACGATGAGCATGGCTGTATTCTGGTCCACTGTTCTACCCAATTAAGCTTAGTTCCAGCAGTACACCTTCTGTCCAAGTATTTTTCAATGAAAAACTGCACCAGTCAGGATCGCTTACAATTCATGGGCATTTCGAAGATTTTCCCACACACATTTCCAAATTCATTGTTCCACGTAAATGAAGCATAAGATTGTTGGTGCATCTACAAAGTTCAATGAGTTTCTGACATCAAGCTAAATGCCTTAATTCCTTGTATTCATTAAACATTCCTGCTGAGATTAGATTGCTCCTGACTGGTGTTAGAGAAAGATTTTACTGGTATCATCATACTTTGTGTGTTCAGAAGGTCTCTATCTTGTGTAGGATAATGTCTGTAAGATAATATCCTGGTAGTAAGTCATTTTCTTGTTAGCATAGATAGGGTAGATAGAGTCTTTTTCCCAGGGTGGAAATATCAAACACTAAAGGGCATAGGTTTAGGGCAAGAGGGGGAATGTTTAAAGGAAATGTGTGAGGGAAGTTTTTTTTACACGGTGAGTGGTAGGTGCCTGGAACTCACTGCCAGGGGGAGAGGTAAGAGCAGATATCATAGCAACATTTAAGAAGTACTTAGACAGACACCTGAACAGACAGGAAATAGAAGGATGCAGAACATGTGCAGGCAGATGAGATTAGTTAAGTTGGCATCATGGTCAGTGCAGATATGGTAGTCCAAAGCGCCTGTTCCTGTGCTATACCGGTCTATGTTCTACGTTCTAATGCATGTTTAGGTTTAATTCACATAGTTAGACTTTCAACTAACTTTAATACACAGTGAATGGATTCTGGCCAGATCACTGATACATTGCAGAAGTGAAATCCCACAAGCCTTTGGATCCAGTGGAATTGGTGGAATTTGTGCATCAGGGGTACATTTTAGGTCCTAGAGGACAGAATTCCTGCTGTAGGATTGGCACACTGTAATGGAAGGTGTAACCCTTTCCGAGGAATAATCCCCCTTCTCTGAAGCATGTTTTGACCATGTATGGAGTCCAGATAAACACCACCCAATCTGTACTCTTTACCAGAACATTTGTTCAGCTTTTTCCCTCCCCATGTTCTCCCAAGCTGGGACCAAGGACACTTCTGGGAATTTCCACATTTTGTCTACACTTCTTCCTATCTAGGCAGAGGGTCTGCAGCAAACAAAACCTTAGAAATTCATAAAGAAAGATTGGTTCCAAATTCACTTCTTCCCACAAACCTTTGGCCTCCAGATTGAACAAAAATCCTTGAAAATGGAATATAGAGTGCCACGGTGGGTTGGGCACCAAACTTACACTCTTATAACCCAAATTAAAATCTATGTGAGTCGTTGAGAGATGAATAGTTCTTCTCTCTGTTGACTGCATGTGTCTAAAGTGAAATATGTTTAAGTGGTCTCCAGACAGCCTTTGGTTTCATACATGACAAAAAACTGTGCAGATGGTCACATAAATTGGCAGTTTTAAGAAATAATGCAAAGATGAATCTTGTGCATAAATGAAACATCACCAGGAGACTGAGACAATGACTATGAAGCCTTTGGGCCTTGGGTCCCAGCTTTGACCTCCACAGCTCCTACAACGGCCCACAGAATGTGTGTCTGGAAGTCACCTACGGAAACAGGACTGCCAAGAAATTCGACCAGCCAGCACTTTGTTTTTCTGGGTTATGTGAGCCAAATCTTCTGCAAAATAAAATATTAAAGAAAATTGTGAATTTATTACTTGGATTGTGATGTTCTCAGTTTTTGTTCTGGGTATCGCCATGTGTTTAATGTGACAGAGAAGCTTGGACATATACAATGTGGTCCACTGCATCAAATTTCAGCTGTGACCATAGACCAAAGCTTCCACCAAAACATACCAGATGTTGGATATTTTCTGGGTGAAAACTGCCACCCAGTCTGCCCTGAGGGCAGGTCAAGACTCAGAGTAGTGGTGAGGAGGGATCAGGAGTGGGGACTGACATCTTGTCACACATGGGGTGGTAGGGATGCAATTGGAGGTTAGGAGCTTGTGGCAGAGTGGAAGATTGGATGCTAGGAGTCCAAGATGGAATGGGAAAATGGGGTGAGCAGAGGATCAGTGGTCCAAAGTTTGTGACTGAATGAGGAATTGAAGATCCAAGGTTTGTGAAGAAATGGAGGATCAAGGGCCAGGAATCTAAAGTGGAGTGTGGGAGAAGAGAATGGACATTGTGAGTTGGTGATCAGAGGAGAAGTAGGGTTTTGTAGGCCTGAAATTTGTGAAGGAACAGGAGATCAGAGGGTAGGGTTCTGGGGTGGAATGGTGGGGGTGGGGGAGTCAGAAACCAGGAGTCTGAGATGGAGTAGGGAGTGGAGGCTGGAGATCATATGACGGGCATAGGGGAGGAATACACAGCACCAGTTCATTGGAGGTTGGGGATCGATGAGCCAGCAGTTGCATGAGGATTGTTTTTTTCTGTGTGTAGGGGTAGGATGCAAATAATCAATTTACTTACTTTGCTGTCCTCATAGGTCTGCATTGCAGTGAAAGGGACATGTTTCCTTTGTAGTGTCCAATCGTAGTTATCCCTGGAATAATGTGGTCCAAGTTCTGGAGCAATGGTCCTGCATGAGGAGCAATACCATCCCTTGTGCCTCCAATGCAGAAAACACATGATGGAAAGTACCCAGACAAATTTGAGTGATGGGAAATGACAAGAAATGGTTGTCACCGGGCTTCCCTCATGAAAAAAATCAATTTTCACTTGCATAGTGCTGAAAAGAAGCATTTTCCAATTGAACTTCCAGCCATTTAGAAAACAGTGGTGTTTACAGAAAGCAGTAAACGAGCACTACAATTTTGCAGCAGAAGCAATGGGCACAGAATAAAAGCACGTGGCAATTTCCACAGCCACCTTCAGGCTTTTGAATTTAGCTCAACTACTCTGCTGGAAGTTTGGTCCAGATTTTAATGTTGGGTAGTGCCAGTGAGCTCAGTGTGAAGTGTGGCCAACTCTTAATGGTAAAATGGAGACCTATCAAACTTGATATTACAAGATGCTTTGACCATTTTAAAACTTCCCACAAATTGATATTGTTGTCTAATTTTATTCGTATTGATATTGGTATTGGTATTGGTTTATTATTGCCACTTGTGCCGAGGTACAGTGAAAAACTTGTCTTGCATACCGATCATACAGGTCAATTCATTACACAGTGCAGTTACATTGAGTTAGTACAGAGTACATTGAGGTAGTACAGGTAAAAACAATAACAATACAGAGTAATGCCTTATTCTCTCTATCTTTGAGAGATTGCAGAACTCTAACATGCAGGGGGATCTGTGTCTCCAAGCGCAATATTCATAAAAGGCTAGTACACAGGTCCAGCAAATAATTTGGAAAGCTAACAGAATGTTGTTATTTATTACGAGAAGAACTGAACACAAAAATAAGGAAGTTATGCTTCAGTTATTAAGGCAGAATGGTTGAATTACATCTGAAGTTGTCTACTGTATTGATCTGCTTATCTAAGGAAGGATGTTTTGGAAGCTGTTCAGAGAAAACTGACGGAACTAATGCCTGGAATGGGCAGGTTGTCTTTTGAGGAAAGATTGGCATGCATCTGCTGGAGTTGGGAAGAGTAGGTGGTCACCTGATTGAAACATATAAGACCCCGAGGAGGAGTAACAGGGTGGATGAGGAGCGAACGTTTCCGCTCATGGGACAATCTAGAACCAGTGGCCACTATTTAAAAACAAGGTATCACCCAGTTGAGACAGAGATGAGACAAAAATTACTCTCAGAGGACCATAAGTCTTTGGAACTCTCTTCCTCAAATGATGGTGGAAGCAGTGTCTTTGAATTTCTTAAGGGAGAGGTCAATAGACGATTGAAAAGCAAGAGGGATAAAAGCTTAGTAGATGGGAATATAAAATTGACTTTAAAATCAGATCAGCCTTGATCTTATTAAATGTTAGGACTGGCTTGAGGGGTCAGGCACAATTTCTGCTTCTAATTTGAATGTTTGAATATAAATCCCTTCTTAATTCCCTCTCTATTTTTCTTGACAGGAAATGGGGTGCAATGGACAAGAAGCACATGCTGTATATATGGTTTATATATCTCAGTGAATCTTTCTTGGCATTGCTTATGATGAGATGGATTTGTTTTATGAGTACATGTAGGTTATGCTGTTTCCTGTACCAAATCCTATCCAGCTAAGGTGAATCTAGGTCCATTTATGGGAACAAAATCTAATTGTTGTTGAGTAAACAAAGGCTCAGGTCATTCAGAGTTTAACTGATATTTTGCTAAGGAACTTTGTAGATTGAAATATGGTTGTCAGCTTTAGACTGGAGGCTACAAGTGCAGCTCAAAAGTGCCACCATTGCAAGGTTGTTTTTCATCTGTAATACAGCATGACATCTGGAGAATGATATTTATAAATATGTGTCATTATAAAATATAGTTTCGCTCAATCACATTGAAGAGGGAATGGTCTCTATATTTTGCATATGGTATTCAAGGCCATTCCATCTCAATTCTCCACAGCAACTGGGAACAAACGTAGACTCTATCAGGAAACTTGCAATGTCTGTCCAGTATTTCTTTTATAACATCCAAAAGAGAGAACTGCAAAAAGCTGGAGTAATGGCCAGAACTTGTTCACCACTGCCTGCCACTCTGTTGCGATCCATTGAGCATTAGCCGACAAAACACAGTAAGTGCACACGTGCTTTCTAACAAGGATATCTTGAACTTCCGGGCAAAAGCAGAATGTTGTATCTGTCAATTTGCTCCATAGGGATTACTGCAACAGAGCTCAATCTTGATGGGATTCTCCTGCCATTAGTGGGCAAATCTCTTATTGGATCCTGTACCAGGATGCAAAATCCAAGATTCCAATGGTTTCAGTGAGGATTTTAAGTCAATGATTTAGGAGGCAAAGGGGAAGATATATTGCTTTCCTTTAATATTATTTGGCTGCAGTTTAGTGTTTTTCATTACTTAGATGTGTTTTTATGTAGCTTAGCCACTGAATTCTGGCTTCAGGTTTCCTCACAACTCTGGGAAGTGTTGAAGTTGGGTATATAAAGGAAAAAGTATAAGGTTCCATGCAGAGCAAAGAAGAATAAAGTGATAGGTTTCAGAAGTACAGTTACAAAATCCAACTGTTACTGTTCAGTGTTCTATGAAATACTCTCTGGTTTGTCTGTGTAAATGTGGAAAAAAATTCAGGAGAAGATATTTCTATCGGTATCCATACTACCTCCAATTGTATTAATTAGTTTTATGTTCATTAGTTTTTTTTGGATCAAAACTTCAAAATATAAGTGGCACTCCTTGAAATTCTGTACTTGTGTTGAGTTTTTACAATAAGCTATATTTATTTATTATTTTCAGAAAGCAAAATACTCTTCTTTGTATGAGATCTGTTGTGAAATTAATGTGACAGGCCGCCAAATCAAAAGTAAAAAAAAATGTACAACTGTTTCAAATAAATGCTGCTGCAGCATTAGGCAGATGTGAAGACAATAGGATTTTATTCAGCCAGTCTCTTTTTTATTTTAAGAGGCATAGACCATTTCCGGCTAATGTTTATACAGTTCGACCTGTGCCAGAAAACTGTCCAAAATAAAGCAATCTGTGTAAAACAGGATAAGATATTTGAGATTTCCTGATTTCTGGAAATACAGAACAAGGGCCAATTAAATAACTCTCTTCCTTAAATTCTTCTGTGCTCAATCTGGGAGCCATTACTTTTTTCCACTGAGAGTTTGCTTTCATAAAGATTCTTGTGCAGTTTGAAGGGAAGAGTACAGAAAACAGAAATGTGTAACATTTTTACTCAAAATAAACAGTAAAGAAGTAACAGGTGTCTACGTTCAATAATGCTGACAGAAATTTTCTCTGGAATCCTTAACTAAGCCACGGAAGCAGAGGCTTGTGTTTTTGTCCTAAAATGGTATTATAGTGAAGGGAATGGATTGGATCATAAAAACAGTGACCTACAACCAAAAAAGGAGCATATAGTTCAATAATAAACCAAATAATGTGTAGTTTCTTGGTGTATGTTAGTGCATACTGACAGCAGAGTTATGGATTTGTGCACACATAGGTCACCATTTTATGTTGCAACTGTATTAATAGTATACCACTTTGATTCATCTTTGTTTGCACAGTGGGATGGGGAAGTTGTATTGTATGATTGTAGCTTTAAATAACATGCAATGGATTTCCATTTTTTTTTCAGTGGAAAGAATAAAAGGTGTGGCACAAAATTCCAAACTGCTGCTCCAGTGCATGACTGCAATGTTGGAGGTTCCACAATCTTGGATGAAGCCTTAAACCAAGGTCCATCTGTACACCCAAATACACGTAAGACTCCTTATGCAACCATTTTGAAGAACAGGAAGAGAGTTATTCTGGCCATTATTTGTCCCTCAGTCAACATCACTGAAACAGATTCCTGATTGAGGGTACTTGCTCTGCACAATTTGTCTGTCACTTTCTGTAGAACAGAGATGAGCATGCACATAAAAAGTACCTCAGTGGTGGCATCGTGCAGTGGGATATTCTAAGGAGTGTGAAAGATGCCATATTAAGTTAAGACTTTTTTTATACCTCACATCTCCCATAAAACTCAAAGTCCAAAGGACAGTGCATGCAGCCTGCTGCGAGCAAACACTTGCCCCTCAGATTCCCTTAAAATCTTTTCCCTCCACCTTAAACCTATGCCCTCTAGTTTTAGACTCCCTTACCCTGGAGAAAAGACTGTGACCATCCACCTTATCTATGACACTCATGATTTTATAAACCACTTTAAGATCACCACGCAGCCAAACTCGCTACAGGGGAAACAGTCCCGGCCTATCTAATCTCTCTTTATAATTCAAGCCCTCCAGTTTCAGTAACATTCTTGTGAATTTTGATGCAGAGATGCAGGGAGTTCAGTGGTTATACGTGTATGGTCCACAACTGCAAATGCATCCTCAAATACCAAGTGTCATATTCTGCCTGCTTCAGACCCAGCACATCCCACCATTCACCTACCATCAATCGTTGCCTAAAGTCACATACTCCACAGCTCCTCCAAGTAAATGGTGCTGCTACAAGCCTCATACTCAGATCTCAAAGCCTGTATTGATATTGGTATTGGTTTATTATTGTCGCTTGTACCAAGGTACAGTGAAAATCTTGTCTTGCGTACAGATCGTACAGGTCAATTCTTTACACAGTGCAGTTACATTGAGTTAGTATGGAGTGCATTGAGGTAGTACAGTGCACTCTGTACTAACTCAATGTAACTGCACTTGTAACTGCAATGTAACTGTAAAGCTTATGGCTGGCAGCAGAGGGATGGGAAGAGGTGGGTCCGTAGCCACTGAGAGACGGAAACAGACCCTTTAGCCCACTGAGTCCACGCTGACCATCAATCATCCATTTACACGAAGCCTATCATTAATTGAACATTATATTTTCTCATAATCTCCTGAGTATGGAGAAATTCCCCTGAGAATCTGCCACTCATTCACACACACAGGGCAATTTACTGTGGCCAATTAACCTACCAACCCACATATATTTGGGACGTGGGAGGGAACTGGACAACCTGCAGGAAACCCACTTAGTGAAAGGGAGAACATGCAAACCCCACACAGACAACACCTCAGGTCAGGGTTGAGCCTGAGTCCCTGGCACTGTGAGGCAGTAGCTCTACCAGCAGTGTCACTGTGGTATCCAATGGACTGTGCTGGTCTGTTGTTGTAAAGACAGAAGGATTGAGTTTAGTCGTATTGCTGCTAGATGTATTAGTGACAGCTGCGCAGTGAGAAATGGGCTGCCTGGTTTGCCTCCTCCCTTCCTTTTCCTCCTTCTTCTCTTCCTCATAAGGTATCTTTCTTAGTCACATGCACATCGAAACACACAGTGAAATGCATTTTTTACATAGAGTGTTCTGGGGGCAGCCCACAAATGTCGCCACGCTTCCGGCGCCAACATAGCATGCCCACAACTTCCTAACCCGTACATCTTTGGAGTGTGGGCAGAAACCGGAGCACCTGGAGGAAACCCACGCAGTCACAGGGAGAACATACAAACTCCTTACAGAGTGTGGCAAGTATTGAACCCGGGTAGCTGGCGCTGTAATACATTATGCTAACCACTATGCTACCATGCCTGCCATATTCCTGCATCTCCTTCTCCATCAAGGGCTCCACTGCTGTTCTTCATGAAGCTGGTGGGAAGAGCTGTTCCCTCGTGACAGAGTTCAGTGCTGATTATTAGACGACAGTGAGTTTTCTAGGGCTCCTGCAGTGCGGTCCAGGCAGTGGATTTGTTATTTGAGAGCATACCAGTTGTCTGCTCTGTCACATTTTTCATGGCATGTACATTAGAGCTAAGAGCTGTGCTGTCATAGATTAAGCCTGTTCATCTGGAATGTCTTGGTGTGAATATGGGAGAGTACTGTAGTTAAGAACATTAGATACCAAGATGTACACATATGGATACACATCATCCAGTGAAGGTACATCTTCCTGGCAGGTGTTCTCCACATGCATACAGTTAATTACACCCTGCACCATGGAGAAGCCTGCAATCCTCACAATGCAGCACACCGATTCTGCTCCCTGTTCTTAAGAACAAACAATCTGCCCTCAGTTCTTTTTAAGTAAAATCTCAATATCCCAGTGAAGACATCCTTACCAAAACTGAGATCACTTCCATAATACTTGAGTTTCCACTGACAGAATTAGTTCCTGCGCACAGTGGCTTGATATGGTCTCCTGTTGAATGCCCTCTTCTCCTTCTCCACGTTGTCCTTCCCTACTTGCTCCTCTGCATTCTGCAGCGTGGAAGGACGTCCATCAATGCCGCTAACATCTTGCAACTTAGAAAGAATGCAAACTATATAAGTCAGTGGGTCCAATAATTGTAACAGCACTAAATTGCTTCAAATGATTTGTTAATAAAATTTTATCCGCCTTCTTGTATTTTTACCTTAACGATCATTTCTTCTGAAAATATAGTATGTAAAATGATAATAAGGTAACACAATTGACAGGAAATGATGGCACTTACCTTAAGAATTCTTGGTGTTTGAAATATCTGCAGCATCATTGTCACCTCGATTGCTAAGACTAGGTTTTGACTCTCTGTTCTTTCCTGAACCATCACAGCAATTGAGGAGAAAACTACAACCACCTGGCCACCATGTCTACAATTCCCAGCATGCAGCATGCATCCATGGCCACTGCCCAGAAAACACTCGGTGCATCATAATGTTCTGGTGCAAACTATCTGTCGTACAACTTTAAGTGTAAAGATTCTAGATACTAATTATTAGTGAATTTCTTACAAGCAGAAACAGGGAGTAAGGAAATGGGAGTCAAATAAACAAATATTGTACTTTATGCACAGAGAAAGTGCAGTGTAGGCACACAATAAGGTGCAAGGCCACCTTATTTTTCATAAAGTTACTAACTAAAGCTAGTAAAGACATGGCATTGGAGAAATCAATAGGACTAAAAACTTGACGAATGGTATGGCTTTGATGGGACACATCCTGGGAGGTTTAAAAGAGTTGGGTATAGAGGAAGAGAGAATATGGGGGAATTATAGGGCAGTTTGCCAGATACCACTAGAATTTATAATTAGGGATGCATTAACAAGGTACTTAGGAAATCATAATAGACATGGGCAGAATTGGTTAATGGAAGAGGAATTAACAAGATATTTTGAGTTCATAGATGTCAACTAGTGCAATGCCACAATGGTTAAAGCTTTGGCTTTAGCTATTTCTACACCACATCAACGATGAAGATGAGGGGGCTGGGTGTAAATTACCTCGTCTACTGAGGATATACGGATGGGTAAGAAGAAAAACAGAATGCAAAAGGTATGTAAGTCTAGAAATTCATCAGCATGGCAGAAACAATTTGCTGCTGCCGAGCAAACCATTGGCTATTTTGGTCATAGTCTGTTTGCTTGGGCATTCAGTAATACCTGAGGCCCATCGCACCAGGTGCTACTGATGCAGCCTGACCCTGGACAACTCCTTTATCTTTCACGTTGTGCCTGAGAAGGACATATAGAGGAATACAGGTACGAGCAAGGACAGATCCACATCCAGTGTGTCACAGGGTGGGGGGGATGCTTATGGAAGAGGATCAGCCCAAGGGTTGGCCACCCACAAATGGTGATGGTGAGGCAAGTGATGGTTGACTGGGTGAGAGTGGGTGATCTGTACATGAGGGGGTTTCAGGTCAGGTGCTTGCGATTTTTGGGGTGGGGATGGTTGGATGTTGAGCAAGTGGGTGATCAAGGTCTGGGGATTGGGCTGTGAAGCTGGAGTATTGGAAGGGGGAGGAGACAACAACAGATTTTCTTGTATTTGTTGTTACTTGTTTCTATTAGTTTTTACAAAAGAATCACAATATTGTTCCGCTTTGGAAGACCAAGGTAAATTAAATCCCTAAACACATTATCAAAATGGTTCTATTGGATACAAATCATGGATTGTGGCCAAAAAAGTTTGCAAGTGCATTGGGTGAGCCTTCTGTGTGACCAGTTCTTTGAACTGGGAGCCATTACTCACCATTGCTGAGTCTGGGTTCCTTTGACTGGAAACTTAATTGGACCAGAAACATAAATACTGTAACTACAAGAACAAATCAAAGGCTGACAATTTGGTGATGAAGGGCTCAACCTCTGATTCCCCAACATCTTCCTGCCAGCTACAAAGTTATCAGGGATCTAATAAACTGCTCTCCACTTGTATGGAGGAGGGCAGCTCCAGCAGTGTTTAAGAAACTTATAAACATCCTGGGCAGCCCATTTGATTGGCATTCCATTCAACAGTCTCAGCATATTTAGTCCACCACTGACAAATCATGGCTGGAGTATGAACCATCTACAAAAGGCACTGTGCCAGTCACCAAGACTTTTTACACGGCATTTCCCCAATCTGCTCTCCACCAGCAAGAATAACAAGGACTGCAAGCTCATGGCAATGTTTCTAACTTATAGGAAAGATGTGCTTAAACTGGAAAGAGTGCAGAAAAGATTTACGAGGATGTTGCCAGGGTCTGAGTTACAGGGGGAGGTTGGCCAGGCTAGGTCTTCATTCCTTGGAGCGTAGGAGAATGAGGGGTGATCTTACAGCAGTGTATAAAATCATGAGGGGCATAGATAGGGTGGCTGGTGGCAGTCTTTTCCCCAGGGTAGGGGAGTCTAAATCTAGGGGGCATAGATTTAGGGTGAAAGGGAAAAGATTTAAAAATGACTTGAGGGGCAACTTTTTCACATAGAGGGTGGTGAGTATATGGAACAAGCCGCCAGAGGAAGTGGTTGAGGCAGATACAATAGTATCATTTAAGAAGCACTTGTATATGTACATGCAGGTGTGGGGCTTAGAAGGATATAGGCTTAATGCAGGAAATTGGGACTAGATGGATGGGCACCATGGTCAGCACTCATTGTGCCGAAGGGCCTGGATCCATGCTGTATTGTCCTATGACTTGCAAATGTCCCTCTCCCACCCCTAACAAGTTATGCACCCTGACTCAGAAACATTTTTGTTCATTGACCTTGAGTCTAAATTCTGGAACCCCCTAACTTAGCACTCTGAGAATACCTTCATCACAAGAACATCAAGGGTTAAGAAGGAGGTTCACTACAACGTGGCCTGTGTCTCTGCTGTACTGTCTGTGTTTGTGACCTCCGAAGCAGAGAATCATAGAATTGTTATGGTGTTCCATGATGCTCATTGGGTAGGGAGCACGTGGTCTCCATGGGCACCCTGGTTGAGTTCCGTGCTCGGTGGGCCTCTCAGGGGATCGCGTGTGTCATGGACGGTGAGAATGCGATTCTTCTGTGAAGTGTTGCATGTTGCGTTTAGCGGGTGTTGTGTTGCATGTGTGTTTCACGGGTGTTTAGTTAGCATTATTTTACTGTAGTTATGTAGCTGCTTAGTTTTTTTTCTTCTCTTCTTTATTAGTTGTAGTGTATTGACACTGGTTGTCCTTTTTTGTAGTGCTTTTAGTTAATAAACATTTATACTTTTTTAAAAAATGATACTCATCGGGACCACTATTATTAGTGGCTTCTTCCATATGGTTGGTATAATTCTGAAGACAAGTTTTACATATTGGAAACAGATACTAATGTTTCAATTAAATTTAAAGCTCTTTATTGTTTTCAGCAATTGTTGCTCAGCCCCTCACAGTTCGTTCTGTAGCATTATGTCTGAACTTCAGTTGATGCAGCCCTGACAATGAATCACCTGATAGCATATTGATGCTACTGCCTCACATCTCCAGTGGCTCGTGTTCCATCACGACTTCCAGTGTAGCAGCTGTGTGGAGTTGGCATGTTCTTCCTGTGACTGCCATAGGTTTCTCCCAGACGCTCTGGTTGCCTCCCACATGCCAAAGATGCAGCAGCTTGGGAAGTAATTTGGCTGCCGTAAATTAACCCTGGTTTAAGTGAATCAGGAGGGAGCTGTGAGAGAGAGTAGATTCCAAGGAAATAAATGGAGAATGGGATTGATGTGACAGCTGGTATAGACTCAATGGGCTGAATGGCCTTCTTCTAGGTTGCAAGGAATTAGGAAATATGAAATCCACCTGTCTTCATCCTTTACAAAAATTAGATATCGAAGATAGAACAAAGAACACAGTACAGCACAGAAAAAGGCCCTTCAGCCCACAATGTTGTGCTGAACCAACCTTATGATGGCTAATTAAATTAATCCCTTCTGCTTGAACATGGTCCATGTCCCTCCATTCTCTGCATATTCATAAGCCTATCTAAGAGCCTCTTAAATGCCTCTGTTGTATCTGCCTCCAACACCATCCCTGGTAGCGCATTCCAGGTACCCACCACTGTGCGTAAAAACCTCAACCCGCACATTTCCTTTGAACTTTCTTCCCTCACCTTAAATGCATACCCTCCAGTATTGGACATTTCAACTCTGGGAAAAAGATATTGGCTGTCTACTCTATCTAAACCTCTCATAACTTTATACACTTCTCTCAGGTCTCCCCTCATCCTCCGTCACTCTAGAGAAAACACCCCAGTTTGTCCAACCTCTCCTTATAGCACATGCCCTCCAATCCATGTTGCATCCTGGTAAACCTCTTCTGCACCCTCTGGATAGCCTCCATGTCCTTCCTATAATGGGGTGACCAGAATTGAATGCATTACTCCTGATGCAGCCTTACCAGAGTTTTATAAAGCTGCAACATATCTTCCTGGCTCTTGAACTCAATGCCTCCACTAATAGAGGCAAGCATGCCATACGCCTGTCAACTTGTAAACCATATAAAAATAATTAACTATTATAAGAGGGATGGGGTAGGATTGTACAAATTCCTGAGATGTGACAATGTAACAAACATGCTGAGTGAAGACATTTTTGTGGAGGATAAGTAGAATTAATCTTTAAATTAGAACAAATTATCACATGGGTCATTACTGACACATTCATCAAAGGGCATGGACTGTTATTTTTTTCTCTGAAGTTTTGTTCAAATGCAAGAAGTGTTTAAACACATTTTTATGATTTCAGCACCTCAGACGTAAAGTTCTACTCAGATTTGTACCCAGTGGATAAACAGGTAACATGAGGACTTTCTGGAAAATATTTGTACAGGTTACTCCACTTAACAGCAAGTCAAAAGAGAGCAAGGTTCACTTAAGTAAGTTTGATCCTGCTGGTATTTATTTCCCCACCCTGTTCTTTTAAAGGAGCTGACACCCTTCTTTTCAAAATGATCCTTTTTCTGGGCAGCTCTCCTTTAATAAACAGCCCTTTCAGTTTTAAAATGGATTTCTTTCTGAAGGTCATAACACATGGGTTGTTGGCCTACCAGGGTGGTGAGATGTCAAGGTGGATCAGCCCAAGTAGGTTCAGCCACTGCTTGACTCTAGCTTCCCTCATCACACCATTTATTTGATTAGATGGAAAATCAATATGAGATGACTCGCACTTCTCCAACCAGTCTCTATTGAAGAGATTGATAGATCGTTGGATATTAAGACAATCAAGAGATATAGGGGTTAGTGGGAGAAAGTGGTATTGAGGTAAAAAATCAGCCACAAACTTATTGAATGGCAGAGGAAGTGTGAGAGGCTGAATAACTTATGCCTGCTTCTATTACTCATGCCGTTTTGTACCTGATGGGTTTCCCAAGCTTCTTCCCTTGTTACTATTTTGCTGCATCTGTGCTTTTCACTCCTCCTCACCATGGCAACACCAACCTACACACATCACATAATTATACTTGGTGTTCCTGTCCCCAATCTAATTACCTTTGCCTTGCCTACTTCTTTTTTCCAATTCTTTTCTGTCAACCCCTCTCCCACCCTAAATGCCATTGTACGCTCTCAATCAACTACCTTCTAACCCACGTGAACAGTGCATGTTTACACAAATACAAACTGTGTACATTATTCCACATATCTTCTGATACTTATAGCTCTCCACTCTTTCATTACTTTATATTCTTTGTAACAAACCCATTTTTGCTGAAAATCCTCCTTATTTTTGTCCTATTTCCTATTATTCAAATATTTCCTATTTTCAAACCGGATCCCAAATCGTCAGCAGTAAATATCATATTCACAAACTTAATATCAACAGTAATGTAGCATGTCTACTTCCTTATAAAACACCCCACCCTCCAATTTTCTTTGAGGAGTGCCTTGTATAAGATTGAATAGCTCTATTTGAAGAAAAGCATTGATTTCTTCAACTATTCTGCCAACATTCTTTCCTTAACCAACAACACCAACTCTAGATTTAGTGCCAATTCATCTCAGCGTTATTTGCAGCAACTTGATTGGTACAGAACTATAACTTCTACCTCCACTATAGGACTTTGCCTCCACTATTTCAAAAGGGAGATATATAGATATATATCTTACAAAATATTTTGGGGTAAAAGATTGGTCTTTTGTATGTACAATGCATGTGATAAAATAACATATGTGCAAAGTAACAAAGTGCCTTCAATGGGAAGTAGAATTCATGTTCATGTGTTATTAAACCATGGATTAAATGACCAAGCGGAAACACTTCCAGTTTTTCTTTTAAAAATTAGACACATGACTAAGTTAATCTACATTTTGTGAATCTTTCACAGATGTATCCATGGTATTGAGATGAAAAACACGATGATGCTGGAGGAACTCAGCAGACCAGACAGCATCCGTGGAGAAAAGCAGGTAGTCAACGTTTCGGGTCAGCACCCTTCTTCAGGACTGAAGATAGGAAAAGGGGAAGCCCAATATATAGGGCTTATGAGAATGAGAATGCGGGGAGAATAAAAAATGGGATTAATGTAGCGTAGATGGATCCTTGATGGTTGGCATGGACGTTATGGGCTGAAGGGCCTGTTTCCGTGCTGTATAAAAAATGGGATTAATGTAGCGTAGATGGATCCTTGATGGTTGGCATGGACGTTATGGGCTGAAGGGCCTGTTTCCGTGCTGTATGACTCTATGACTATCACTGGGCAAGACCTATACTTATTCATTGATGCCCCTTAGAAGGCTGGTGGTGAATTACCTTTTTGAGCCAATGGGCTACAGCTGGTGAAAGTATTCCCACACTGTTAGATAGGTAGTTCCAGAACTTTAAGTTAACAACAATGACGGTAGCTTTTCAAACTAGGAGGGTATCAAATGAAGGGAACTTTAGATGCGGTGGTGTTTGCATCTCTGGGATAGGATTTCTTGAATGGTAAATATCGCAAAAATTGGAAGTATAATGTTCTTTCCAGAAATGTACCTATCACCTTAGTTCCAGAGTTAATTTGGATCAGAAACAAAAGCCCTAAGTTGACATGGCTGGAAGTTGTATTTAAAGATGCATTCATCTTCAGACAGTCAGGTCAATAGATTTGGTTCATCACAGGGAGTGGTACATTTTTTAAGTTATCAGTTTGTGTCTCTTTCATTTTTATCCTAACTGGCTAATTCGCGTTCTTTAGCTTCACCATTTTGGATGGTTGGTAGATCAATTGACCACTGTAAATTATCTTAGTGCAGGTGGGTTTGAGAACTTATGAGAATGTGGGGAAAATAGGTTACAGGAAAAATTAGTGTGGAATGGGATTGCTGTGTTAGCCGGCATAAACACAATGGGCCTCGGTGGAGTGAGAATCAGAGTTAATGTTTCATGTTATTGGGCCTCACAATGATCTCATCTGTTGCTGTGACTGACAGAACTGGATTGGAAACAAGTCACCTTCCACCTCAAGAGTCTGCCTAAGAAGATATGTTCTGTAGTGGAAGTAGGTTGGTAGAGGACCTTTTCTCCATAGATGTTTACCGTAAGACCCTTTTGCTTTGACACTTCAGTGAATGAGTCAATGATAACTTGGAGCTCAACCTACAAACATCTTCATAGGCAAGTGCTGTCTGTATACCAAAGCTCGATGACTGAAATTGGAATCAGCTTGGTTCTAGAGTGGAGGCAACATGGGTCGAATAATTTTCTATTTCTCCTGCGGATCAGTTCCACTTCGGCGTGAATCTTGGGGATGTGGTGTTGTACTGCAGCAAGAAAAGACAGAGAAAGATGCCACAGCTTTGTTTGAGATTCAAGAGACTGCAGATGCTGGAAATCAGGAGCAACACACAAAGGAGCTGGAGGAACTCAATGGATAAGGCAGCATCTGCAGAGGGAGATGCACAGTCGACATTTTGAACTGAGACCCTTCAACAGGACTGGAAAGAAAGAGGGGAGATAGCCAGTATAAAAAGGTGGGGGGAAGGGGTGGAGCAAGAGCTGGCAGATGAGAGGTGGATCCAGGTGAGGGGGATGATAGGCAGGCCAGGGAGGGGGGAGAGTGGGAATAAAGTTGGAAGCTGAGAGGTAATAGGTGGAAGTAACAAAGGACTGAAGAAGAAGGAATCTGATAGGAGAGGACAGCGGACCATGGAATAAAGGGAAGGAGGTGAGGAGGGGAACCGATGGGAGGATTGTGTGGGTGATGGGCAGATGGAGAGGGCAGGAGAGGGGAAAGTGATGGGGTGATGGAGGCTGGTAGGATAAGAGAAAAAAAAGGGGGACAGAGGAGAATGGTTACTGGAAGTCAGATCAATCGATGTTTGTTTTGTTTGCTTTGTCTGACATCAGTTTTCACTGAGGTTGGATCTGTAATTGAGTAAGAGATGTAAAATTTGAATGGGCAGCCAAATTTGAGAGGGATGCACCACAGTCCCTCCCAATTGATAGAGTTAAAAGATCCTGTGATGTGAAAAAAGTCCATGAAATATGGTTGATGCTGTTCTTACATTCCTCTTAGAGATGATGTGCTACAAAGTCCATGCCCAGTGCTAGATGGACAGATCGGGAGAGCAGCTCTTCAGCTATTGGAAGAAGGTGGTTGAGGAGGACCTTGCTGATGACTTACCATATGGGAGATAATGGAAGACTCCTCTGTAGTTATTGTAATCAGACCTTTCTCCTTTCCTGAAGATGATCACAGTTATGGTGTACCTGAGTTCCCCTTGCATGTCCCTTGGCATGGGAGATTAGGCTACCAAATTGAGTGGCTCCTCTCTGCCAACTTTTAGAACTTCATTGGGTATACCATCTGCTCCTGGGACCTTGTTGTTTCTCAGTTGGCACAAGGCCTTTTTCAATTATTGTCAGTCAAGGCTGGTAGTAAGATGGGCCAGGTAGTTTGCTGTGGAATAGAGTCAATGGAACTTATTTCAGGAAAAGTCATGGTTGAGGAGTTCTTCAAAGTGTTGCTTTTGCCTCGCTGTCCTTGATAAGTCCAGCTCTATACTTGGCCCTTGGCAAAAGAATTCCAATATAGCATGGCTGTCAGTGAGGTGCTGGACTTCCTGTGCTCTACTGACCCACCATCTGTTTTTTAGGTCATGAGTTTCCTTTTGCGTCTCAGCATTCAAGTGTCTTGTAGAGCTGTTACGTTTCTCTGAAGGAATGGTAGAGTTTCCAATGCAGGAGAACTGCATTTAAAAGTAATCTACTCGCAATAGGTCAGTTTGGGTTCTGCCAAAGTCACTCAGTTCCTGACTCATTACAGCCTTGGTCCAAACATGGACAAAAGAGCTGAACTCCAGAGGTGAAGTGAAAGTAAATGCCCTTGGCATCAAGGCAGCATTTGATTGGGTATGGCATCAAGGATCCCTGGCTAAACTACGCCCAGTGGGAATCAGGGGGAAACCTTCCACAGGTTGGAATCCTACCTAGCACAAAGGAAGATAGTTGTGGTGGTTGGAGGTCAGTCATATCAGCCTCAGGACATCTCTACAGGAGTTCCTTAGGGTGGTGTCCTAGATCCAACCATCTTCAGCTGCTTCATCAGTGACGTCCGTTAATCAGTTCAGAACTAGGGATGTTTGCTGATGATTGCACAACGTTCAGCACCATTTGACACTCCTTAAATAATAAAATAGTCCACAACCAAATGCAGCAAAACCTGGACAATACCTGAGTTTGGGCTGATAGGTGGCAAGGAACATTCACTCCACAATATTACTAGACAATGACGGTAGCCAACAAGAGAAAATCTAGCTATCACCCCCTGACATTCAATAGTGTTACCATCACCGAATCCTCCACTATCATATCCTGGGTGTTACCATTGACCAGAAACTGAACTGGAGTAGCCATGCAGACAATGCGGAAATTTTGGGCACATAATCCTGGAACTCTCTAACAGCACTGTGGGTATACCCACACCTCAAGGACTGCAGTAGTTTAAGAAGGCAGTTCACCATCACCTTTTCAAGGGCAACTAGGGATGGACAATTAAATGCTGGCTCAGCCTGGAAAGTCCACATCCCTTGTCATAGCCAAGGTCCTGTTTTACCAGAGAGTCAAGCACAAGTCCTCATAGTAACACCCCCAAGCCAGGCAATATTACCTTAAGAGCAGGTCGGAGGCTAGGAATCCTGTAGTGACTAACTCACCTCTTCACTCCTCAAAACCTGTCCACCATCTACAAGGCTCATGTCAGGAGTGTAATGGAACACTCTCCACTTGCCTAGATGAGTGCAGCTTCAACAACACTCAGGAAGCTCGACACCAGGCAGGATATAGCAGCCTGCTTCATAAGCACCCCATCTACAACCACTCGCTCACTCTGCCATTGATGCACAGCAGCAGCAGTTTGCACCATCTACAAGATGCACTGCCGCAATTCACCAAGACTCCTTAGACAGCACCTTCCAAACCCATGACCTCTATGACCCAGAAGGACAAGGGCAACGAAACATGGAAAAACCACCACATGGAAGTTGCCATCCAAACCACACACATTCCAACATGGAAATATATTGTGTTCCTTCACTGTCGCTGGGTCAAAATCCTGGAACTCTCTAACAGCATTGTGGGGATACCCAAACCTCAAGAACTGCAGTGGTTTAAGAAGGCAGCTCACCACCACTGCAGTCCTTGAGGTTTGGGTATCCCCACAATGCTCACCACTCAAGGGCAACTAGGGATGGACAATTAAGTGTTGGCTCAGCCTTGAATGAATTAAATAAAACTCCCAGTCAATATTGACTTTCTTGCAAATTTCCATTGCCGCTAGTGTTTTGGGGCCAGACTGATGTAGATTAATCAGTGGGCAGTTCAGTAGTCACCATTGCCTGTCGTAGTGAGGGTATTGTGGACATCCCTGCAGTATTTTGTTCAGACTATGAGGTACTACTGCCTGGATCAAGGGTGTTACCATGAAGACTTCTGCTTGACCCTCTGGCAAAACAGGACCTTGGTTATGACAAGACTGTGCTCCAAGTATTTTGTTCAGAGGAAGGATCTGCCACAGTCAGCTTTCCCTACTTCTTCCTTGTCAATTAAACTTTGCTAGATGATTAAAGTTAATTGACAGTCAGAGGGGTTAGGAGGGGTATGGGGGGATATGGGCAAGGGTATTTGTGCCAGCATGTGTACAAGCTCACGGGTGCCTACATATATATATGCAACTGTTTGTGTAAATGTTCATGCATCCATATGTTTTGAATTCCTCCATATGTTTTGAATTCCTAGTGACACTGGACCAAGATGTCACTCCATAAGTTCCATCTAGTAGCTAGTGTGCAACCATTGTTGTTCATTGAAAGAAGTCAATGAAAATGGGTGGTATCATCAACAGTGAAGGAGGTTATCAAAAATTGCAGGGGGATCTTGATTAGCTGGGTAAGTAGGCTGAGGAATGGTAAATGGAGTTTAATTCATATCATTGCGAGCTGTTACATTTTGGGAAGTCAAATCAAGGTAGAACTTTCACAGTGGAGCCCTGGAGAGTGTTGTAGAACAGAGGGACCTTGGAGTTCAGGTACATGGCTCCCTGAAAGTGGAGTCAACGGTAGATAGGGTGGCGGAGTGGCTTTTGCATGCTGGCCTTGAGTATAGAAGTTGGGAGGTTATGGTGCAGTTGATGAGGCTGCACTTGGAGTATTGTCTACAGTTTTGGTCACCCTGCTATAGGAATGATGTTGTTAAACTGGAAAGAGTGCAGAATAGATTTACAAGGATGTTGCTAGGACTCTTATAGGGAGAGGTTGGACTGGCTAGGTCTTTTTTCCTTGGAACATAGGAGACTGAGGGGTGATCTAATAGAGGTGTATAAGATCATGAAGGACATAAATTAGGTGAATGTCCTCAGTATTTTTCCCAGAGTTGGGGCATCAAGAACTAGAGGGCATAGGTTTAAGGTGAGAGGGGGAAGATTTAATAGGAACTTGAGGGGCAACTTTTTTACACAGATGGAATGAGCTGCCAGAGGAAGTGGTTGAGACAGGCACAGTAACAACTTTTAAAAGACAGTTGGACAGGTACATAGATAGGAAAGGTTTAGAGGGTGATAGTCCAAACGTGGGTAAAAGGGACTAGCTTGGATGGGCATCTTGGTTGGCATGGACCATTTGACCTAAATGGCCTGTTTTCATGCTGTATGACTCTATGACTCCATGAGTCTATGATTCCAAGTCAAGGATTGCAACTTCCACTGCTCAATGTGAAGTTTAGGAACATCAGGACCCTCACATGGATAACTTGAACAGTGATAGATCTGAACTTGACTCCTTTATCATAGGCTGGGGACTTGATGCTTTGACATTGCCACCCTGAGTTCCAAGTCAAGGATTGCAATTCCAAGTCAAGGATTGCAACTTCCACTGCTCAATGTGAAGTTTAGGAACATCAGGACCCTCACATGGATAACTTGAACAGTGATAGATCTGAACTTGACTCCTTTATCATAGGCTGGGGACTTGATGCTTTGACATTGCCACCCTGAGTGAGATATAAAAGGTAGGAGATGGGAAATAAGGGAAATGGTAAACAGACTACAACAAAAGGGGGCAGAGAGTATAAATCTAAAGATAATCTAAGAATGAATCAAAGGTAAGGCTTGAGGTTACAAAATAATTAAGTATGAACCTAAAGGCTTTGTATCTGAATGCACATAACGTTCAAAAGAACTGTGAGCACAAATTGAAATAAGTATAAATATGTGATAGCCATTAGAGGCATGCCTGCCTGATATCATAGATTGGGACCTGAATATTGAAGGCTGAAATGCATTTCGGAAGGACAGGATGTAAGAAAGAGGCCAGGGAGTGGCTGTGTTAATTAACAATGGTCTGAACACCACAGGGAGGGAGGATATTAATTCAGGAGACTACAATATATAAACAGTTGAAACTGAGAAATAATAAAGTCAAGAATTCACTTGTGAATGTGGTGTATAGCCCCCCTCACAGTAACCACACGGTAATCAAAATATAAAGGAAGAATTCATGGGAACTTATCAGAAAGGTACAGCAATATCTGAAAATGAGCTTTGCCATTTTATTCTCAATCTTTTGTTCACCGCCTTGAGACATGTTATCCCTTCACTGTGCACACTTCTAGATTCTATCTCTCTGTGCTTTCACTCTGTCTCTCTTCATCTTCTTCTCTGCTTCTTATATCCTGGTGTTTCTTCTGCTTCTATCCTTCGCCTATCTCACGTTTACATAGGATCTCTGACTGGTCCTCTTTCACTTCCACATGGATATGCAGTTCCAGCACATTCTTCGTTAATAAAAAAGAACAGTGTGGGAATGTTTTCTGAAAGCAGCTTTTGAAATTTGACCTTTATCAATTCACATAATTGAGGAAAATTCATTCAGAACATTTTAGCTGAGGTAAGATTGAACGGGAAATGTTTGTCTTCTTTGGAACACTGGAGGCTGAGGGGTGATTTACTTGAAGTACATAAAATTACAAGGCAGCCCAGACAGAGGAAATAGGATAAATGATTTCCATTACCTGAGAGGTCAAAACCAGAGGGCACAGATTTAAAACAATCAGTAAAAGAGTTAGAGGGGAAATGAGGAGGAAAAATATCTCCAGAGGATGGTAGGGATCTGCATCTGATTTTCTGAAAGGGTCACGGAGACAGAAACCCTCATTATATATAAAAAAGTACCTGGATGTGTACTTGAAGAACCGGTACCTGCAGAATTGCAAACCACGTGTTGGAAGGTGGGATGAGGCTGGGTAACAACTCTTTTTTGACTGGCACAGATGGAACGGGCCAAATAACCTTTTTCTATGTGCATAATCTTCTGCCTCATTTATCATTGTTACTAACTACACCTCCTCCTTACAACCATGATAAACTTCCAATGATTATAGTATTAAAAGTTAAAGACAGGCATTCCGCTTGGTGAGCTGACACCATGCTATGGATTCACAAAGGAATACCATACATAAGATAAGATGGCAAGACTTATCAACTGCTTTCAAAGTCATAGCTCCACATAAAAGAGTTCAGTCTAAGTCTAAGAAGTTTGCTGGTTATGAAGACCAATAATAACATAAATATATACTCAAATTCTGCAATGAGTTCTGTGAGTTCAATGAATTTCTGCCAGAAAGTGGCAGGAAACCCATTCCTCATGGTGTTAAGGACACTGTGGTCAGGCACTTAGCTCACTATATTGGGCTGTGGTTTAAGCATTCCCTCCTCAGCAGGACTGGGGCAGACGGGCGATTAACAGAATCATTCGCAACTGTCTGTATTCTCCCCAGCTCTAATTTAATTCCTGGAATTTTGACAGATTTGTGAAGAGCTCTCCACAGTCGGATGAGGGTCACATTACTTTCAAATGTCGCGATCCTATGACGCACCTGTTCTTTTTAACCTTTCTCTCTGGACCACACGACTCACTAGTGCTAAGAAACCACCAGCCAGTGAGCAGGGGCTGGTTTGCTTCTGGATCAAAATCCAGACCTCAGATTAAAAAAAACCCTCAGCAAGAGGTCACCATCTTGTAATAAGATGGGAGTAGATCAGGACCAGTGCATGTTATGGTGTGGAGGTGAATGGGATAAGATGGGGACCAGCTGGGAGTGGGAGACCGGCAGCATGGGCTGATCGGAATGGGAATGGATCAAGGACTGACATTTGGGAAGTCAGGCCAGAGAGGTGGGGCATTTTCAAAGGTGGAGCCCTGAAGGGGACTGCAAACCAGCGTGCTGTGGGGTGGGGAGCGCAGCCAAGCTAATCAGTGTGGGCAGGGTGGGTGAAGATATTGAAGGGTGTTAAGCAACTAACCTATCCTGGCAGGTGTCCTAATCTGGTGCTGTGTTGAGAAACCCATGTAGTCCCAGGAGTGACCAATGGCAGCTGCGTCAAGGATTGATGGTTCAAATCACCATGGGAATGTTCCAAAATGAATGACTGTGTCACTTGCAGTCATTGTGGGAGCCGGGTTAAGCCACGTGGTGACTGATACTCAAAGTGCCTGGTCACATGTGCAGAGTGACAGAAAATGGAACAACAAACAATCTGCTGGAAGAACTCAATGGGTCGAGCAGCAACTGTGGGAGGAAAGGAATCGTCGACGACAGAAAATGGCCTGGAAGTGGCTATTGGCACATTTGGAGAAATAATTGCTTTTCATCAGCAGAACACTGAAAGGTGAAACAGAATTATGCAGCTGAATTTCTGAAATGCAGTCTGCCCCCTCTCTTAGAAGCAAGGATGCTATGGCACTATTTGTAAGAAAATAATGATATTTCTCCCTGGTACGTTGGCCAATACATCTTACCTTATTGCTGTTTATGCTCAACTCGGCTCCTGTGTTTGCTCCAGAGCTCCAGTCACTGCAATTCGCTCATTGCCAAATACTTTGGAAGAATATCCTGAGGTCAAGAAAGATGTCATATCATCATAAACTCTTTTGCTTTATTTTTTTGGACTACTTGCTACCATTGCTAAAGTCCACCAATTGTTTTTGGCAATAGACCTTTCAGTAGTGATTTACTTTTGCTTTTATATTTTCATCCTATTAGAGGCTCACCTGACAATCTTTCTCACAGAATGAATCTTGCCACTAAGTCTGTGTGATGCTTCACTCATTCGAACTGCAGTTTTTTTTTACTGTGAGAAAGGATAGTCGAAATTGTGAAAAAAAAGGTCATGTACTCCCAAATAATATGAAATGGTTCATTTCAGGTTCCTTCAGAATTTTGAGGTCATAACCCATATGGAAAATAAAATTGACTTTTTTATTTAAAACAATTTTTTGCTGTGCTAAGTAAGCGGCGCTGAACTGATTAGCCGTTTCACTGAAGTTCCTAAAAATAATTAGCCGTCAATCCCAGGATAGAGAATTCTGTGTTCTTTCATTTAAAAACTTCCCGTGTCTGCACTTCACCCTGCAACTAACTCAGCAACACAAATGGGCCTATCAGCAACCTCTTCCAGCACCTTTGACATTTGCCAGATTCAGTTTACAGCAGTTGGACTCAATGAGTGTACATTTACACTCATCCTGCATGTCAATATCCAATCCTCTCCCATTGGGAGGAAGTTCGGCTGCACTTTCTTGTTTTTTTTTCATTTTGCAAGGACATCCTGTTTAGAAACTAATCACAAGAATATTAGGCTCTTTGCCAAGCATTGCAATCAGCAAGAGCTTGGAGACAAATAGCCAGTGTCTAATTCTATGTGAAAATAAAACAGAAATGATACCACAACAGGAGATTGGTATTCCGTTGCATGGAGAGATATAAGGTAACTTTTTCCTTGAATTTACTTGTAAGTGTAAGGGAATTTCGAAGCACCCCGGAGCTTGCTGGCATAAAATGGGCCATTATGCCTCTCAGTAGAGGCCGGATGTTTGCAGTTGCTGGCAGCTGTTGTCCAAGCCCTACCCAACAGCTGATAGACTGGCAGAATATATTGAAACTGTGCAGCCTGGAGCCTGGGAAAGGTCCCAGTGTTGAATGCACACAGTGGTGCAGGGTAATTAGCTTACCACAAGCAAGATTACAGTGCTAGCACTGATGATGACCCATGTGACCTGCTTTTCAAAAGTCATTATGAATTAGAAAAGGTAATTCTTTTCACAGAAATCTGAAGAATTCCTGAATGGCCCATGTTTACAGCTCTAGTTTTCAACGGTGGGCAGTGTATCAGAAATTGCCAACTGCCGTTAGGGCT
Organism: Pristis pectinata; assembly: GCF_009764475.1. Taxonomy (NCBI): domain Eukaryota; kingdom Metazoa; phylum Chordata; class Chondrichthyes; order Rhinopristiformes; family Pristidae; genus Pristis; species Pristis pectinata. The sequence continues at coordinate 74,515,426 of NC_067415.1, forward strand.
CTGTTACTGTCAAAAGACCCCTTTTACTAATGGAAAATAGAGCTGGAAAGACTTGACCAAGAACTAATGTTTAAATGTTTCATTTCTAAAAAAATGTTTGGTTAGTGGCTGTTCTTTCTGAACAATTACTACGTTCTGGATGCCCCTTATACTCCAAGTGCTTCTGTGTCTGTGAAGTGCTTTGGGACTCTGAAGGTCATGCAAAACACTGTATAATTACAAGTTCCCTCTTTCCCAATGAACATTTTAACCCTTTCAGCTGCACATTATTCTACTCCTAAAAAAACAAATGCAGCAAAGGTATACAACAGAGAGATAGAAAAGACAATAAAATGTAAACTCTGTACTTAATTTATTTCACTGGTGATTATTTCACTAATGACAATAGACCCTCTGCACTCAGCTGCTCACAAGTACTTAAAGCTCAAACTTAAGTCCCCCACAAACTGAGTAACTCCACTATGAGTCTGTAACGAGTGGAGTAATGGAATCCATGTAGAGTTCAGCAGCAGAACTTGGTCATGCTGGGATACCTCTGGAGAATCCATTTCTGCAATCCTATGATAGCCATTCCTGGCTGCAGCCCAGAATGTCCATCACATGAACAGGGAGTTCTGGACAGAGGATTAGGAGGAAAAAGGTTTATTAGCTACTTCTTTTATTTTACTTTAATTTAATATGTGTTAATGATATATTACTATTTCAAACTGCTAGTATGTTTTTAAATATTTTTTAGTTATTTTATTTAATCATTAAATTAATAATTAAAAATTTAACAGTGTTGCTAATGGCAGGCACGGTAGAGTAGCGGTTAGTGTAATGCTATTACAGCACCAACGACCCAGGTTCAATTCCGGCCACTGTCTGTAAGGAGTTTACGCGTTCTCCCTGTGTCTACGTGAGTTTCCTCCGGGTGCTCCGGTTTCCTCTCACATTCCAAAGACAGACAGGTTAGAAAGTTGTGGACATGCTATGTTGGCGCCAGAAGCTTGGCGACACTTAGGGGGGTGGCCCCCAGAACACTCTATGCAAAGATGCATTTCACTGTGTGTTTCGATGTGCATGTGACTAATAAAGATATCTCATCCTATCTTGTCTTATCTTAAGTGAATATCAGAGCTTTAATAATTTTGATGGAAGCTGAGGCTCTGCACCCCCAGTCTCGCTCCCACCCCCCCGTCAAAGATTGTCCAGGCATTTTGTAGGTGGTACCTCAGCAGTACAGTGATTGAGACCTAAGTTCTGGTGAGGTCTTGTTACGTCTCACCAGATAGCTCTCAGAGGTGGACAGGCAGCTCACTTAGCACCTACAATGTGTTCAGGCAACCAAGGTGAGCTTAATTTGGCCCAATATTTCAAGAGGCAGAGGGTGCTTTAAGGAAAGCAGCCTGTGGGGTGAGGGTGGCAGCTGGTCACCCATCTCAGTAGGAATGGGGTGTTCCAGAGTTCTGGCTTGCATTCTGAGATGAAGAGGAAACTCCCAAGGAGTTCCGTCATAGCTACTGGAAGGTCTAGTCATCAAGTTCTACTTCGTTAGGAGTTTGAGGAGATTTGGTATGTCAACAAAGACTTACAAATTTTTATAGATGTATGCTGGAGAGCATCCTGACTAGTTACAGCACAGCCTGGTATGGAGCCTCCAAAGCACAAGATCATAAGAGGATGCAGAAGGTTGTAGACTCAGCCAGCTCCATCACGGGCACAACCCTCCCCACCATCGAGGACTTCTTCAAGAGGCGGTGCCTCAAGAAGGCAGCATCCATAATTAAGGACCCTCACCATCCGGGACACAGCCTCTTCTTGTTACTACCATTAGGGAGGAAGTACAGGAGCCTGAAGACCCACACTCAACAATTCAGGTACAGCTTCTTCCCCTCTGACATCAGATTTCTGAATGATCCATGAACCCACGAACATTACCTCATTATTCCTTTTTTTGCACTCTATTTATTTTCGTAATTTATAGATTTTATGTCTTTGCAAAACAACAAATTTCATGCCATATGTCAGTGATAATAAATCTGATTCTGATTCTGATCTGAAGTTGCTTTGAGCTATAAGTCTACAGAATGGATACAGGCTATTCACCCAAACAGATATTTGCCTTCCTAGTCAGCCTCCTCTCAGCCCCTCATCTCAACCTGTCAGCACATTTCATTACATTCTTCCTCATGGGCTTATTCAGTTTTGCCTTAAACACAAGAGTACGATGTACCCCAAATATTCCTTATTGCAGTGCATTCCACATTCTTCCCACTCTCTGGAAAGGAAACATAGAAACATAGAAAACCTACAGCACAATTCAGGCCCTCTGGCCCACAAAGCTGTGCCAAACATGTCCCTACCTTAGAAATTACTAGGCTTACCCATAGCCCTCTATTTTTCTCAGCTCCATGTACCTATCCAAAAGTCTCTTAAAAGACCCTATCGTATCTGTCTCCACCACCGTTGCCGGCAGCCCATTCCACGCACCCACCACTCTCTGAGTACAAAACTTACCACTGACATCTCCTCTATACCTACTCCCCAGCACCCTAAACCTATGTCCTTTTGTGGCAACCATTTCAGCCCTGGGAAAAAGCCTCTGACTATTCACACGATCAATGCCTCTCATCATCTTATATACCTCTATCAGGTCCCCCCCCCCCCCCATCCTCCTTTACTCCAAGGAGAAAAGGCTGAGTTCCCTCAACCTGCTTTCATAAGGCATGCTCCGCATTCCAGGCAGCATCCTTGTAAAGCTCCTCTGCACCCTTTCTATGGCTTCCACATCCTTCCTGTAGTGAGGTGATCAGAACTGAGCACAGTACTCCAAGTGGGGTCTGATAAAAGAAGTTCTTCCTCTGTTGCCTATTGGATCTATTAGTAAACTTATTGCATTTCTTACTCTGGACAGAATGTTTATTTTGCACTGGTGAGGTCTCCTTCAGCTGGACCACCAGCTGTTACTGGATGGAGCTTGGTCCTGCCTGTGTATTGGCTCTCCCTGTCTTGCACATGTGGCGGGACATGGATTTGCATTTTAACTAGGCGTTGTCCCTGATTCACTGGTAAATGAAGTAATGGGATTATGCATAAAATTTAGAATGGAGCTGAAGGTCTTTCCCTTGGTTTACAAGTACAACATCATCCAGAAGCTTCCAAATTAGCCCTGTATGATCAGGGAATGATAATTTTTAGACCATATTCATAACCTTATGCAGGGAAGAAATGCAGGTGTAGTACATACATGATATATTGATGCTTAAGTATATTAGTGCTCTCCCTGAAGTTCATGTCTCAATTTGGGGAGGTTATTATTTTCGGAGAAATTCATGTTTATTTCTTAATAGACTTGCTGAGGATAAATGAAGATCACTTAAATCTCTGCAGAGACTATTAAATACATGAAGCACCCCTAATCCACACTAATAACTGTTGCTATCAAAACTCAAGGCAAAAATAGCATAACAGCGCTAATGGTCTAGAAACTGACAGTAGAGCATTTTGGAATTATTAGTGAGTTGTTGTATATTTCTGGGAAGATTAACACTTGCGCATTAACCTGAATATTACCAGTTCCTGAACCATTTGGACTCATTATTGTATTAAGATTGAGAAGTCTAACAACATTAAGGAGGAATAAGAGAGAGTCTATGAAACTAAAGTGTGCCAGAACAAACTCTTGATTGGTTTACTGAATCCCAGTAAACCTAGAGAGATGTAAGAGTTTGGCCTCTAACTTAGCAACAAGACTTCAATGTCCAGTTTGGAATTTTACGATTTTGCCTCAGTGACAAAGTACATTGTTGTAGTCTATAAATCATTTTCTGTTGAGTCACCTTCACCATTAATAAAAGCCTATTGGAGGTAGTGCAACCATAAGAGAGTCAGGCCATTAATATTTTAGCATGGAAGAAATATTTCATTTAAGTAGGTCAGAAATCTTAGGGCAGAAAATGGTTCTTCAACGTAAACATGTCAAGAAGATGAGAAGAGAACAGACCTCAACAAAAAGCAGTCTCAGCCAGTACAATCCCTTAGTTCCATTTGTGTAGCTTCAAACCATGCCAAGAGTTTGAGATAGTAAGAGAAATTTAATCTGGACAATTTGTCTACTTCCACCTTTATGCTCTGCAGTTACTTGTGAGTGTAAGCTATGGTCCAGAGAGCAGGTCTTCTGCCACTGTGGTAAAAGTTTCTGTATTCAACTTCCCCCTCGAGCACAAAAATCCAGGCTAAATTCCACTGAATTGCAAAGAGAGGGCTGTATTATTGGTGATTAAGGCAAAGTGTTAAAACAAGGCCCCTTCTGCTCTCCCACACCATCACTAAAGATCTCACGGCACAATTTTAAAGAGAAGGGGAATTGTCCTGATATTTTAACTAAAGATTCAATTGCTTTCTCACACCATCCCCCCTAAAATTTTCTTGGTTGGTGTGGTCTGTGTTAGTCCTCTTCAAAATGACTTGGGCAGAAGGCAGCCTATGAAAGATTAGGAGTCTGAGGACATTTGGTATGTCACCAAAGACTCTTGTAAATTTCTACAGAGGTATAGTAGAGGGCATTCTGACTGGTTGTATCCCTGCCTGGTATGGAGGCTCCAATGTGCATGATTGAAAGAGGCTGCAGATGGTTGTAGACTAAGCCAGCTCCATCACAGGCACAACCCTCCCCACCATTGAGGACATCTTCAAGAAGGTGGCATCCATCATTAAGGACCCTCACCACCCGGGACATGCCCTCTTCATGTTACTAACCATCAGGGAAGAGGTTCAGGACCCTGAAGACCCACACTCAATGTTTCAGGAACAGCTACTTCCCCTCAGCCATCAGATTTCTGAACGGTCCATGAATCCATGAACACTACCTCGTTATTCCTCTTTTGCACTATTTATTTATTTTTATAACGTGTAGTAATTTTTATGTCTTTATGTCTTGCACTGTACTGCTGCCACAAAGCAAGAAATTTCACGACAAATATCAGTGATAATAAAACTGACTCTTATAAATCTGATTCTGAATATATCACAAGCTGGTGAAACTGGTGAGAAAAGGAAGCACTGACTCTTTCCAGTTTGGAATATAGCAGAGAATTATGGATGTAAGATGCTTGCATATGAATAGTAATGTTTCTTCCAACCAGTCATATCACCATTATTTCTTTTTGAATTAAAAACTTATTTTGGACATTTGAAATTTCAGTTACTGAGAAGAAAATCATGGTAGATGAAAGTATATTTCCAATATGTACCTCACGTGATTTGTGATGAAAGGTCAAAATATTACCATTAAAGTGGTCAATACTCATTGCTACACAATGACAGAAGCCAGTTGACAGAGGATAATTGAATGGAGTGTGCTCACTAAAATAACTTGCAGATGGAAAAGCCAACACTAAATTTTAAAAAGAAAACGTAACAACAAGAAGCAAGGCAATTCTTACGATGTAAATTATGGATAGAAGTTTGTCTTCTGTCGCTCCCACTGGATGAGTAACATACTTGCATTTTGCATCATTGAATTTTAACAGTGTTCTCTAATGCACACATGCTACATGTTGCAAACTTGAAGTAAATGACAATAGATAAATTTCTGCCACAAGTTTTTGATGAGTTATTGATGCAATTTATGAAATTAATGAAGAATCACATTAAAACACAGAAGGAGACCATCAGCTCATCAGGTCCCTACCAGCTCCCAGCAGAGCAATGCCATCAGTTCCATTCCCACTCTCCTTGTAGCCTTGCAATTTATTCTCTCTCACATGCCCATTACCTGCTGTTTGATCCTTTTACCATTTACTAAGGGGTAATTTTCTGTACCTAACTAACTCTTTGGGATGTAGGAGGAAACCAGAGCACTGGGGAAACCTATGTGGTCACACTGAGACTGTGCAAATTCCACATAAACACGCCCAAGGTCAGGATCAAACCCAAGTTCATTGAGCTGAGAGGCAGCAGTATTAACTGCTGCATCATCATGCCACTCTACTTGCAGAAAAATACATTGGCATATTTGTCATAGATTCATAGAGTTGTACAGTACAGAAAAGGGTCCATGAGCCCTCCACATCCATGCCAACCCTTTCGCCCATCTACGCTACTTGCACTTGCCCATCTTAGGACCATATCCTTCTATGCCTTTCCTATTTAAGTGCCTGTCTAAGTGTCTCTTAAACATAGTGATTGTATCTGATTTCACCACCTCCTCTGGCAGCGCACTCCAGATATCAACCACTCTCTGCGTAAAAAACTTATCCTTCAGATCCTCTTTAAAACTGTTTTCTCTCAGCTTAAACCTATGACCTCTTGTTTTGGTTACAACAGAACTGCTGTGTTGTGCAGACAATGGGAATAAGACTTTGATGTTTCAAGGCATGATATTTGTGACGTAAGTGGATCCTGGGAAGTCAGTGTGCCTTCCGCCTGTGTGCTTTAATCACTTGCAGTTGTATCATTGACCAGCACCCTACCAGTTTTTCTACTAGTTCTTTTTTTCAGCAGGTTGGGAGTCATTTTCCACTGTACAAAATAATTCTCTCTTTATACCACATAGCAGTCAGATCCAAATCTTCCCAGTTACCACTTGCTTACTATTCCTGCATGCAGTCACTGTGGACATTTTGATCTTCTGATGCCTCACTGCTTGGTGGTGAAGTGCAGAATGACTTTTTTTATCCCTCCTCTGAAGCATGACTCACCACAGAGCAGAAGATCAAATACTGGGATCAACAGAGCAATGAACTAGGACTTAAAAACAGACTTAGTTTATAGATATTTAACTTAAAACAAAATGATTTTTTGAAGGTCAGACTTGGTAGATCACAAAAAGCGCATGTTTTATGCAGGTTGGGTAGACTTTGTTGTAAACTGGTGATATGTTGTTGAGGTCTTACTTTACACAGCTCAGAACATTATTTTCTATTAAATATTGGGAGAGATTTAAAACAAGCTGATCTCTTCTGTTTTACAACATCTTCCCCATTGTCTTACCATTTAAAATATTCCATTGTAAAAGAGCATTCTCCTTAGATTAATATTGTTAAAAAAACAAACCTGTTGCTGTGAAAGCTTGATTTCAAAGGTGTTATTCAATAAATTTAGAAAATATATATTTTCCATTTATGTCCATTTTGTTGATTAATTCTGAATCTAAAAATTGTCCATTGCTGTGTATAAATAAAACATTCAATTTTTTTTCCAGCAGCAGGGATTACCAAATATCCATTCTTTCCCCATGAAAAGAAGTCCTCTATTTGCACTGCAATGTGGTACAGTTTTAGTAGGTGCTTAGGGCAACGTGAAGCCATCTGGGTCTGGGGAATTTGCCCGGCTGTTATTTCCTGTACATTAAGAGAAGGATCAGTCCACTGCATGTGATGGATGATCCTGGGAATGTTGGAGGGGATGTGGTCAGGAAGCCATGTTTCTATGACATGATGTGGAAGTGCCCCAGTCTGGCCCATTCTGAGGCCAATTGATTATACAGCTCTCTTTCTAATCTTAGCTGCTTTTCTTCCAGACAATCTTGTGACTGCCTGCAGGTTTGAAAATAGATTATTTGTGTGTTGGTGTAACTCATGCTGCCTCCTTTTGTGGCCAAGTGATATTTCCATATTTACCTTCAACGTGACTGACAAAATATCCACTGTATTTAGCTCTCTATTAGCTAGGATTCTGAGAGATGACCATAGCAAAGTGGATCGTAAATGCATTTATTTCTGTTCATTGGAATAGCCTCTTAAGCTTTAGAAAAGGCACTTTACTTATTGCAAAATAAATCAAGAACTTTTGTCTTTGTTGTTCACTGTAGCCATCTTTGTAGACTTGGACTCTTAATTATTCTTTCTCCGATATAGTATTTTCTACAAATTTCTCTTCCAGTTTCCTTACCTGATTGAACCCTCACAGGGACGAGTTATGCTGTTGGGTTTTTGATTGTGGAGAAGCATCACAACAATGACATCTGCACTTGTATTGTGACGTTAACACTGTAAGTTGCTTCTGAAGTGTTAACAAACAAAAATTGATGTGTTGCCACTATAAGATGTTAAGGAAGATGACCAAAGACTAGGTCCAAAAATGAGGTTTAAGGAGTGTCTCAAGAGAAAAAATAAATTCAGAGAGATAGGGAAGTATAGGGAAGGAGTTACATGGAACAAGGGATGGGTTATTTAAAACGGAGGGACGTAGATATTTCTTTTTGCAGATGATAGTGGATCTCTGGAATTCTCAACCCCAGAGTTCAGATCATTAGAAGTACTTAAAATGGCAATCGATAAATTTTTGAAAGATCAGGGAAGGCACAAAAATGAAGGCCAGTGTGGAATCAGCTGTGATCACATTGAATGGTGAGAGAAGTTTGAGAGGCCTGGTGGCCTACTTCTACTTCTGCTTTCTTGTGTTCTTGTGTACAGGTGGCCTTTGGGACTTGGGAGGCATGGGTGGCAATGGCGTTAGCAACCGAATTTGGGGTTGCTCAAGAGATCGGAATAAAAGTACCTTAGACCCTATGCCAGCTCTCTGGGTAATCCCACTCTTCCACTGATTTTATCTGTAAATTTTAATTTATAAATGTATATGTTTCTATGATTCCATAGAAGTTTATTTAAGTAACAAAAGCTGTAATGGTCTCCAAAATAGTAGTTCATTTTCGTGCCGAGGTTACTTATGTACAAACGAGGGTAACTATGTATAAATTTTGTTGGGTGTAGATCAGCATAATATTGCATTTGCCTGCATGGTTGACTCTTCCAAGGGTGTTAAGTGGATTATAAAGTCACCACAAAAGAAAGCTCAGAATTTAACTCACAATAAAACTTTCCAGAGAGTTAAGCATAACTAAGACAGCACTGAATAAACTAATGGTAATTAAATAGCCTGGAAATAATCTTGCTTAGAACAATGTTCCAAGTGGATTTGAAAGATAGTCAAGAAGTCCTTAGTCATGGATGAAAGTGTGAAACTGGAATTGCTTACAACTGGAAGATTGGAAAACAAAGTGTCACAGTTGGGGCATGAACCTTGACAGGATGAAGTCACGCATTGAAATTGGGAAAGCATAGTGTGGACACAAATTGATCAAATCAGTGGGAAATCTATGGAAGTAAAAGAACATGGAACTAGATGATTAAGATTGTCAACAGTGACTTAATCAGAACAGAATCAGCAAGTTAAGGGTTCACACCCCATTTGAACACCCAAAAGGACAAACTTGTGAATTCCATTTTGTCCTCTCCATCACCTGGATATTGCCATTGGGAGGATATCAGCTCTATATTCATTCATACAAGATAAAAAAGCAGATATTACTTGACTGTTGATATATTTTGTGCATTGCACAATAATTTGTAACAGTTTATGTTTACCAGTCCGAAAGGAAGCTTTTCATCAAGTGAACATTTATGTTTTCTTGTCTCTTTCCACTCCAACATAGACATTTTCCCAAACCTTCAAAGAGATCCATTGCTGGGCAATTCCTGACCCATACACTCATCATCTGAGAAGCCTAAATATGCAGGAGCATAAGAAGCTGCAGAGAGTAGTGGACTCAGCCCAATACGTTGTGGGCACATCCCTCCCCACCATTGGTAATATTACAGGAGGCGCTGCCTCAAGAAGGCAATGCCAATTATCAAAGATCCCCACCATCCAGACCATGCCCTCTTTTCACTGCCATCATCGGGCAGGAGGTACAGAAGCCTGAAGTCCCACACTACCAGGTTCAAAAACAGTTACTTCCTTTCAATCATTCAGTTCTTAAACCAACCAGTACAACCATAATCACTACAGTTTAGCAAAACTCTGTACACTTTGATCACTTTGCACCAAAATACACTTTTTTTTTGTTTTAATTGTATTTTTCTTGTAAAAATTGTGTATAATTTGTATTTAATTTATGTTTTTTTCTTGTGACTGCTGCTTATCTGATGCTATGTGCCTGTGATGCTGCTGTTTTCCATTGCATCTGTGCATACATGTACTTGTGCATATGACAATAAACTCGACTTTGACTTTGACTTTGACTTTGTGTTCAGAGTGCAGTGGAATCAGGTCTGAGCTTTTCGGAGCATGTTCTAATGATGCCACCCGTTGCCAAACTTCCATCTAATTGTCCTCAAGCAGACTTTGCTGAGCCTTCCATCTCCTCTCCCCAGACAGCCTTAACCATCTGGCATGTTTCTTCTTCTCCCTTGCAATAGCTCAACGTCTACTTCTCTTGAGTCTTCCGTCAATAGTTTGTGGGTTCAAATCCCACTCCGTACACTCAAAAAGCCACAATCTTTGTTGACATTTTCATGCAGTATTGAAGCAATGTTGCACTGATGGAAAACTCCACCTTTAAAATGAAATGATAAACAGAGGCAAAATGCTGGAGGAACTCAGGAGGTCAGGCAGCATCTACGAAGGGAAATAAATGAAACGTCAACTATTTATTTCCCTCCATGGATGCTGCCTGACCTACTGAGTTCGTCCAGTATTTTGTGTGTGTTGCTCCAGATTCCAGCATCTGCAGAATCTCTTGTGTCTCTGATAAACAGAGGTCCAGTTTTCCTGTGTGGATGCAAAAAATCCCATAGCGTATCTTGACCAGGCCACCAAATAACATCAATCAACATCATTCACTGATTTAATGTTTCAGCTTGATGGCAATCTCAGGTTATGAAGGTATTATGTGAAAGTCAGTCTCTCTTTTTATTAATAATGGTCCAGATTTCTGAATACTTTGCTGGTGATAGGAAAATTGTCTGCTACAGCATTAATCCAAAGATTAAGAACAGCAGTAATTTTTGAATACATACATGTGACAGGCAAGGTTTTTACAACCAAGCCAACAGCTTGGATTTATATCGTGCCTTTAACATAATAAAAGAAACCAAGCAGCTTCATAGGTGAGTTAGCAGACAAACTTTGGCACAAAGCCCAAAATAATATACAATGACAACAGGGTAGATTTTAAGAGGAGTGTCTTCAGGGAGGATAGGAGATAGCGAGTAGGAGAGGTTTAGAAAAAGAATTCCAGAGCTTAGAGACCGGGCGGCTGAAGACATGGCCATCAATGATGGAACAAAGTAAATGATAGCTGTAAAAGAGGTCACTGTGTACTCTCAAAATTACTCCACTAGCTTTGCAAACCATAATTAAGAGATTGTGATCAAGATTCTCTCTGGGAAAGGCCAGCATGTTATAATTTATGGGACTGATTTTGTGAAAGGATGATTGTCTTTTGTGCAATTGATCATGTGTTCTATCTCACTAGTTAAAAACAGATTTTATTGCTAGACCTTAACCAAAATATTGTACCTCAGACAAACAACTGGGGACACAATCCTCAACAATTTATGTAAAGAGTCTTTGGTCTAGAAATCGGTGCCTGTTTCTCGGCCCCACATGACCTCCTCATTATTAGGAAGGCTGTCTGGAAGTTCACCCACACACTTGACTGGAATTGCAGCAATGGCAAACAAGAGATGTCTCTCCTCCTTATCTGAAGGAGCTGTTAGGACCTTTGCTGAGCTACCAGCCACAAGTTTTGTTTTTGCTGAGGCAGCTGCTGGAACAGATGTTGTTGCCAGGAAGATGAACCTTGTGAAAAACCTCTGAAGGTGAAGCCAAGTCCTCAGCCTCAGAGACCCCGTCCACCAGGTTTCCTAACACCTGAACGCCAACTGTCTTTCCTTCTCACCCCCTACATACACCCCAATACCTCAGGCCATTGCCAGCTGGCACCATCCTTGGCAACCCTTGACCACCAATCGTCATCCTGTCAAGGCTTAAGATTCTCCCCATCTCCTACAGGACCCAAAATACCCATCTACCCACCAATTGCCTACTTGACAACACAGTATCTCTCAAAAACATCCACTAATAAAAAGAGAGACTTGGCCGGCCACTAACACCCTACCCCCCGTCCTGCCAACATCGCCATCCCTATGAAAATAAAGTTAGATACCTAACGCTCTGTCACACTGCACAGGTAGTGAGAGGGGATTGCCTGAAAACAGACAGCGCTATTTCTCATCCATTATTTCTTCAATCATCCTGGCTATGAACTCTGCCACAAACAAGACTCCAAGGCATTGAGTAACAAATGTAATTTTCTTTTTCTGCGCGGGGAATTAATCATTTCAGATGAAGATATATGCTGTAAGAACATAAGGAACAGAAGCAGGAGTAAGTCATTGTGCCATGCCCCTTCAATCAATACGATCATGGCTGATCTTTTTACCTCAGTGCCACTTTCCTGCACTAACCCCATACCATTCCCTTAACTCCCTTAATGTCTAAAGAACTGTTGATCTTTGTTTTATTCAGTGACTGAGCCTCTCCAGTGGTTTAGGTAGAGAATTCCAAAGAAGTACTACCAACTGACTGACAGAACCTCCAATCCTTAATTTTGAGACTGTGACCCTAAGTTCTAGGCACCCCGACAAGGAACCATTTTCTACTCTGTCAACCCCTGCAAGAATTTTGTGTCTTTCAATGAGATAACCTCCCATTCTTCTCCCTGTCCACTTAAATGTTTCCTCACTGGACAAATCAACCACCCCATCAATCAATCTGGTGAACTTTTGCTGCATTCAACTGTCACAAGTACATTATTCCCTAGATAGAGAAACCAAACCTGCACACAATATTCCCGAGCAACAAACAAGATGCTGAAAGAACTCAATGGGTCAGGCAGCATCTGTGGAGGGAAATGAATAGTTGACATTTTGGGTTGAGATCCTTCATTTGGACTGGATGCTGCCTGATCCGCTGAGTTCCTCCAGCATCTTGTTTGTTGCTCCAGGTTCCAGCATCTGCAGTCTCTTGTGTCTTCGCAATATTCCAGATTTGGTTTCACCAGGGCCTTATATAACTAAAACAAGACCTCCCTATCCTTGTACTCAAATTCCCTTGCAATAAATGTTAACATACTATATGCTTACCTAATTAGCTCATGTTAACTTTCAATGAGTCATGTAGAAAGACAAACAGATCCCTATGACCACACCTTTCAAACACTCACCATGTCAAAAATACTTTGCCTTTCTATTTTTCAACCAAATTGGATGACTTCTCATCCTTTCTCCATCACATTCCTTCTGCCATACTCTTGCCTATTCACTTAGCCTATCTATATCTCTGAAGGCTCCCTACACCGTCCTCAAGCCACCCAGGTCTGTATTATGTAGATACAAGCAACTGTAGATCTGGAATCTGCATCAGGACTCGAGGTCTGACACAGTCCTGATGTAGGGTCTTTACACGAGACTTCAATAATTCCTTTAACCCTACAGATGCTGTTTGACTTGCTGAATTGCTCCAGAAGATTGTTTGTTGCTCCAGGTTTATATTATCATTAAAAAAATCACTCATAAATTGTGCAAATGTGTGTGTGTGTGTGTGTGTGTGTATGTGGGAGTATGTGTGCATGTGTGGGTGTGTGTACACATGTACTGTATATGTATCAGTGTGTGCATATGTGTGTATTTATGCATGCATGTGTGTATATATGTGGGTATGTGTGTGCATGTATATTCATATCAGTGTGTGCATGTGTGGGCATATGTATGTGTATGTGGGGGTGCATGTGTGCATGCATATCTATTTCAGTGTTTGTGTGTGTGCATGTGTGTCTGTGTTTGTCTGTGTCTCTGTTTGCAGAGAATAAGGAAATTTGAAATGGAAGTGATTGCAGCCTGTGAATATGTGCCCAAGTCTGGAGGCTAAAAGCAATTTAACTTCCTGCAATCTGCCATTAATCCTTTCATTCTGTTGAAAATCCAGTGTATAACAAGCCTTTTCAATACTTGCTTCTTCCAGCGGAAGGATGTGTATTTGAGGACAGGAGATGCTTCAGCTCCCTTCATTAGCTATTTCCTATGAAAGGGCAAGGTCAAACATGGTGTTTCACAGGCAAGCCACTATCACAAATTGACCTACCATTTCTGTACACTCCCTTCATGGGGCAATGGGATTGGTGAGATTAATAGTCGATGCACATAATATTTCATCAAGAACATTAAACAATCTTCTCATCTCCTGGATTTAGGGAGGCCGGATAAGTGTTTGTCGGGTGTAGTGGAGCATTTTAGCACATAATTTAACAGTGTAACTATCCCAGGCATACTCTTTGTAATCCCATGTGTATGAGTTTATGTGTGCTTGGAAATAAATTAGATTTTTGAAGATAAAGGGTACAAAGCAGACATGGCAGATGTTAATTGTGTCAAATAATGCCAGCAAGAATTACAAACCAAACTGGCTCTGAGATAGACTGAGGAACTTTGTGCATGTCCTGCTGTTCACTGGCTCCTTGCCAATTTTGGACTGTAAGGCAGGAATTTGGGCGTAAAGGATTCTACTTAAAGGCAGCTTGCAACTCTTAAAGGGGACATGAACTGATGATTTTTAGCCCAAGTTTTAAGTCATCGGTGTATGTTTGCGACTTCTGGACCAGCATTACGATTTTCAGATGCTGCTGTGGATACTGTTTTGAGGAAGCATTAAATATCAAGGAAAATAAATTGGAACCATCAGTCAGAGGCACCAGAGCAACTTAATGTGATGACCTGCCCAATATTTCTTAGCTAAGATCCTTGTAATATTTGTCTTGGTGTCTATTTAGTTCTGCATAACCTGTTAGGCAAGTAATTAGTAACCACCTCTTCCCAACTTTCTTCAGCCTTGGAGCAGGACACTCCATTGAACCCTTCTGCTGTTATACACTGTGTACCCACTACTGCCTTCACTGTTGCATTCCTTCCCTGCAACAACACACTCACATCTTTGTACCCTTCTGCTAGTCAGTATGCAAGCTCAATCCTTTTGTTGTAAAGCGAGCTAAAGCGAGCTCAATAGGACAGGAGGAGGACCATTATCACTGTGACTTTGGAAGACGTTCTACAGGTACTTGTGTGCAGAGGGAATATCAAGTCAAGTCAAGTTTATTGTCATCTGCACAAGTACATGTATGCACAGGTGCAGCAGCATCACAGGCACAGAGCATTAAAGATACTACATTCACAAGAAAAACATAAATTAAACATGAAATATACAAAATTATACAAGAAGGAATACAATTAGAACAAAAAACAATGAAGTCCATTGTAGTGCAAAGTGGTCAGAGTGTTGACATACTGAGGTAATGGTTAGGGTTGTGCAGGTTAGTTCAAGAAATGAATGGTTGAAGGGAAGTGGCTGTCCTTGAACCTGGTGGTGTAAGACTTCAGACTTCTGTACTTCATGCTGGATGGTAGCTTTGTCACTGGTGAAGCCACAGGACATTCACAGACATTATCTACCTTTCTACTCTGTGAAATATATTCTGCTTGCTCAAATGCTACCACTTTTGAGTCCTTTTTAATCCCTGCTGCTAACAATAAATTAACCCTGTTTCTTTTTTTCCACATCTGTTATGAGTGAATAGCTGTAGTAAAGGAAAAGGAGGACAGTCCTCTTAAAGGGATATTTTTATCTTTTCCTTTTAAGATATAGTGGTATAGTAGTCATGCTTCTGGTAGTCCAGAGTCCTGGACTAAAGATGTGCTAACATGAGTTCAAATCTCATTATGGCAAAAAAAAATTAAATTCAACATTTAAAAATGACATCGAATTAAAAACTAGGAATAGAAATGGTGACATTTTTAGCGCATGCAACATTGTGCTGATCAGCTGGCAGAGGTATTTGCAGACATATTTAACCTCTCCCTGCTTCAATGTCAGGTTCCCTCCTGTTTTAAGAAGACCACTATCATCCCGGTACCGAAGAAAAGCAAGGTAACATGCCTCGATGACTACCAACCAGTGGCTCTGACATCCACCATCATGAAGTGCTTTGAGAGGTTGGTCATGGCACGCATCAACTCCAGCCTACCAGACAACCTGGACCCATTGCAATTCGCCTATTGCCAAAACAGGTCTGCAGCGGATGCCATCTCCCTGGCCCTACACTCAGCTCTGGAGCATCTGGACAGTAAAGACACCAATGTTAGACTATTGTTTATTGACTACAGCTCTGCCTTCAATACAATAATCCCAAGCAAGCTTGTCACCAAATTCCGAGACCTAGGACTCAACACCTCCCTCTGTAACTGGATCCTTGACTTTCTAACAAACAGACCGCAATCAGTGAGGATAGGCAGCAATACCGCCAGCACGATTATTCTCAACACTGGTGCCCCACAAGGCTGCATCCTCAGCCCTCTACTCTACTTCCTGTACACTCATGACTGTGTGGCCAGATTCTGCTCTAACTCCATCTACAAGTTTGCAGATGATACCACCGTTGTAGGCCGTATCTCAAACAGCGATGAGTCAGAGTACAGGAAGGAGATAGAGAGCTTAGTGGAATGGTGTCATGACAACAACCTTTCCCTCAATGTCAACAAAACAAAAGAGCTGGTCATTGACTTCAGAAAAGGGGGCGGTATACATGCACCTGTCTACATCAATGGTGCTGAGGTCGAGAGGGTTGAGATCTTCAAGTTCCTGGGAGTGAACATCACCAACAGCCTGCCCTGGTCAAATCACATAGATGCCACAGCCGAGAAAGCTTACCAGCACCTCTACTTCCTCAAGAGGCTAAAGAAATTTGGTTTGTCCCCTTTGACTCTCACCAACTTTTACTGATGTGCCATAGAAAGCATCCTATCTGGATGTATCACGGCAACTGCTCTGTCCAGAACCGCAAGAAACTGCAGAGAGTTGTGGACACAGCCCAGTGCATCATGGACACCAGCCTCCCCTCCTTGGACTCTGTCTTTACCTTTCGTTGTCTTGGTGAAGCAGCCAGTATAATCAAAGACCCCACCCACCCAGGCCATACTCTCTTCTCTCCTCTTCCTTCAGGTAGAAGATAGAGGAGCCTGAGGGCACATACCACCAGACTTAAGGACAGCTTCTACCCCACTGTGATAAGACTATTGAACGGTTCCCTTATACAATGAAATGGACTATGACCTCACAATCTACCTTGTTGTGACCTTGCACTTTATTGCACTGCACTTTCACTGTAGCTGTGACACTTTACTCTGTACTGTTATTGTTTTTACCCGTACTACCTCAATGCACTCTGTACTAACTCAATGTAACTGCACTGTGTAATGAACTGACCTGTATGACCGGTTTGCAAGACAGGTTTTTCACTGTACCTCGGTACAAGTGACAATAATAAACCAATACCAAAATTGCATTCAGTTGGCTCACTGGTTCATTTGTCTCCCAAGAAGCAGGCCTACTACTTTCATTCTCCAGTGGGCTCCCATCCCAAGTACTGACTCAGCCTGAATCCACTGCCTCCCCCTGAAGACCATTAAACCATATAAAAGCACAATTGGTTTACTAATGTCACTTAGGGGGAGAAATCTGCTCTCCTTATTGGTTTGGCCTACATTCCTCTGCAGACACATGGCAATATGGTTAACTCATAACATTCACCTAAAACGGCAACTTAGCAGTACCAAACTGCTAAGTAAAAATACCTTTATGAGATGGACTGGGCCAGCTCTACAAGAGAGTTCTCCATGTTTTCAAGGGAAGTTATGGAAGTATTTCAGCCAACCATGAGAGAAAGAACAGGAAATGAGTAGGGGAATAGGATTGATAGGTTTGCTCGAAAAGTCAACATTGATGCAATGGGCTGAATGGCCTGCTTCTATGTTATTTGGAACTATGAGAACCATGGACCGCTTGGTCCTTTCTATACAGAGGAGCAGTCCCTTTCATCACACTTCTAATGACGTTGATGGCAGATTTGACAACTGGCGTATTGCACCCAGGTTCCAAGGCAGGAAGGAAAGGATTCTCGGCTATTAAATCACTCCATCACAAAGAGCCTGTGTAGAAAAGCAGAAATGTTTAGGTGCGACAGTAACACTGTATGAAAGGAAGAAAGATCTCTGGTTACTGAGTACCATTCACAACTGTAGAATATTCTAAGCATTTTGGAGTAAATAAGGTATTTTTGAAGGGTAATCATGGTTGCAAGGTGGAAATTATGACAGCCAATTTGCAAAAGTCATGATCTTAATAAAGGACTGAGATAATAACCAGATGATCTGTTTTGATGGCTTTGGTTGACACATTTGTCAGAATTCCAGGAAGATCTCACCTGCTGTTCTTTAGAATAGCACCACAGAATATTTTACACCCAGTTTCGAGGACAGAATGTACCGTGGTTAAACACTTTGAAGAAGTGAGCTGTTTAACCAGCGTCATATTCCTTAGTCCTGGACTGGGAATGTCAGCCTAGATGTTGTGCTCATGTCTCTGGAGTTGACTTTGAGTGCTATTGCCTGAGACACCATTGGAGAGAAACAGGCAGTCCTCACTCAGAACCAATAAATCTGCTCCAAGTCCTTGCTGGTACCAGCAGTCCAGACTTCTCAGTCATAAGTCGGTTGCTATCATTTGTAGCTTGGTCCTCTAAGGCCAGTGATCCACAAAGTCACCAAATACCGTCATCATCAGCACCCTTGGCACACATAACCTTCCCACGCTACAATCATTGCAGCAGTGCATTAAAGTGTAACCAGAACAGGTAAAGTAGCACTGAAGACGGGAACTATAGGAATTTGCAATAAAAGGGTGAACAACTTGTTTGTACTCTGCTAAAAATTGAAGGGTTGGCAACTGGTACCTTGGTTTGTGTTATTCCTTTGTATTATACTCACCAGTAATAGGAAAGAAACACATTCTGTTTAAAACTGAGGGCATTAATTTGAAGGACATAAAATCTGCCTCTTCTAGTGAGGCATAAGGATGAGAGAAGAGGGACCAAACAATTGTTACATTTCTTGATGATTTGCCACTTTAAAACTCTGGCAACTGATAAGGCTGGTCACCCATTTTGCTCCTCAGAATCTCGGAGGTCCAGGTGATCTTCTTGTTCCTGCACCTCTACCCCAACTCTCTGAGTTTCCATCGATCTATCTATCTGTATGGAATATTGCATTCCATTCTGGTCGCCACATTATAGGACAGGTGTGGAGGCTGTGGACAGGGTGCAGATGAGCTTTACCAAGATGCTGCTCCTTGCTTGCTCGCTTCCTTCCATCCTTCCTTCCTTCCTTTCTCTCCTTCCTTCCTTCCATCCTTCCTTCCTTTCTCCCTTCCTTCATTCCTTCCTTCCTTTCTCTCCTTCCTTCCTTCCACCTTCTCTCCTTCCCTCCCTCTTTCCTTCTTCTCTCCTTCCCTCCCTCCCCTTCCTCCCTCCTTCTCTCCTTTCTCCTTCCTTCCTTCCCTCCCTCCTTCTTCCTTGCTTCCTTCTGTCCCTCCCTTCCATCCTCCCTCCCTTCCTTACCTCTTTCTCCCTCTCCACCTCCAATTCTCCCCCTCCCCTCCCCTCTCCCTCTCTTTCTTTCTCTCCTGTCCAATACATGTTTCCTTCCTTCCTCCCTCCCTCCCTCCCTTCCTCCCTCCCTCCCTCCCTTCCTTCCTCCCTCCTTCCCTCCCTTCTTCCTTCCTCCCATCCTCCCTCCCTTCCTTTCTTACCTCTCTCTCCCTCTCCCTCCCCCTCCTCCTCCCATTCTCCCCCTCCCCCTCCTCTTTCCCTCTCCCTCTCCCTCTCTTTCTTTCTCTCCTGTCCAATGCATGTTTTCTGGTGCCAGTAGTTTTCCCCAGTGGAGTTCTAATTGATTAAAGCTCTCCTCTCCATGTGTAACAGGTACCTTGAACCAGGTACTGAGGAGAGAAAATCATCTTTGGTGGCTAGAACTGAATGCATGTGGGACGATCAGCATCAAGTTATAGCCACCTCCAAACACTCAGCTCCATTAACTTCACATGGCATTAGTAATCAAAATCAAATCTGTCTATCTTTGTCTACAAACAGCCAGCCTGGCACTCGTTGTTAAAACTGAATTGAATTCCTCCTGATTTCTCCTGTAAAGACTCCTAATCAGAACAAATGATTTGTTGTATGCCACATCCTGTTTCAAACACCATTAATTTCTGCAGTGAAAACGTCAACTTCTGAGCATTAATAAATTAATTCATGCAACAAATGACTTACCCATGGTCGTAATTTTCAGCTTTTGTTTTAAGTTATTTAAATTTTGTCACACTACTGCAATCTAAAATTGACTGTTCCAGCTTTAATTGCAAGCACACTCTAATGGATATTGTAGATTAGAAATGAACATTTGGCGATCATGGCAATAGGCATTATTACAGCTTCAGGCCAGACTCGTAATGCATATATTGCAATTAGTTCAAAACCAAGTAGGGACTAATGGTAGAGATAAAAGCACATAGAATTCAGGGGACTATGACTGTATGGAGATATGGTTGGAGGGCAGAAAGAAAGAAATAGAAATAAGATGAAGTTGCTTTAACTGACCACAGTTTGAATGCAATTGGAGTGGTGTGTGCAGTGCTAATTGTTCCATTATAGGAAGAATGAAAAAGTAAGGTAAAATGTGTGGATTCATTCACTGGGTCACAGAGAATCTAACAAAGGCTCAAGATAGTAAGTATCCTTTCCAAGGGACCTACAGACATTGAGGAATGACTTGATAGAAGTCTTCAAGGGTTAAGATAGATAATGAATTCTTGCTTCTGTCCTTCAGTGCACTTGTTAGTAAAGAAATATAGGTTTAAGATTATCACAACAAGAACTAAGGGATGTTGAAATAAAGCTCTTTACAGAACTCAAAGCCAAGCTGCCTCAGCAAGCCAGCTGGAGTCTAGAAGGAACAAATTGTTTGGAAAAGGAGAGTGAGGGGAATGAGTAGGAGAGTGAAATGAATTGTGGTAGCACAAGTACAAAATAACCCACTAGGAGTGCCTTCATGGGCAGAATGACTTGCATGAAAGTTACAGCATTCTGGAACCTTGTGTTGTCTCATTAACATCGGAAGATCATAGCTATTTTTGCCGAAATCTGGGGTAGAAATTTATCCTGGGCCACGTATGTTCACCCAGTATGGTAGAACATGTCACCAATAGAGCCAAGTTACAGAAGTGTAGCACAATGCACAAATCTTGCTAAATGTCATGTTTATCACATGTAACTGTGAATGAATTTCTGGTGATGTTTCATGTGGGTAGCATTTTTCTTACTATTGTCTCTCCTTTCTGATCAGTACCATCTAAAAACTCATAAAACTGGACACTCTTTTATCTGTTACATGATGAACTTTCACTGATTGGTAAATATAATTATGTGCTATTAACATATAAAGTCCGCCTTAGTGAGGCTGCTGGGCAAAGACAGTGACATCAATCACTGTAAATGCATGATGGGTTGCACTTTTGCAACTTACTTCCAAGCATGTGTGGATCAGAAGTCCTGTGCTGGCTTTGCCTGGGGATAAGTCTGGTTCCTCCATGACTTACAAAAAAAATCTGCTGGGGAAGTCACTTGCAGCATGGGTTACTTTTTCATAAGGTCAGTTCCTGTTATCTCTTAACATCCTGAGTGATTGCCCCCTTAATCTTAAATACACACACACACTCACACACACACCACACACACACAGACACACATGTGCCCGCACAAACACGCACACGCCTGCACACACACACACACACACAAATTCCAATGTCCTCCATAGTTCCTCAGATTCTCAATTTATCATCCACAAATAATTTATCCGCCTCCATTCATACTCATCAATCATCTCCATAACTACTAACCTTATCCTCTCTGATCATCCGGTCTCCTCCCCTGTTCCATTCCTCTCACCACTAAAATTCTCTCTTGCTTCAAAGTTGATCATCCTTCAAATACTATCCATGATTTGTTTTTACTTCCGTGGCTGGCCTCCTTTTCAAAAGCTTCCTGAAAATCTGAGCTGATATTAACTGAATAAATATTATTGACAGTGTCTGATATATCTTCCAGTGACATCAATAGTGTTATACTTCCATGGCCACACTAAGATCACCAGCTGGGAATTATCTAAGAGCAGTGACTCATTCATTAACAGATTCTCAGCAAACTCTAGCTCCATTTTGTCTTCACTTTGGAACCTTGAAAGAACAGGATGGCTGGAGATGCAGCAGACGTGGACATTGGTAAGGCAGGCACTGCTGCTCTACCATCCGTATCATATCAATTGTCTCAGTAAGGAGCTGCCTTTTTCCTTGATAAGCCCATACAGGGCCAGAATCCAGGCTTGCGTTGCCAGGTAGTCCTTGCACACAAATCTGCCTCATTTTTGCCAGTGGGCCAAATGACCACTGTAATCAGGGAACATTCTAACACTGAAGTTCTCTTCCCCAGCTTTATCTCTTCTTGCATTAGGAACCACAATTGGTGCAGCATAGGTTCTACTCCAAAATAGGTCCTTCCAGAAAATTACTTCACAAATTGGTTTCAATGTATCCAGCTCAGCTGGGGGGTCTTGAATTAGTGGGCAACATGTCAGGATATAGGCCTGGTCATTTGGGACTGAGAGAGTGAAAAACATCTTCACAAAGACAGGTGGAAATCTTTGAAATGCACTACCTCATAGATACTCAGTTACTGAGTATGCACAAGACTGAAATTGATGGATCCTTCGGGCTCTCAGGAAATCAAAGGATATAAGAATTGGGCAGCAGGTGGAAATGAAGCACGGGATGTGTCTTATTGGAGAACAGCGGAAGTTTAAGGGGCCATTTGTGATTTCATTCTCTTTATATTTTTGTTTTTTGCTTTGATTAAGGATCATTTCCTTTCTGCTTTTTTTTTTGGCTTCTTCAAGATGAATCACAAGAACACAAGACAATTCATCTCCCCTTGGCCATATGTTAAGGCATGACTGGGACCATTTAGTGCAGAGACAAAGAGAACAAATCTAATCTTACTGGTTCCCATCTCTTACGTTTTTGGGACTAATTTGGAACTTAGTGGAAATTGAGTTTTAACTTTTTTTTGCCAAAGCTGTTTCAATTTTGACTCCATTTTGTGAAATTTGGCATTGAACATAATTTTTTTGGGGCTATATTCACTACTGCACTCAAGAACACCGTGACAATGACTATATTGCTATACCACATTTTGCAAAGTACTGCATGGTGGTTAATGGATTTTTCATCTATAAAAGCATAAATATACCACATTTGAAACTATTAACTGGTTGACTACATACTGCTAATTGTTTTTTACATTCCAACTTTAACCTGAATCCAATATATTTAATTCTGAAGCATTTTTGGAAAATGAGGCTACACTTTTGCTGATCTGGTGAACCAAAGCATCTTACTAAATACAGCTTTTCTAAATCAGGTGATTTCTTCAGTTTATTGACAATAGTTACAAAGAGGGTACAAAGAGGGTTTACATGTTGGCAACCTGCTTTACTCCTTAAATATAATTAATGTAACCAAACGTTGCTAATACAAACAGGTAGCATAGATAAGAGTTTGGATTAAGAGCCAGAGGTTTAGACTGTTGATCCAGACTCATGAATTTAAATTCCACCATAAAAGTTGTTGAATTTGAATTCCAATATTTTATTTCAAAATAATAAATATGAGTAATAGTGACTACCACTCGATTTCCTTAAAAACCTACCTACCTCATTGATGTGCCATCCTTCCCCAGTTTGGCCTGTATGTTACTCGGGTCCATCACTGTGGTCAATATTCAACTGACTCCACAGTTTAATGGCAAATATGGATGGTCAATAAGTGCTGGTGTTACAAGTAATGCCCACATGTAGCAAATAAATAAATTTTAAAAATAGAGTTAATGCTCTAGTTTTTCCAGATGGATTCCATGAAGACATCGATGCCTTAAAATCTAATCGGAAGCACAGAAAAGCTGAGAAGGCACTACCAAATTCAGATCAGATTTCCTTTCAGGATAATGGGGGTCACACTTGACAGCTCCCCAAAACAGGCACAAGGATCACATGTCTTGTCATAAGAATGCAGGCAGCATGCCAATTGTTTGCCCTATGGAAGCCTGCAAGAAATCTTCTGTTCAATGCCAAGGACTATCCAGAACTAAGTGTGCATAGCTTGCTTATTTACTTACTTATTCTGACACAGAAGGAGGCCATTCAGCCTATAGGTCCATCCTGGCCTGCAACAGAGCAAATCCCATAAGTTCCATTGCCCTTTGCCTTATTTCCCAGTAGCTGTACAACCTATTCTGTAACTTTTATTCTTTTTGCCTTTTACCTATACTAAGTGGTAAGTTACAAAGCCAGCATATATTTGGGATGGGAGAGAAAATTGGAGCATGGCAGAGCTTTGAGCCAATGTGATGGCCAATTCAGTTTGCAGTCCTATGGAACAAACCATGGTGCCTTATTTGATGGCCATCACAGGTTCCATTGCAGCCACCATTTGAGTGTTGCAGTGAAAGTTAAGACTACTGCCATCATGTTGTGGATTATATGATCCAAAAGGACATACAATGACTTTCAGCAGTCCAATATTCTGCCTTCTAATGGATTACTATGATCACTGAGGTCCTTCCCCTGAGCAGTGTCCCATGGTTCAATATATCACAGATCTGGTGTTCTCTTATGGAAACCAATTCCTCTACCAATGGCCTTGCTGTCATCCAGTCAATACAACATCCCACTGCCATTCCTGAGGCGATGTAATGCACAGCTGGGCCGACCATATCCAGAGCTGTTGGAAAGCATCCTCCAAAATCGTCCATAAATCAGCAACACTACACAGAAGAAGGGACCAATTCCGACTCGCATGTTTAACTTGCTGGTAATCTTCAGTTTGTGGCCTCTTGGGATTGATTCAAGTTGATTCAGGCTGGTGTTGATCTCACTTTACCCAAGTCATTTCAATGGGGGTAAATTGACTGTACACCTTTGTTATCCCTTGACCTTTGATGGACTCATCTGTTCCCTCACAGCTACACAGAACAATACAAAGCTAAAAGCTCTCACTGAAATTAAAAGTCTATTTACCATTTAACCTATTTTAAGCCTCAAATATTTATTTCAATAGAATAAATTATATTTATGATAACATTCAAAAGTGACATTTTTAATTTGCAACAAGACCTAATTTTGTGAACAGCAGAAATTTGGAAAGTGGTCAGAGCGGATATTGTTATAAAAAGGACCATAAAGTAGTGCTAAGTGATGCAAAGATCCCAATTTTTCCCACAGCAATATTTATTCTGGGAATCATAGACTCACTCATTGAACTGCCCTGTTGTTTTACAGTGTAGATTATAAAATACAGGAAATGATAATTCATGCTCTGTTGTAAACACACCATGTGCAAGTGATGACTTCAATGGAACTATTTCAGAAGCAGAGTTCAACAGTCATAAATGACTACAATGGCTGTTTAACATATGCAACCAGGGATTAAACTCTCTCCTGAAGAAGGGTCCTGACCCAAAACTTTGACGGCCTGTTTTTCTCCACGGATGCTGCCTGGCCTGCTAAGAGTTCCTCCAGCATCATTGAGTTTCTCATCTAGATTCCAACATCTGCAGTCCTTTGTTTCTCCCCTTACTCTCTTTTTCCTCTTTCTGATGCCTTAATGTTTCTACCCGACCAATTCTGCTTTTCCCTTTCTCTTTTCCAATGGTTCTCTCCTCATTGCTGATTGCTTTGCTTCTACCTTCCTGCCTTTTTCCTCTTTAGCTTCAAGGGAGAGACGTTTGGTGGCAGATCAAGGGCCACTACAATGGCCACTGAATTTGAGATGGGAACTGTGACATAAACATGGTCATCAGCAGTTCCCTTTCCAGTGGACTCATAAGAAGTCACTTCAGTGCAGATCCCCTTCCACTGAAAGTAAACCCTGCTGTTTCCTAACCATTTTCCATGATCTCCTTTGTCCTTCTTATCATTCATTCACAGTCAATATAATGAAATGGAGACACAAGGGACTGCAGATACTGGAATCTGGAGTAAGAACCGCTCTGCAGGAGAAACACAGGGGGTCGAGCAGCATCTGTGGGGGGGGAGGGGGGGGAAAGAGGAATTATCGACGTCTCAGGTCAAAACCCTGCATCAGGAATACCCTGCATATTATGAAATATTGTCTCATGGTAATTCATTATTATAGGATGACCATCCTCAGGCTACAGCATCATCCAGGGTCTGATCTTCTGTGTCATTCTTCCTGTCCCCCTGCTCCCATCCACTGATGAATTGTATTGGTTTAAGGTTGTCTGATAGCCCATTAGGAGCGATCTGTGTCAGTAATTATTTCCCCGTTAATCTCTAAGAATACCAAGAACATCTCATATCTCAGCACTGGGAGTTCCACTTGCTATGGCACAAGGCAGGCCACTTGTTCCAGATACACAAACGATGTTCAATATGCACCAGTCATCACGTCTCTCCCCCTGCATTATCTATGCTGATTTGTATTACTCATTGTTAATTCAACCAGGCAAATTGAAATAGTTTCCAGCATATCACTTGGTCTTGCAATTGAAAATATTTAATACGTTTATCGGGCATTTATATGTGAATTGTTGCAAAATGGTATCAAATTTCTAAGTTTCTGAAGAGGCTGGGATAAGTAAAGCATACACTTAATAAATAGCTCCCTTCTTTTATATCATGTCCTTTATTCTTTTCGTTCTGACAAATATCATTTTAACATGTGCAGTACTTAAGATAATTAAAAGACACCCTCTCATCAAAGTGATTGCAGGAAGCTGCCTCTGCCATTAAACTACTATTGTGGTATGAAGGCACAATGATTAAAATAAGCATATTATTATTACTTTATCCATGTTTAAGTTTGAGCTCTGAGTCACATATTTAGAAGTTACATCTGCTCTTTGTTGCTCTTTAATTAATTTTATGAATCCTCATCAAAGATATTTCAGGAAGCACAGGGTAACCAATTCCTGTTTCCTGACCTGGAATGAATAGAGAAAGGTTATACCAGATACATAGAAGGAAGGCCTGGAAAATGCAGAGTTTGGAAATCTCTTCAAGATAAAAAAAAATAAAATGCTGGAAGAACAATGCACATCAGGTAATGCCTGTGGAGACGGAACTAGTGTTAGCATGTTGGGTCAATGAACTTTTATCAGAACTAGGAACATGACTTCAGTTGCAGAAAAGGTGGAGAGAACAAAGGGAATATCTATGACAGGGTGAAGATGGAGAGGGTGAATGGCACAACAGGTGGTTGTGCCAGCTGTATTAGGGTGGAGAGAGTGTGCTTTCCAATTACATCAGGATTATGCCCACTGCTGACTTCTGATGCAGCTCTGCCACAGTTTGCAAATTTAGAGCAAGTTTTCTCATTTAAATGTGCTCAATGAGTTTCCACATCACAAGAAAGATAAGAGAAGGCAAGAAAGAGAAACTTACATGGGAGTTCAATGCAGCATAAAGCTACCTGCTCCGTGAACCTACCTGCACAACCTTAATGCTACCTCAGAATGGAACACTACACACTACCTCTTGTACAGCTATAGAAATGTCTTTGATTATTTTGCACTGTCTTGCTTTTGCAGAGTGTTTTTCACTTTGATATAATTTTGTGTAATTTATGTATAATCTATATTCTCTGTGTTGTCCGTACCTATGTGCCTGTGATGCCACTGCAAGCAAGTTCTTCATTTTACCTGTACCTCACTGTACTTGTGACATGACAATAAACTCGATTTAACTTGACTTATAAAAACAGCACAGTCTTTGCACAATGAAGGGAGATTAGGAAGGCAAGGATAGGGTATGAAAACATAAGATAGATAAGTTAAGATATCTTTATTAGTCACATGTACATCGAAACACACAGTGAAATGCATCTTTTGCGTAGAGTGTTCTGGGGGCAGCCCGCAAGTGTCGCCACGCTTCCGGTGCCAACATAGCATGCCCACAACTTCCTAACCTGTACATCTTTGGAATGTGGGAGGAAACAAGGACATCCAGAGGAAACCCACGCAGACATGGGGAGAACGTACAAACTCCTTACAGGCAGTGGCCGGAATTGAACCCGGGTCGCTGGCGTTGTAATAACATTATGCTAACCGCTACACTACCGTGCCTGCCCATACTAGCAAGAATAAAATCAAAGTAAATCTGAAGATATTTTGTAAGTAAATAACCAGCAAGAGAAATAACTAAGGGAAAGGGTAATCTTTGCGATGAGGCAGAAATCATGGGAAGGGCTTTAAGGAAGAATTTGCAACTGTTGATGCTGATGTTGCAATTAAGGATGATAAGCATGAAATTTTGGAAAGGATATACACAGTAAACCAACAAGTGTTTCAGGTATTTGAAAGTTGATTCATCATCAGGTCAGTATAAAATCAATGCCAGGCTGTAAAAGGAACAAAGCAGGAAATTAAGATGGTTTTGACCATCGTTTTCCCCATTCAAATGATCATGGCTGATTTACTCCAGGTCTCAATTGCTCTGTGATTAAAAGTATGCTTAGGTAATCGGAACCCAATCTGCATATTTAAACAAGCAAGCACTTCAAGAATATGTTTTTACTATTTGCTCAAACATTCAGATCAATGATGAGGATGGTGACATGCAGTTAGACATCCGTGGGCAAGTCAATGGACTAAACGTTCAATTTTCAACAGATGGATTGACTCCAAAGAGCCCTGGCTGTGATCATGACCAAAGCCTCCAGCTGGGATCTGGACATGTACTTCAGTAATTCTTCATGCACTTCAGACCCAGCATACTGATCCTGATTTCATCTGTCCGGTGACCTTCAAAGATACGTGAGGTACAGCTTCCCAATTTCTGACCTGACCTTTTAAAACTGCTCATAGAAAGGGCTGAAAAAAAACGACATTATGCTGGAGGAACTCAGGAGGCCAGGCAGCATTCGTGGAGAAAAACAGACGGTCAATGTTTCAGTCCTGGACCTCAATATTGGCTTCTGTGATGGTCAGGAATCTCAAGAAGCTAGGACAGCATGAGCAAGAATGCAGCATTCCCCCATACCTTCACTGGCATGTCAACTAGAATGTTTTCAACTCAACTCTCTGAAATGGAACTTCACCACATGACTTTCAGGCACAGATTGAGTGTTACCAACTGAGCCATTCAGCAGTGTGGCTGGTTTGACACAACCAGCAGTGTGGCTCAGGAAACACTTGTGCTTGTGTGAAGTATAGATAAACACAACTGATGATTTCCAGTGAAAACCCAGCCTGAGCAGCTCTGGTCTACAATTAAACAGCACAAAGTGCAGATTCTTTCCAGAGTGACATTGACTCCAGCTGCAATATGTTCTGCAAAGGAGTAAATCTGGAGGTCAGAATTTGGCAGTATTTATAAATTCACTTCTTGTTTAATAATATTATTTTCCCTGATATGCGATTTCAGCAAAAGCACGTTAGACAACTTAAATAACACAACATTCGGCAATAGTGTCTTCTAATAAATAAAAAGAAATTGAATATTTTTTTTAAAAAAAGAGTGATCTCAACACAGGTAATATATTATGAAGGAATATGCCAGCTGATGTACTTATAGGCTGCACAAAGTTAAATAGTCTATTCCTTACACAAGTTCCTGTAGTCGTTTCTAATGTACTGTACATAGTGGAGGCTGGCTTTAGCTCTTGTTTCTGTGTTTAAAGTCCACAACATTTGGCAAAGGACTGCTCTCCACAAAAGTTAACAGAAAAGCCACTTAAAGATTGCACCAGTTACCAAGACCCTTATAGTCAGAGAAGCCAGCAGCATGAATAATGACCAGAAGAGAAATCTTTCCATATTTAGACCTTGTGTTTTTGCTGTTCACTTCCTTCTGTTCCTTTGATCGTTGCTACATTCTTGAGAACACAGCCAAACAAGTAGGCCTATCGGCCCTTCACATCTGTTCTATCATTCAATTAGACGATGGTTAGTCTATACCTTAATTCAATTTCCCCATTGAGTTCAATATCTTTGCACTTACTTAACATAAATGGATTAATCTGACTGTTATTGTCAATTGGCCTCAGTATCTTACTTTGATGAAGAAACATCCTGATTTCCTCTCACTAGTTCTCCATTATGGCGAGATTTGCTCTGGTGAACCATTAAGTATGTGCTTTTCAGTAATTAGATCTAAACTGGTAACCAAAAATATTCCTAACTTTTCTCTCGCTAAGTGAGGATGGTTGTGTAATCAGATAACATTTGAATCTACAGCTTCAGTCAAAATTGTTGAATAAAATTTTTTAATTTAGTTGCTCCAGAACTTACTTAAAGATCATGAAGGCCTGGAAGAGAACAGCATAATTCCAAAAAAGGAGGCTATGCAGTTGGGGAACAGCTTAGCTCAGGGTAGAACAATATTTCATTAATTCCTAGATGTCTTCAACCCTTTTGGGACCTTGGAATCCTAACTTTTTGGCAGGATTGTCTTTTGTGTGTACTATTTATTCTGGTGCAAAACTCTGGATGATTTCAATAATGGCACAAAACTCAAAGTTCATCTCCAACATAATTTTCAACCTTATTGAACGTCTCCAACTTGCCTTAGTCCCTGAGTCCTGCAAGCACTTTCTCACCAGCCCACTTAATCACTGAATCTTCCATTTACTAGTTTCCTACAACCATCAGGTTCTTGAAACGACCTGCACAACACTAATCCTAACTCAACAATGGTGCACAACAGTCAACGTCTTGCATTACTATGGACTTGTTTCTAATTATATTTTTGCACTATTGTCCTGTTTTGGACAGTCTTTTGCTTCACTATCTTTTACAATTTATGTATAATTTATGTCTGTGTGTTGTCAGAATCTATGTGCCTGCAAGCAAGTTTTTTTATTTTACCTGTAGCTCACTGTACTTGTGCGTATGACAATTTTCTTTTCTTCCATTTTGCTTGACTTTGATTCAACTCGACTTAAGTAGAGCAACTCTCTCTTGCAGCGAGAAGGGTGCTGCTTGTTTAGTGGTATGTCTCTTTAAGAGATGGGGATAATGCAGCAACTGCAAGATCCGTACCTTGTTAAAACTGACCCAGTACTGCATTACACTGCAAAACCCAACAATTCTGTTCTATGAGCCTTGGAAATGAAGATTGTGTTCTTTAAGAGACTTTAATGAATAGTGGTAGAGTGACCCATAACATTGAGCTATCTCCATGAGTTGGCTACCTGGCTCCTCAAGCCTGCCCCTCCATTCAATAAGATCATGGCTGAGCTCAACTCCTCCTATGGGGATAGTTTCCCATAGCCATCAATTCCCTGATCTTTCTAAAATGTATCCACCTCCACTTTAAATAATTCTAAAGATCCATCCTCCACAGCTCTCTGGGACAGAGAATTCCAGAGATTCACTACCCTATGCAAGAAGAAATATTTGTGCACCTCATTTAAGTGACCAGCCCCTTATCTTAAAACTATGGCGCCTTATTCAAAACTCTCCCGCTAGTGAAGGTATCTAAACATCTGCTCTGTCGTGTCCCTTTAGAAACTAATGTATTTCAAGTGATCATCTTTCATTCTTCTGAACTCCAAAAAATACAGAACCAACTTGATTGATCTCACTTGATAGGACAACTCTCTCATCCCAGGAACGAGGCTGATGAATCTCCTTTGGACTGCCTCCAGTGTTACTATATCCTTTCGCAGGTAAGGGCACCAAATGAGAGTAAAGCAATTTTGGCCCCCACAGTATTGGGAACAAGATGTTTTCATTAGTCAAATGCACTAACTGCATAATATTGCAGCATCTGCACATTGCATTGTGCATCCAAAGTTCACAAAGCCAGCCATTTGGTGGATTTTGGACTTGATCATGCTGATGGCATCAATTGATTGTGGATTAAGATATCTATCAGAATCTGGAGATGTCGATATAATGATCCTTTGCTCAATTGATGCAAGTGTACAAGATTCAGCTGTAACAATAACCACTTCCCCACACCCCTAGATCCCAAAGATTTAGAATACACTGAGTTTTATGTAATTTGAAATGAGACAATGATTGACAATCAGTCAGATACTAGTACGACCATTTATGGCCTGATGAGAAGAAAAGATACTACTTGGGCAACATTTTCCAAATTTTTGCTGCATTGCAGAACTTTACGTTCCAGACACAAAAAAAACAAGTTGACAGGATTGGACTGAGTCTTAATTCCTAAGAATGTGAGGGTAAAGTCAATGATAAAAATGCAAAATGCTGGAATAGGAAATAATCCATATCCAAGCCACTCTTAATTATTGGAGAAGAGATGAGTACCTAAGACCATTGCTTTGTGGGAAATAAATTGGTCATTAGATTGGAAGTGTTGCTGGCTGGAAGAGAGCTGCCAAAGCTGATGAACACAACAGGGGAATGAAACCTCTAATTAATGCATTGGGCGGCAATAAACGCAGATGAACAGAGAACTTAGAACATAGGGAAATGGAACAGAAAGCGAAGCAAGCAAACGGGAAGAAGCAAACTTTGAGTTGGCAACCAGAACAAAGATACGGAAAGAGAGAAGTAAGTTTTGGATCCAGAAGCAGAGAAGGGAATATCATAAAAAGAGTGAAAGTGTAGCCATGTGGAAGCAAGCATATGTTTTTGAGTTGGCCAGGACAAGAAACACAGAAAGTCTTGCAGTTATATCGGACCTTTCACAACTAGGGTCCCTCAAGCATATTGTTTAACTATTTTTGTTTTAAATTATGTTCTAAAATGTGGTCTGATTGTCCTGGTTCACAACAGATGTTGTGTTTGCTTATACACAACATAATTGAGCAGAAACTTGGGAAATAACAGTTCTCAGAATGAGTGCAACATTCGGAGAAATTTACTGGTGGATCACTGATTGCAGAAAAAACAGGAACTTTACCTCAAAATAGTCAATAGCTAAAGTAGCTAAGGATTTTCTAAATGGCATAAAATGTTAGAAATATGAACATTATAACATCGGAACAGGACCTTCTGCCCACGATATCTTTGCTGACCATGATGTCAAAGTAAACTAATCCCATCTGCCTTCATGTGGTCTATATCCCTCTATTTTCTGCCTGTTCACATACCTGTATAAATGCCTCTTAAATGTTGCTATGGTATCTGCTTCCACCATCTCCCCTGGCAGCAAATTCCATGCATCAACTACTCTCTGTGTAAAAACTTGCCTTGTAAATCTCCTTTAAACTTCCTCCCTCTCACTTATGCCCTCCAGTAGTTCCACTCTGGGAAAAAGACTAATTTTCTACCTTATCTCTGCCTCTCATAACTTTATATATCAGGTCAACCCCTCAGCCTCCAGTGTTCCAGAGAAAACAATCCAAGTTTATCCAACCTCTCCTTATAGCTCATACTTTCTAATCCAGGCAACATCCTGGTGAACTACTTCTGCACCCCGCCCAAGCCCCCACAACCTTCCTGTAATTCAGTGACCAGAATTGCACACAGTACTCCAAATGTGGCCTAACCAAAGTTTTATACAGCTCCAACATGACTTGCCAACTCTGATACTCAATGCCCCAACCACTGAAGGACATATGCCTTCTTTGCCACCCTATCTACTTGTATTCCCACTTTCGGAGAGTTATGGACTTGCACCCGAGATCTTTCTAGATCAATGCTCCTTAGGGTCCAGCCACTTACCATATACTTACGTTTGCCTCCCAAAATGTAACATCTCACACTTGTCTGGATTAAACTCTACCTCCCTCCCATTCCTCTGCCCATATTTCCATCTGATCTATATTCTTCTGTACTTTTTGACAACCTTTCTCACTATGCACAACCCCACTGATTTTTGTGTCATCCACAAACTTACCAATGAGTCCACTAATGTTTTAGTCCAAACCATTTGTGTACATCACAAACAGGGGTCCCAGCACTGATCCCTGTGGAACACCACTGGTCACAGACCTGCAGTCAGAATAGCACCTCTGGAGAAGAAGAGGATGGGACTTTGCTTTTAAAACAAGTGAGCTCCTTAATTTCCACTTGCTGCCAATGGAATTACTGAGATGGAGTCTGAATCGTCTTCAACCTGGTAGATAAATATAAGTGCCAATAAAATCAACCACGTGGATGGTAACTCCGCTGGCTTAGATGGTAGGGCTACCACTCTGAACATGAACAAGTGAAAGAAATACAACTGTGTTTGTTTGCTTGGTCTTCTTTAATTGCCAAGCAGTTTGGAGATGAAATGTACACTGGATTCAGGTGTGGACTTGACTCTAGTGGAATCATTCTTGCTTTAGATGAGTAGTTTGTAAGTTTAATACTGTGAAATTCTGCATGATAACCTAGTAATAGTGAAGGGCCATTGGATTCCTAATTGTAATGTTGACTGGGCTTCCCCCACCCCTTCCAAAAACTCCCCACCGCACACTGCAGTCTACCTCGCCCACCAACCACCCCATTCCACTTCTATGTGCCTTTCCTTACAATCCAAGTAAATGTTAACAATTGTGTAGTCACCTTGGCATCCTGAACAACATTTTCCCTCAAACAAAACAACAAGCCAATTCATTTCAGTGCTGGTTGTTAGAGTTCATTTTAGGTAATATGGGACAGGCAGTCCCTTGAGATTTCAGTGAGAAATGCCACGGTCCTTGATGATTATACATCTTTCTTTCACTGCGAGTTACTAACAAGCCACGTTACTGGTTAATATGAAGATATCAATTTCCTAATAGCTGCAGAGGATATATTTTCTGCATAAGGAGACACTCATGTTTTAGTGGAACGTATTTTTGTACACATGTATAAAATGGTTGAATTCAGGAGAAAATATGTTTAAACCTAAATGGCCACATCCGTCCACAGGGCTGCATTCCTAGAGAAAACAAGTTGCTTTAACTTGTTCACTGTTTATGGATGAATCTTCATAGACTAAACTCTAGGGAGCATCAGAGTTCCTGAAAGCCCCCCCAGAATACACAAACAGAAGTTCCAGTGTAAACAGAATGAGGTAGGTACAGCAGATAGGTTCAGTACGTGAATAACAGACTGCACTTTTAACACATGCAAGTTAAGAAAACAGGTTAGTCATAATCAGAAGTAGCATCCCTGTGAGACTTACTAACAAATTAGTGGTGGTTTAAAGAGTTGGAGAGTTTTACTTTGAACATAGGTTTGATGGGAAAACCTGGCTGAGAATATTTTTGTTCCTCTGCTTCTGGTAGGTGCTTCAAGTACACAGCAAGTCTGAGATTCTCTGGCTGTTAATTTAAAAGAGAAGAAAGTCAAAGACTGTCAGTACAGAATTTCCTGATCCATATTCAGGCATACATTAGATATGGTCAAATGTACCTTAATGTTGAGGGTATTGAATCTCACCATTCTTCTGACATTTGGCTCTTGCAGCCATGTCTGGATCAGATTTGTAATGACATCTGGAGTTCAGAGTGTCAGTGAGAAACCAGTACTATTGGCAACTCCTTCCTTCCCCTTCCTGATGGTTGAGTGCAGGCCAATAGATGGTGTTTGTGTGTATTGGATTGATCCATATTTTTATGCTGGGAGTTTGCCTGTGCAATTTATCATGTTGGTAAGTAGATACCAGTGTCATTGTTGCATTAAATCATCTTTGCTGGGAAGACGCACCTTCTTCTACAATATGTCTGGTTCACTGCCAACATGAATCAATGGGGCAATAGAGGGATGCACAAACTTCACCTTTGTTCATAACTGATAAATACGATCAAACATATAACTGCCAGCTGTGGTCATTTCCAATTAAGTCAATAGAACTAGATGCATGGAACAGAGGACAACATGAAGCAAATACATTCTTGTACACTTGTTGCTGGTAACCAAAGATGAATTTTCTCAGTTCACCTAAGTGTTTTATAATATAATGCAAAGCGAACTGCCATAGAACACCCACACAACACTTTGGCCTATTGGTTTGTCTGTACACTGGCAGTTCCAATGGTAGACTTCTCGGGAATCCATTGACTATCACACCAGTCCAAGTGATCTTCTCTACCCTTTTTCCTACGTACACTTCTGTGGTGTTTTTATGTGTAATATGTGTATAAATCAACATTCTCAAGTGTAAGTCTGATGTAAGCACCACATTGAACCTGAATTAAGTTTGTACTCTAGTTTTGAAACTCTTGGTATCTGCATGCGTTGCCAGCACTCTGCAAGTGCACCCCAAATTACATTAAATGACCAATGGGCAACTCCAGTAGTAGTCAGGCTTAAGGCATATAAAACAACAAGAAATTGCAGCAATTGCTGCAACTACAGGATAACATTAAATCAGAGTCAACACTGAGCAACACTCTTTACCAGCTTGCCAAGATTTGTATACACAATTGACAGGATCCAAGTTTTTTTTTCTACAGAACTTGATTTATTAGAGCTTGTGTTTACATGCAGCTGGAGCTGGTAATGGACAATCAGAAGCCTTCAGTCTTAGGCAGTCCCTCAGCATCAAAGAAGACTTGTTTCCACTCTGGTTTTGGAGGTTCTGATAAGGCAAATGAGGCCCATACATTGATGTAATCATGAAGAAGGCACACCAATGGCTCTATTTTGTTAGGAGTTTAAGGAAATTCAGTCTATCACCAAAGACTCTTGCAAATTTCTATAGGTGTATGATGGAGAGCATTCTCACTGGTTGCATCACCAACTGGTATGGAGGCTCCAATACACAGAATCGCAAGAGGATGCAGAAGGTTGTAGACTCAGCCAGCTCCATCACAGACACAACCCTCCCCACCATTGAGGACACCTTCAATAGGAGGTGTCTCAAGAAGGCGCCATCCATCATTAAGGACCCTCACCATCCAGGACATGCCCTCCTCCCTGATGATAGTAATGTGAAGAGGTACAGGAGCCTGAAGACCCACACTCAATGATTTAGGAACAGCTTCTTCCCCTCCAGCATTGGATTTCTGAATGGTCCATGAACCCGTGAACACTGCTTCATAATTCCTTTTTTTTCTGCACTATTTATTTATTTTGTAATTTATAGTAGTGTCATGTCTTTGCACTGTATTGCTGCTGCAAAACAACAAATTTCGCAACATATAAATCAGTGACAATAAACCTGATTCTGACGTGGGAACCACGCAGTCTTCCACTTATGGAGCATGTGAGCTGATGGGGAGAGTGGGTGGGTTTTTTGTGAGGTGGTCCACTCCTTCTGCCACTTAGCAGGGTTTCTATGTACTTCCAATGCATGGCCTTAATGTTTTCAATACCATCCCAAATGCTTGTCCTTCACTTTGAGCAGTCATGGCACAGGGAATCCCAGGTGTCAGAGAGGATGTTGCACTTCTTTAAGGAAGCTTTGAGCACATGTTGAATGTTTTTTTTCCCCCTATCTGCCTGCTAATCTCCAATGACAGACCTCAGAAAAGAGCTTTCATTTCAGGACTTTGGTGCTGGGTATGCAAACATGGACTGCACAGCGTAACCAAACAAGAGTAACTGCGGCCTCAGTGCTGAGGATGTTGACATCAGTTCACCTATCTTCTCAGTGAATTTGGAAGATTTTGTAAGGAGAGACTTCGTGTCTTGAGATGCCTACTGTAAGTAGTCCAGGTCTTAGAAGCAAGGATTACCACTGCCCAGTAAACCATACGTTTTCTGTCATCCTAATCTTTAAACACCTTTTTCCCTCAACCAACCAAAGTCTTCGTTGGCACATTAAAGAGAATGGTGAATTTCATCATCAATGTCAGCCTTCACCAACAGGTGGCTCTCAAAATATGTGAAATTGTCTTCATTTTCCAGGGTCCAACCATGAACCTTTATTGTTGGAAGGCCATGTAATGCAGTGAAGGCAGGCTAATAGAAGTGCTTGAACCTGCAGATGTTGATTATAAGGCACATCCTCTTGTGTGATTCAGTGAACGAGTCAATAACGTCTTGGAGCTTGGCCTCCAAGAATGTACAAATGTAAGCACCATCTACACTCTGCACCTCACCTGTTGGAGTTTGGATGATCTCGGTTCTGGAATGTAGTTACCGCAACTTGAACAGTTTCCCATTCATTCTGAAGATTAGCTCCCCTGCTCCAGAAAGTTTATAGAAGATGAAATGCAGTGAGAAAGATTGTGGAATGTGTGGCACATTGACACAGCCTTCTTTGACACCAGTCTTCACAGAGATTGGTTCTGTTGTGGTTTGGTTAATATCATGGATCACAAACCATCATGGAGCAAGCACCAGATGGATAAGAATTTCTGTGGGCAGCTGAATTTGGGGAAAGCGTTCCTCAGTCCCTCCCAGTTGATGGCTTTTGTGAGGCTTCAGAAGGCCACACTGATGCTGCTCCGTACATTTTCCTGGATTTGCTGGTCATGCACACTGAGATTGGTCAGGCTATCCTGGAAGACCTAATCCTGAAGCAAGTTAACAAACACACTCTGAGAGGATGGAGCAGCCTGGATAAGAGTTCACAAGGAGTACTTGCAACTTAATTTTGAGGGAAGAGTGCACAGTTCCAATGGAAGCAAATAAAAGATGACTCAAGCCAAATGAAAGCTAATTTGACTAAGTGAAAGTTAAAATCACCAGACTGACAAACAAGTCCAGTACCCAGTAATGTGACCTTGGTGCAGTAGTCCAAGTCTGTACTCCAAAAGAGCCCCCATGCACATTGGAAATAAGGTCAGAAATGTCAGTGTTGATCAGATAACCATAACCAGAGACATCTGAAGATACTGTCATGATGCATTGCAGTGATGCATTTCTGTTATGTTGGCATTACAGATGCCACATAGTGGGTAGCCCTCCTCAGGCCAACACACTCATTAATAAGCACAGTGTTGTTTGTGAACCTCTACATGATCTCCAAATTTAAATGACAATATGTACTGACAGTCTTACTGAGCTTTTACAGAGACTGAAATTCAACTTTGCCAGGGATCCAAAAAGGATGGTGCAATGTTAATGGGCTATTTTTATGTTGCTTCAAGTACTATCACTCCAACTAGACAGAGCTAACAGCAAAGCACCTTTTTGGAGGCGGCCATATCAAACTGAATATCAATGTCTGATACAACAAGTATTGATGTCAAACCATATGACGCATTTAGCTCTTAAAGATACACACACTTATTCTAATACAGATGGTAGGAATATCAATAATAATGTATTTTTTCTCTTACCTTCAATCCAGCAAAATATAACAAGATGCTGCATAGTAGCATAAGCAAACAAAATTGGTCACTGAAGCATACATGTTTAGTAGAGAAATAAAGGACTGCAGATTCTGGAATCTAGATGAAAAACACGATGACACTGGAGGAACTCAGCTGGTCAGGCAGTATCCGTGGAGAAAAGCAGGTGGTCACCGTTTCGGGTCAGAACCCTTCTTCAGGACATGTTTAGTAGTTGGGCAGCTGTTGGACAGAGAAATCTCTTTCCCATTGACTACATCCTACAGGGAAGTTCAGCACAAGTGTTTAACTCATATTTGTTCCAATGTTTCCCTTTTTGTCCCCTGGAAGGGTTGAATTTCACTACTAAAGTGACCTGAACAATACCATTTACACAAATGGACTTATTGAATATAGTGAGGGAATACCCTGTTTCCAATCTTCTGACTCATTTCAGAGCACAAGTACAAATAAAAATGTTATAACATAGGAAACATCTAAAGGGCTTTTATTTTCAAGCAGTCTATATAATTTTGTTCATTAATCTGAAATCTGTTTGAGAGCACTGACTTTTTTTTAAATCACCCAGTACAACAAATTTCAACACCTACAACAAATTTCAGCCATTGTCCGAAGAATTTTAGTGGAAGTTTAGTGAGCAAGTAAAATTCCATGCTGTGCTATTTCAGAGAAGGTATTAGCTCTTCTCAGATGAAAATAAGGAAGAAAGAAATGTTGGAGGAGCATGTTAAATATCATGCCGGTGCACCAATTGTAATTTGTTTTTTTTCCTCTTTACTTGTTACCATTAATTACAGTGAAATGGTAATACTGCAAAA
This sequence comes from Pristis pectinata, assembly GCF_009764475.1. NCBI lineage: Eukaryota > Metazoa > Chordata > Chondrichthyes > Rhinopristiformes > Pristidae > Pristis > Pristis pectinata. Next base: position 74,555,157 of record NC_067415.1, read on the forward strand.
ATGATGATAATGAACAAGTTTTAATAGGCTTTGCTGACAGGAACAGGAGTTATATAGAGAAAGTATGTATTTTTAATGACCTTACTCCAAAGGAAACTAGTATGTGAAATATCTTGAGATGTTTCAACATCATTATATAGCACTGTGTAAATACTCCTTTAACTTTGTTTCACTGAACTTTATTGCTCCAATGCACATTATAAAGATTGTTTTAAGGTAAATATTAATACAAAAAGTTGCACAACTCATTAAGGTTTAACTGCTGCTCTGTACCCTAAGCTATCTGTCAGTAAGCTAATAAATTCTGTAACAGTTATCACTAACAACTTCTTCCTAAATACCATCTGTTCTCTACTGGAGACCAGCCTGTATGCTAGCGTGTTTTGCATTGTAATCCAATCAAACCAATACAAAAATAGGTCATTACATATGCACTCTGGAATATTTATTTTCATCTTTCATGTGATATTTCTGAATGACTATCCGCTAATACTGTTCACAATAGATCTTCTATAAGTACAATAGTGATAACATGCTACACATACAGCAATATTTTGTTTATACAAGGGAAAATAAACAAAAATAACATTCCAATAGGCGTGAGAACTTCCATTCCTTCCTGAACTGAAATACCAAACGCAAACATAAAACAAGGCTATTAATGACAATCTGTCACATCCTGAGAGTGAAACAGAACCAGTTGCAAATTAGACACACAGACTGCAGATGCTGAGATCTGGAGGAAAAAGAAACAAGGTGCTGGAAGAAATCAGCAGGTAAGGCAGCATCTGTGGATGCAAAGGGATGGTCGATGTTTCAGGTTGAGACCCTGCATCAGGACCAGCCTATTGCCTCCACAGATGCTGCCTGACGTGCTGAGTTCCTTCGGCAGCTTGTTTTTTTTTGCTCTGGTTACCAACTAAACCCACCTCCAATGAGAAAAACTCCAACTTGGCTTGACATCAACCAGAAAACTTTACAGCCAGCCAGGACTTCAGAAGATATGACTTTAGATCCTACTTTCCTACTTTGGTAGTTCTGAGCTCAAAAGATTTGACTGCAAACCAAAAAAATACTAGTGAACTCCACTGGAGAGTTGTGAGAGTGCAATCAAGCAGGAAATGCTGGAAACACTCAGCAGGACAGGCAGCATCTGTGGAAAGAGAAACAGTTAATATTTCAGGATGAAGATCTTGCGTCAGAATCTGCAACATCTGCACTTTCAACATCAAGAGCATAGAACATAAAACAGTACCGCACAGAAACAGGCCATTCAGCCCACGATGCCAATTTAAACTGCACATCTGCCTGCACGTGCTCTACATCCCTCAATTCGCTGCCTGTTCATGCATCTGTCTAAACATCTCTTAAATGTTGCTATCATATCTGCTTCCGCCGATTCCCCGGCATTGTGTTCCATGCACCTGCCACTCTCTGTATAAAATGCTTGCCACGTAAATCTCCTTTAAACTTCCCCCTCTCACTTTAAAGCTATGCTCTGCCCCACATATTTGACATTTCCACCCTGGGATAAAAAGACTGATGTTCTACCCTGTCTCATAATTTTATATACTTCTATCAGATTGCCCCCCCAGCCTCCGATGTTCCAGAGAAAACAATCCAAGTTTGTTTGGCCTCTTCCAATAGCTAAAGTCTTATGTTTTGATTTTCTTTTACTGTTACACTTAGACTAATTGCCCTTGAGAAGGTGGTGGTGAGCTGCCTTCTTGAACTGCTGCAGTCCTTGAGGTGTGGGTACACATACAAAGCTGTTAGGGAGAGAGTTCCAGGATTTTGACCCAGTGACGGTGAAGGAACAGCGATATATTTTCAAGTCAAGATGGCATGTGGCTTGGAGAGAAACTTCCAGGTGGTGGTGTTCCTCTGATTTTGCTGCCCTTGTCCTTCTGGATGATAGAGGTCATGTGTTTGGAAGGTGCAGCCAAAGGATTCTTGGTGAGTTGCTGCAGTGCATCGTGTAGATGGTCCAAACTGCCTCTGCTGTGCATTGGTGGAGTGAGTGAATGGTTGTGGATGGTGTGCCTATCAAGCAGGATGTTACATCCTGTATGGTGCCAAACTACTCATCCAGGCAAGTGGACAGTATTCCATTACACTCTTGACTCGAGTCTTGTAGATGGTGGACGGGCTTTGGGGAGGTAGGAAGTGAATTCCTAGCTTCTGGCCTGCTCTTGTAGCCACACTATGTATAGGGCTACTTCAGTTCAGTTTCTGGTCAATGATTCAGTGATGGTAATGCCACTGAATGTCAGTGGGCAATGGATGATTTTCCCTTGCTGGATATCGTCATTGCCTAGCACATGTGTGGTGCCAATGTTATTTGCGAATGGATATTGTCCAGATCTGTCTGCATTTGGTTATGGATGACCTTGTTATCTGAGGATTCTCTAAAGTTACTGAACACTGTGCAACCACCCTCCTTCTGAACTTATGATTAATGAAGGCCATTGATGAAGCAACTGAAGATGGTTGGATCATGGACACTATCCTGAGGAACTCCTGCAGAGATGTCCTATGGCTGTGATAGTTGTCCTCCAACCACTACAGCCATTTTCCTTTCTGCTGGGTATGAATCCAACTAGCGGAGGTTTTTACCCGATTCCCATCGACTCCAGTTTAGCTGGGTCTCCTTGATGCCACATTCGATCAAATACTGCCCTGATGTATATCAAGGGCTGTTACTCTCACTTCACCTTTGGAGTTCAGCTCTTTTTTTCCATGTTTGTGGGAATGCAATGCACAACTGGCAGTCTCATTCCCAATCTTACAACAGTGACTCCATTGGCTTTCGGACATCCTGAGGTCATGAACAGTATTATCAAAATGTAAGTCTTCCTTTTCTTTGTTAAAAGCATGAGATTCTGGCTACTCAACATCACAGATGTTCTCATTTCTTTTATAAACTCCTATGATCTCAGTTTTCCTACCAGCTATCTCTGCAGTAACTTGTAGGTTTCTTATTGAGAATCAATGCAATCAGCATTTTCAATCCCCCATTTTGCTCATTTCTTCAAGCAGGTTAGTACCATGACCTACATTTCCTGAAGCCATGCTGGGATTCCCTCATAAGCATTGAAGTCTCCAAGTAATCATATTTCATATCCCTCATAAAGCTTTTCAACAGCTCCGCTGCAGCCAGTGTTAAGCTCATAGGCCTATAATTACAAGCGTCCAGTTTCTTCCCTTCTTAAATAAGGGCACCATATGAGACCACCTCCAATCCATGGGGGCTAGCCCACAACTCAATCAACTGTTAAATATATGAGGCAGTGACTCACGCGAAGCCTTCCCAACCTCCTTCAGCTGTTCCCTCTTGATATTCCTACATAGATCACAAGTTTGCTAAGAGCAACATACCCAGGCCCATATGAAGAGTCAATGGCTTTTGTTAGGTAATTAAAGCCCCTCTACTTCCCTCGTTCAACCATTTCTCCTTTTGTCTGGTTCCTTCTATTCCTTTAAGCGGGAGTGATGGTACACTGGTTAAGTTACCAGAGATATCCAGAGGTCTGTCTTAATAATCTAAGAATATTAGTTCGAATCCTGTTTAGGCATTTGGATTCAAATAATTAAATCTGGGATGAGAAGCCAATCATCATTATTGGAAAGGTGTTTTTTTGTAAAAAAATCAAGAGGTGCAACGCTTGTTCTTACATCTGCTCCCTCACCACCATTCAGGGACCTAAACAGCCCTTCCAGGTGAGGCATAAATTAACAGGCACCTCCACCCAACCTCATCTACTGCATTTGGTGCTCCTGATGTGGCCTCCACTAAATTCACGAGACCAAGTGCAGACCAGGCAACTGATTTGCAGAGCACCTGCGCTCTGTCCGCAGTGGACATCCTGAGCTCCCAGTTGCATGCCATTTCAACTACCCTTCCCATATCGACCTCTCCGTCCTTGGTCTTCTCCATTGCCAGGGTGAGGCCCAGTGCAAACTAGAGGAACAACATCTCATGTTCCACCTGGATAGTCTACAACCCAATGGTATGAACATTGAACTTTCTAGTTTCAGGTAATTCACACCTCCTGTGTATTACCCCCCACCCCTCTCCTTCTGATCCACCTCCAGTCTTCCCATTTTTGTCCCTTTTCCCATACACCCCCTTCAGGACTCCATCATGCATTTTTGTTACCACCCCCCCTTGGTTTTATCCACCCACTACCCACACATTTTAACTACTGAATGCTCCCCTTCCTTATCTGGTTCCCATCTCCCTTCACCTCTTCACTAATGGTTCCTGTTATCCCTTCTTTACGCATCAGGTACCAGCATTGGTAGCCTTTGTGTTTCCAATTATTGCTCCAATTTCACCTTCCCCCTCCCCCTTCCCTCCTTCCCCCCCCTCACCCCTCCACCCTTCCCCTTCCCTTGACCTTTACCCCTGTTCCCCCTCCTCCCTCCCTACCTGGCTCCATCTGCCCACCATGCTTCTCAGTCCACCAATCACCTCCTGGCGCCTGTCACACCACTCCCCCTCTCCACTATATACTGACTATCTTCTCTCCCCACAAGCAGTCCTGATTCAGCTGTTTGACCCAAAATGCTGATAATTCCTTTCCTCTGCCAGATACTGCTTGACCCATAGAATTTCTCCAGCAGATTGTTTGTTGTTTTGTCAAAATCTATCTGGTTGCAGGGCAGAAGCCTGTCATGCTCACCTGGTCTGTCTCTACAGATACCCCAAAGTGGTCAACTCTTAACTGCCCTCTGAAATGGACATTCTGTGAGGGGGAGGAATTTGAGGCAATTAGGGACAGACAATAAATGTTGGTCTAGCCAATGACGTCCCTATTCCATGAATGATTCTGTTCAACAACCTTCTAATCCACATTGCTGTTGACCTCTCATCATGTGTCATGAAGAAATCACCAGCTGATTGGACTCTGCTATTTACTTCCTCTAATTTGTTTAGTGAGGTTGCTGACTTGTGGCTGTCCTTTTGAGGGGGTAATGAATGGTGAAACACCAAGGGTGTTTCCAATTTTGCTTGTAGCTTGGAATTTCTCATTTTGAAACGCCTGTTTCAGTAAGCATTTCCTTCTCCCAATAATATGTGCTGATGCAGTCAAGAGGAATGCAGCTGCAGATCATTAGATAATAAAATGTGTCATCAAAGGTGTGCTGGATTTCAAAGAAACAGGATTTGCCTTTTAGCATGCATAACAGATGTAACTTGAAGTCATAAAGCTGTTTTACATTAATTAAAGATGTATCACCATGGCTGAAGGAAGCTTTATTGGCTCTGTTCCATGAGAAATATTCTCTGGAAATTTATCTTTTGCACAACTGCATTCACAATTAGGTAGATATGTGATACAAAGGGTAAAGTACTTAATCACTGAATTATGGACCAATAGATGTTGTTGCTTAGAATTCATCTACCATTCAATCTATTATAACTCTGCTACCTCTTTCAAAGACCTATCCAATTAATCCACTCTTTCGAAAAGCTCAGCAAATGATATCCATCCAAATATTTATCCAACTCCATTTTGAAATAATAATTCCACTTACATATCCTCTCTAGCCATTTCAGAGCAAAACAAGATATTGTTGGTTTTAGCCAGTGAAACTTCAGTTAGTAAGAGAAACAGGCCCTTCGGCCCACCTTGTCCATGCCAACCATCAAGTATCTACTTATATTAATCCCATTTACCAGCCCTTGGTCCACAGTCTTCTTTGTGGTGGCAATTCAAGTGCTCATCTAGATACTTCTTAAACATTGTCAGTCTTCACCTCCACCAGCCTCTGGGTGCATTCCAAATTCTAACCACACTCTAGGTGAAAATTTTTTCCTTATATCCCCTTTAAACCTCTTCCTCTTTACCTTAAGCCTGTGCCCTCTGGTTCAAGACACCTCTTCTGTTTACCTTATGTTGTGTGAAATCATTCTTTTCTTTCTTAAGGATCAAGGACTCTGGACACAAGCTTTGTAGTTTAATCACAAAGGCAAACACAGGACAGAATGGATGGGAACAGACACATACTCACTCATGCACAGGATACCACAAACACGAGAGGGAAATCACAACTGGGGTAAAATAAACTTACACACACACACTGATACAAACAAGCACACAATAACAATGTACAACTTCAGGATATAACACTTCAATGCCTGTCCCACATTAGCATTGGCCTTTAATGCTCCCTGAGTCTGAATGAAACACTCCCTGACCATGTGGTGATGCACTCTTACCAGTGATCTCTGCAGCATTGTCTCACTCCTCCTGGAGTTGTCAAAAGAGCAAGGGCTAGTGGATGCAACCCTTTTTATGGTGCTAGGAGGCTGGGTGGAACCTCACTGTTGTGATTTAAACAAGCCAATGGTGTGGGAGTCAAAGACAAAGTTTCCTGCCACAGCCAATGGTCAGGTGGGTTCAGAGACAAAGGGTACTGGTCAGGCAAGTTCAGAGGCAGAAGGTACTCCCACACCTGAGGGGGGGGGTGGAGCCGCACCTTGATTGACAGTAGTATCACTTCCGATCAGAGGAGCAATGCTGTCCTCTGGTCAGCGGGGGTCAGTGTCTTTACTGTCACGTGACAGCCATGTGGATTTCTCACAACACCTTATCTATGGCCCTTATAATTCTGTACATCTATCAGGATGCTCTCAGCCTTCCCTGCTCCAATGAAGACAATCACAGCCTATCTAATCTCCCCTCATAACTGAACAACATCATCCCAGGCCACAACCTAGTCAATCTCCTCTTCACTCTCTCCAGAGCAATCACGTCCTTTCTATACTGTGGCGATAAAAACAGCATATAATTTTCCTCATGGGCCTCAGTAATGTTTTATAAAGCTGCACCATAACATCCCTGCTCTTATATAATATGCACATGCTACATTAACATCTAAGTTATTAATATATATGGTAAATTGTAAAGGTCCCAGCATGCATTACCAAAAATGGGAGTCCATGACTTACTGAGTGACTCATTAGCTGGGGAACCAGAGATCTCGTTGACTTGAAAGGAAGTCCGAGGCCTGTAGGTGAGGAGGCAAACAAGAAGGGGTGTTATTTTTATCTTAATTATTTTACTTTAAGATGATTTAAAATATTAAACAAACATCCAGTAATTGGACCCAATTTGTTTGTTTATCATGCCTAGCATTGTGCTTAAAGGGTAGTTTTGTGATTGTTTTGAAGTGTTTTCAGCTTTTTCCTGTTGAAATCCTGCCCATCAGGAAATTAAACTGGGCACTTCCAGTCAGAATTCATAATGTAAACTTCATTTCCTGTCATACACGTGCTGATTTATTACTGCTTGACAGAAATTGAATTGAAAGTTTGCAACCTGCATCTTTGGAGAATAATTCACAATTCACCAATGTACCTCATGCTAAAAATAGAGTATTATAGTGTTCCTGGGACACTTTTTCTACGTAAAATAGCATCCTCCTGTAATTTGTATTGGAAAACAAATGGCAGCCCTCTGTAAAGATTTAGGGAGACTGGGACCTGCTGACTGCAGTTCACAGACCTTTTGATCTGTGGCTCAATGCTACAGCTCAGCAAAATTGTGGGTCACAGGAGACTCAGAGCCCAATCAGTCAGCACCCCCATTCCTGGGAGACTCGCGTGCATTTACTACTCTCCCTCCACTAACCTGGTCCCAGTGAGAATCTCTTAAAAAACAATGCAGCAATTTCAAGAAAACATGCAGCTAGTCTGTGTGGGTTCGTGTCCTAACACCGCTAGGGGGGAGAAAAACATGAACACAATCTCTTAGTGCAAGAATATCCCAATTTCACAGTATTGTTTGTGACTTCTGACTTAGCTTTAAGACAATATGACGCACCCAGTCAGTGTGCCAAATATTCCTGAGTCCAACATTTGAGACACAAGCAATTGAAAAGCAAAAAACCTGCAGATTCTGGAAATCCCAGTTCTTGGTCCATATCCTTGCAGTTTATGGTTCTTCAACTAATTTTAAATGTGGAGTAACTGCAAATCCATCATCTGATATACAGCATGTATTCATGAATATCCCGCTATTGCTCTTGACTCCTAGACCAGAGATGGCAGGATAATTACAATACATGGGTAGTCAACACTATAACAGCACTTCCATTACCTGGGCCATTTTGACCACACTACATCCATTATTGATACTGACTATGAAGTCATTAAACAACCTGCGCAGCTAATCACATTAAAGGACTAACAAGCAGCAAACCAGGACATTAAAGGCGCAACTTGTAAATAAGATTTCAAACATTTTAAAGAGGACAAATTATAGAATGAAGACAAGACACAAGAAAATGGGAGCTGGAGAAGGTCAGTTGGCCCTTTAAGCCTAATCCACCATCCAATATCATCTCAGCCCATCTGCCCCATGCTCAACTTCTCTTCTGTGCCAGTTCCCCATTAGCCTTCAATTCCCCGATTGTTTAAACATATATTGACACCCTGCTTTTCATACCCCCAATATTGAGATAGATTATGTTTAAGTGGAAACGAGCAATAATTTTGAAAATAAAAAAAAGCTTTAAATCCCAAAACGCAAAAGAAAAACTGCAGAATCTTGAATATGAAATAAATTAGAGCCCACTGGAGATTATCAATTGGTCCTGTAGCATCAATGGAAAGGGACAACTAACCTTTTATAAGAAGATATCTTTATTAGTCACATGTACATGAAAACACACAGTGAAATGCATCTTTTGCGTAGAGTGTTCTGGGGGCAGCCCGCAAGTGTCACCACGCTTCTGGCGCCAACGTAGCGTGCCCACAACTTCTTAACCCGTACGTCTTTGGAATGTGGGAAGAAGCCGGAGCACCCCGAGGAAACCCATGTAGACACGGGGGGAATGTACAAACTCCTTACAGACAGCGGCCAGAATAGAACCTGAGTCACTGGCGCTGTAAAGCGTTACGCTAACTGCTACATTTATGTTGATGATATTTCATTGGAATGTTGAATTAAAATATTAACTCTATTTCTCTCTCCACAGATGCTGCCTGACTTGCTAATCATACCCAACATTTCCAAGCATGGTTACTTGAAAACTCACTTAACCTTGAAATATTTATCTGACACAATGATAATCCACGCATATACAATTAGGCTTCTAAGGAAAGAAGGTTTGGTCAATCTGTAATTAAGGCTTTGACAACACTAAAACACTTCAGTTCTGACGTAGGGTTGCAGACCTGAAACATTGACTGTTTCTCTTTCCTCAGATGTTGCCTGACCTGCTTTGTTTTTCCAGCATTTTCTGGTTTTATTTCAGATTTCAAGTATCTGCAGTTTTTCGTATTGATTTTAATTAAAAATCTCACTTCAACATCCTGTAACAAAGTATAATATCACAAGAAAGCTCCAAAGCAACATTCTCTGTAGAGGATCAGTCAGACCACTAGATTTCTGTTGGATGACTGCTCATACATATACTTCAGAAGGATCATGGTATAATAATGACAAATGCCAACAATTTTGCTGTCATTACAGATTCCAGACCATTATATAGCTGTACACTTTGGAGGAAATTTAAATTTTAAGAATGGCTGACAAAATTCCGGGCATTTAGAAATGGATTTAACAAGAAAAACAAGTGAAATTTCATGAGAAAATGAAGGGCTGGCATTTCAATGCTTGATTTTTAATAAATAATTCTTTAAAAAAATAGAAGCAGATACTGAACAAACAGTTCTCAGTTACAAGATCCCTGCTAAGAGGTACATTGTTAGCATTTGGAATAAGCAATTACAATGGTAAAAATGATCACAGATGGGTTTGGGTCTCCTGCCCCAACTTTTAGAGGGAAACAGAAGGGATAGAGGAAAGTCTGTTTTTTTTATCTTGTTGGTGGTCTTGATTGTAAAAATTGTTTTTTGAGGTCAAGTAATCATTACCAGCAGCTCCATTGAGCTCTAATGACTTCATTGCACAATGTTATCCTTTATCCTGGTAATAACTCTTATGGAACTATATCAAGCCACAGTCTTTACTGCAGGCCACCGTGGCTACTAAGTCAATATCATTGTCAAACTACCGTCTAGGTCCAATGAAAATACACTGGGGATTGTTTTCTTTAGAACAGAGAAGGCTGAGGGCAGATTTAACAGAAGTGTATCTTTTACTTACTCTTGTCGTGGATCCATCCACAGGTAGGCACGCTTGGTGAATGGTGACAATGGGACTGACAATTGGAATGTCTTCCATATTTGTATCACGGACACTTCTAATGCAGCCACACCAAAGTGTATGAAGTTATGAAGCTTAGACAGAGTTAATAGGCAGGACCTTGGTTTCCTTAACAGGCTGGTTAATAATTAGTGGAAAGAAGTTAAGGGGATTGGTAGAAAGACTAGAGGGAAGTTGAGGACATGTTTTCTTCCATGAGGAATAATGGGGAATCTGAACTCAGTGCCTGAATGGTTGGTGATTGCAGAAATCCTCATCACATCTAAAAAGTACCTAAATGAGCGTTCTATGTACCGTAACCTGCCAGGCTATGGATCCTGAATGTGGTATTAATCTGAATTCCTTTTTTCAGACTAGTATGAAGTTGATGGGCTGAATGATCTCCCTCTGCACTGTATATTTCGGTGATTCCATACAAAAGTTCCAAATAGAACAGAAAAATAAATGAGCAAAGAATGATTTGGAAGAAGGAATGGAATAAATGATCTGCTGTCTTCTATTCCTTCTTACAGAAGTGGCAATTGGAGAATACTCATTATCCACATCTCTGTGCCTTTGATTGATATTTGAGAATCATACAGCAGATTAAGCAAGATATTAATGGCTTAAATTGCATTAACATAACTAGCTAAAGTTAAGTAGCATTAGTAACAAAATAGACACATTATTGGTTTCCAGAACACTAAATTCCCTGAAATGTCTTTACATGACTTGCAGCCTCATGCCTGTGGCTTCCATTTTACCCTTTGGACTGAAAATGTAACAATTAAAGTTCTTCTTTTTTTAATCTCAACAAAGTCTCCAAGTCAAGGATGTGTTGACTTTAAAACTCCAATACTAAACACCCCAGAGTTTTAACCTCCAGGAAGCAACAGTTTACCAGATGTTATTGCTGTATAATTTTCATACAAGTTTGTTAACTCTTAAGGTTCAGATGAAAACACCAAAGATGACATGGGGGCTTTAGTTACAAATGGGGTTGGTGATAGTGCACTAGAAGGTGTGGGAATAGCACTTACTACTTCATCCTACCATTGCATTAACTGCTATCACTTTGGTGAGCTGCCAAGTTGGAAAATCCAGACAGTCTCCAGGCTCAGCCGCATCAATGTAGTATGCAAATCGGGGTCCTTTGACCTTGGAGTTCAGGTACATAGTTCCCTGAAGGTGGAGTCACAGTTAGACAGGGTGGTGAAGAAAGCTTTTGGCACACTGGCCTTCATCAGTCAGGGAACTGAGTATAAAAGTTGGGAGGTCATGGTGTGGTTGTACAAGACGTTGGTGAGACCACACTTGGAGTCTTGTGTTCAGTTTTGATCACCCTGAAATAGGAAAGATGTTATTAAACTGGAAAGAGTGCAGAAATGATTGACAGAATGTTGCCAGGACTTGAGGGACTGAGTTATAGGGAGAGATTGGAAAGGCTAGGACTTTATTCCTTGGAGCGTAGGAGACTAAGAGGTGTATAAAACCATGAGGGCTCATAAAACCATAGGGGGAATGCACTTGTTCTTTTTCCCAGAGTTGGGGGATCAAGAACTAGAAGGCATAGGTTTAAGGTGAGAGGGGAAAGATTTAATAGGAACTTAAGGGGTAACTATTTTACACAAAGGGTGGTATTTATGTGGAATGAGCTTCCAGAGGAAGTAGTTGAGGCAGGTACAATAACAACAGTTAAAGGACAGTTGGACAGGTACATGACAGGAAAGGTTTAGAAGGTTATGGGCCAAAGGCTGGCAAATGGGACTGGCTTGGATGGGATGTCTTGGTTGGCATGGACCAGTTCGGCTGAAGGGCCTGTTTCCCTGCTATATGACTCTATGACTTTGATGTATATTTGATGACAAACTTGTATAATTTCACTTTAATGATGGTCTCGTATTGCATGGTATAGCCATTCCCAATGTTTTAATGAGATACTCAGCTGAAAATATTCAAATCTTTGGTATCTATTTGGGAGCCTGGTTTCATTTATACAAAGGGTCTTTGATCTGAAACATTAACTCTGTTTCTCCTTCCATAAATGCTGCTTGATGTGCTAAGCGTTCCAGCATTTTCTGTGCTCTGCCACTAGCTTGGAAATCCTTGTATCTCTTTCCAGTTCTCCTTTGGATCTTTTGGGAAGCTGGGACTACGATTAAATATTGACATTGAGGTTTTGTTTTGAGGAGGTAACCGCAAAGATTGATGAAGGTAAGGTGTTTAGGCATTGTCCATGTGGACCTTAGTAATGCTTTTTAACAAGGTTCCTCATGGGAGAAACAAAGGGCTGCAAATGCTAGAATCTAGATGAAAAACACGATGATGCTGGAGGAACTCAGCAGGCCAGACACCATCCATGGAGAAAAGCAAGCACTCAATGTTTTGGGTCAGGACCCTTCTTCAGGACTGAAGATAGGAAAAGGGGAAGCCCAATATATAGGAGGGAAAAGCAGAGCAGTGAACGGTGGACAAAAAAGAAGAGGCCGGGTGAGCACAAGGTGGTGATAGGTAGATGCAGGTAAGAGATAGTGATAGGCAGGTGTGGGGGAGGTAGGGAGAGCAAATCCACTGGGGGATGGGTCAAAGGTAAGGAGAAAAAGGAAAACAAAGGGTAGAAAAAGAGAGGCTAGGAAAGGGAAGAAAAGAAGAAGTATGGTAGGGGGGTTGTTGTGGGGAAGGGGGTTGGGGATTACTTAAAGTGGGACAACTCAATGTTCATGCCGTTAGGCTGCAAGGTTCCAAGATGGAAAATGAGGTGCTGTTCCTCCAGTTTGCGCTCAGACCTCATGGGAGACTGGTCCAGAAGGATAAGATGCATAAGATCACAGACAAGTTGACAGGTTCGATCAAAAATTAGCTTGCTGATTGGAGGCAGAGGCTAGTGGTGGAGGGATGCCTTTCTGATTGGAAGTCTTTGACCAGTGGTGTACTGCAAGGATCAGTGTTAGGACCTTTTGTTGTTTGTGATATATATTAATGACTTGGATGTAAATGTAGGAAGTACGATTAGTGAATTTGCAGATGACATTAAAATTGGTGGTGTTGTGGATAGTGATGAAGGATATCGTATATGAACCAAGTGGAAATTTGGACAGTGCGTTGGCAGTTGGAATTTAATCCTGACAAGTGCCTGGTGATGCATTTTGGGACCTTAAATAAGGATAGGACATATAAGTAAATGGTAGGGGCCTAAGGAGTATTGAGGAACAGGGAGACCTTGGATCACAAGTCCATAGTTTCCTAAAAGTGGCAACACAGGTAGTTAAGGTTGTGAAGAAGGCACATAGCATGCTTGTCTTCATTGGCCAGGGCATATGATATAAAAATTGGGGCATTAGGTTACAACTTTACCAAACACTGGTTAGGCCACACTTGGATTGTACAGTTCTGGCCACCACCTGATAAGCAGTATATGATTGTGTTGGAGACAGTGCTGAGGAGATTGACCAAGTTGTTGACTTGATTGGAGGACTTTAGTTAAATGGAGAGGTTGGATAGGCTGGAGAGTAGGAAGCTGAGGCGTGACATAGAACGTTACAACACAGTACGGGCCCTTCGGCCCACAATGTTGTGTCGACCTGACAGAAGTATACAAAATGTTGAGAGACATAGATGGGGTAGATGGTCAGAATCTCTTCCCATGGTAAGGATATCAAAAGCAAGAGGTTTTGCTTTAAGGTCAGAGGGAGGGGATTTAAAAGGAAAGGTTTTTTGCACAGAGAGTGGAGCAGAATGAAGTGGGTGGCTCAGTGGCATAACAAATAGAGCTGTTGCTTCACAGCTCCAGCAACCTGGGTTCAATCCGGACCTTGGGTGCTGTCTGTGTGGAGTTTGCATATTCTCCCTGTGACCGCATGGATTTCCTCTACATTTCCTCCCACATCCCAAAGAAGTGCAGATTGTTAGGTTAATTGGCGACTATAAATTGCCCCTAATAATTAGGTGAGTGGTAGAATATGGGAGGAGTTGAATGTGGAGAAGAATAAATAATGGGATTAATGTAGGATTAGTGTAACTGGTTGGTTGATGATCATGGAGACTAGGTGGACTGAAGGCTATTTTCATACTGTATCACTCTATGACTGTGATATCTGGAACATGCTGCCAGAGGAGGTGGTGGAGGCAGATACAATCACATTTAAGAGTCATTTAGACAGGCAAATGAATAGGCAAAGCATATAAGTACGTGGACCTAATGTGGCCAAATGGGATTACTATAGCTAGATACACAGCATGAATGTGATGTGTCAATGGGCTCTTGTTTCTGTTTTGTACGACTTAATGAGCCCCAAATCCCATGGTAACACAATGTTTTCTAGTCTCACTCAATTTAAGTAATAACATGGTTTTTCATTCTCCCTTCCTATATTATACTCAGTGGTCCTGGAGGGATGGCAAGTAGCAAATGTAACATCACTCCCCTAGAAAGGAGGGAGACAGAAAGCAGGAAACTCAAGATTCAAGATTCAAGATTTACTTTATTGTCATTTCTCTGAGTATTTACATACACAAAAAAAAATGAAATACTGTTTCTCACCAGCTCATATCAGTGCAACAAAAAGAACAGTGATAAATATCTAAAATAGTCTATAAAAACATCTCTAAAACACAACCAAAAACATATCAACACCACATATTCATATCTGTTAAGTTGCGTTTATATATTAATAAGTGCTTATTCAGTTCGAGATGAAGTTCAACGTATCAGGTAACTAACTATCAAACTGTTTCTATATTGATGTGAGTATGTACGTGTGTGTGTGTGGAGGGAGAGCTTGTCAGTGGAAGGGGAAGGGGACACAGTCCATTTACGATCCTGACTGCTTGTGGGAAAAAGCTGTTAAGCATCCTACTAGATCTAGAGCAGATGCTCCTACACCTCTTCCCCAACGGCAGGAGGGAAAACAGGTCATGAGAAGGGTGAGGAAAGTCCTTAATGATGGCCGTAGCTCTGCGAACGCAGCATTGCTGATGGATCTCCCTCAAAAAGGGGAGAGGGGCACCAATGATCCTGCTAGCTGTCTTCACCATTCTATTGAGCTGCTGTTGGTCATAGACCTTGCAGCTACCAAACCAGGAGGTGAGGCAGTAGGTCAGGATGCTTTCAGTGGTACCCCTATAAAAAGTGATGAGGTATGGAATAGGGAGGCCTGCCTTTCTGAGTCTCCGGAGAGGGTAAAGCCGCTGCTGAGCGTTTTTAATGATGGCTGCAGTGTTAATAGTGGAGGTCAGATCATCCGCTAGGTGAACCCCAAGAACTTATAGCCCAGTTACACCAATATCTGTCATTGGGAAAGTCCTGAACTCCATTCTTAAGAAAGTAAAAGGTGGACATTAAAGTAGAACAGAGTCAACATTAAATTGAAGTGCATTGAATTTTTCTTTTTTTTAACAAAATTCATCAAGATCCTCCAAGCTCTTATTTCTGACTGCTACATCACTGCCAGCTCCCTGCTGGGTGACAAGGGTTACACTTAATACATCCTTGTTCACCTATTTGTGATACCACAGGGGTAATAGATCGACTAGACCAGTCATCAGTTTGATCATTGGACATTTTCCAACAACGTGTCCACTGTCCCGGCAGGTACAGTTCTGTCCTTCTATAGAACTCAGAGGAAGTATCCTGAACTCTGGTTGTTTGCTGCATCTTGTACAATTCTGTCTTGGAAAGGGGACAACAAATGGAGCCAATACTGAATGAGGATTTCCCAACACCCAATGCTGAGGACTGTTAGCTGTTGGGATTGCTTAGAAGTGGGTGGGTACCAGTACCTGGGTACAGTCAGAGCCTTTTGGTTGTAACTATTTGACTAGAGCTTCATTTGAATTGTCAAAGTTCTGAACAATGGCTCTGCCAGTTCTCCAACACAGAGATAAAGTAATTCTATTCCCAGACCAATATTAATAACTATGCCATAGAAACAATGAAAATATGGAATTGTTCACCAGATCAGGTAACATCTGGGAGAGAGGAACACAGCCAACATTCGAGTCACTGACCTCTTATTACAACCATGACACCTGGAACTGCAGCAAATCCACTCTGTAGGAAAGACTATCATTCCAATTTCTGCTACATCTTAGTAGCCAACAGATATTGCATGTGGCAAATTATCAACCAGGTGTTCAGACAGACCGCCCTTCTGAAGTGACTCCTTTGGTTACCACAGTTATTATCCCAGTGATTCTGGGATGAGAGGGAGAAGACACTAGTGCTCAGTTAAGTGGTTTAAGGTGTTTATGATTAGCAACATCTTGGACCGAGATAGCCACTACAAACTCGTAAGGTCATACATCAGAATTCCATTGGAAGCAGAGACCTCCATACTTTAGAAATGATTCATCAGGCAGGCACTCCTTGCCTTGAACAAATGCAGATGCACATTGAAGATCTGACTTTTAAGAGCTAGATCCCTGGAATCTGAATCACTGCTTTGTTCAGCCGAGATTAAACGCTGTCTTCCCCTCCCGCAAACCACCTACTTACTCTTTCTACTGGCAATAGCACTAGATCACTCCCATACAGAGGAACCCACTGTGTGGACCTTTTAATGCACAATCTATATTGATGGGGTTTTCATATCTGTGCTAAGAGGAAGAGAAAATGTTGGTGCTTCCTCTGGAAGGTTGTGCCCCTCCAGATATGGGGCCACGGGGGTCGGAAAAAGAAAATAAGGTTAACATAGGAAAATTGAGACCATGTGAGGGACAGTGCAATATTACATCAGATTGCCATGCAGTCAATGGAATATTCTACATCCACTTAAAGGAACAGGGCCTCGGCTTAATATTTGAAAGATAGGATTCTAAATGGTGCACCAATTGGGTTTCAGTCGAGATTATAATGCTTAAGCCTCTGGAGCGGGAATTGAACTCACAAAATTCTGACTTAGAGGTAAGCCACAGTCGACACTACATGAGCAAGTTAAATGAAATTGAGAGAAGTGGCTATGAGTGAGAAGGTGCCTCCAGTATGAAGTAAAAAAGCAGTTTACCAAGGTTCCACTAACTGTGGCAGCATTGAAATTGCTCAGGCCAAGACTTGACCTGTTCCATTTTAACTCCTCTGGCTGGACCTCAAAATTCAAGAATGTATGGATCCGGATGTTCCTACTTATGATGCGCTAATCATTCAGTTAAAACAATAGTAGTTTTGTTTCATTGATTAACCTTGGGGCAACAGAAACATTTGTTTGGATGTGGCCTTTGATGAGGATGACTCAGAGGGAGGGACATCTCATTACATAGGACAAGGATGTGTTAATGGCAAATGGTAGTTGGTGGCATGAATATGCATGTAGAAAGAGAGGAATGAGACCATCTTCAAGGTAAAAGGGTATGTGCTCGAGGCTTCAGAAATCAAACTGGGTATGTCTCTCTGGATTCCCCACAGCCCCAGCAACATATCCATGAAGTGTTCATGAAATAGTAGGGGAACAGCCTGTCTTGACTCCACTCCTGATGTAGCCCACTCTTCCCTCCTCCACCTATTTAAGTCTGCTGGTTTAGAGAGTCGCTACAAAATAATTGGCCTTGATATCCTGTCATGATGATTAGACTAGAAAAGAGGAAGTAAAACGTGAATGTGCTGGTCACCTTAAAAAGACACAGAAGAATGCACTTAACATATTTCTGGGTTTTCCATAAACCATCAGATATCCCTGTTCCCAATATGGTGACAAATTCAAACCCAGCCACTGCATGAAGAGAGTTAAACTTCCCACCTTTGCATGTTTCACTGTAGGTTTCTTGCCTCTCTGGGAGGATAATATTCCTTATTCATAATGTGTTGTAAAATTGGAAATGTGGGCACAAGAATGTGTTTATGATTCAGCCACTAATAATGGAGCAAAGAAATCTTCCTGTTTAATCAATTACCAAAAGACAACTGAAAAATAGCATTAAACTGGAAACTTTAACAAGGAATTTACACCTTGCAGTAACAACTTGTAATATCACAAATTGTTTCCATGCAGACTTCTCTGGTTAAGGGTTAGTGGTTAGACATTTTCCTTCTTTTGTCTTCAAGAACATAATGTGGGAGTGTCACGGTGCAAGTGTATTTGCTGGCATGTGACAGAGAGTCCATGTTCAAATATTTATCCATTTTCTCTCTGTGCAGAAACAAGATCTGAATGAGTCCCAAGTGCTCCTTGTTATTGTAACTGATATTCCTCGAAACAATGTACAATCTGATGAACATTAATCTTACCTATTTACACCTGGCCCTCTCCTCCAACCTGGTGAGTTTGGTTTGCAGACCAGCTGCAGGTTCGTCACAACCTTCACTTAGATGAGAAATGGAAAGCAATTGCCAACAACATGGTTGCCTTTATTAATGTAGGGGTGCCTGCCTGTCTCTGAGTGTAGGAGAGTGCGCAGGAGGTAAATGTCTACCTGTCTCGAAATGAGGAGGGTGTGGGTATATGGGGGAGTGTGCCTGCCTGTCTCCTGAGTGTGGGTGGTATGGGTGTGTGCAGAGGGTGCCTGCCTGTCTCTGAGTGCGGGGAGTGTAGGAAGGGGTCTGCTTGTATCTCAGTGAGGGATGTGTCTGTGTGCCTTTGTCCAGGTGGGGAAGCATATGTGTTTGTCAATTATCATGTAAGGATTTTGGTGTGTGTGTGTGTGTGTGTGTGTGTGTGTGTGTGTGTGTGTGTGTGTGTGTGTGTGTGTGTGTGTGTGTGTGTGTGTGTGTGTGTGTGTGTGTGTGTGCGCGCGCGCCCACCTCTGTTTATGGAGAAAGGGAGTGTGGGGATTTGAGTGGCCTGTCTGTGAGAATGAGAGTTGAGCATTGAAAGTAGAGAGAGTATGGATACGTGTGTGACTATATCAGTGTGGGTATGTGTATATGTGTGTGTGTATGTGCGTGTGTGTATCTGTGGGTGCTGTGTGTGTATGTGTATGCATATATCTATGTGTGCATGCACGTGTGTGTGTGTGTGTGTGTGTGTGTGTGTGTGTGTGTGTGTGTGTGTGCATATGTTAGTCTCTGAAAGTCAGCACATTGAAGTGTAATTCAGGTGTAACCTCAGCTTGACCCATCTTGTGAGGCCATATTTTGCCATTGCTCTGTACTGCAGGGTGCTTCACCAATTGTACCGAGCTCTGCAGTCTCCTGCCAGCTTGGTTTTCTAGATCCCCTCCTTCTGTGGATCATGCCCACCAGTGGGCCCCTGTCTGAAAACAGGGGAGACACACTCCCTCCGCTCTGCTGCCTCTCTGTCTGAGATTGAGCCCTGCCAGACCACGGGAAGCATTGGTGTGGCTTTGAGGTGAGGAACCGTTAAGGGCTGGAGCCTTGATGTGTTTGCTGTGTGGGTAAGTGCTGGCAGCTGCCTGAAATTTAACAATCATTAGTCGGGTCATGCACTGCTACTCTTATGAGGAAACATTGCCGAGTTAAATCGTGCCTGGGCTGTTGCTATCTCAAACCACGATCATAACGCACCGGCATGAAACAGCGTGGGTGAGCCTGCAGCCCAGAACAGATGAATTTCCAGGCAAGCATGCATCATTACAGAGCACTTAATATTGAGTAGCGTTAACAGCTACACAATGTGACAAATTGTCTTTGGGTCGCAAGGCTCAATGCTTGGCTTCTCCATACAATACTTCAGAGGTACCCAAAGTTTGAGAAGTCATTGGGGACCTGAAATATGGTTCAAAACTGTATTTTCTTTCCTTAAAAATGAATTATTATTGAGTCCAAAGACCACTGAAATCCACTTTCATTTGGCCTTGGCTGCTATTTGGTTCCTATGTCAATGTGCTTGGTTTTAATTAGCATTGTAATGCTTGTATTTGCACTGACTCCTTAATCAGGAAATTAATTCTCTCACAGGCTATAAAGCATTTTCTTCACTTCTCTGCATCAGTATTACCAGTAACTGGAAGTGCTTCAGTATGACTGCTGACACTCTTGCACGAAATTCCAGGAACTCACGATTTTCCCTTGGATCAGAGCCTGATCTGGTACATGGATAGGAAAGGTTTGGAGGGATATGGGCCAAATGTGGGCAAATGGGATGAGCTTAGATGGGAATCTTGGTCGGCATGGACCAGTGGGCCAAAGGGCCTGTTTTGGTGATATATTACTCCATGACTCCATCTATCCTTGATTTTCTGTTCTTCGGGGTTCCCAATCTAAAAGAATTTCAGTGAGCTGAAATCAAGATGATACAGCCTGAACTAATATGTCACCATGAACTAATATCTCAGCCTGAACTAATATGTAACTAATAGGTTGAGCGAGCTGGGGCTTTTCTCTTTGGAGAGAAGGAGGATGAGAGGTGACTTGATAGAGGTGTACAAGATGATAAGAGGCATAGATCGAGTGGACAGTCAGAGACTTTTTCCCACATGGCTAACACATGGGGGCATAATTTTAAGGTGATTGGGAGAAGGAATAAGGAGGATGTCAGGGGTAAGTTTTTTTACACAGAGAGTGGTGGGTGCGTGGAACGCACTGCCGGCAGAGGTTGTGGGGGCAGACACATTAGGGACATTTAAGAGACTCTTATATAGACACATGACTGATAGAAAAATAGGGGGCTATGTGGGAGGGAAGGGTTAGATAGATCTTAGAGCAGGATAAAATATTGGCACAACATTGCGGGCTGAAGGGCCTGTACCGTGCTGTAGTGTTCTGTGTTCTATGTTCTATGTTCACCCACAACACCCCACTCCCCCCCCACCCACCAACAAACACACATCCCACCCCGTCCACAAGCAACATCTAGAACAAGAAGAGTTGGTCATCAAGCCATTACTGTTTGCGGGCTCCTGCTGTGCACTTATTGGCTGCCATTTTTCCTCAAAGAGCAGTGAGATTTTTCTACATTCCCGAGCAGTGCCCTATTTACATTGAAATTAAATTTCAGATATAAATTTTGGAAGCGTGTGCAAAACCAGCACCTGGTCGGGATGTCCTGTGGCTGCAGAAGGTCCTGCACAATTGCAAGTCTTTCTCTTGCCTCTAATAAAAGTCTATCCACAACAACTCATCCCGTTAGTCTTAGCACTTTGAATTCCATACCTGTTTATATTCAGCTGCAAAGACAGAGATGTCGGTGAGAAAGATTTAATTTTGCACTTATGTTTCTAAAATTAAAACTGAAATTTTATTTAAGATAAGATATCTTTATTAGTCACATGTACATCGAAACACACAGTGAAATGCAACTTTTGCGTAGTGTTCTTGGGGCAGCCCACAAGTTTCGCCATGGTTACGGAGCCAACATAGCATGCCCACAACTTCCTAACCCCTATGTCTTTTTTTGGAATGTGGGAGGAAACCGGAGCACCCGCAGGAAACCCATGCAGGCACGGGAAGAACGTACAAACTCCTTACAGACAGTGGCCAGAATTGAATCCAGGTCGCTGGCGCTGTAAAGCGTTACGTTAACCGCTACACTACCGTGCCGTCAATGTAAAAAGGACACCGATAGCTGAGGCCTGAGAGGAAAAATCTCTGTTTGCATTGAAAAGCAATTAATGAACTCTTTCACTTTCAAAAAATGTGAAGGAAACTTCCATATATTGCTTTGCAGATTCTTAAATACTGACAAATTCCAATACAGATAATGTGAAGGAACAGCAACTGTTTGGGCCCTTGTATCATGGCAGCAAGATTCACTTGCAACTGAGGCCAGATCTAGGTGGTTGGTCACAGGCATGAAGGAATGGCAAGGCACTAGACATCGGTAGAGTGGAGATCACATGTGGCAGCTGAGGTTATGAGTGAGGGGTGGAGACTGAGACTACGGCAAGGACAGAGAGGTTGCCAAACAGCATTTCCTGTGGGCAACAGAGGGGCAATTGGAACTTTAGGTAAAAGGAGGATGGCCTTTGGAGACCTGCTGCACATCGAGGAGGGGAGGGGCAGCAGATTGGTGAAGGAGGGGGAAGTAAGGTTGTTTGGTACAGGGAAGGAGTGGAGGAGTCTAATATTGAAGACAGGCTTCCTGGAAATAACCTACATTGAGACCAGGTTCTCATGGAAAAGCCCTTCAATGGATGTTCTCAGGACAACATAATCCAAATTCCCTTGTAATGTTGTGGAACTTTAGAGCAGGGGCAGCATGAATTCTCATAGCTGTTGTAAGGATAGCCCGCCAAAAGAAATGGCCTGTCAGATTTCCCCATTGATGCAATTTGACCCAGGAAGGGCAGCACAATTTACTCTTAAATCAAATCACAAGGCAATCCAGTCTGGGGCAATAATTGCTCCATTTGCTTCCTTTACAGTCGGGAATGTGTGTTCTACGGAGCATTTGTTCCAAAGTGATATATCACTCAGCGGGAGTATCTAATCTGGTGTTAGCAGCCATTGATGAAAAGTGAAAAAGAAAAAGAAAGAGATGAAAAAGAATCCCAGCATTTTATATTAAAGGACTTCTTATGCCAGCAAGGGGGTTACAAGGAATAATGAAAATATGTTCTGCTGCATTTTGTTACAGCCTATAAAGCAGAGTATTGGAAAACTGTGTAATGAAGAAATGCAGGAAATGTACTTAAATACTGATGCTTCAGCTAAATATTGGATGCCAGTAATTGCCTTAACCTCTAACATAGGTACATCATATGCAAATCAGGGTTTACACATTAGTCACAAGTGAAACATTCACATGAATTATTGAATGAAGCTCAAAACACTGCACAGATCTATTTAGTTCTAGTACAGGACATAATGATAAATGTTGGCACCTGCTTAGCAGTGACCAAGTAGGAATAAATAATAAAAGCAGCAGTGAAGGATGAGCATTTCTGGGTTTCATCAATAACACCTCCGCCTGGACAAAGCCAAGGGGAACGATAGTTATTCTTGCTAATTGGAAACAGAATTCAAAAGGTATTTGCCCTATCTCCTTAGGGTAATATCTTTTCCAAACTACTGTCATCTCAAGTGCAACATGCACATTTGGTAACAGGCACTTTTTTTTGGGTTGAGGGGGAGTCATGACACTTCATAATCAGGATTACCATTGTTCTGTATAATTGGCTGAATCTAAGACAACTGTTAGCACAGGGGCCCAGGCAGAAGTATCCATATCGTGGTCCTGGAAGTCTTTCTAACTACAGATCCTGCTATCACCATTTATCAAGTAAAGCAATTCACCATACCCACCAAAGGACCCATCACTTTGTTGGATGGACATGGAGAAACGATATAAGTACACATGGAACTTCCAAATCTGTTGAAAACCTTCAAATTTTCTCCCTGTTTTTGAACAAATGACTCAAAACTATAGCTATGATTCTCAGTTACGTTGCAACACAGGATGCTGGTGAGTGCACATCTGGAACACAGTTTTGGTCTTCATATTTAAAGAATGACATATCTGCATTGAAGGCAGTGCAGAGAAGGTTGAACCTGGAGATGAAGCGGTTGATCTATGAACAAAGGTTCGGCAAGTTAAGCCTATATTCATTGAAGGTTAGAAGAATGAGAGGTGACCTTATTACAACATATAAGATTTTGAGAAGGTTAGTAAGGTGGATACTGCAAGGATGATTCCTCTAGTGGGGTTATCTCAAACTTGTGGGCATCATTTCAAAATTAGGTACAGCCCACTTAAGAAAGAGGAGGATTTTCTTCTCTCGGAGCGTCGGATTGTTGGAATTCTCTTGTCCACAAAGCTGTGGAGGCAGAGTCATTGAATATGTTCAAGGCAGAGATTGATAGACATCTGAACCAGAATGCAGTCAAGGGATATAAGAAGGCAACAGAGAAGTTGTGTTGAGGTCCCCTTTGCTTTGCCATCGGGCTCAGCTCTTGTCATAGTGTGTTGAATAGATGGATACACTTCACATCTGGCCCCTCAGTTTTACGCCCACTATGGCTGGATCATTGGGTCTCATCTCATTCATTTAAAAAATTTAAGTACTTTTTTACCACTTTACACTAATGATTTCAAATAATTTCCATAAGTTGGATGCAGTTTTAGAAGAATTCACCTTCATTTGTTTTAGTTTTTTAAAAAATGTGTGAAACTTTTTTTAAAAATTGTTTCTAAACCACCAATTATCAGAGACATTTAGGAACAGTGAAATGAGTCTTTTGACAGCACTAACTAAAGAAAGGCATCAGAGTAGTTCAAGGGCAAGGCCTTGGTTTCTGTCACCTGTGGCCCAATTGCTACTCCTGGACCACTCCTTCTCATAGAATTTCTTATATATTTTACCTCAACGTAAAAGGAGATCATTACACCCATCAAGTTATACCATTTCTCAGGGCATTCTCATCAGTCCCATTCACTCATTTAATCCCTTTTAATCTACCTTCTTTTACATGCCCAACAACTACTGTTGATTTGCCTGTCATTTCACAGATGCACCATCGAAAGCATCTTATCCAGATGCATCATGGCTTGGTATGGCAACTGCCCTGCCCAAGACCGCAAGAAACTGCAGAGAGTTGTGAATGCAGTCCATTGACTTCATTTCTCTCTGCCTCAGGAAAGCAGCTAACGTAATCAAGGTCCCCTGCCACCATGGTCTTCTCCCGTCTCCCGTCAGACAGAAGATACAAGTGATTGAAAACACGTACCATCAGGCTCAAGGACAGCTTCTATCCTGCTGTTATCAGACTCTTAAATGGACCTCTCATATGCTGAAGATGAATTCTTGATCTGCCAATCTACCTCGTCATGGCCCTTCTGCTTTATTTGTCTACCTGCACTGCACTTTGTAACTGTAACATTATATTCTGCATTCTGTTTTTTTTCCATTTGTAATACCCTGATGTACTTATGTATAGAATGATCTGTCTGGATGGCAAACAAACAAAAGCTTTTTACTGTATCTCAGTACATGTGACAATATCAAACCGATTGCCAATTAGTATATTCTGCAGTTTTCTTTTTACTACCTCAGTGTATTTATGTTTGGCATGATCTGCCTGGATGGTAAGCAAAAGTTTTTCCACTGTATCTCAGTACACATGACAATAATAAACCAATTTCAATTCTCCCACACTAAGGGGTAATTTACAGTCATCCATTCACCCACCAACTCATCTTTGAGGTGTGGGAGAAATCCAAAGCACCCAGGGGAAACTGATGCACTCACAGGGAGAATGTGTAAAGAGGCAACACCAGAGGTCAGGATCAGACCTGGGTTGATGGGAGATGTGTGGTATTTTAAATGCCACTCCTACCCACCTCCACCTCATCCCAACACTCTGGTGTGCCTACTGCCAGAATAAGAATGTGACCTTGGCAAAGACACAAGTAGAAACCAAATTCCGTTTGAAAAATTGCTGGGTTCCAAATTTTTAAAAAGTTTATTTTCTTGCTTGAATTATGATTCTATGGGATTAACATAATTAGCAATATTTATTGTCAATAATTAATTACTATTATTTTCCTATTGTCAATTAATGGAAGTGGTATTTTGATCGTTATACATTTTATTTTGCACAATTGACTAGGTTTGCTTTCAATACCATGAACGATGAGACTGGAAATCAGGAATAGAATGTGCAGACACAAGAGACTGCAGATGCTGGCTGGGATCTGGAACAAAAAGCTAACAGCTGGAGGAACTCAGCAGGTTGAGCACCATCTGTGGTGGGGGGGGGGGGGTGGTATTAACCATTTCTTGGTGACTCCAGGCTGTCTTGAAACTTTTTATAAGCAGACAATGCCTTTAAGAATTTGATTCAAATCCAAAGGAAATTGGTATTATTTATCTAAAATCTTCAGCAAGATGATATCTAAGATTACTGGAAATGTAAAACATAGCATCTAGGTTGTAACTTTAAAAATCAGGACAGGAATGTACCCTCTCCATTGTTAGTATATGGTATGTAATATAGTAAGATAAAGATAAGATATTTATTAGTTACATGTACGTTGAAACACACAGTGAAATGCATCTTTTTGCGTTACTGAGAATGTGCTTGGGTCAGCCTACAAGTGTCGCCATCCTTTCCAGCGCCAATACGGCATGCCCACAATTCCTAACTTGTATGTCTTTGGAATGTGGGAGGAAGCCGGAGCACCCGAAGGAAACACACACAGACACACGGGGAGAACGTACAAATTCCTTACAGACAGTGGTGGGAATTGAACCTGGGTCGCTGGCACTGTAATAGCGTTATGCTAATCAGTACACTACTGTGCTGCCTCTGGTAACAACCTCTGGTAGAAGAAAAAGCTTTTGCTGCTAAACCAAAGAAATGTTGTCCTATTGTCACCATTCAAATGATTGCAAATTTTTTGCAAGGATATATATAAAACAGCAATTTAAGACATGTATTTATATATTGAAGAAAGATATTTGTATTTCCTGTTTAACTTCCTGCATAACTATTTCAATCAATGCTCTTCATGTATGCATTGAAAAATTTGAATGGAAATTTCCAGTGCTAACAGTGGTCATATAATAATTGCAGGCAGCCTAATACTGATACTACTGTGGCACCAAGGGATAAGGTAGAATGGTGGTAAAATTACTGGAGTGGCATCTGAAAGTCTGGATTATTGATCTGGGAATACGAGTTCAAATCCTTGCATAACAGTTGGAGAATGTAAACACAAGTAATTAAATTGGGGGGGGGGGTGAGGGCAGAGGGGAAGTGGAATAATTTGAAAAATGCGTTTGCTTTACTAACCTCCTTCAGGGAAGGAAATCTGTAGTCCTCACTTGTCTTGGCTTAAGTACAACTCTAAACCTACCAGGGCGCTTATCTGCCCTTTAGAATGTCCCAGCAAGCACTTAGTTAATGGAGCAAGCAGGGATGAGCAGCAAATGCACGGTAGTGTAGCGGTTAGCATAACACTATTATAGAGCCAGCGACCCGGGTTCAATTCCAGCCGCTGTCTGTAAGGAGTTTATACATTCTCCCTGTGTCTGTGTGGGTTTCCTCTGGGTGCTCCAGTTTCCTCCCACATTCCAAAGACGTACGGGTTAGGAAGTTGTGGGCGTGCTATGTTGGCGCCGGAAGCGTGGCGACACTTGCGGGCTGCCCCCAGAACACTCTATGCAAAAGATGCATTTCACTGTGTGTTTCAATGTACATGTGACTGATATACCTAAATGCTGAGAATATTGTTATTCTGTGAATAAATGAACTCCCATTTCTCTTCTTCTTGTAATGTGTGACCTCTTAGTCCAATACTCAGGTAAATGAGGAAAACCAGTTCTTTTGCTTTCTCTGTCATTCAATTAGATTATAACCTTTCTGCTCCTCATCTCCATTTAAAATGTTCACACATGCCTTACCTCCATATTTCCAATGGTGTGTAGGCTTTCAGAGCTTTCACCACTATACAGTCTCTTTGTCCAACATTGGCTGTGATTAAAAAGTAAAATATTAAAAACTGGCACACTCCTCTTCTTCATACTGTCTCCCAGCATCAGCTAAAATTATTCCTATTTTCCATTGAAACATACAAAAGAACATAAGAAGTAGAAGCAAGAGTAAACCACTCAGCATCCAGCCTGCCATTCAATATGATAATAACTGATCTTGTGTCTCCAGTACACTTTACTACCCAATCTCCATTGCCCAGATATTAACCTCTATATGCTGGTGGTGCAGGGGTGAATCTTGCACCATTAATTCAGGCGCCCAAGTTCATTCCCCATCATGGGAGCTGTGGAATTTGAATTCAGGTAATAATCAGGGATTTAAATGGGTTTAAAAAAGATTTTTTTTAATGATAACCACTAAACTATGGGATTGTCTGTAAAACCCCACCTGATTCACCATTGCCCTTCAGGGATCTTTACCTTCATTGGCCTATATGTGGCTCAAGAATATTCCTCTTAAAATGCCCTCTGAAATGGCCTAGGAAGCTTCTTAGTGAAGGGTGATTAGTGTTGGGCAATGAATACTGGCCTTATCGGTGAATCCCAAGTCCTAATAAATGAATTAAAATACAAAGCAGATATATCGATGCACTGCCTTAACATCTTACCTCTTCTGCTTGCTCATGGAATCATAGAATTGTTACAGCACAAATGGAGGCCATTTGGCCCATTGAGACTGTTATACTAGGAGCCAGCATGATCAGGCAGTTCAGTTTCCTCCACCCATTCCCAAGGACCCTCAGGGGCCTATTAAATACCCTCTTGAAAGCCCTGCTTGACTCTATTCCCAACCACTTTTACAGGCAATGAGCTCCAGATCGTAATCATTTGCTGTAAATGTTTTAATTTCCATTTTATTGCTTTTGCCCAAAATTTTAAATCTCTGGTCCTTGAACTATCTGTTAATGGGAACAACTTCTCTCTGTTTACCTTATCTAAATTAGTTATAATGATGTGCATGTCTGATGTATGTTTAATTCTGGCTTGAATCAAGCACAAACAGGCAAACATCATGGAAGGAAAGCAAATCATTATCCCATAGTTCTTTGAAGCCAATGGTCTTAGATCACCAGTACTCCTACAATAACAATTTATGTTTGGACATAACTCCACTTGACCCCCAACCTTGTTCTACTGTTCAGGAGATAGCTGGATATTTTACAACCCTTCTGGCCAGTGTTTCCTCGTTTTAGTATTCAATTCCCAGTACATACCCTGACTGAAGAGCACAGCCTTCCAACTTAAGTAATATAAAATCCAGTGAAAGTTGAGGAAACGTCATTCAAGACTTGTCAAAACTTCACAAGACTCTTTACAGAAAATCTACAATACACAAGAGCTCTGATTCCGCCAAGAGGCAGATGATGTAACACTGTTTTGTCTGCCCGCTGCTCAAGGACAGCCCTGTACGTTTTGCATTCACTTCATAGCTGGTTGCTTGCTTTAGAAATACAATTATTGCTGTAAAGTGGGAAACACAGCAACCAATTTGATGCACAGCAAGATTCCACAAGCAATAATACCATGACGACTAATTATTTTTGCTTTCTTGATTGGCCAGGTTACCAGGAAGAATTTCACTGCCTTTCTTCAAAGCAGTGCAACAGGATATTTTATGCCCATCTGGCAAAGCATGCAACATTTCATTTAATGACTCATCCAGAAAATGACTCCGCCAACAGTGCAGCAGTCCTTCAATAGTAAGGACAACCCCAGATACATTTTGGGTTTTTGCAAACCAATCAAAGTGTCCATCGGTGGAAAGATCTATGATTTCCATGGACAGACAGAGAATGTTCAACAGCAGATCTGTCCTCCTGGATTATCGTAACATGAGTGAAGATAGCGTAATCATCTCT
Organism: Pristis pectinata; assembly: GCF_009764475.1. Classification (NCBI taxonomy): domain Eukaryota; kingdom Metazoa; phylum Chordata; class Chondrichthyes; order Rhinopristiformes; family Pristidae; genus Pristis; species Pristis pectinata. The sequence continues at coordinate 74,584,498 of NC_067415.1, forward strand.
GACACAACAATTAATGGGGTGCAGAACATAAACAATAATTTGATGGCAAATCACCTGTGGCTTGATGATATTGCTTCCTACCGCTTAGTCAGCAGGTGAAAGGAGATCCCAGCAGCCTTTGCACAACACCAGCTAATGCTCCATTGCAGTACTGAAGGAGGGTTGCACTGTTCATTGGTATTGGTATTGATATTGGTTTATTATTGTCACTTGTACCGAGGTACAATGAAAAACTTGTCTTACAAACCGATCTTACAGGTCAATTCATTACACAGTGCAGTTACATCAAGTTAGTACAGAGTGCATTGATGTAGTACAGATAAAAACAATAACAGTACAGAGTAAAGTGTCACAGCTGCAGAGGAAGTGCAGTGCAATAAGGTGAAAGGTCACAACAAGGTAGATCGTGAGGTCATGAGGTCATAGGTCATAGTCCATCTCATTGTATAAGGGAACTGTTCAATAGTCTGATCACAGTGGGGTAGAAGCTGTCCTTAAGTCTGGTGGTATGTGCCCTCAGGGACCTGTATCTTCTACCCGATGGAAGAGTAGAGAAGTGAGAATGTCCCAGGTGGGTGGGGTCTTTGATTATGCTGGCTGCTTCGCCAAGGCAACGAGAGGTAAAGACAGAGTCCAAGGAGGGGAGACTGGTGTCCGTGATGCGCTGGGCTGTGTCCACAACTCTCTGCAGCTTCTTGCGGTCTTGGGCAGAGCAGTTGTCATACCAAGCCGTGATACATCCTGATAGGATGCTTTCTATGGTGCATCGGTAAAAGTTGGTGAGAGTTAAAGGGGACAAACCAAATTTCTTTAGCCTCCTGAGGAAATAGAGGCACTGGTGAGCTTCCTTGGCCATGGCATCCACGTGGTTTGTCCAGGACAGGTTGTTGGTGATGTTCACTCCCAGGAACTTGAAGCTGTCAACCCTCTCGACCACAGCACCATTGATGTAGACAGGTGTATGTACACTGCCCCCTTTCCTGAAGTCAATGATCAGCTCTTTAGTTTTGTTGACATTGAGGGAAAGGTTGTTGTCATGACACCATTCCACTAAGCTCTCTATCTCCTTCCTGTACTCCTTGTATCACTTTGAGGATGAGCCATTATAATAAACTATTGCCTGCCCAGTCAGATGGACATAAAGATCCCATCACATTGTTTTGCAGAAAGGCAGTAAAGTCCTGGTGGTCTGGAAGATTAGTAATGTCTTAATCAAGAAAAGAAAAATTAACTGTCTGCTGGAAGGAATCAGTGGGTCGAACAGTATCTGTGGGAGGAAAGGAACTGTTGACGCTTCGGGTCGAAACCCTGCAACAGGACTGAGAGTGAAGAGGGGAAATGGCCAGTATAAAGAGAAAAGTGGCAGGGCTCGTGGTGAGTCAGGAGCCTGAGGTGATTGGTGGAGCGAGGAGGAGAGAAGGACGACGAGGAGACGAGACGAGACGGAGGCAGGTGGATGATGGATGGAGGCAGAGATAAAAAGAGAGGCAGAGGAGAGGCCTTTTTTCCCCCTGGTTTTTCCTCTTTTTTTGTCTTTGCTTCCGTCCATCATCCACCTGCTTCTATTTCCCAACTCCTCCCCTCCCCTACCTAACTCGACCTTCCCACAGGTGCCCCTCGACCTGCTGAGTTCCTCCAGCATCTGCAGTCTCTTATATCTCCAAGAAAAATAATTAACAGATCATCACACTTTTGCCAGGGGATCTTGCTGTGCTGCAAATTGGTTGCCATGTTTCCCACCTACAGCAATGATTATATTTCTAAAGTAAATTTCTGAAGACCCGATGCAGGCTATCGACCTGAAATGTCGACAGTTCCTTTCCTCCCACAGATGCTGCTCGACCCGCTGAGTTCCTCCAGCAGATTGTTTGTTGTTCTAAAGCACGGACATGGCTGTGAAGTGATCTGGCAAGAAGTTGTGAAATGTTTCCTCCCTTCTTGTTTTGTTTCTTTCTTCTCACCTTAAAGGAAAGCCATGCAAACCAAAAGGTTCTCAAAATAGTTTTTTTTTAAAGTTCAAGATCATCAAGGTGTACAAGATGATAAGAGGCATGGATCGAGTGGACAGTCAGAGACTTTTTCCCAGGGCGACAATGGCTAACATGAGGGGACCTAATTTTAAGGTGATTGGAGGAAGGTGTAAAGGGGATGTCAGGGGTAAGTTTTTTTACACAGAGAGTGGTGGGTGCGTGGAACGCACTGCCAGCTGAGGTTGTGGGGGCAGATACATTAGGGACATTTAAGAGACTCTTAGATAGACACATGAATGATAGAGAAATAGGGGGCTACGTGGGAGGGAAGAGTTAGATAGATCTTAGAGCAGGATAAAATGTCAGCACAACATTGTGAGCCAAAGGGACTGTACTGTGCTGCAGTGTTCTATGTTCTACATTCTAAGCAAGCAAAAGATACTCACTTTCATCACACTATCAGAGAGAAGTACTTGACTCTTCTCCAGCTCCTTCAAGCTATGGGTTCATCTGTCTAATACAACAATCACATTTCCATCAACCTACTTAAAGTACATGATAACCATGTGCTATCTCTTAAGTGAATGGTTATAAATCTAAATGGCACCATTGCTATCCATTGCAGGCTTAACTAAATATAGGAACAGCAAACTTTTAAAGGATTATCCTGCAAAGAGATGAAGATCTGAAGACATATTTTCATCGACAATTTCCTTTAAACGGAGCCGAACAAAACTTTCTTTTTTAACCTAATCCTTTGAGTTAGCCCCTAGGTTTTAAAGCGCACACAAGAGAACAAATGAGGCCAGCTGTTTAATGCCTTTCCTCATTTAGTATGTTCTATGTTGTGTCAGAAATACCAGCTGTTGCAGCACTAGAGAAACTGGCTTTTAATCCACTCTGATTATAGAGATGATTGGGTGATTAAGTATTTCTGCCAAAGAGGAAATAACTAAGCTTTCAGAATGCACAGGTGTCAAGTACATAACCCCAGCATAGACAAGCTCCAGACTACAACAGCACATCCTGAAGGGCAACCTCAAGGCCATCTGGGTGAAAGGCCGAGGTGAAAGGACATCCTTATCCACAAATCTGACAGTTTACAGAAGCTTTCTTTTTTAAAAAAAGAAATATTCTGATATTCCCTGAATCAGTCTCCAGTGTCAGCTTGAAATAAAATGTGTTTGTTCTGGAAAAAAAAATCTTCTTTGTATGTTTAGTAATGGACATTAAATTATGTGCAATAAATTTTTCACTGCATTCCACACAATAAAAATGTTTTAGGATTTACATTTTCTTACTATTGCTATGATTTAAAAAAGTGTGTGTGTGTGTGTGTGAGAGAGAGAGAGAGAGAGAGAGAGAGAGAGAACTTATTTGTTACTACCACAGTAGCAAATTCATGTGAGGGGAAAAATAATAATTTCCTTTCAAATAGCACTTTCCATGAACCTCTCAAAACATCCTAAAGAAGTCAATAGCCAATGAAGTGCTTTTGTTTTGAAGTATGGTTATTAATGCAGACAATTTGTACATAGCAAGTTCTTGATAGCAGTAAGTTATTGAAAGCACAGTGGAGCACATCCTCTAGCCAGATGCCAGCAGTTATGTTGGACCTGCATTTCTCAGTACAAGTCCTGAAGTCCAACACTGGTGCAGATTTCAGCCAGCAGTGGCATTCTCTCTTTTGCTCTCTGTGTTGCTGGGTGACACTGCACAACACCAGTGGACTCCTCATGGCTTCCAGTGGGACAGTACAACCCTCCTCTGACTTCCCAATTGCAGGCTTAGAAATCCATCTGCCCTCTGACCTTTCCTTGGGTTTAACCTAGCGGAAGTTCAAAAACCTCATTGAAACCAATAGAAAACAACAGCTGCTGGGAGAATGGTAAATAGGTCTTTATGTCTGATTTAAATCAGTAAATATAGATGTATTTAATGGCTTTATTTGTGTTTTAGTGCTTTGATTGGAAAAAAAAGAATTTTTCTTCAGAGAGAGACACAAGAGACTGCAGATGCTGGAATCTGGAGCAACAAACAAGAAACTGGAGGAACTCAGCGGGTCAGGCAGCATCTGTGGAGGGAAATAGTCAGTGGACATTTCGAGTTCAGACCCTTCATTTGGGCTGAAGGACAGAGGAGAGATAGCCAGCATATAGAGGAGAAGGGAAGGGAAGTGAAGAGCTGGCAAGCAATAGTTTTTTTTCCATATTATTTTTATTCTTCAGATACTTCCAAATTTTTGGGGGAAATTTGTGAATGACAAAGACATTTCCAAAATTCCAGTTCAATGACAGTTTTGACATTTGGTGAGCTTGTGACCAGAGCCACACTGGTGACCAAAGCTTTTGAATGAGTGCAGGTGGCCATTCCCACTTGGAGAGGTTGCATGTTGAGTAATGCAGAATCAGGATCAGGTTTATTATCACTGACATATGTCATGAAATTTGTTGTTTTGCAGCAGCAGTACAGTGCAAGATGTAAAAATTACTATAAGTTACAAAAATAAATAAATAGTGCAAATGAGGAATAATGAGGCAGTGTACATGGGTTCATGGACCATTCAGAAATCTGATGGCAGAGGTGAAGAAACTGTTCCTAAAACACTGAGTGTGGGTCTTTGTGCAGTGCTGGATCTTGACACTGTATTGGGATCTAAATCATACTTTCTTTGTGATACAGAAGGAAGCCTTTCTGTCCATTGAATCGAGGCTGGCTCTCAGAGCAATCCCATCACTCCCATGTCCTCACTCATTTTACCGTGACCAATTCTCTCTCACATGTTCATCAACAAACACCACGTCTACTTACCTCCCCCATTCTCCCGCCAGCTACCTGCACCAGGTGTAATCTACAACAGTCAATGAACCTACCTGTATGTATTTGCGGTGTGGGAGGAAACCAGAGCACTAGGTGGAAATTCACGGTCAAAGGGAGAATGTGGAAACGCCCCTCATTCAACAGCAGAGGTCAGAATCAAACCCAGATCTACACACACCCAACCACCCCCCAACCCCTGATCACTCTGTTTCTTTCTCCTCTCCACCTACTCCATCTGCCCGTCGCCCATACATTCTTCCCACCAGGTCCCTCCACCCCCCCGCCACTGTTCCCATCCATCCTCCCCATCTCCGTTATTTAATTCCATGCTGCACCTTCCTTTCCCATCTGATTCCATCACATGCAGCCCTTTGTCACCCTCACCTATTACCTCCCAGACTCTGCCACTATTTCCACTCCTCCCTCCTCCATCTGCCTATCAACCCTCCTCACCTGGATCCACCCATCACTTGCCAGCTCTTGCCCTACCCCTCCTCCTCACCTCTTTATACTGACCATCTCCCCTCCAATCTTTCAGCCCAGATGAATGGGCTTGACTCAAAACGTAAACTGTCCCTTTCTTTCCACAGATGCTGCCTGACCCGTTGAGTTCCTCCAGCAGTTTGTCTTTTGCTCCAGATTGCTGGTGCTGAGTGACAGCAGCACCACCCACTGCACCACCACGATGCCCGGTGGAACACTGCTTCTGGGATCAAAATGGAAGAAACAACCTAAAGGAGGTAGCCACCATTTTAGGGTTTACATCCATCAAAGGGAGAAGTTGGGGCCTCCCATCTGATATAAGACACTTCTGACAGTGCAGCACTCTCTCAGTATGATCCTGTAGCCTTGCTTTCAAATTGCTGGCATTGCACTTGAACCAAGAACCTTTCAACTTGTTAAAAAGAATAAACTATCAATAATAACTGGATTGTGCAAACAAACAATTGGAGCCTTTGAATATTAACATTATTTTGTGCTCAGTGGCATGGTAGTACTGTACGTTGTAATGCAATGCATTAGTGAAAGCTACAAACCTTAGTTTGACCACCTATGTGTCTTTCCTCATTCTAACAAGACAAATGGAGAGAATGTTATGAAAAATGAAATTAACTGCAATTATTTTACCTTACTCTTGTTCAATTATTTGAATACAGAAATCTACTAAATCTGAAAAAAAAATGACTGCAGCTTTAACATTTAGGAAAACAAAATTAACTCAACTGGATTCATGCACACTTTTCAATTTAGTCTATTTCAAAGACTATACTTGGATGATAGTTCAAAAAAATTGTAGAATTTTAAAAATTCAAGCAGAAGTAGTTTTATTTAACAAGTGTCACAAACAGATCCATCAACACTTTGGATCTGATTACTGAAACATTCCAACATTATTTATCAGTCTGTCAATAGACAGACAAAATTTCATGGAGATTTAATAATTTGTCTACTTCATTTAAATATTTAGGCTTCTATAATAAATACTATGTTACAGGCACATAGCAGCATAGTGATAGAAGACTATTTAGCCAATCCAGACTGATCTGCCAAATGTATTCTATGGATGATCTGCACCTCAATCCAGTTGTCTATCTTTGCTTCATATCCTTTAATGGCTTTACCTAACAAATAGTTATTACGACACTGGTTTTTTTAATCAATCCAATCTCACTGATTTCCTTGTTTTTACATGAATCTGTGAAGAGGATGTTCCCTTCCCTCAGCAATGAATGGTCTAGCACTGAATTGTGAGGTTAATCCTCAAAAGGTGAAACTGTATCAATCCAAGCAAAACCTTTAATCATCTTAAGCTTTTCAGTTAGATCGCCTGCACTCAATGGAGTAAACTGCTGTCCCTTACTGTACAGGTGAATCTGCACTCCTTCTAAAACCAATACATTCTTCTTGAGGAGCAGTGCCCAGAACTGACACAGGATTCCAGACGTGGTCTAACCAGAGCTTTACACATCTGTAGCATAACTTTCACTCTTCTGTATTCCACCATCCCCCCCCCCCCCCCCCCCATTAAACAAATGACCAACTTTTCATTTGCCTTTTAAATTATTTCTGGTGCCTGCCCACAAACATCTGCGATTCCTAACCTGATTTTCTGATCCTCCGCAATTCTAAGCATCTCAGCTATTTAGAAACAAAAACTCTGTTCTGTCTTTCTTAGATCCATAGTGGAGTACCTTCTATACAATGACCTCCACCTGGCACAGACTTGGCCAGAAATTTAGTCTGTCACTGTCTCTGCTGTAAATTGTAGTTCCCATCCATATCACTTGCTGTGCTGCCTACTTCAGTATCATCAGTAAACATGGATGTATGGCACTCTATTTCTTCAGTAAAATTATGGAGGAATACAGTGAGTGCCAGCATTCAGTAAATGAAAGATCCCCATATAAGGTAAAAGTGTCTAATGATTTTTTTTTGCACAGAAAACCACAGTGTTCTGGATTTCCTGAGACAAGTCTCTTGAAAAGAGTTTCAAATGGCGGACTGAACTCATTTTGAACTGTCCCTTTATCCTAAACCCTTTGATGGCAGCTCCAGAAGCTCAGGGAAAAAAGTCAAAACATCCTTTCCTGTGAATGATGAATCTACAGTGTTTTATTCTAAGAAACATACCAATTTTTTTTTCATTTTTAGAGAGGAACCAGCCGGTGACTGAAAACTGAGCTGAGGTTTTCTTTTCAATATAGTGTTTGTCAAAAATGAATAGTTTAATTTGCTTCAGTTTTGCATGAAATAGTCTTCCAATATAATGAACAACAGGCAATAAACTTGAAAAATATCAGACCTGCTCCAATCACCATAAAAACCTCTAGATACTTCTGTGTGAAGCTTTATTTTGTACCTATATCTCACTTGGTTATCCAGTTACAGAGGTAAATTTCCTTTGTGTTTAAGAAAACTACAAACAAATTCTTGAGAAGTGAGTTTATGCATTTACTACAGAAAATAAATCTTCCCTCTGCACTTCTATATCACAAATTTCATTCAGTTAAGTGTGTGTATTGATTTCATTCAATGAGTTGTGTTGTCAGTTGATTTTGTCTTTGCAGTATCTGTAGTATTGTTGATAAAAGGTGATTGTTAGTTAGGGACTTCTGCCTCTGTAAGCACTGTGCCATGTAATTAACTGTTCTCTGATTTGTAACATTGTCATTGAGGCTTCCAGAGCCAGTCTCTGTGGAGCCATTCTGTTTGCAGATCCTGAGTTTTGTGTAAGATAGTTCAACACCTTATAGTCAACGGGAGAACAAGATCTACGTCTTAGAGACGCAAGAGACTGCAGATGCTGGAATCTGGAGCAACACACAAAAAGCGCTGGAGGAACTCAACGGGTCAGGCAGCATCTGTAGAGGGAAATGGACAGTCGACGTTTCTGGTTGAGACCCTTCATCTGGACTGGAAAGAAAGAGGGGAGATAGCCAGTATAAAAAGTTGGAGGGAAGGGGTGGAGCAAGAGCTGGCAGGTGATAGGTGGATCCAGGTGAGCGGTTGATAGGCAGGTGAGGGCGAGAACGATGTCAGAAGCTGAGGGGTGAAAGATGGAAGTGACAAAGGCCTCCAAGATGATGGAATCTGACAGGAGAGGATAGTGAAGCATGGAATAAAGGGAGAGAGGTGGCGAGGGGAACCGATGGGAGGAGTGTGTGGGTGATGGCAGATGGAGAGGGAGAGCATGGGGGAAGGGAAAGACATGGGGTGACTGTCGACTGTCCACTTCCCTCCACAGATGGTGCCTGAACCATTGAGTTCCACTAGTGCTTTTTGTGTGAAGATCTATATCTTAATTTAGAAAGAAATTTCGTCTTGGTTGCATGTGCAAGAAGTGACATAAAGTAGTAGATGTATGCTGTACTCAGCTTAGGATGGCACAGCAGCACAGCTAATAGAGCAGCTGCCTCACCATTCAAGTAATCCAAGTTCAATCATGACTTCCAGCGATGTCTATGTAGAGTTTGCACATTTTTTGCAAGTTCAAGTTCATTGTCAGAGGCATAAATACCTAGGGTAAAAATGCCATGAAAATTAGCTTTTTGCAGCAGCAGCACAGTACATTGGACGTTCTTCCTAATGACAGTCTGGGTTTTCCCTAGGTGCTCCAGTTTCCTCCCACATCCCAAAGAGACATGCAGGTTGTAAATTGCCCCCACTGTGTAGGTGAGTGGCAGAATGAGTGGGAAGGCTATTTGAGAGAAATAAAATGGGATTGGTGTTTCAGAGACGCAAGAGAGACTGCGATTGCTGGAAATCTAGAGCGATGCACACGAAATGCTGGAGGAACTTAGCAGGTCAGGCAGCATCTATGGAGGGAGATGAACAGTCGATGTTTCGGGCCGAGATCCTTCATCAGGACTGGAAAGGAAGAGCGCAGAAGCCAGAATAAAAGGGTAGGGAGAGGGGCACGAGCAGGCAGGTGACAGGTGAGTCCAGGTGAGAGTAGGTAGATGGGGGAAGGGTGGGAGGTGATAGATGGAAGAGGCAAAGTGCTGAAGAAGAAGGAATCTGATAGGAGAGGAAAGTAGATTAGTATAGGATTGGTATAGATGAAAGCTCGAGGTTAGAATGGGCTTGTTGGGCCAAAGGGCCTGTTTCCATGCTGTATAACTCTATTGTTATGACTCCAAAATTTGATTCCTTTTAAGTTACTTTCAAAAATGGAATACAACAGGCAGATGGTGCTATTTTGCACCATAAAACTGAGCGGGATTTTCTATCTCCTGTTTTTACTTCAGTCTTACATTAGGAGTGGCCTCTTGGCAGGTTCAAACAGTCTTCTGGGTTCATGAAACTTACCTGACGAAATACAAGCAGATCCTGGAAGTCAAACAGCGCAGCAAGAACATTATTGTTGGCCGTTTCAATGGGCAGATGTTCACTGCTTTAAGGGGCATTTCCCTCCCAGTTATTCACCAAGAGTTGGGCCAAGAGCCCTATTCTCCATCTATATACCAATCTTGTAGTTTTGCACAGGAGTTTCCCTGTGAAGTTTGATAATTTAATATTACTTATTCAACACTTATTCCTCAACCAAGATTAATGAAACAAATCATTTGGTCAGTATCTCATAGCTGTTTATAGAAACCTGTGTGTGACTCCCACAGTTCTTATATTAGAATAGTAACTACATTTTGAAAATACCAGCTTTGAGGCACTTTGAGATATCTCAGTAATGACAGGTACAAAATAAATACATGTCCATGTTTTGCATCATTGTATTGCTCTGCTTAGCAAAGTAAAACCTTACCAAACGTTTATACCTTTTTTGTATTGCCAAAGATTTTTTCGCTGAACCACACTGCTCTTTGTGGTACATATTCATTTTAATATACTCTAATGTGCATATGTTTCATATCTAGCCACTGGCGCATTGTCTACCTAACATTTTCAATTTTAAAAGCATTAGGTGATGTAAAAAGCTATTATAGTTCTTTTTATTTGTTTTTCTTTTCCTAAGCACTGTGTCTGCTCAGTTTGAAAGAGACTCCCATCTCTCTGAACTCCCACAGCCCCATGAAATAAAAGCAGGTTGTGCTCCAGTGCGTCTCTGTAAGCCCTTAGACCATATCAAACACCCGGTTAAGTGCGCTTCATTCAGCAAAGGGGAAATATTACTTTGCAGCCTGGTGCCAGGAAGGGAGGGTGGTTTTAATAGGAGAATAAAGGCAAACGGAGACTCAGACAGTAAAAGCACATTCCAGAGAGAGGTTAATGGACAGGAAAAGCAAGCATTCATTCAGAAAGACAGAAAGGAATTTTAAAGTTGTGCATTTTGATTTATAGGTGCAGAAGAGTCAGGGATCAGGCGAGGGAGTGAGCTTAAAGGCATTCCTTGAGGGAAATAGGGTATTAGCAGTGGATGTGAAGCTTAGCAATAGTGAAAATTTATAATGTGGCTTCAATACAAAAGCACCAATGAGATAAAGTGATAAGCTGCATGCGGAGACTGGGCTTTCCATAATAATTGCAGCTTTTAAATGACTAGGGAAGAATTTTCTGCATTATCTCAATTCAGACTAAGTTACACAATCAACTGCATTCTCAGGCAGATGTTGAAATATTTAACTGGCACTCTGACGCGCATAGCGTCTTCACACTTGACATTACTTCGTAAGAGCAAAAACCAGCAGGTATATCATACATAAAAATATACATCAGGTTATTGTCAAGTTAGTAATTTGACCTCAGTAGTGTTATTCTACCAGGAACTCATAACCCACTTAAAATTACACTCATCACCACAGACAGCGGTGACAAATTTACCTGATATAGGAAAACTGTGAGCTGTTCAGTAAGGAGACATTCATGGGATTAATGTGCATAGTTTTAACATGCACTTTATCTGTATTTGGATTTTTCATTGAGGAAGTGAGAGAGTGCAACACTCTTGGAAGTCAGATCTCTAATCTGTTGATTTGCTTTGACAGGAATCAAATTCTTGCCTTATTTGAGCATCTCACAAATGGCTTCAGATTCAATGCTTAGGATACTAGACCAGCGTCTTGACTTAATTAATAAGTAAAACGCCTTTAAGGGTTTATTGATGATGTGGCTCTACTAGGACTGTTCTTGAAAAAATATGCTTTGATTGATTTATTTAATTATGGTTTGCCCTTCTCCACCCATTTATAATGTCAAAGACACTGTTTAATTGAATGCGTACACTTTAAACTGTACAGACACAGAAAAGACACACAAGGAAACTATCAAAAATGGCAACAAGCATATGAGCTGCAGCTTTAACAAAGTAGAATATTCTCTGGGCCCAACATGGTAGAAATTCAGGAATGTTCATCCTACAGTGCCAAAACTAAACATGTGGCTTTATCTCAGGACAGTCCAAAGATAGTAAAGTACATAGCAAGCACTACACACTAGTGCTTTGACTTGTTATTCTATTGCCTTGAACCCCATGAGTGAAATAAATGAGAATTCTTTTCAGGCAGTCCTTCAGGATTGAGGCTAGTTTGCTTTCATTGAGTTTTTTAGGTTCTGAGGTGACCAGTGAGGCCAATGTGGGAACGGCAGGCTCTTCCACTGTGGGACAGAAGGTGTGTGAGGGGGCTGGTGGGTGGGTAGTTTGTGAAATGGTGCCTCCCCCATTTACATTGGACTTTTGACTGTTCCTGACACATGCACTCAAGTACTATTCCGTGTGCTCCTTTTACACTTTGAGCAGTCCTGGGCCAGAGACTCCCTGGAGTCAGTGGGGATGTTGTTTTTTTTCAAGGGACCTTTGAGTACATCCTTGAATCATTTCCTCTGCCCATGTGTTAACTTCTTCCCGTGACTGAGATCAGAACAGAATGTCTGTTTCGGGAATCTAGTGTTGGACATAGGAATGACATGGCTTCTTCCGGAATCAGCTGAATGTAACATGGCCTCAGTGCTGGGGATGTTGGCCTGAGAGAGGATCAGGACATTGGATTGCTTATCCATCTGGATGGAATTGGAGGATTTTATGATGACTGAGTTAATGGTACCTTTCCAGTGCCTTGAACTACTACAGTCTTCAGAAGCCACTCAATACACCATGAGTTTTGTGCTGTTTTTGGGAACTTGATATTCAAACCCCATTTCCTGATTGGCGGAAAGCTGTGTTGGAACATTGAAGATGATAATGAGCTTGCATTAGTGATGTCTCCCTTCGCCAAGAAGTGACTATCCAACAACACTTAGCTCTAGACATTCTCTGACATATATATAATGTGGATAAAACATTGTCAATAGAACTGAATTTCAGAAATGGGGTTCAATGCACCCTTGTCATTATAGTGCCCATTTAGCGTATACAAACAAGGGCAAACTTTTTACCTCTTAACTTTCTGCACATATTGAAGCAATTCAAATCAAACTTTAACTACTTTTAAACAAATCATCAGATTATATTACATTGAATCAATTTTAAGATGGCTTTTGGAGATGTACATTTGTCCTTCCCACTATTCAGGGTCCTAAACAGATCTTCTAGGTGAAACAGCAATTTATTTGTACTTCTTCCAATTCAGTCTATTACGTCCAATGCTGATGGCTGTCTGTTGGAGAAATCAAATGTAGATTTGGTGACTGCTTTGCAGAACACATTTGTTCAGTCCAGAAGGGTAACCCTGAGCTTCCAGTCTACGATCAGTTTAATTCTCCATCCTGCTCCCACGCTGACATCTTCTGCTTTTGAGCCTCCTACAGTGTTCCAATGAAGGCAAATATATGCTTAAAGAACAGTACCTAATCTTAGCAGCTCAAACTTGAATTCAATCATTTCAGATAATTGACCTTTCCAGTTTGTGTCACTACTGCCAGTATTATCCATTTGTAACATAAGCCCAGTTTTTCACTCTCCACAGTCGTTGAATGACATGTTGAGTATTTACGGCATTCTCTTTCAGTTCAGATTTCCAAGCATTTCACAGTTATAGAGTCATCCTTATCAATGAGGAAGCATACAGGAGTGAGGTAGATCGGCTGCTTGAGTGGTGTTGCAACAACAACCTCGCACTCAACGTCAGCAGGACCATGGAATTGATTGTGGACTTCAGGAAGGGGAAGTCGCGAGAACACACACCAGTCCTCATTGAGGGGTCAGCAGTGGAAAGGGTGAGTAGCTTCAAGTTCTTGGGCGCCAATATCTCCGAGGATCTATCTTGGGCCCAACACATTGATGCAAGCATGAAGAAGGCATGCCAGCGGCTCTACTTCATAAGGAGTTTGAGGTGATTTGGTATCTCACCAAAGACTCTTGCAAATTTCTACAGATGAACAGTGGAGAGCATTCTGACTGGTTGCAGCACAGCCTGGTATGGAGGCTCCAATGCACAGGATCGTAAGAGGCTGCAGAGGTTTGCAGACTCAGCCAGCTCCATCATGGGCACAACCCTCCCTGTCATCGAGGATATCTTCATTAGGCAGTATCTAAGAAGGCGGCACCCATCATTAAGGACCCTCACCATCTGGGACATCCCCTCTTCACATTACTACCATAGGGGAGGAGGAACAGGAGCCTGAAAAGCCACACTCAACATTTCAGGAACAGCTTGAGACATCAGATTTCTGAATGGTCTATGAACCCACAAGCACAACCTCGTTATTCCTCTTTTGCACTATTTATTTTGTGTCTTATAGTAATTTTTATGCCTTTATATCTTGCACTGCAGCCACAAAATAACAAATTTCGTGACAAATGTCAATGATAATAAACCTGATTCTGATTGAGTCATTGAGCAATACAGCATAGATACAGGCCCTTGGGCCCAACCAGTCCATGGCAACCACAGTGCCTTCCCAGCTACTCCCAACTTCCTGCGTTCTGCCCATATCCCTCTAAGCCCCAACCCTGTCCAAGTGCTTCTTAAATGACACCATTGTGTCATTTGTATTATGACATTATGGACACTATTGAGTCTTGTATTATGTCAAACAAGTTCCAGTACTTGATTTTTCCACTGCCCTCATTTACGTCTCCTTCACACAGATCAGGTGTGATTATAAAAAAGGCATTCATCACTCTCTCTTAGATGGAAACAACAGCATTTGTATCACTTGGACAATCTTGGTCTTTATCTTTGTTTCCACCGCCTCTTAACATAGAAGAAGTGTTCCCTCACTTTTCCACGAAAGGAAGTAACTCTGTTTCTCTCTCTACCAATGCTTCCTCACATGTTGAACATATTCAGCATTTTCCATTTTTACTTAAAATGTTTTATGTCTCTCACTGAATGTTGCTAAAGAATCAGAGATTTCTAAGTCAACCACCTTCATTGCAGGTAGAATACTGATTGAGAACACTATTCTGGATTTGTCAGAAGCATGACTGCACACAATTTAAAAAGAAAATGTTGTTGCAATGTTCTCAACCTTTGGAGTAACACTGCCTGCTAACACTGATAGATTTAAATCCAATGAAGATAAGTCAGGTATAGTACATTACCCGAAGCACTACTGCCTTGCATCATTGGATGATGTGGGTAAAGTCACATCAGGGGAATTACAATTGAAGAGTCTCTTTATGGTTCATCACAGAGTAGAAATATGACTGCCAGCTAATGCATGCAACAGCAGCAACAGCAATGGCAGTGAAAACATGCAGAAGGGAAAAAACATGTTGTAAAAAATATGTTGTGGGAGGCTAGAGTGTCAGTTGTGGGTAACTTCTATACACACAGAACATTCCTGTTTATTCAGGTGGTTGACTTCATTGCTAACAGTCCAGCAAATGGGCTCTGTCAATAGTCCTTTAATTAACTGCACCGGTTCACAGTTTCATATGAGGATCAATGCACATGACACTTCCCATAAGCCAGAGGCACCAGTGGCAGCTCTGACAAGGAACAGGTTTCTCCGTACCTTTGCCTGCTGAAAGCAGGGACAAAGGGTTATTGAGACTGTCTGAGAGCCGGTTTAGTTGGTGTTCATTTGTTGAACCCCAGTGTCTCTGCAGCCTCCAACTTCCTACCCTCTCCCAAGCACTTCTGTTCTTTTGACCTAAATTGCCTGTGACTCAACACTCCTGCCCATCCGATCACTGGTTTCCATTTCCAGATGACTGTTTCATATTCTGGAACTCAAGTCGAGTTTCTTGTCACGTGCACAAGTATGGTGAGGTACAGGTACAGTGAAAAGCTTGCTTGCGGCAGCATCACAAGTACATAGGTTCAACACAGAACAACAACACAGAACATATATTATCCATAGATTTTACCATACAGTAAAGGAAAAAAAAGATTGTGCAAAATAACATATTAGTGCAAAAAAATACCGAGACAAGTCCATGGTGGTGCAAGAGGTGGTCCATAGTGTTTTGTTGCTGAGGTAGGATTACGGTTGTGCAGGTTGGTTCATGAACCTGATGGTTGTAGGAACGTAGCTGCTGCTGAACCTGGTGGTATTGATATTGGTTTATTATTGTCACTTGTACTGAGGTACAGTGAAAAACTTGTCTTTCATACAGATGGCACAGGTCAATTCATTACACAGCGCAGTTACATTGAGTTAGTACAGAGTACATTGAGGTAGAACGATTATAGTAAGGGTAATGAGTAGATCTGTAGAGAGCAGCTTGCAATGAGTCGCCACGTTCCGGTGCCATCTGCGTGGGACTTCAGGCCTCTGTACTTCTTGGCTGATGGTATCAGTGAGAAGAGGGTATGACCCAGATGGTGGGAATCCTTGATGATTGATGCAGACCTTTTGAGGCAATGGCTCCAGGAGATGCCGTCGATGGTGGGAGGGCTGAAACCAAGATGGACTAGGCCACGTCCACTACTCTCTGCAGCCTCTCGCAATCCTATGCGTTGGAATTGCCACAAATGGGAACTCATTCCTTAACTCCCTTGGACTTGTTTTGTCCCATCTTACATAAGATTGCTTTCTCAAAGAATACCTCTGTCACCAGGTCATAGAGCATGGAAGCAATCCCTTGCCAACAACTTACACTGATCTGACACTAATCCCTTTTATTGTCCCCACATCCCCATCAACTCCTCCCAGATTCTATCACTCACTTACACACAAGGAGAAATTTATAGTGGCCAATTGACCTACTAACCCACACGTCTTTGGGATGTGGGAGGAAACTAGAGCACCCAGAGGAAACCCACACAGTAACAGGGAGAACGTGCAAACTCCACGCAGACAGCACCAGAGATCAAGATTGAACCTAGGTCGCTGGAATTCTCTCTGTTGCACCACCGTGCCACTCCTTCACTTTTACTCCAGACTTGAAGGGTTTTTCTGTAATACTTTCCTCAGTAAAAGTGCTTGATGACTGTAAGTTTGTTCTCAGTTCTAAGTTATGAGTGAGCCAAAGGGTAAACGCAGTGAAATTTTGTTTTGTACTGACATCAACTCACAACACTTAACTGGGCAGTTCTGAACTGAATTTCACAAAGTAACTTACCACTGTCTGTACACATCTGCTTTCAACACACCTTATCCAGTAGAAATATAATCCCAGGGCATTTATAACTGCCTCTACAATTGTATCACCGTTTGCCTGCATGATTCCCACCTGCTGCCACTATAACTACACACTTCTGTTACAGTTTGGAAGTGCCACACTCCAATAGCAAAGTCCTCGTGAACTAATGCAAAACAGGCTGCGATGATATCATTACAAACCCCGAGTCAATTCCATCTTAAAATGCTGTACCTCCCTGTCCCCAAGCCAGTAAGATATCTTTATTAGTCACATGTACATCAAAACACACAGTGAAATGCACCTTTTTTTGCGTGGAACATTCTGGGGGCAGCCCGCAAGTGTCGCCACGCTTCCGGCGCCAACATAGAATGCCCACAACTTCCTAACCCATGCGTCTTTGGAATGTGAGAGGAAACCGGAGCACCTGGAGGAAACCCAGGGGAGAACGTACAAACTCCTTACAGACAGCGGCGGGAATTGAACCCAGGTCACTGGCGCTGTAAAGCGTTACACTAAGCGCTACACTACCGTGCCTGCTCATTAAAATCTAGCGGGATTGGTTCCAGAGGGACATCAGAATACTATTTCAAGTGTCTCAGAAGTGTGAGTGCTCAGCTCATAGGGATCTTTGCACTGTTTCCCATTTATGAATTTTCAAGGGGATTTTGGGTTCCGAAGTTCAATCAGGTCCTTGGGGATGGGGGAATGGGTGCAAGTGACAGTGTTGTCTGGGGCTGAGTGGTTGACAACGATCATGGATTACAACCTGTTGTGAAGCTTCTGGGGCATAGGGTGGTGGGGACCGTTAGGTTATTGATGGGGGAGGGATGTCAGGCTAGGATTGCCAAAGTCTGGGGGGAGGCTCTGGAATGATTGCAGATCAGTATGTTGAGGGTTGGACCCAAAATGTGGAAATAGGTCATTAAAATGAAAGTGCTCAACATCAGTTGGGGGTCTTAGTGTTGTGCAGACACCTGCTCATACAGTAACACTACTATAATCTGCTATCTGAGTGTTCAGAAATCCTGACAGTTCAACATCTGGCTCACTCATTAGTCCGAAGTGTAAACCAGAGGTCCTCAGAATGAGCTGGGGTCCGCGTCGAAACATATCAGCTGGAACTCACCAGATACTATTTCTCACTTCCTTTGAATTCACTGGGGCTCAGTTTCCCACTGCCTTTATACTCACATGTAAAAAAAAGTGATTTGAACTATTAATCGGAGTAACATGCAATACTCCAGAAAATCTTTTGTCCAGCACCTCTGAAGTCACAAGGCTGCTGGATTATCAGAGTTTTACTCTAATGCTACCAAGACTTGGCTGTACCAGGAGAACCCATTTACAGGCACATCTCCAAGCAAGATTATATAGTTAATTTAGGAAAAGATTCTCAACTAGCAGTTTAACCAGTCATGTACGAATTTCCGGAATGTTCTGAGTCAATAAGATCAAGATTTCGGTTAGTGTCATCTGATTTAGTAAATTCCAACACTGTGGACTTTATGGTATTTTTCTACCACCTGTATTCCAATTAATCAAAGAAGTTTATTTCCAGCTGATCAAACCAGTTCATTAATTCCAATATTGATGTGCCAAGTCAACGTGAGGGAGAATGATGTCAATCTCTGCGCATCCAACATCTTAGCTGGATTTTAACATGAGTCGCAAGAACAGAATACAGGAGAATGGGAGAGGTAGATCACTCTGCCCTTCAAGCCTACCCCACCATTCACTGTGATCACAGTTCATCTTCTCCAAGTTTCAACTCCTAAAGTGAGTGCCTGGTTGAATTTCTAGAGTGATGTGATTAAACCCAGAAATGACCGCAATCACATTTCTCTCTAGAGAGGAAGTGATTTTCCTTCACATAGCACTGTAACAAAACAGTGCTAAGTGGTTGAATTTCTTAATATTTGGTCACTTTGGAATTCCAAGAAACTCACCAAAACCTTTAAATTTTGTGCTTTAAAGAGAACTTGGCTGCAGTCGGCTGAAGAGAAAACAACTGCTGTTAAAACGTCACCTCATAATTCAACCAGCAGCCTATACAACAAACTAAACCCCAGGTATTTCCAGCAATTTGCAACTCCCTAATAAACATGATAAGGCCAATTTTCTTCGTTTTCACAGCTGGCAGGGATGTTTGCCCAGCAAATGCACACATAGCCAGATAATAACTCAGAAAAGGTCTCAGTATTACAGTTTGCTCCACGAATGGCAGGGTTTTCATCCTGCAGAGTAACGATTTTGGATAAGCGAAGGGGGTGATGTCCACACATTAATTCCAATATTGCGGTGCCAAGCTAATGAGCATGTCCATTTAATTTGAACTAAACTTGTCTGATTAGCTGGGATACAGATGAGAGAAAAATACTGTGAAGTCTACGGTGCTAGAATTTACCAAAAGAGATGACGTTAATCAGAAATTCGCCATCAAGGGTTAAACTGCTGGTTGAGAATATTTCCCTAAGTCAACTGTACAATTCTGCTTGGAACCAGGAGAACTGACAATGATTCATCAGCAAAAGCATAACTTTATCATAAGTTTTACATCAAACATTCAAATATGTGCTGTCTGTTATTTGCTGCAGAGTACGACGTAACTGCCATCTGAAACACTATCTCCCATTGCTTTGCATTTGATTCAGCAGACATTACATGGGAGCACTGACCCATCAGCTTTGGCCTGACAGTGCACCTCTGGGTGAGGTAATTTGATGGTGCTATTAATGCAGGAAGGTGACGTGAGTAGCCCCAAACCACAGCTGGTTTTCTTCCATTCTCCCTTCCCCTACCCTGCCCTGTCCCTGCCCCTTTCTCTCTCTTAGTTCTTTCAACAGGAAGTTGGGAATCTCATGCTGTTCCTGACCTTGCAGCGTGCAAGTGATGGCGACACCTTCTGACAGGTCCCTTTGCAAACATTGATGAAAGAACACAAAAGGTCGTGGCCCACAATTACAGAGGTCAGGCATGGGTCAGAAGGTTCACAAGAAAGCCAGCTAGTTTGCCTAGCAAATATAAAAGTGCAAATGACCAGCCATTGTTTGTGCTACTGCTCCAGATAGCATCACTGGCAGTCTAAAGTAAATAGTGTCACTCACAGTGAATGCTTTACTGAGCTGACCAGGTGGTACCCATAATGCTCTGCATGATCAACCTGATGCAGTAAGGTTGATCTAATCACAGGTCAACACCAGACCATGCAGGTGTAATTAGGTTATAAAGCAATAGCTCTTTTGTGAATTGTTGTTTTTTCCTCTCCAGAGGGACCACTCATAAAGTGCTTTACAAAACACTGTCATTTAAACCTCTTCCCTCCACCTTCCAAAATAGTTTACTTCCATTTTCCTGTCAAGGGCTTCCTCCATATCAAACATAACGTGATCTTTTAAAATCAGATAAGTTGATGCAGGAACACTTAACACTGATCCTGTTACAATGATCTTAACTCACTTTGCAATTCATTTACTCTGTGGTTGCCATCTCTGAAGAAGCAGGAAAAGATACCGGGAATGTGGTTAAAAAGTCAATGATTTATTAACAGCCAGTTCATTTATGCTCAGGTGTGGCAGTGTTAAAGGCATAACAAGCTTGTTATTTTATTTCATTACTTTATTCCATCAAAAGATGTTTTAAAACATCTGACCTGGAGCATAGATTTCTGGGGTCTACAGATAGAATCACTGGCCAGTTTAAAATTGTGGCTTCTCTATTGTGAGAGACTGCTGGACCCTTTGCATAATTTACATCGTTGAAGTGTCTAAAGGGGGAGGGACATCCTGCTAAAGGATTTGAATGCAGCTAGAAAACGGATGGCTTCAAATAAAATGCTTCTGGGAAGGTTTGTGACAACCAATACAGATTGAAAGATGCATCAAAAGATTTTTGTTTGCTTTTGGATTTACTTTTTTTTACAAAGCCAGCTAAATTCTGCATTTGAATTATTACTCAAATTTCTGTTAATGAAGACTTCTTACGAGTAGTCACCATGGTGTTCCTTTTTTTTGACGTATATTACTTACTCTCCAGCACCAGGTTATTTCTGTCATCAACACCCACCTCTGCAATGGATGGAGTACAGAGGAATGAAAGAATGACAGCGAATACAGAGCAATGAAAGATAAATGATCAAACACAAGTGATTAAACTATTATTGGGGACAAAAACATGGGGAAAATATTTTTAATAAATAGAACTGACAACTAAATAGAGTTATACTGCATTGGCATTCCAAACCCTCATTGCACTGGTGAGTGTTTGATGTGTACAATTACCAATTACATTTGTTGAGGGATTCAAATTTGAGATCCACATTCCTAGTTAAGAACATTAATCTCACAGCTGTTCTGACTTCCTTTTTCGTTCCATGCAGTTCTTCAAGTCCAAACTCCCTGAAAGGTTAGAGGACACCAGAGAGTCAGCCAGTGTTCAAATGATAGAAAAGTCCTCTATTAACATTTTACACCTTAATTTTTAATAAATGATTCACTCCACCTGTTTGTAATTGTTGAGAAATCTTCCTGTCCCCCGATTAATTCTTGTGTTTTATCAAGTGACATTAAACCTACAATCAGGAGAAAGAAAATCTCGCATTTACGTAGTGTCCTTCATGACCTCAGGACAGCCTTAAGTGAGGCTGCAAGGGGGAATTGAAACCATCGAAAGAAGATTGAAAAAGAGTTACTGAAGATGATGGAGAAAGAAAAGGAAGGAAACATCACGTACATCTGTTTATGAAGGCTTGCGTGTGAACACACCCATGAGAATCCTTGTTCATTTCAGCACTATGTGAAAATCATTGTATAAGTGTACAATGCATAAGTAATAATTACAGCAAAAGACCTGTCTGAGCGAGCAAGAAATGCAGTAATAATTGCTTCCACTGCTGCTGGGCTGCAGTACCAGACTCAGGAATAAATCCTACATTACAGTCCTTGTGACTAGTCCACTTTCCCTCTTTAAAAATGTTTTTGGTAAATCCTTAGTCTTATGGTAGGAGCATTTATCAATATTAACAACTACTTCATCAGTAACTGGCAAGGCAAAACTTTGAAATGCACTTTCTTTTTGTTACTTTTTCATGCATTACCCACACCATGCAATCTGCCTCTGGCAGGACTCCACCCTTACGTTTCAAACTGAAATTCAACTTTGTCTTACACATTCAATATTTTTTTTGTTAAGATGTTGAAGCTTTGGATGATACACTTATTGTCTATTTCCATGCCCTTTGCCACTGCCCAGAAGCATCTCCCATGATGCTCCATTGCCATCACTTTCTTGGGCCTATGTTACTGGGGCCCCACAACTCCCCCCGGCCCACACACACACCCTGGTGTCCAGCAGTGTTTCCCATATGGTGACTGGGCCTCAGGCAGTATAGTGCGGTGACCTTGCCCCTGCACTCCCCTCTCAGCCTTCAACAAAGTTGGGGATGAAAGCTCTTGCATCATTGAAAATTGCCAGTGACTTTAATAGTTCTTAAACATTTACCCAGGACTTATTTCATTTTCAGTGACTCATCCCCAGTAGTTCTGGTCAGATTTAATGGTGAAAGTCATAATCATCTAGCCCAATGTGACCTTGCACCTTATTGCACTGCACTTTCTCTGTAGCTGTGACACTTTACTCTGTACTGTTATTGTTTTTACCTGTACTACCTCAATGCACTCTGTACTAACTCAATGTAACTACACTGTGTAATGAATTGACCTGTACGATCAGTATGCAAGACACATTTTTCACTGTACCTTGGTACAAGTGACAATAATAAACCAATACCAATGTAGAGACTTCTATATTTTTAAAGAGATGATCTTTTCTTGCAGACCCTTCGTGAGGAAATTCAGCAGGCTAGAGAATGGAAGTGCAGTGCTGTGTCTGTTACCAACATTATCATGTCATTGACCACAATATCACTCTTCTTGACTCAATCTATTGATCTACTACTGAGGGAGTGATACAATAGTGGGTACATAAGGAGTTATACCAACATAATCATTCTCCCTCTATTAATCTACCACTGAGAGAATTATATATTATTAGGTGTCGTCTTTTACATGAGTAGTCCCACTAATGTTCTGAGCAAGAAGGATATGAAAGAACTCTATCTCAACAATAAAACATGATTAAAACAGAATGTCACATTGATGCTTGTGGGAGCTTGCTGTGCACAATTCCCTTCTGCATTTCCTGCATCACAACAGGGACAATGCTTGTTTTCAGTCATTCAGCAGTAAAATACAAGCTTTTCTATCTTCTTCAAAATGACACATTTTTTGTTTAGTAATAGGGAAAGAGTTCCTGATCTGAGTTAGTCAGCACCTTACAATGGATTTAACTCAATGGAGTCCTTTTGGATTAATAAGTAAAAATAGTAGAAATTTATTATTGGTTGCATGCATCAAATGTTAATGTACTATCAATTGCAATTTGTACACTCCACTTCTGAAATTCAATAAGCTTGATGTCAATCAAATCAAGTTTTAGAAGCAGAGTACAGTAGGTTACAACTGCTGCTTCATTGAACAGATGCATGCAACCATGGACGAACTTCTACTCCATACAGTCTTAAAACCAAGTCGTTAGGAAGGTTGCCAGTATAATTTCCAATGTGTGCTGCAATAGCTGTTTGCATTCAGTACAAAGTGAAGATTGCCATCTCTGGCTTTGGCTCCTTAGATTTAGGATAGGGAAAGAAAGAGTCACCCGGACATCCTGCTCTCAATTGCTACCATGAGATCCCTGCTGGAAAAAAAACTATGTGAGGATGATTGGCTGTGACACATTCCAGTGGCTTGTTGAAACTCATGCTTTGGCCCAACACAAAGAAAGACCTCTTCAACAAGACACTGGAGCGCAGCCAACACCATGCAACTGGGTGCCTTCATAAAGAGAGAATTGGAACAAAATAAAACTGTCAGCTTCCAGTTACATAACACATTGTGACTGCCAACCTCCTTGTACTGAAGCTAAGTTCTCAGAGCAGATGAGATATTCCCTTGATAGTCAAGGACTAGAGGGACACAGACCATAGGATTAGTTAGATTGGCATCATGGTCAGTGCAGACATAGTGAGCTGAAGGGCCTGTTTCTGTGCTGTACTGTTCCATGTTGTATGTCGTGAACCCATTCATGCAACAGCGTCATCTTGGTGCAGCTTGTGGAAGTCAAATAAAATGCTTTTGAAATAAGAAAAAATGACTTTGAAATAACAAAATATAATTAGTGTCACAATTGACTAATTTCAGTGATTTCTGTGACACAGATAATGGTGTTGGAAGATTAAAACCCATTTCAATGACCATTTTCAGGTTCCGCAAAATGGGCACAGAGTGCTAAAAGCAACCAGAGCAGCATGCCCTTCTGTTCATTGGTAATGATGCAATCTCTCCTGGCACGCCAGGAGCGGGGTGGGGGGGGGGGGGGGGGGGGGGAGGGGATGGAGGATGGTGGAGGGGGAGGTGGGGGATGCTCAAAACAGAAAGAACAGAATTCAGAGGGCTGGAGGAAGTGTTAGTGTGACACATGATGTAATTCAGCAGGCATTTGCTTCAAGAGTTTCTCACAATCAATCAAGTCCAGATTAAATCTTGACAGGCACCAATAAAGGGAAAAAAAGAAATGAACAGTTTAAACCCTTATTAGGAAGGCTTGGGATGTACTAGGCCAGTGTGAGAATTCAAACAGCAACAGCAAAGAAAGTTTTCCCTTATTTTGTTTGCTGTATGCTTTTGTGTGTGTGTGTGTGTGTGTGTGTGTGTGTGTGTGTGTGTGTGTGTGTGTGTGTGTGTGTGTGTGTGTGTGTGTGTGTGTGTGTGTGTGTGTGTACTGATCAAACACCTGTGTAGCCTAAGATTCAGGTTCCACCCAATTACAAGCTGACAGTCAGTGCATGCAGTAATCCTAGCTATTTACCTCTTGGACCCCCATCAGCCAGTCAATCGGCCCTAATTGTAAGTTGCGTGCTTTGCAGTAGTGGCATGTGGCGACAGTCAGTCTGGTGGGGATAAAGCTGTCACAGAAATAGAACACAGCGACCAGGTACCCAGGTGGCCTGTAAATGCTTGCCGGGCTTTTGTTCATCCTAGCGTCTGTGATGCAAAGGTTGCCCCTTGTTATTAGCTTGAAGTGCAGAATAAATAAAGTTCTATTAAAGTATACCTGTGAGGACTTGAATATTTTACAAAAGAAAAGCCTGATTGTTCGTGTGAGTGCCCTACCTGTTTTGTTTAAGTGGAGGAGGATTCTCACAGATGCTTCAGTAATTAACTCCTGCACATTTGCAGTAGTCAGTTTGAAAATAACACCAAGTAGAGTTCAGCAAATGGTGAAATTCTGTTCTAATTTATAAGGGTAATTAATAATATTTGTTGAGGGAAGAGGGAGTAAAGTTTTGCTAAACACATTGGCTTTGCTATCATCTATGCACTGCAGTATACAGTCATTTTTCCATCCTCTTATATCAAATGTGAAGTGATGTTAAATTGTATGACCTTCCAGTGTTAAGAGGGCCAGAAATTAGGGTAATGGCTGGATCTTTTGATGATGAAATTCCATGAGAGGCAGATGCGAGGCTTTCCCTGACTGGACGAGTGGGATGTTTGAGTATCTGAAAATTTGAACATTCCCAAACCCAAGAATTACTGCAACTGCTTTGCTCAAGACCACAAGAAAACACAGAGAGTTGTGGACGCAGCTCAGTCCATCACTGTGCCTCCTTCCATCAGGCAGAAGATACAAAAGCTTGAAAACACGTACCACCAGGCTCAAAGACAGCTCCTATCTCATTGTTATAAGACTATTGAACCGACCTACTGTATGATAAAGGTGAACTCTTTACCTCACAATCTACCTCATCATGGCCCTTGCACTTTATCATCTACCTGCACTGCATTCTCTCTGTAACTGTAACACTATATTCTGCATCCTGTTATTGTTTTTCCCTTTGTCCTCTATGTACATATGCTTTGAAATGAACTGTATGGATGGCATGAAAAACAAGTTTTTCACTGTATCTCGGAACATGTGACAGGAATAAACCAATTACCAGTTACCAATGACCAATTCAAATCCTAACCAAGCCATCATGGAGTAGTTCAGGTTTTACCCAAAAGCCTTCAATGCTAGCTATTTATTTTCTTTATTAAATAAGGAGGCCAATAAAGATCCCATTTGTTCAAGGAGAGTGAAAATTGGCAGGGCCAATAGTAGAAATCTCAGGTGAACTGAACCCAACACTTAAAAGAGTGCAACTTGCATTTACATCACAGCGTTACATGGTCCTAAAATAGATTATGGTGAATGAAACAACAGAGGCTATTTTCACATGGCTCCCACACACAGCAGTCTGATAATGATCAGGTAATCTTTTTTAGTGGTGATGATTAATAAGTATTGGCCAGGACATTGGGGAGATTCCCTACTTTCAATCTAAGTTCTTCAATGGAATAATATACATACACCTGCGAGGATGAATAGGACCTTATCTTCAGAATGACACCTTTGATGGTGCAGCACACCCTCAGTACTGTATTTAAGTGGCAGGTTAGGCTTTTGTTCCCCAGAGTTTGGAATGGGTCTGTATATATTTGGCCTTGCCAGTTCACAATTCCAATGAATGTAAATTAAAATCCTCAAAACATGTTCAAGACCATCAAACACTCAATTTTTTTGATAGTAATCAGGAACAAAAGTGTACTTGGAAGTGATCTAAAATGTAAACATTGAGGTTTTGCATTAACCATTGAGACACTTCACCACACAACGAATTAAGAGGAGGCAGTTAAAGATCATTTAAATTTAACATTACCTTTTCCACATACCAAGGGCGAATGTAACCTAAATTTCTCAGCCACGTGGTCATGTTGCTAACATTGCCAATTTAACCCGTTTCTATTGACTGTATTTTCCAACAAATAATCTGTACCGGCGCTCTCTCATGCCTTCCAGCCAGAGGAAAGAAGCAGGTACCAGCATTATCAAGAGGGGAGAAAATCCTGTTTATGTTACCTGTATTGAATAGTTTACAGCTGCCCTCCAAAGCAATGTGGCATTCTTCAGTGGTTTTCCATTGAAATGTTTTTACCTTCCATGCACTCTGGTGTAACAAATTGTCTTCCCTTTGGTGATGGGCAGGTTCAAGATTCAGATTACCACATCCTTTGTTTCTGACAGGAAGTCAGCTCTGGTGTAAACTCTGATGAAAAAGCCTGATAACATGTTAAAAACCTGTTGAGCTCCAATCTGAGGTTTAATGATAGATGTGTCTCTTCTTATGAAGAAAACAATTCATCTCCTTCCCCTAAGTATACAATGGTGTAATATCATGAAGTGCACTAGTTTGATCTGCACTAATGATTGCAACTCCCTAAAAGCTGTTTTCTTTCTAACTGTTACAGTTAGAAAGTAATTTGCTTGATGAGAATATATAACTAAACATTAGGTTTTAGTGAAATAACAGAAAGGCTCTGTGATTATTTTTGAGAAGCACATTATGAATTGGGTCTCAAGTATGATAAGGTTAAGAGACAGGCAAAGGCTCACTACAAGGGGGCAGAAATTTCTCTTCAGTCATATGCATTAAATGTGTAATGTCATAACATATGTGAATTAAACTGCTGCTGAAATTCAATTCCATTGAAGCCAATGGAACATTATAGGTTGAATACATACACGGAGGATGAGTTTCTTCCATTTGTCAGATGTCTGGTTATAGCTGTGACCATGTGCATAATATTTTACCAATCTTCTCTTCCTCCACTTTGCCCTGCAGACAGTAAACACATTGCATTCAAAGTTCCCATCACTACTCAAGAAGCAAGTATTTTAATGAGATCAAATTCAGTCTAATTTTACAAGAAAAATAATTTTGAATGAACTTACTGTCAAGGGAAAGATTAGTGTAAGGATATGGACTTTACGGGCAAATTATTTGTCATACACATATAGAATTACCGTGGTAGTCAGTAGGTTTTTAGATTGGTTAACCTCAGGTCAAGGCTTTTCCGTAATTCCAGCAGCCTTTCATTTAAACAATTAGAAGTGGATGTGTTCTTCTGATCTAGAGTGGACATTCCCATTAAAGTATCCCAGCAGCACAATTCAGAAGGCTCCTGACTTTGGCTGCCAATCAGTTGCTGCTGAGTTAAAATTGAGCCTGTCTCTGAAGAAGTTTAATGGTTAAGTATTTATTGTACAGGATATCATCCCTGACAGCAGGAGATGATGAGTTCCTGGGCCAAAAGTTAAAGTCCTTGAGAGATTCCCAAACTGTTTCGTTGACAAAGGAATTGAAGAAAATAAGTGGGACTTTTAAGAAAGTATAAGAGGCTGGCTTTTATTTTAAATCTACAAAAATTGAAATGGTACAGAACACCCCTTCTATGTATGTATTCTGGAATAAGATTTGTTTGTGAATTCTGGATTTACCCATTTGTATCTTCAATATTAAACCTGCTACTGTCTTGTCTTCATTCCATCAAAGGAACTTGTGCTTTCTGCTGCCTGATCTCTAAGATGCGAGAGCACCTTCTGAAGTTTTTGTGGATCACAACCTCTAAAACAACAGCAGGGCACAGTGGTGTAGTAGTTAGCATAACATTATTACAGCGTCAGCGACCCGTGTTCAATTCCCACCGCTGTCTACAAGGAGTTTGTACGTTCTCCCCATGTCTGTGTGGGTTTCCTCCGGGTGCTCCCATTTCCTCCCACATTCCAAAGACATATGGGCGAGGAAGTTGTGAGCATGCTATGTTGGTGTCGGAAGTGTGGCAACATTTGCAAGCTGCTCCCCAGAACACTGTACGCAAAAGATGCATTTCACTATGTGTTTCGATGTACATGCAACTAATAAAGATATCTTACTTATGGATTCTGACTTGATCATTAGCTCTTTCAGCATTGAGGGGGTATTGCAGTACTAAATGGCCCTAAGTATTTCTGGTTCTCTTCCTCTCCCACTCCTTGTTTAAGGTATGCTTTGAGCAAGCATTATGATCCATTTTCTAAAGTCTCCTTGTGGCAGTCAGTGTTACATTGTGTTTGGTAACATTCCGATAAAGCACTCAATGACATTTTGCTACATTAAAAGGTTATATAAATTGATACAGTGGTGGGCAAAGGATATAGGAAGGATATGAGAAAAAAAATTTTTGCACAAAGATGAGTTAAAATTGTGAATCCATTTAAGAATAGTAGAAACAGAATCAATTTGTGCCTTCAAAAGGGAATTGAATGGGCACTTGACAGAGTAACTTGCAGAGCAAGGAGCAGAGAATGTGACTGACAGGATTGTTCTTCTAAGAGCCGGCATAGACTCAAAGGGCTGATTGCCCTCTTCCTGTAATCCTGTGATGCAGTGATACCATTCTAAAAATCATAAACCCAGTAAAGCCAGCTGAAAGTATTTAAGGAAATAATAGAGGACTAACAATAATGAACAAAAACCAAAATAAGAACATTCTAAATTGTAATAGTTAATCATCAAATTTCATCACCTATTGACTTAATAACTGAAGAAAAATATTTAGATACAGGTTCATTGAAACTGATCTTCCAGCATTCCACAAGGAAAACAACAAAATCAATAAATTCTTCAACTCTTTACATATATCTATATTTTCTTAACAGAGGCAAATGATTAACAAACCTGTAAAAACCCAATTTCAATATTATTGGTACCCTGTATAAAGATGTTGATAAATATATTGCACTCGATGGCCATTGGGAGATCACAACTCAGTTACTCTGGAGACCCAATGCATGCAGGAAAGATATTAGCTGCTGATTGATACAGACAGTCAATTAGTACTTCAAAGGGAAACTGGTTTCTTGTTTTTCCACACAGAAGATAGGATAAAGGATTCCCGTTTGATGCCTTGTAATCCCTGTTGCTTCTATAGTCACTGAGACAGCATGATATCAGCAGACTTGTGAGTAGTTGGAAGAGCCATGCATTGCTTCGTAATGGAAAGGAAGCATTCAGACTTCGGTACTCTTCTTGGATTTTGCAACATGCTACCATCAGCACCCAACCAGTTCAGAGACCAAAGTCATCATTCAACTTAATCAAGAAAGACCTTTATGTAAAGAATAAACTATGATATTCACAGTTTAAACATGATTTTATTAAATCAAAGCACTTCAAAATAAATCTGTAAACCTCTGATACTTACTGAAATTGTCGTGTATCACAACCTTCAAAACAACACCAGTAGATTCTGACTTGATCATTAACTCTTTCAGTGTTGAGATGTATTGCAATATTAACTTGAAAATAAAGCTTGGATTTTTCTCTTGCTAGTTTTGAGAGTTTGTTTCAGTAGCAATAGTCATTGTGTAGAAAGATTGATTGTCAAATTAAAGAAACAGCTATTCAGAACTGTCTGCCTCTTTTTTATTGTCCAAAAATCAGCTAGTGTGGTCTAGAATGGTGCTCCATTTGTGCAATTTTGCTTTGTTTTTAAAACAACTACCCACTGCTCTTAAGACACAATTGGAGTCATGGTATCAGCAGCTCAGTGAAATATTGGGAACATAATGCAATGACTGTTGCCTGCTCCTATTAGTGGCTGTTCCTGCACTGACATCTGGCTCCAGTTGGCCAAAGAGGTCTCCAATATGAGGTTTGTATGCTTTTGACACAAATTGTCCCAACGCACCAAAGCACAGTTGCTTCAAGATATCAAAATATTCGTTGCGAGCTTCAATGGAAAGCACAAGAAACTCATCCAAACCTAAAAGTGTGAAGTTTTTGCTTATTCTGAGAATTCTGTACGTTGTGATTTTCAGCCAGTTCTAACTTACAAGTACTGAATGTACATGGAAAAGAATCCTTGTATTAAAAGACAGTCATGATCTGCCTTTTATCAGCTTTTGCCACAGCAACAACATTAGAGAAGATGAACTACTTGAGGATAATTGTCACATCCAGAATGAAAACTCGCTATTATGACAAAAGTGTCTACAGAGCAAGTTTAATTATATTTCACAATTACTTGTAAATGCACTGGTCTCTTCAAGTTGGCAATAGCTGGCTTCTCCCTAACAACTGTACTCCAGTGCAGTATTATTTCCAAATTGGCAACAATGTGGTAATTTAAATATAGAGACATGCAGCCAGGAACCCATATTTATTGTGGCAGATATTATTCTTTTCTCAACTATTGCTGGCAGCGCAATACATGGAAAATCTGAGCCAATTTTGAAAAAAAGATCTGGCCTTCATGTATTTCAGACTTAACGTGTTACTGGAGACAAAGTCCATAGACAGCACAGCCCCAAAATGCTTCCAAAGGACAATTGATTTGATTCTGTTATATTTCATCACCTTATTGTTGTCCATTTGTTTCTTCCATATAACTGTAATTTCAAGCTACAATCTTGACTCCTTACACATATAGTACGCAACAAGGTCTAATTTAAGATTTTCTGTTCATTATCTAATCTATGTTACTGCGCCTGTTTACCTTATCTTTACCACATTCTCCATTATCATACCTTTCCTCACTTTAACTGACCAGATACTCTCACATGTCTGTGCCACTGTTGCTTCATTTATTCCCAGTGGAAGTGGAGGAAAATAATTCAAGGACTGATGTAGGATTCCTGGTGTGGTTGGACAGGATGTCATCAAACAGAGGGCCTCTTATAACCATCCTGTCACACTGCTCCCAGCGTTGACATCACACTGTTCCAATGACTGGAGAAGCAACAGGGATCGCAGGACATCAAACAGGAAAACAGCATAAGAGATTTACAAAGCTTTAATTTGAAATGCTTTAATTTGAAATGCTTTGATTGAATAAAATCAGGTTTAAGCTGTGACTGTTTTTGAGGTCTTTATTTATTAAGTGGAATGATGCCTTTGATCTCCACACTGGGTAAGTGCTGACAGTAGTGTGTTGCAAAATCCAAGGAGAGTGTCAATTAGTGCATGCGACACACCAAAGAGCCTTTGTTGGTCAATGGCCCCCAAATTATGATATGAAAAGAGCAGACTGCTCTCAAACATAGTGAAGTGTTTTGGCTCATAACACATTCCATGACCCACAAGTAGATCTGTTGCTATTACATTTTCAGATAGGCTTGAATTTTCCATATTTTATTATAGAATGAAAGTCAGTACATCATTTTCTCATGGATAAAGTCATGGCGAACAAGATTTGTGTACCCCAAGTTGTGCTACCTTTGAACATCACTACTTAAGGTGATATAATCCAAGTTTAAGCCAAGCAGTACATAGCCAAGAAATATGCAAGAAAAGCTATCAAAGTAAATAAACCATAGAAGGCAATCTCAGGAGGCAAACTTTGTTCATGAGAATGGCCAATATCTACATTACAGTCCAGATATCTTTAACTGGTAAGCAATAGAGAGGGAAATCTCTCAACATAGCTGCATTAATGAAAAAGGATCAATATGGAAAGGCTTCACACTCCAACACCCACAAAAACTCCTTTTAATCTCCTTTCAACTTTAATGGTGTAAAGTAGAGAGAGCCTCATTCACAGTACCAGTACATCAGCTTAAATGATGGGAGGAAGAGCAGGCTGCATTGAAGATGGGGGCAAGGGTTTCATCTTGAACAGAAGTAGAGGCAAACAAAAAAACAAGTGGGACATTGCTGCAGGTTTCCTCGTAAAATTATCAGACAGGGAATAGTATTCATCTTCCAGCAACTATCCAGCCACACCACTGCTAGTGTTGAATATTGCAGTGATGGTGGTATCAGAGAATAAAAGGATTGTACTCCCTAGACACATGGGAAAGGTGTGCATGATGTTGCTCCTGTGATTGGCCTCAAGCTGTACCTGGATGGAGTGAGTTCTATTTCTGTTGATACATTATTATGTTTTCAAGACCATGTATGTATATTTTATCATGCTCAACAGGAGGCTGCCATTGCTCTCTTATTGGTTGGCTGCTAATGTCAGTGATGAAGGTAATGCACTATCGTGCTCTGCTACAGAGGGCACTAGGTTACTAGTGTAAATTGCTTCAAAAGGGTAGCCAATGTGATCACAATGTAATAACCAATGCAAAGAGCTAACAAGGCAGCAGTACAAAAGATGATCACTAAGTGGAAATCACTAGTGCCAAACACATTCTACAATAGGAGTTGCATATTGTGCCTTCCTTTTAAATTTTGGTTCCAATAAAATAAACAGTATCAAATTTGGAGTGTGGAGTATAGAGTAGATGTGATTATATTGCACATTTAGCACACATCACTGATGACAGATTTCAACTCCCTTAGTTCCGACTGTTTGTCGAGTGGCTCTTGCTCTGCCCACCCTTCTTCAGGGAGACCTTTATGCACCATGTGCACAAGGGATTTATGCAACCATAACACAATCCATCCTCATTTCCATTTTCTTTGTTTCATGTCCATTTTAGGGGCAAATCTGATCCATTTGCAGTGAAGTCCACAATAGCACCACCTTCATGCAGCTGTGAATTGATGCTTGGGGGATATGCCTCCTGTTGGAAGTTAGAGAGAGCAAGTGATGTTAAAGCTCAGAGCTGGTACATCTTTAAGGGTCAACAGTTTACCCATCTGGTCCAGAACGCAAGATGGTACATTCACAGAGATTTGGAACAACCTGTCTGGTGGAGCTCCAGTGTGGCAGAGGTCAAAGTAGTATCTCAGGCCTAAAACATTAACTCTGCTTCTCTCCACAGATGCTACCTGACCTTGAGTGCTTCCAGCATTTTGTTTTTAATGTCAGATCTCCAACACCTGCATTTTCTTTTTTTATTTCCCTCTTATGTCCCCAAGCTGGGTATTGGAAAGTCTCAGCCTAAATGTGACGACCTTTTCAGAATGATGAGTGGGACAAATACCATTTTAAAAACATTGGAAGTATGACACAGGCAACATTAATGGTCAAGACTTGCTTTGTCCTCACCTATGTGATAGCTTATGGTGTGGGGCACCCAAGACATTGCCAGAAGAGATGGAGCCAGTCCAACTGAGGAACTCCAGTAGGCTCTGTATTTTTTCTCCAAGACTACTGTTTAAAGCAGACATGAGGGGAGTATTGCATCTAAGGTCTAGAAGCTGAAGGGGGATTGGGTCCCTGTTGGTTGGGCAATAGGAAGATTTCTGCTAGCACTGGTTACACCAAGTGACTTGCCTGGTACTACAGCAGTGAACCAATGTAGTTGGCACACTTGCTCAGGTGGAAAGTAAGATTGAGCTGAGTGAGGTGAATGACTAATATTGAGCTTCACCCCACTAATGATCCATCACCCACCACTTATTCATTCCCCTCAGGTTTCTTCAGTTTAATTGCAATCCCAGCCTAATCCAAGCCTTCCTTAAGTTTCTGTACTCTAATATCTCAGCTGACATTATGGAGAAAGTCCATTT
Organism: Pristis pectinata; assembly: GCF_009764475.1. Lineage (NCBI taxonomy): Eukaryota > Metazoa > Chordata > Chondrichthyes > Rhinopristiformes > Pristidae > Pristis > Pristis pectinata. Next base: position 74,618,591 of record NC_067415.1, read on the forward strand.
GGCCCACCATCTCTAGGATACTGCTCTTCCCATTGTTACTTCTAACTTCTACTTTCCATCACTGCCATCTATTTCAGGGATCCATGAAAGGGAATGTGGGAAAAGTGCTGGCCCACACACTTTCAACGTGGGACTGAGACTAGATTTGGTAGATCTTCCTGACCAAATGGGCAAGTGATCACTTAGCTGTGGAAAGAAGGTGCTTACACAACCTACATCCATCCCCCTCCATTATCTGACCACCCTTCACACCTCTCCCAATGCATTCTGCAACACTTGTTCCTCTTCATGTTTGGCCAAAGAAAGGAGCAAGGAAGATTTGTGATAATTGAAGAAAACTGACCCAAAGGCAACAAGGCACATGCTGTGATCTTAAAGGAGCACATGGAGTCTGAAGCTGTAAGAGCAACAGGTCTTTACTCAGTGCAAGTGAACAAAAGGGAAACTTGGTGGAAAAATCTTCCTAAATTTAAAATGTTGAGTTTCTCAACCTTAAGTAGAAAGATAATTGCAGGTGATCAAATTCATTATCTATAGTTACAAAGCAGACTTTACCTCTATTTTGAGGTGTGGGCATATGGTTTCAAACAATTACACATTTACAAATAGGAGCACAAGATTATTCAAACATTGTACAAGTTGTATGCCAATATTACAAAAGCTTCTGAGAACAAAATCCAGACATCTAAAACTAGTACCATGGTATTGTGAAGGATGGCTCTTTGGATACACAAACACCAAGTATTGATTGACAGAACAAATGACTGTGCCCATGTTTAATGAGCCAAGTAGCAATACAGACAGTCTGGAAACTCCCTTGATCTCATTCCTTGGTTGAATTCCAGGGCCCCCTTTATCTATGTCACAATGCCACAATCTCAGTGCTTCATGTCTGCTGCCTGGTTCTAATGTCTGGACTTTTAGAACAAAGAACACTACAGCACAGTACAGGCCATTCAGCCCACAATGTTGTGCTGACATTTTATCCTGCTCTAAGATCTACCTAACCCTTCCCTCCCACATAGTGCCCACCCCCATTTCTCTATCATTCGTGTGTTTGAGAGTCTTAAATATCCCTAATGTATCTGCCCCCACAACCTCTGCAGGCAATGCATTCCAGACCCACCACTTAAATTACCCTGACATCCCACTTATATCTTCCTCCAATCATCTTAAAATCATTCCCCTCATGTTAGCCATTGTCACCCGGGGGGAAAAAGTCTGATTGTCCACTGGATCTATGCCTCTACCAAGTCACCTCTCATCCTCCTCTCCAAAGAGAAAAGCCCCAGCTCACTCAACCCATCCTCATAAGACATGCTCTCCAATCCAGGCAACATCCTGGTAAATCTCCTCTGCACCCTCTAAAGCTTCCACATCTTTCCTATAATGAAGCAACCAGAACTGAACACAATACTCCAAGTGTGGCCTCACCAGAGTTTTATAGAGCTGTAACATTACCTCGTGGCCCTTGAACTTAATACCCCAACACTCCATATGCCTTCTGAACAACCCTATTGACCTGCATGGCAACCTTGAGGGATCTATGGATGTAGACCCCCAAGATCCCTGTTCCTCCACAATGTTAAGAGTTCTGCCATCTACCTTACATTCTGCCTTCAAATTTGATCTCTTGAAATGCATCATTTCACACTTATCCAGGTTGAATGCCATCTGCCACTTCAGTCCAGGTCTGCATGCCATCAATATCCTGTTGTAATCTACAGCAACCTTCTACACTATCCACTGCACCACTAACCTTGTATCATCAGCAAACTTATTAACCCACCCTTCCATATCCTCATCCAAGTCATTTATATATTTAAAAAAAAAATCAAAGAGCAGGGGTCCCAGAACAGATCCCTGCAGAACACCACTGGTCACTGACCTCCAGGCAGAATATGCTCAATCATGTGCTTTGTCACATCCTTAGAATTCAATCAGGCTCGAGGCACAACCTGCCCCTCTCAAAGCCATGCTGACTGTCCCTAATCAGCCTATGCTTCTCCAAATGCCCATAAATCCTGTAAGAATCTTCTCCAGTAATTTGCCCACCACTGAAACAAGACTCACTGGCTGGTAATTCCCAGGGTTATCCCTACTCCCTTTCTTTAGGAAATGAACAACATCTGCCACCCTCCAATCTGGCACTACTCCTATGGCCAGTGAGGATGCAAAGATCATTGCCAAAGATGCAGCAATCTTTTCCCTTGCTTCCCGTAATAACCTTGGATATATCCCATCCAGCCCTGGTGACTTATCTATCCTAATGTTTTTCCAAAAGTTCCAGCACATCCTCTATCCTCACATTGACATGCCCTAGTGTATCGGTCTGTCATATGCCATCCTCACAGTCAAGGTCTCTCTCTGGTGAATACTGAAGAGAAGTATTCATTAAGGACCTCCCCTACTTCTTTGGACTCCAGCCACTTTTCCTCTTATCCCTGATCAGTCCCACCCTCACTCAAGTCATCCTTCCATTCTTCTGTGTGCAGAACACCTTGGGGTTTTCCTTGATCCTACTCGCCAAGGCCTTCTCATGCCCCCTTCTAGCTCTCCCAAGTCCATTCTTAAGCTCCCTCCTGGCTACCTTGTAACTCTCCAGAGCCCTGTCTGATCCATGCTTTCTAAACCACAGGTAAGCTTCTTTCTTCCTCTTGATAAGACATACTACAACTCATGTCAACCACAGTTCCTTCACTACCATCCTTACCCTACCTCAATGGAACAAACCTATCCAGAGCCCCATGCAAGTATTCCTTAAACAACCTCCACATTTCCACTGTGTACTTTCCCAAGAACATCTGTTCCCAATTTACACTCCCAAGTTCCTGCTTAATAGCATCATAATTCCCCCTCCCCCAGTTAAGTATTTTCCCATATCATCTGCTCCTATCCCTCTTCAAGGCTATAGTAAAGGTCAAGGACTTATGGTCACTGTCTCCAAAATGCTCTCCCACCGAGAGATCTGAAACCTGATCAGACTCATTACCTAGTACCATATCCAGTATGGCCTCTCCTCTAGAGAGCCTGTCCACATTGTGTCAGGAATCCATCCTGGACACACCTAACAAACTCTGTCCCATCTATCCCTGTACAGTAAGGAGGTGCTAATCAATATTAGGGAAAGCTGAAATCATCTATGACAACCACCTTGTTATTTTTGCACCTCTCCAAAATCTGCCTCCCGATCTACTCCTCAACATCTCTGCTACTATTGGGGGGGGGGGGGGGGTGCTCTAGAATACTCCCAATAAGGTGATTGCTCCCTTCCTGTTTCCAACTTCCACCCACACTGACTCAGTGGATGATTCCTCCAGGACATCCTTTCTACAGCTGTGGCTGTCCCTGATCAGCAAAGCCACTCCCCACCTCTTACCTCCACCGTCCCTTTTGAAACATCTAAACCCCAGAATATCCAGCAGCCATTCCTGCCTTTGCAACATCTAAGTCTCTCTAATGGCCACCACATCATAGTTCCATGTACTTACCCATGCTCTATAAGCCTTGTTCCTGATACTTCACATTAAAGTAGACACTTTAGCCCATCCAATTGACTGCAATTTTGCCCTTTCAACTTTCTCAGTCTTTTTGCACTCTGCATCACTTGTACACTAAATGATGCAACCTCTGACCTATCATTCTGGTTCCCATCCTCCTGCCAAACTAGTTTAAACCCTCCCCAACAGTTCTAACAAACCTGCCCACAAGAATATTAGTCCCCCTCTAGTTCAGGTGCAACTTTTTTTTTTAAATACAGGTCATATCTTCCTCAGAAGAGATCCCAATGATTAACTAATCTGAAACCCTGCTCCCTGCATCAATTTCTCAGCCATTTATTCATCTGCCAAGTTATCCTATTCTTAGCCTCACTGCACATAGCACAGGCAGTAATCCAGAATTTACTACCCTTGAGGTCCTGCTTTTCAGCTTCCTCCTTAACTCCCTATATTCCCTCTTCAGGGCCTCATCTCTTTTCCTACTTATATCATTGGTACCAATATGTACCATGACCTCTGGCTGTTCATCCTCCCCTTCAGGATGCTGTGGGCCCAATCAGAGATGTCTCTGACACCTGGGAGGCAACATACCATCCAGGAGTCTCTTTCACATCCACAAAGTCTCCTGTCTGTGCCCTGCCCCCCACTACAGAATCCCTTATCACTACCACCCTCATCTTCTCCCCCTTCCCTCTGCATGACACAACTGGGCTCAGTGCCAGAAACCTGGTCACTGCAGCTTTCCCCAGTAAGTCATCATTCCCCCCCCCCCCAAAACAGTATACCTGTTATTGAGAGGATCAACCACAGGGATACTCTGCACTACCTGTCTATTTGCCATCCTTCTCCTGACAGTCACCCAGCTACCTGCCTCCTGCAGCTTCAGAGTGACTACCTCCCTGTAGCTCTTGTTTATGTACTCCTCAGTATCCCCTAAGAGCCGAAGGTCATCCAGCTGCAGCTCCAGTTCCCTAACACACTCTGCAAGGAGCTGCAGCTGGATGCATCTCATGCAGATGTAGTTATCAGGGAGACTGGAGGTCTCCCAGAACTCCCACATCTCACAAGCTGAACACACCACTGACCCTGGAACCATTCTCACTGTCCTGGCACTAAGGGAAACACCATATCAAAGAAAGAAAGGAATTTAACAGACACTTAACTTCATCTCTTGTATCAAAGCCTCAGCTCCCCACTCTAAGACTGGCCCACTCACACAATAGCTGCCCTGCTGATACCTGCCTTCCCTTTATTTGCTGAGGTTAATAAGCCAGTCAACTGGTAACAATTTGCAAATGTGCCTCGTTTAGACTCCACAAGCTCAGGCACAGAGACTCTCCTCTTTGCAAAGGTCCTGTTCCAAATCCTGACTCTGCAAGGTGAGTCATCTCTTGTTTCCCAGTATTGATGGATGTAACACTTCCCCCTCAATGTAGTTGTGGCTGGGGTTTCAATGTAGTTTACTTAATATTGCACTGCTGCCTGCATATTTGGCCAATGCATAAGAGAATGTCTTGTAGTCATGTCAGTTTCCAAAGCATATCTCTTAAGTGGTTCCCTGCCTTGGGCATTTGTTTATGCAGCTGCTCTTGTAATTTCAAAACCATAATCTGCTTGTGGATTACATTTGGAAGTAATATGAAAGCCTGCATTAATGAAAGCAATGATTACTATATGTCTTCTGACCATTGATCACTACCCCTTAACACATCAATGAATCTTCTGCTGTCTGAAATCCAGAGAGCAAAAGATCCTGTGACACAATATGTCTGATTGAGGGAACTCCTTTTGCACACTTAAGAAAACCCCCTTCAACCTTAATCCTTATTTTACATTACACTAAATGAGGATAGCATTTATAAATTGAAGGAAGTGAGGGGGTGGGGGAACAGGTTGATGTCATATTTTGATGAATTTGATCTTTTCATTCAGACCCCCAGTACAAGCACTTGACAGTCAGCCACAAACTGTTAAGCTAACGTGTTGGGAATCGGGATAGCCAGCTACTAGCATGACTTTAACCTTCCACCCACCCCGATCCTGGTAAGCAAAGAGCTTAAATTCAACCCTTCTGAAGTGTTTGATTTCCATCTAAGACCTCTAACTTTTGCGATGCATGGACAACTCTATTCAGTCATTAATCCTTGAGATTAGATTTTGATGATCAGATTTTTTATTACGAAGTTCTGCACGCCAGGCATTATAAAATTGGCTTGATATAGTTCCTTAAGCAGTCTGGATATACGAGAAGTTTTCCTATTAAATTTACTGACCTGGAAGCTTTTCCATTTCTTCTTTTTCATGATCAAAAAGCTTCTAAACACTGTTTTAATCCACTTGGTCACCTTTTTAGTTTCTCTCAAAGAAGTCACCTCACTTGCGACATCACTTCATCGGTTGAATTTGATTGCCGTGGAACCAATTGTATTTAAATAATTGAATTTGTCGTCCATACATTAAAATAGCCAGAGCCAATTGTATTATTAAAATTAGAACTTTCAATCAAATGTATATTCCAGAGAAAAAGATGGAATGATTTAAATGTGAAGTTATGAGTTTGAGCAGAGATTCTAATTTGCAAACTTTACTTCAGTACTACAAATAGTACAACTTGTTTTCAGTAGTAGAAACCCATGAGATGATTGTAACATGCCTTGTTGAAATAGCTGCATGGTTAAAGAGAATTTAATCATAGTGTGTAGCGTAGTATCAGGTGAAGAAAAGGACAGTGGTCAATAATGATAATGATCTATCTTTGATCGTCATAAGATTAACAAATACTTTCAGGGTACCTGACACAAACCAAAGAAACTTCTCCACATAGGGAATTGTTCAATGTTGTCACCATGACAATGGTACAATAAAAAGAAATTATAGTCAAACATTGGCGCTTAATGCTCCTGATCAACAATTGGGTAAAGCACGTCCAATCAGAATGCTTAAAACAAAGGAGGCAAATGGAGCAGTTTTCAGTTACAGGAACTGTTCCCTTCTTTCCTACACAGTCAACAAATTGCTTGGATAAATTCATGGAAATTACATCTATGCCATATTTAAATAAAATTAAATTTGAACATATTGCTTTCTAGTGTTCTTATTCACCTCTATGTTTGTCAATTTAAGTGAAGGTCATTTACCATGCCACAGAAATGTAAGAAATTTAAGATAATTGTTAGGTTTCTTGAAAAATAATTCAAACAGATATATGAATAGCATCTGGAACATGTTTAACCGATGCAGCAGTGTATTCATTTTAGTCACATTAACCCAACCTAGTAAAAGCCGGTTTTCCGGTCTATTATAGGTTTTATGTTACACTATATCCATCCTGGTGACAAATAGTTTATTTGGATTCAGCTGCAGCATGTGAGAAATGGGCTGTGCTGCAAATAGCACAACTTGTTTTAAGTAGTAGAAAACCATGAGATGATTGTAACACGCCTTACTGAAATAGGTACGTGTTTAAGGAGAATTTAGCTATAACATGCAGTACTGCATGAGCTTGAACAGAAAAAGGAGACTTCAGAGGATTTTTCCTTGGAGTGTAATACTATATGTGCCGCACATGCTCTGTTAAATGTAAAATGCACTTGTTTTATGTGAAAAATATTAATTAATTTCTCCAGCTGGTCTTCCAGTGACAACACTTGGCACATTGCCAGACTACAAATTGTTTTGTCGTTCTGAACTGATGCCATAGAGATTAATAGATACCCAATAGTAAAATTGGCTGCAAGTTGATGTGGCTTACTTTGTAATCAATTACAAAGCACTAATAACAACGTTCATTTATATTGTTCCTTTAACATAGGAAAAACATCTAAAAGCAGTTCACAGAAAGGTTCTCAACCCAAAAACTGATGTTAATGTGTATACAGTGCTGTTAGGACAGAGGACCAAAAACCTGGCCAAAGAAATAGGCCTTAAGTAGCATCACGGATACAAAAGGTTTAGAGGGATATAGGCCAAATGCAGGCAAATGGGTCTAGATCGGATAGATATCTTGGCCAAAGGGCTGGAAATTGGTAATTGGTTTATTATTGTCACATGTAGCGAAATACAATGAAAAACTTTGTTTTGCATGCCATCCATACAGTTCATTCCAAAACATAAGTACATTTGTTTCTGTAGTGTATAACTCTATGACTTTGTGACTCTATAGAGATCTATGACTTTGTGACTCTATAGAGAGGTAGAAAGGGAAAGAGATTGAGGAAAGGGATTCCAGGGCTAATGGTCTTAGCAGCAGAAGACATCGTAATCAATGGTGGAACAATTTGGTTCAAATTCAAATTCAAAAAAAAAAGATGGACACAAGATCTCAATTAGAGACATGTAGATGGTGCGGAGATCATGGAGATAGGACGGAAGGGGAAAAAAAAATCCATGGAGAAATTTGAAGACAAAGATGAGAATTTTAAAATTAAGGCCTTGCTTAACCGTGACCTAATATAGGTCAGTAAGTACAGGGGTGATGACTGAGCCAGACTTGGTTCAGGTTAAGGGAAAGGCAGCAGAGTTTCCAATGCCCTGAAGTTTCTTGAGAGTAGAACAAGTGAAGCTGACCACCGATGGACTGTAACAGTCAAACCTGGAGTTAACAGAGGCAAAGCTGGGGGCACTGGTATTGGCACATGTACCAAGATACAGTGGAAAAAGCTCCTGTCTGTGTGCCATCCAGGGAGATCACGCCATACATAAATACATCAAGGTGGTAAAAAGAAAACAGAATGCAGAATATAGTGTTTCAGCTACAGAAAAAGTACAGTGCAGGTAAATAATATAAAGTGCAAGGGCCCCACTGAGGTAGATCAGAAGATCAAGAGTTCATCTTTTGCATATGAGGGGTTGTCAGCAGCAGATAAACTGAGGCAAAGTTGGAGTTGGATGAGGTTGCAAAAACAATCAAAGAATTGACATGATTTCAATAACAATGAAGAAAAATAACCATTGATTTTGTTTATTTGGATCTGAAAGTTTAGGGCTCAAAATGCACTCTAGGTTATATAGAATAGCTCGCCCCAAATGAAAATGTTTACATTTCATTACCAAGTTGTGTCTTATATTTTATTCCACACAGAGAAAAGACTGGCATGGTTAGAGAGACAACAAGTACAGCCAAACTGTGACTTGCACAAAACTGCTATCATTAATGGATTATCCTGAATGCTCTTGGGAAAATATGAAAACTTATATGAACTACACGTGGATCAACAGTGCTGGAATTCTGACCCCTTAGTCTGCAGACAGAATGGACAGTATGGGATTTCATATCTATGCTGAGTTTTGTGCTGCTTCTCTATGAATTGCTTTGCTTCATAGTATATGCAAGTGTCCTGTGCCTGGCCAACATCCCCAGCACCGAGATCCTAATTATCTTCAGTTGGATATGTTGGGAAGGCCATCCATTCCTATGTACAACACCAGACTCCTGAAGCAGACGCTCTTTTCTGAGTTCTGTCACGGGAGAAGATCACCAGGCAAACAGATGAAAAGACTCAATGATGTTTTCAAAGTCTCCTTGAAGAAATGCAATATCCCCATTAGCTTCTGGCAATCTCTAGCTCACAGCCACTCAGAATGGAGGAGGAGCATATGGAATGGTATTAAAAACCTTGAAGCCATACATTGAGACCTCACAGAAACCCTGCATAAATGGTGGAAAGAATTCACCACCTGATAAACTACCCCATCACCCATCCCGATGGGAACTACTTTCCCCATCTGTGGAAGAGTCTGTAGCTCTCACATTGGCTTCATTAGCCACCTTAGAACCCACAAAAGCAGAGCAGGGACAAGTCATGCTCAATCCTGAACAACTGTCTAAGAAGAGCAAGTATTATGCAATCCAATTTGCAATAGAAGAATTCAAGGCAGTGTCCAAGCTTCTCCAGAAGTTACCACTTAATATGCTTTTGGCACAACATCATTCTGTATCACACTAAATAGAACCAGAGAGCTGGATTGACAAAGGAGCTGTCAAGAAACATCTCAATGGGTGAACTTATTGACTCTGTTCCTGATTTTGGCAAGCTTCTGTCTTTTTGCTTGTTGCATTGACTTTTATTGTTTCTTTTCCATTTGTGAATACTTTATGATAATCTGTAGTGGAGAAACCTGTTTAAAATAATTGTTTGGGAATTTGACTTTCCCAGTTGAAAATATTCAACCATCTAACTCAGCCAAATCCTCTATGCCCATCACATGCTGGGGGGTTCTACATGCTCATTTTAGACTGAGGATAAGTAGGAAATATCCCAGCAAGAGTAAGAGAGGGCCACTGATCAGCTTCAACCAGGGACAACACAAGGACCAAGCAGCAGGCCTTCATCACCAGAGGCAACCAATAATTTCACCTCAGAGGACTTTGGATCAGACACCCTCAATCAGAGCCACAAACATGATCTGCAGTGAACCCATCATTCCTCAATCACAAACACACTAGGGGTATACAGCAGGATAATGACTGTCCCTCCAAGGATACACTTACATCCCTTGCAACCACATCAAGGTACTTGTGCTTAATCCAACTTTATCTCTTGCTGCTTTGTTGAGAGAAGGAAGTGAGGTGGCTGGCTGATAGTTGTCTCCAGGACCCTGAGAGATAATTGTGAATAAGAGAACCCTGTGGTTCTTTTGGCAGTCATCAATAATGCCAAAGGTAACCTCCTGAAAGTGGATCCGGAGAATTGGGCTTTGCTTTATTTTATTTTCTCAAGCACAGACAACACCAACAACCTGCTAAAGGTGCTTCTCCTGCACCTTAGTGCAATACGTTACAGACCACTTTGAATTAATAAATAGGATGCTATGGAGCTGACATTGTTTATTCCAAGGATGGATGTCTCCTTGATTTCACAGTATTCACTGGGACTTCTGATTCTCATCCCAAAGCAGAATCCTGCTTTCAAACTTGAAGTTGTTAGATTTTAATGTAATTTTTCAATGCATTCACCAAATCTTCTGTCATGTATTACACAAATTTGAGTGCAGCCTTGAGGAACTGCACCTGTGTTTTACCTGGCATAGTTTGTACAAGGTATTACAGCTAGATTAAGTTAGAAATGGTGCAGAAAAGAATCACAAGGATATTGCTGGGACTAGAGGGCTTGAGTTATGAGGAGCAACTGGAGAGGCTAAGACTGTTTTTCCTGGAGTGAAGGAGGCTGAGGTTACAATGCTTTATAAACCTTACAATGGTTTATAAAATTATGAGGGGAATAGATAAGGTGGATGTTGACAGTTTATTTCCCAGGTAGGAAGCCTAAAATTAGAGGACATGGGTTTAAGATGAGTGGGAAAAGATTTAAAGAGGACCTGAGGGACAAGTTTTTCACACTGATGGTGGTGGGTATACGGAGCGAGCTGCCAGAGGAAGTGGTAGAGGCAGGTACAATTATAGTGTTTAAAAGAAATTAGGACATGGATAGGAAAGATTTAGAAGGATATATGCCAAACACAGGCAAATGGGACTAACTCAGTTAGACACCTTGGTTGGCAAGGAAGAGTTGGGTCGAAAGCCCTGTTCCTATGTAGTGTAACTCTGTGACTCTAAATACATGAATTATTCTGCTGATAATATCAGCAATAGCCAATTATAAGTTCCATTGTGATCTTCACTATTGTTGATAAGTCCCAGTGTTTATTTTACTGTTCTCTGGTGACAAATGCATCCTCAGACTAGGGAACCATCTCAAGCTTCCACATGACACCACTATAATTGGCACCTCTGAAGTGACGCTTGGCTTCTTTACCAGAAAACAGCAGGACTGATTTCAAGAGGAGATCAAGGTGCAATGTCACTGCAAATTCCAGGTGTTCCTATGTTGGAAGCTTCACCATCCCTCTAGGGAAAAGAAACAGCTCCATGGTCACCTGAAGTATGGGGTTCAGCAAAAAAATCCTATAACCTAATGAATAGATGATGCATGGAAATATGGCAGAAGGTCCTTCAACTTGCTGAAAACTATAACATACATGGTTCTTCAACTTTGTCAAGACCACCTATACCATCAATAACCCAAACATCCAAGGGTGCACCCAGCTGAGAGCCAATATGGACATGAACCTATCAAGGACAGTTATACAATCAGTGCCTACTGGAAGGAACATGCCAAAGATTTTTTGAAACATGTCTTTGTCTCCTTGACATGTATCCTTGACTCTATCCTACAGCAAACTATTGCTTTCCCACAACTAGCAAGAAATTGAAGAGGCCATGTGTCAACTGAAAGAATAACAAGTCTTTGGAGGAGAAGGTATCCCTGCTGAAGTTCTAAAACTTGGCAAAGAGGTAGTTCTGATCCAAATTACTGCCTTAACTCCCTCATCTGGAAAGGGGAGGACTTGTCAAGGACCTCAGAAACATCATAATCATGACCAACTTCAAGGAAGAAGACAAATTTGACTGTGGTAACTACAGAGTTGTCTCCTGTTCTTTGCTACAGAGAAAGTCATCACCAAATCTTGGCCAATCACTTCTTCCCAATGGCTCAAGAGCTGCTCCCTGATTAGCAGAGTGGATTCTGTCCATCTAGAGGCACAATGGACATGATCTTCACTGCATGACAACTTTAAGAGAAAGACAGAAAACAGCACCAACCAATATGTAGGACCTTTCTTGATCTTACACAACCATTTAATGCTATGAATTGAAAGGGACTGTGGAACATGCTATTCAAATTTGGCTGTCTGCTCTGTCTTATGTCTACAACATGATTCCATGATCTTAGCCAATGAGTTCCCAATGGACTCAACCTCAATGAATTCTGGTGTTGAACAAGGCTGTGTTATAGTTGTCAAAACTTTTCCCAATCTTTCTCTCCTCAGTGCTGCACCTCACCTCCAACAGGCCTCTTGCTGAAACGGAGTTGGCGTCCTGGCAACTGTCATCTCACTCGAGGACAGAGTCATTCCAACCTCAGACCAAGTGCAGTCTGAAGACAACACTTGCATATGCATACTTTCGGAGACTGATTTCCAAGTCATCGTCAACTTGTTCACTGAAGCATTCCAGGGAATGGGCCTTACAGATCACATCTGCAAAATAAAAGTCCTCTACCAATCAGCCCTGTTGAACAGCATTACTGCTGGAACCAAAGATCTACAACAAAACACTGGAAAACACAGATCGCTTTCGGTATAGGAAGTTTCAGCTTGTTGAACCATGTGCATCTTTCAAGGAGGCTTTGAGAACACTCTTGAATATTTCCCTTTGTCCACCTGACAGTGTCTTGCTGCAGTGAAGGTCGTGTGCTCTGTGCTTCCACTTCCAGCTGTAGGATGAATGCCATTAAGTTAGAACAGGCACAGAAAATATTCACGAGGATGTTGCTGGGACTGGAGGCCTTGAGTTATAAGGAGAGGCTGGATAGGCTGGGACTCTTTTCCCTGGAGCATAGGATGACCTTATAGAGGTATACAAATCATGAGGAATGTTTTAATAAGGTGGATGATCACACTATTTTTCCAAGGATATGAAAGTCTAACACGAGAAGGCATAGGTTTAGGATGAGAGGGATAAGATTTAAAAGGGACCTGAGGGACAACTTTTTCATGCAAAGAGTGGTTGGTATGTGGAACAAGCTGCCAGAGGAAGTTGTAGAGGCGGGTACAATTACAATGTTTAAAAGACATTTGGATAGGTACATGGATAGAAAAGACCCAAGAGGGATGTGGGCCAAACACAGGCAAATGGGACTGGCACAGATAGATATCTTGGTCGACATGGATGAGTCGGCACGAAGGACCTGTTTGCATGCTCTATGACTCTGTGATTCTATGACTCTATGAATATATCAGGAGCCACTTCTCAGTGAAGACAGACAATGGTGATGGAATTTATTGTGGCCTTCAGTGTGTCTTTGGCTGTCTAAGGCAGAGACCATTGGAAGATGGAATGTATAAACCCAGTACAAGGCATGATCTCTTGGACGACAGTGGTCATTACCTTCCTGATCACTTCTGAGACATGCACTACCTACAGCAGGCATCTCAAAGCACTGGAGAGGTATTACCAGCATTTGTTCAATAACCATCTGGCAGGATGTGAAGCTCCTGGGCCAACATTACCAGCACTGATGACCCAATGACATTCAGGTAGACCACATTGTTTGTATATTTCACTCCAGACTCCCCAAACAGCCACTCTATTCCAAACAAGAGATTACCAAATGGACAGAGTAAAAGATACAAAAATGTCCTCAAAGCATCCGGGCCATGCCACCTTCCCGTAGCTACCATCAGGCAGGAGGTGCAGAAGCCTGAAGTCCCATGCCGCTAGGTTCAGGAACAGCTATTTCCCTTCAACCATTCGTTTCCTGACCAAACCTGCACTACCCTAATCACTACCTCAGTAAAGCAATACTATGACCACTTTGATCATTTTGCACTACAGGAGACTTTTTTTATTCTAATTATGTTCTTTCTTGTGAAAATTATGTATAATTTATGTTTTTCTTGTGATTGCTGCTTATCTGATGCTATGTGCCTGTGATGCTGCTGCAAGTAAGTTTTTCATTGCACCTGTGCACACATGTACTTGTGTAAATGACAATAAACTTGACTTTAGATTTTTTAGACTTTAAGTCATTACATCCCCAACAGCTGGCGGCCCAGGATTGTTCAAAGTGGAGAAGGAGTATTGGGATGGGACTGAAAATCTCAAGTCCCTCTGTCAGAAGCATACAGAAGCCTAGCAAAAATGGCAGTAGACGCTCACCAGTTTACAAATGACCGCCACACCCTACCTAATGAAACATCTCCTGCTCCAGCCATGACAGAGTCTGCTAATTCCATACTGGCCTTATTAGCACCTCAGAGCTTGAATCAAAGCAAATCATCTTTGAATCCACAGCACTGCCAAAGAAGTAAAATGGCAATTGCACAGAACGGCCCAGCAACAGGTTTCATAAAATAAGCTGCTTTCTAAGCCTTTGGATGAATCAGTTACCACTAACGTTTTCTTAATCTTTTAAAATCTGTATTTGCTTCAAACTATGCTCACTTACATTGAATGTGGTCTCCCTACTTCATTCAGCCTGTATAACTGACAGGTTTCACTGTGTGTTTCGGTGTACATGTGACTGATAAAGATATCTTATCTTTAGGTTTAATTCATGAAAATCAGTGAGATAAGTTGATCGCTTGGTTCTCTGCAAGCCCAGGGTGTGTACCCTGTTTCATAGAAAAGCCTAAATCAGCATCCAAGAGGATAAATTTTGACTGCATTCACTGGTGAGAGTACGTCATTGTGAACTTGAACATGTACACTGTTCTCGTTGGAAATTTGCTGCAAATGCTAATTTGCTTCTCGTCCAAAGCACAACTTTGGTCTTGAGAAAATGCCTGCAGCATTCAGAGACACCATCTATAGAGCCCAATACTTGTCACTTTGCAACTCCTTTTGGTAATATGTAAGTGTTATTATTTCCCTTGACTGCAGTCATTGTTTGTAGAATATAGTACTGGCCAATGTAGTGCATTTAAATATCTTAACTGCATCTGACAGCATTAAATAATTTTGATGTAGGACAGAACAGAAGTGTGAAATTTCTCACCAGATTAACATTCAAGTTATCAGACATAATCCCTTCACAAACAACACTTTTATTGATTATTGGGTCCTTGGCAGTGTTCTTGCCAATGTCTGTCTTTCCACAAAGGAGGGAAAAAATACGAACCTGGAAATTTGCCATCTTGACAAGTTTTCAGTCAGCAAGTTGTCTAGGCAACCAAGATCCTTCTTGTTGTCCAGTAGAAGGCAAATTATTTTGGTTCAATTGCAAATGTGCAGTTGAAAGGAGAAAGAGGCAGACATGAAATAAAACATATTGTTCCTTTATTTGTCTGTTTTCAATTGATCTGCATCGGAAAGAAGAGCAGTTCTGAAATGCTCTGTTCTTCAGTGTTAATTCAAACCTTAAATGATTCCATTTCAACGGGCTAATTAGTTATCATATAGTGTAAATACTGATGGCCAGAGCTGTTATCTTCATTCATGTGGTATTTTGACATGGTTCGGGCATTTATTGTTGCAGTAACCATTACATCCATGTTACCGACAACATTTCAAATGTGTTGTTAGGTTTCAGTGGGACTTACAATCTTATTGGTTGTCTGCTCAAACTCATTCTTGATTCATCTTTTTCTCTTTCCCAATGAGAAGTGACAGCTATTTTTGGGGCTCAGGGTATTTGAGAGTCAATTACTTTGGCAATATATGACGTCTGGCTAGTTTCAAAACTTCTCAAACACTAAATTATTTGGTCATCTTTCTTCCTAAGATGTATGACCTCACCGACCCTGGCAACTGTTTGACCTCCTCTTTCCACCCATAGAAGGAAGTATGTTTGTGGATGGTAAGCGGGTGATTGGGTTCTCAACGCTGCACTTCATCATACTTTAGCTACTTTGAAGGGGCAGCAGTTGTCAAAGCTCGTCAAGTGCAGAGATTCAGAACTGCGGTAATTGGATATTCCCACAATAACATAAAGGGTTCATTCAAAAGATATTAGAATACAGTGGAAAGAAAATCAAAGATGTCTTTTTCGCGACAATACTCTGAGTTCATTCATGGGATCATAAAATGATACAGCATAGATGGACGCCATTTGGCCAATGACTTCCACACCAACTCTTTGAAAATATTATCCCAGTAGTTCCACTTTCCTGTTGTTTCTGCAGCTTGCAAATTTTACCCTTCAAATAATTAATTTTGTTTTGGAAGTTTCCATAGAATCTGCATCATTATTCTCTCAGGGGGCACATTCTGCATCACAGCAATTCACTCAATAAAAACTTTATGTTGCTTCTGCTTCCTTCTCTCTTCTTCTTAAGCAGACCCTCAGCTGCTTCTCTTGCTGGGGAGTTGGAAATGGGATTGAACATTGTGAAATTATCAGTGAATATTCCCACATGGCCTTGTGATAGAAGGAAGAGCATTGATGAAGTAACTGAACATGGTTGGGCTTGGGACACTGACTTGAGAAACTTCAGCAGTAATGTCCTGGAGCTGGGATAATTGACATCCAAAAATCACAACTATCTTCATTTGTGTGAGGTATAGCCCCAACCACTGAAGTACTTTCCCTTTGATCATTGAATTCAGTTTTACCAGGGACCTTATTCCTTTATGCAGCCAGTCTGACCTCATCTCCAGAACTCACCTCTTTGGTCCATGTTTGAACCAAGGCTGTGAAGAGATCTGTAACAGAGTCATATTGACAAAATTCAAACTATGTATCTTTGAGCAGGTTATTGGTGAGTCTATACCATTTAATGACACCATCAGTGGCACCTTACATCATTTTGTCTAATGATTGAGAGCACACTGATTTAGTGGTAATTAACTAAATTGCATTTTTCCTACTTTTTGTGGAAGAACATGCCTGGACGGTTTTCAACATTTGTTGGGTAGATGTCAATGTTGTAATTACCTTGGAACAGCTTGGCAGGAGGCTTGACTAGTTCTGGAACACAGATCATTAATACTACAACCGGAAAATTGTCTGATCCCAATTGACTTTGCTGTATCCAGTGCTCTAAGTCATTTCTTGTTATTTCCTGTGGGGATTTTGAGAGGAAGTCAAGTTGGATCATTCACTCAGAACTTCTGGCTGAACATGGTTGCAAATGCTCCAGCCTTCTTTCTAACATTCAAATGGTAGATTCAGTTATCAATGAGGAATGTTTTTGTAACCTTTTCCTCCTGATAACTGTTGACTGGTCCATTCACAACTAGATGTGTCAGGACTGTAGAGTTTTGATCTGAACCATTGGTTGCGAGATTGGTATTGGTATTGGAATTGGTATTCGTTTATTATTGTCACTTGTACCGAGGTACAGTGAATAAATTGTCTTGCATACTGTTCACACAGATCAATTCATTACACAGTGCATTGAGGTAGTACAGGGTTAAAACAATAATAGAATATAAAGTGTCACAGCTACAAGGAAGTACATTGCAGGTAGACAATAAGGTGCAATGTTGTAACAAGATAGAGTGTGAGGTCAAGACTCCATCTCATCGTATAAGGGAACCATTCAATGGTCTTATCACAGTGGGATAGAAGCTGTCCTTGAGCCTGATGGTATGTGCCCTTCGGCTCCTGTATCTTCTTCCTGATGGGAGAGGGGAGGAGAGAGAATGAGCCAAGTGGGTGTGGTCTTTGATTATACTGGCTGCTTCACCAAGGCAGCAAGAGGTATAGACAGAGTCTATATGGAGGGAAGGCTGGTTACCGTGATGTGCTGGGCTGTGTCCACAACTCTACAGTTTCTTGTGGTCCCGGGCAGAGCAGTTGCCATACCAACCCATGTTGCATCCAGATAGGATGCTTTTTATGGTGCATCGATAAAAGTTGGTGAGTGTCAAACGGGATATGACAAATTTCTTTAGCCCCCTGAGGAAGTAGAGGTGCTGGTGAGCTTCCTTGGCCGTGGCATCTACGTGGTTGGACCAGGACAGGCTATTGGTGATGTTCACTCATAGGAACTTGAAGCTCTCAACCCTCAACCCTCTCAACCCTTCAGGATGCCTGAAGGCAGCATCGCAGGCAGTAAAAAGGGCGTTAAGAAGTCATTTGGATTTTCTTTGCCCCAGTCAGCCAGGGAAAAAAAATATAAGAGCAGGGAAGTTATGGTCCAATTTAATAAAACATTAGTTAGGCCGAAACTGGAGTACTGTGTGTAATTCTGGCTGTCACACTCCAGGAAGGGTGGGATTGGTCTGGAGATGGTGCAGAGAAGATTCGCGAGGATGGTACCCAGGATGGAACCATGAGGAGAGACTTGATAGGTTACGTTTGCTTTCCTTGGAGCAGAGAAAGCTGAAGGGGGATCTGATTGAGGTTTACAAAATTATGAGAGACGTAGATAGTGAGAAGCTTCTTCCCCTTCACAGGAGTGCCTATAACCACATATTTAAGAGAAGAGTTAAGAGATTTAAAGGGGATTTGAGGAAGAATTTTGTTCACTCAAACTGGGGAGGTGATATCTTGAAGACACTTCCTGAGTGGGTGGTAGAGGCAGGTACTCTCATAATATTTATATGTATGTGTTCAGGTGATCACTTGAGATGTAAATTGCGGGCCAAGTGCTAGAAGATGGGATTAGTACAGGTAGGTACTTGATGTCTGGCACAAGTATGGGGGGCCAGAAGACCTCTTTCTATGCTGCATGCTCCTAGGACTCTATGACTGCAGAGAAACAAAGGACTGCAGATGCTGGAATCTAGATGAAAAACACTTTGATGCTGGAGGAACTCAGCAGGCCAGGCAGTGTCTGTGGAGAAAAGCAGGCGGTCAACATTTCGGGTCAGGACTCTTCTCTGACTATAGCTTGGCACTTCATTGTTAGGTACACTTGGTACAACTCTCAGCATGTCCTTCTGCATTAGTTATTGAATCAGTTGATCAGCTGACTAATTAGCACTGGAAGAATGAGGTGATATGCAGTCCATTGTTTACAGATTGCTGTGATGCATACTTGATGATCTATAGCACTGCTTAGGTGTTCAGTCTGAATTGTCAGATTCTTTCAGAGACTATCCCATTGATAAGATAAGATGTTTATTTATTAGTCACATGTACATCGAAACACAGAGTGAAATGTGTCTTTTTGCGTTACTGAGAATGTGCTGGGGGCAGCCCGCAAGTGTTGCCACTCTTCCGGCGCCAACATAGCATGCCCACAGCTCCTAACCCATACATCTTTGGAATGTGGGAAGAAACTGGAACACCCGGGGGAAACCCATGCAGACACGGGCAGAACGTACAAACTCCTTACAGACAATGGCCGGAATTGAACCCGGGTGAACACATTAGTCGAGCCATATGGAAGGTGTCCTCAGTGTGAAGTGTTTAGCAATAAAGTGAAAGCCGTTCAAATTGAATCAGGCAGAGGATGGGGATGAATGGGGGCTCTTTTGACTCCATTCAAGGGCAAAATGTAGAGCTTTCAAGCCATCCTAATGATGAATGGATGTGTAGAGGAATTGGATGCCCAAAGTGAAAATAAGAGTCATATAGTTAAAGAAAGATACAGCAAGGAGACAGGCCCTTTGATCCACCAGGTCTGCGTTGACCATCAACCACCTATTCACACTAATCCTACCTTAATTCTATCTTTATTCTCTCCACATTCTCATCGACTCTCCCGGATCCTTTTGTTCACCCACACTCCAGGGACAATTTACACTGGTCGATTAACCTACTAGCCTGCACATGTTTAGGATGGGGGAGGAAACCATAGTAGCCAATGGAAACCCGTGCGGTCACAGGGAGAATATGCAAACTTCATACAGACAGTGCCTGAGGTCAGGATTGAACCTGGGTCTCTGGTGCCACGAGAAAGCAACTCTACCAGCTGCGCCAATGTGCCACCCTGTTTGGGTTGGAAAACGCAAAAGTGTTAAAAGTAGCCCGGGAGCATCAGAAGGAATACATGAAAAGGAATTGGACAAGAAGAAAGAAAAAAAAATTGGTTTGAGATGGGAAAAAGTCAATTGTACAGAATAAAGAGACTAAAATGATGAGTCGACAGTGCAATCTTAATAGTGGCACTTGAGAGAAAGGAGGATTTTTAGGGTAAGGATGGCAGATTCTTTCTTGAAAGACATTTGCAAACCATTTGGATTTGTATGACCACCCAATAGCTTCTGGGATACTATGACAATGCCAACATTTTATTTCAGTCTCTCAAAGCAGGATTCAAACTCATGCACGTTCCCTTCCCCCTGTCACTTCATCACTATCTATAAGCAGGTCAAGCGACAATCCTTTAGGAGCTGAAGGTACTTGATATGTCACTTCCTGTCTCCTGCACTTTCTTAGGAGTATCATTGACAATATTGTTAATGAGCTTGTAGCACTTTGTATCACAAAGACACACTCCACATGTGTGAAGCAACCAGGCATTGAGACCCCAGTGAGCATGTTATCAGCTTCAATGTCATAGATAGTGTTGGATTGTCTATGATTTTTCCAATCACTTCCTCTTGCTTTTGGGTAATGCGTACGGTGTGATCTCTATTAGTGGTAATTAAATTAAAAGACGATGATATAAAGCAAACAAAAACCTGGCAAAATAAAAAAAATATTGTTTTTATGGCTCCCGTCTAGATGATAATCAGAACCAATACACTGCAAAATGTCTAGATCTTTAAAACTTAATTGCACAAAACTCATTCCTTAGTCTCAATGAGTGTGCACCAACTATTGTACATTTGTATAAATTGTGTGTGGATAAGACTGGGTTTAGTTGTTTGATGCAATGATGGAATAGTTTGTCATCATTAACTGTCAGGCTCATGTAACCATGAATAGAAAGTATTCAGGTGAGGTAACACATACCATCTATGTAGTCAAACCCAGACAAGTAGCTGCCATCTTCAAGTAAGGATGACAGAAAATGAAGTAAGATAGTCATTCGCTTTATTATTTGATATTCTCGTGATATAGGCATCACTGGCAAAACTTGAAGAAGCTTTTAAAAAAAGATAATGGGTCTGCTTATTGACTACAGCAGCCCTTATAACAAGGGCAGTCATAAAATACTGTTCCATTGCAAGAACCAATATTCTGACTCAGTGTAATAAAGGGATAACTTTACTTCTTACCAACATTTAAGAAAGAAATATTCATTTTATATTGGTAATAAGTTAATGGTTGAAATCAGTATGTGAGATAAATGCTGTGGTACAGATCCACACAGACCAATAAGTTATTGGCTTCAGCCTTTGGTCTATGTCGTTTGATGGTCTCAGCAAAGGAAGTGACAGGGAAATTGGTCTCAATGTTTCTGGGAAAATAATTTTCGGGGCTTTACTGTCCTTGATTGCTATCTGGTAACCTCTAAAGTAAGTATTTATATGGATGCCAGATAAAGGCAGAGCCTCAGTGGTTTAACTCTAAAGGCAGAGCCTCAGTGCATTCAAGCTTGACTTCAGAAAGTTGAATGCATAATATTAGCTTGAACTCTGTGTGGGACAGGTGAAGTGCTGTAGGATAGAGGTGATGCCTTTTGACTGAGTTGTAAAAACCAAGTCCATTCTGCTTTCTGAGGTAAAATGAAGATCTGCAGCTCCATGGTGTACCGGCTCCCCATACTGCTGTGCAGATCAAAGGCATGGTCAAGGATAGTGTCTCTGCACAGTGTCTAGAGTGCCAGTGGTGGTTGTGGTAGACGCATTGCATCCACTACAGCAAGTGCATCACCAAGAGCCTGATCCATTGCATGTCCAATGGTAACTGGAATGATGAGGGCTGAGAGACTTTGCTTCTTTGGGCATCTTGCCAAGAACCCATCATCAATAGCCTATGTGGGATTTGTCAATCTCAGTGCAGGTCACGGATGTTTTTGTCACACACGGCTGGGGTGACCTCAAACATTACGGCGTTGAACTGTGCTAAGTACCCTGATATGTTCAGGAATAACTATGCCACTGCCAGGGACAAACAAGTGAAGGGGAATGTTGAATCCTGATTTCATGGAACTATTTCAATAAGATTTATCTCCAATTATACCTCAGCTAACTTCACCAAATCAGATTATCAGGTTATCTCTTATTGCTCTTTGTGGGACTTATGCATAGTTTGGCAGTCTCCACTTCACTGACTGTGAAATATCCCAGGACACACTGAGGTGATGATAGACGACTGTTTAAATGCATGTACTTTTCTTCCTATCAGACCCAGTTCTGTTTATTTCTATAGCCAAATACTCCACAGATACTGAATTGGCTTGCTTATAAAGAATTGCTATTTGTTTTAAGGGCAGGACATTTGGTAACAAAAGTGGAACCAGGTTCCATTTGAGTTAAATAAGGAACAGTAGTGGAGAAAAACATTTTTAAAGGTTTAGTTTTAATATATAAGGAACACGTGTATGATGAGTTTATGTCCAGAATTGTCATCAGAAAAGGCTGGAGATGTATAATTTTCTCTTTTTTTATTGATAAATTTGCCCTATAGCATTGTTCACCATATGTAATTTTCTTTTTCTATTCACAGAAGATTCAGGGCAAAGCAATGTATTAGATGGAAACACAATCTCTTTTGTATACCATCAATGGGCATCTGAGTAACATATGTATATTCTCATTTTTTTTATGGCACAGAAGAGACCATTCAACCCAATGAGTCTATGCCAGCTCTCAGAGCAATTCCATCAATCCCATTCCCTGCAACCTATTCTCTCTGACACGTCCTTTCTAGCTGCGACTAGATTTCCTGAACTTGCACTTACGCCATTATATTATTTTTGTTTGTTGTGTTGAGTAAGATATGTATAATTTATGTTAATTTAAGTTTATGTAATTTAAGTTTGTCATGTTTGTAATGTACTGTGCTGCTACTGCAAAAAGCTAATTTTTCATGGCTTTTATACCATGGGCATGTATGCCCATGACAATGAACATGAACTTGACCTTGAACTGTTTTCCTCTGATTCTCCTATCACCACCCACACTAGGGGTAATTCACAGCAGCCAATTATCCGACCAGCCAGCATGTCCTTGGAATGTGGGAGGAAACTGGAATACCAGGGGATGCCCATACACAGAGAGAGCGTGCAAACTCCACGCACACAGCGCCGGAGGTCAGTATCGAACCCAGGCCACTGAAGTTGTGAGGCAGCAGCACTACCTGCTGCACCATTCTGCCAAATCCACCTGAAAGGGTCTCGGCCCAAAACATCGACTGTCCATTTCCATCTGCAGATGCTGCCTGGCCCACTGAGTTCCTCCAGTATCGTGTTTGTTGCTCCACATTCCAGCATCTGCAGTTTCTTGTGTCTCTACCTGAAATTCAGTTCTGTTGGTTCAACATCTCTCTTTCACTCTCCAAGATACTGAAAAAAACAGTTCGTAATTCAGACTAACAACAAGAGAAGCTTAGTGTTGGCAGATATTCTCCCTGAGAGTATCTTCTACAGATGCAAACAGATTCTGGAATAATCCACACATAACAATGTTGCAACACAGGGAGCAGTTAGTCACATTATATAATTCTTGAACATGGTCCCAATCAATGTACATATGCCACGTATGTTCCAAATTTAACAAATATTCTGAAGCAACATTCAGTGTGCAAACAGAACTATATCGCCAAGAGAAGGATATTTTGCACAAGTTCACTTTTAATTGCTCCACCGAAGGAGCAGTATCAGTAACTGATACTATAAGATTTGGAATTCCTTCCATGAACTGCCACCACATTGTCTAGTCCTTTAAGAAGCTCCATAGAACACTTTCAAGTGGGTTCACATGGTCCACCATCAAATTTTGTTTGATAACACCCCTGTGTAGCAGCTTGGGGCATTTTATTTTATTAAAAGTCATAAAAATGCAAGTTGTATTTGTTGAAAATATCGTGATTACTTAATAATCAGTGTCACAAGTCATAATATTGGAAAAAAATACCCACAGGTTTTTGAATTCAGCTTAGCACTTCAACTGTGTGCTATGAGATTGATTTTGCTGCCTTGCAATCATTAAACTGAACTGTTTTTTCCTGAATTAATTCCGCTGCCTCAGCCGCACTCAGACTAGGCCACTTTTGGCTTTCATCTGAGTGAGCAATTTCCCAGTTCGACACACTAGATTTGGAGTTTAGTCAATAAAAGCTTTTCCGTGTTCTTTTCTCTCCCAGTGTTCACAAAGGAGGACTAAGTTCAATTCATCCTTTTCTCCAGTCTCTGTAGACTTCAGCAATACAACTCCTACTTGGCGAGGGCCATGCCACAAAGTTGGCAGGAACACCATCAAAGGAATTTTTTATTCCCATGGCTGCTGCCTTCCTTCCATGAGGGGTGCATGTGAACTTACCACACTTCAACTATTTCCCTTTTCTTTCACATTTCAGCTATTTTTTTAATAAGAAAAAACAAAGATCGTTTTGTATCTATAAAATATGCTCCCTCTTACTTGTTCAATTTTGCCCTTTCTCCGTCTCAGATTGTAACAGATTGATCGGGATATAAAGCAGAGTTTGACGGAGAATCTTAAGCATATTTAATTATCTAGAATTGTGTGAAACAAACAGCAGGGATGCATTGGGTGAATTACAATGGTCTCATTACTTCTACAAATGATGCGTTCAGTTTCAATACTGAAAGAAAAGTAAACAGGCATCTGGCCAGGAATCTGCTTATTTCTTCAGTGGTGTGAAAACCAGAAACTTGAGCAATGATTCTTCAGGCATAGCGCTTCAGTTCAAATTATACAACTGTTTTAGTTAACAACACATAACAACGTGAGACATTATGGAGAAACTGAATTGATTAACCAAAAACGTCTAACTTTGTGAAAAGGAAAAGAAAATGGTATTTTGTCTAATTCAGTTAATTCCAACTTAAATGTGCTTTCATATTTTTACACTTGTTAGTAAAATTCATGTCAACCTCAATGTTATTTTTTAACAAATATATTCATTCTTTCAACTAAAAGTGCTGCCTTCACTGTATATTGATGTTGTTAACTTTTTAATTTTATCAGTTAACATCTTATTTTAAATAGTTACATGGGTATTTCACACAGACATAACATTATAGACGGAACTATATGTTTGCACTATTTATTTTTATTATTTATTTTTATAATTTATGGATTTTATGTACTTACATTGTACTGCTGCCACAAAACAAATTTCACGTCATACGTCAATGATAATAAATCTGATTCTGCACACAGTGTAACTTCAGCCTCAAGTTACTTGACACCTGAGATGCATAACGCTATTTTAAAAGTTTCACCAATGATCCAATCACTTTTATGCTGTTTGTTTCTAAATACTAATAAGGTAATGACTGACATGGAGATCCTGTGTTTATTTTGTTGGATGAATTACTACCACAAGTTGTAGAGCTGAAGAATCAAGTAATTATATTTATAAAACCTATTTCATAGTCCAAGTGCATCCCAAAGCACAATGAAGTTCTTCTTAAAATGCTTCACTTTTGTAATATAGGGAAAACAGCAGCTAGAGCACATAGAGCAAATTCCCACAACTAGGCTTGATATGGCCAGATATATCAGTTTTATTAATGTTGATTGAGAGCTCAGTAGAATCCAAGGGACTAGGTGAAATCAGGCAACTAGGTGTTTATTATGCAAACAGTGCAATGGTATCTTTATTTAAGAACAGATAAAACCATGATTTAACAAGTTCTGTGAAAGACAGAAAATGAAGATCAAAATAGAAAACTACGGATACTGGAAATCTGAAATAAAAACAGAAAATGCTGGAAATATTCAGCAGGTCAGGCAGCATCTGTGGAGAGGGAAACAGAGTTAACATTTCAGGCCAAAGACCCCTCATCAGAGAAGGGGAAAAGAAGTAGATTTAAGTTGAAGAGAAGGTGGTAGAAGTGATGAATATATCAGGAGGAATACTTGTGGTAGGGTGATGCCAAGGTTGCCATCGGGATGGGTTGTAGGGATCATCTGGTCAAATGGGTTAGTGGGAGCAGGTGGAGGGTGATAATGCAGATGCTGCCTGACCTGCTGAGTATTTCTACTATTTTCCATTTTTACAGCTGTACTAATGGATGCACCTCTAACGTTACAGCCTTCCCTGAGTGTCGACCCAGTTTTGTACTCAAGCCCATGCAATTGCTTCAGAACCATTGAACCAATCAGAACCAAAGACAAGAGTATTGCAGCCTGAATAATGACTGATAGAGCTTGAGGAAAAATGTCAAAGCCTTGTCTCAAACCCACTCTCAGATTTAGGGTAGATCACATCTGCAATGTAAGGTTTTATGATTTCTGCAGCTCATATGATTAATCCTCAAAATTTCTCAGAACATGATTGTGGCTGTAGGTAACTGCAGATAATGCTAATACAAATGGAATTTGTGTAATTAGTGGCAGGGTCTTTCTTTAGCACTGGATTAAGCAGACACAATTGGCACAACAGACACCTCTTAGGTGGCAACCTGCCATATATTAATAAAAAACCTACTGAGTTAAGTGAAGCCATGTGACAATTATGTTTGACTGGGACAGTTGCACCTGCAAAGATCCAAATGTCAACAAGTGATTGCTGGGAGTATTTGATCTTAAATCCCCAAGCATTGATGGACATATCCCTCTAGTGACACCCCAACCTACCTCGCCCCAATCCATCCTTACACAGATCCAGAGAGCATCCTCTAAACCTCAACTCCCAACAAACTTTGCATTTTTTTACAAGGCTGAAGTCCCCACTCGAGAAAACAGACCCCACCCTGCTCCACCCCCACCCCCACTCCCACCCCCAATAATGTTCTGAGCCAATCAACGGCACTGTTGGGCAGCAAAGTTAATTCAAGTTTATTGATTGACAGTAGGAAAACAAAACATTGGGAAGCACTTGCCAGTGACAGGAACAGTAACAGGCAGAGACCATGGGTACAGCTGAAGCATAAAAGGAACATTTACGTAGATAAATGTTGCCCTTTATATATAGCAGGAGAAAGGTCAGATTAGCACTTCAATGGTAGTTAATGAAAGTGCAGATATTTTGGAGGATTACAAAATGGAACAGGTGACAGAAATAAATGGCCACTGGGGGGAGGGGTTGAAAGCACTAATACTTCAATATCTCAGCAAGGTGAACTTCTTGTTTTCACCCAAGACGGTGATTGTCTGCAAGGGCTTTGACCATGGAAAGTGTCATTTATCCTGTTCATACTCCAGGATATAGAGGCACAGGCACACAAGACATTTCCGAACGATTTCATCTAAATGGCCACCCTAAGATGTACATGGGAATTCTGTTGAATTTATCTGTCAGGCAGATTCTGCTGATCATCAACAGAAGTGGCAGCAATGGTTGGAACAGCCAGGGAGACCCTTTCAAACACTAAACAAGAACTGATGTTATGTTTAGTGGATCTTTCATGGCTACTATGGGGGCAGATGCAAGTCTGGCTTAATAAGGGGTGGCAGGTTCCAATAGTACGATGAACTCACAACTTTCTGATCAAGTCTGTTTCTCTCCATCGAAGGAAGAGAAAATAAATACAGAAGCTGTTTCATCCAGCATGAAGCTCTTATACTCACATGCAAAATGTTGTTACCTTCTCCTGCTCCAGTAATATCTACCTCATCCAGATATTCTCCAGGGTTTACTTATATGTCACAATGACATTATACATTTTGCTGTCTAATATTGGCACTGACAGGAAGAACCAGAGAGTCCTTTGAACAGTATTACTGATATATGATTAAAAAAATGTTTCTGGGCTCAGGAACATCTTTGGATCATCACTGATGTATTGATATCAAATTTTTGTACCATGTTCACAATGAGAACAGTCCCATCTTTGTGCACATTAGTGTTGGACTTTAATCGTGACACACCTCACCAAATCTTTGAACATTTGGCTCAGCTTTTCTGTTGAACTTACGAAGGCAACCTTTCAAATGAAGGCAACTTCTTGTCACTGCTGAGAGTGCACAGGTGAACCAAAGTCTTTGAAAGAGAGAAACACAGAAGAAAATGAGAAGATAGAGAGAGATAGAGAAATCTCCACTGAATTTACCAACATTAATCTATGACATTAAGGTATTTGATTCACAAAGTCATTAATCAGCTCTCCTGTTTTGCATTGGTAATATCCCTTATTAACCAGTTTTGCAAGAGGTCATTTTTTCACTATCATGTGCCATTTTTAAGTTTGTTCAAAAGGCGGTGAATGTTTAGTCTAATAATGAATAGGTTTGAGTACAATTGAGATGTAAAAGTTTGTGTAATTCCATGAGGCCAACTGTGGGAGGCTGTTGCTTTACTCATCTGTTGGACAGCTCACCCAATTGAGATAGAATCTCCCAGATGTTAGTTGGGAGAACTTTGCAAGATCAACTTAGCCATGTCTGAATTCAGTGCCCAGGTTAATACCATATGGTTCAGCCGGTGTTATTCTTTCTCTGTTTCAACATTATCATTATGATACAACTGAATGGCTTGCTCAGCCATTTCAGAGGATACTTAAGGAGTCAACCACATTCATGGGTCTGCAGTTATACATGAAGCATACTGGGCAAAGGATAGCAGATTTCCTCCCCTGAAAAACATCAGTGAACCAGGTGGGCTTTTACATCAGTCTGTTGGTCTGTTTGATAATCTGGTAGTTTTGTCATCATCAATATTAATTAAAAGGTGTTTTAAATAATTTTTCATTCCAAATCTTCAATTGAATTTGAATTTCGCAGCTGCCATGGTGAGATTTGAACTTGGACTTCTGGATTGTTTCAAAATGCAGGGACATTGAAATAATCTGGTACCTCAAAAGTACAACCCTCAGAACACTGACTTGTTATCGCAGACTTGGTCCTTTAGTCTGAACATTCACGGGTACATCCCCTCCTGTACTTTAACACAGACATCCACTCAAGTTGAGTGCTGCTGTGCCAGGAACCCAGCACAAGTTCTTGCCCTTCCTGCCACTACATTAGGATCTGAGTGCCATGAACTTGGTGTAAGTCCTTGCCATCCTCTGGTGTTCCCCCAGTGAGGGATCACTATGTGGCTTGGTTTGGAGGAGCTGTCACTGAGGGCTGATGTTGGGTGGGAGCAGTGAGGTTGCTCAGGGCTGAGAGGTGAGGGTCAGCACAGTACCAGGTCAGCACAGTAAGTGTGGGCCATTGCTGGGAACCCTTGACGGCTTTCCTTGTAATGATAGACTGCCAGCATCCTATGGTCTCTTGCATCACCTTGAGAGCATCAAGCTCAGGTGGTGCCATGGAGAGCTCGAGACACAAGATGCTAGAATCTGGAGCAACAAACAATCCACTCAACTCAGCAGGTTGAGCAGCATCTGTGGGGGGAAGGGAACTGGCAATGTTTCGGGTCGAAACCCTGCATCAGGACTGCTGGTTGGTGTGGCCGTTCACTGCTGAGATGTGGGACTCAGGACTGCACCCTGACCTGTATGATAATCACGGTGCAGAGTTTTGACCTGAAACATCGACAATTCCTTCCCCCCCGCCCCCCCACAGATGCTGCTTGACCTGCTGAGTTCCCCCAGCAGATTGTTTGTTGCCATAGAGAACCCTCTGGACTGGCTTCCAACAGGAGGTGATGAGAGAGACTGTAAGCTTTGCAATCACCAGCAATAACCCACGATTACCGTACAGCACAGGGTGCAGTCCTGAGGTCCACACCTCAGCAGTGAGCAGCTTCACCAAACATCTAGGTCTATCCACCACGTACCCTCACAGGCAGCCTCTCCACATTGAGGCATCGGGCGATTTGCTCTGGGTTTCCAGCTCAGCAGTGGGAAGAGCAGGGGTTCTTGCTAGGCTGACAACACAGCAGCACTGTCCGTGACACACCTCTCCATATATCATGCTATAATGACTCTTGTTAGCGCTGATTCCATGAGCTTTCTCATTCTTGGGAACACACCTTGTGCACTAAGCAAAGTACCAGATTACAGTGAAAATCCCTCCAACAGCAACGAGTTGTCAAAGGCCAACAGTGCAGTCCTTGAACCCCCTTGTCACTTGGTCCAATGCACCAAGTTAGGCCTCCAGTTTAACAGATCCCGAGGGGGCCACAGCAAGGAAAAGCAGTCGAGGGATTAATACAAGGGCTAAGTGTGAGAGGCAGGCTGGACTCAACATGATCCAGCCCACGATCTTCCTATAAAGTGACTAAGTCACATTTCAAGCCACTGTTGTTGGGACTGAGTCCAGCCTGTGGTTTACTTCTGAGAAAATTTATTGAAACCACTTTATTAAATTAATGCGGCAATTTCAACCTAAGGTGCCCTGTTGGAAACTAACAGGATTAAGATGCAGCACTGGTTTTACACACCACCCAAAGTTAATCCATTAATCACACGGGTTTCCCACCCAATGGGTGAAGTTACAAATACTCCTACGTTTTGGAAAAGAAACAACTTAGTTAAAAAGCATTTTGCTTCAATACCACCTTAATCTTAGCTTTTACAGAAGAAATTGAAAGTGATTGCACTCCCTGAATGAGGCTGCACAAATTGGTGGTAAAGAAGGCATATGGCAAGCTTGCCTTTATTACTTGAAGCATTGAGTTCAGGAAGTTATGTTGTAACTTTATAAATCTCTGGTTAGGTTGCATCTGGAGTCTTGCATTCAATTCTGGTCGCCTCATTATAGGAAGGATATGGAGGCTTTGGAGAGAGTGGAGAAGAGATTTACCAGGACGTTGCCTGGATTAGAGAGAATGTGCCCTGAGAAGAGGTTGGACAAACTTGATTTGTTTTCTGTGGAGCAGTGGAGGCTGAGGGGAGACCTGATCGAAGTTTATAAAATTATGAGAAATATAGATAGAGTTGACAGCTGGTATCATTTTCCCAGGGTCAAGATGTCTAATACTGGAGGGCATACATTTCAGGTGAGAGGGGGTAAGTTCAAAGGAGATGTGCCGGGCAAGTTTTCTACACAGAGAGTGATGGGTGCTTGGAACAGGCTGCCTGGGGTGGTCATGGAGGCAAATACGATAGAGATGTTTAAGAGGGTCTTATGAATTTGCAGAGAATGGAAGGATATGGACTTGTGTAGGCAGAAGGGACTAGTTTAGTTACGCCTTTAATTACTCGTTTAATTAGTTTGGCACAACACTGTGGGCTGAAGGGTCTGTTCTTGTGCTGTATTGTTCTACGTTCTATGTAAATAGTATTTCTTTTAATACATTGATTATATTACATTTCTGGCGTGGGATAAAATCTCACTTTAGGCTTTATATAATGACAAAGCCTGTCTTTTGTTTCTCTTTCAACATCTCCTCCCTTTTCTTTGAAACTAACTGGTTGCTTCTGGAATGAACAACTTTTAGTTATATAGACCCCTTAACACAGCAAAATGTCTTAACTATTATTAAATAAAACTTTACATCAGCGACATAAGGAGACATAAAGACAAATGACCAAAACCTTAGTGGATCCAGGCAGCGGGCAGTCGAGGGTTCTGCCCGCGTCGATTGCCCGCCCCTCTTCTGGGGTTACATCTGTGCCCGTGTGTCCCTGGAGACGGAGCACATGGTATCCACAGGTACACTGGGGGCCTTCCAGGACCAGTGGGTGTCACAGGGGCTCGAGTGCATTCTGGATAGAGATGACAGTGTTGTAATTTGAAGCTATTGACTGTAAATAGTGCGAATCATGGAATATTGAAGTATTGTGGTAACGTGATGCTGTAATCACTGAATAAACCTCCTTTGTAAAAGGAGAAAAAAACCTCAGTGGAAGATTTCAAGGAGCAAAAAAAAGAGATGCAGATGTTTAAGGAAGGGATTTCAGATGTTGTGGCCATGGCACGTATAGGAACAGTTAATGTTGATGAAGCAATTTGAGGATGATATACAAGGCAAGACTAGAGAATTCTCAGCTGGAGGAGACAATAGATAAAGGGAGGGGAGACCAAGGAGCGAATGGGAAACCTTCTCTTTCAGTAGCTCAGTCGGATGGATCGTCACCAAGTGTCACCCATCATTGATTGGCTGCAGGAGTTTTGACCGGTAGAGAGTAGTATTCATCCTGTTTCTAGCAACAAATATACCAGAATTTTCCTTAGGATTTCTACGAATGAAAAATAGATGGGAATCCCATTAAAGCTAAATGCCAGGGAGTTTCTGTCAACCTTCAGTTGAAGTGGCAACAACCCATTGAGACAATCCATGAAGACACTTTCCAATGCAGGCCACTGTCTAAACAAGAGCACTAATGCCTGGTTCAATGGAGTTAAGAGTAAGTGAATGGAATCGGAGTAGGAATTTGAAGCAGATTGTTGGGGAGATGTGAGAGTGACAGAATTCTGCTGGCACTGGCCTTTTTACTGAAAAAGAGCTCTTTGTGTGTCCTTACAAACCCAAATTCACCAGTGAACTGCAAAGAAATTCTTTGGGTGAATCTGATCAAATTAATAGCTGCATCACTCATGGCAGAAGCATCTACAAAACAGGCTTTTATCTAAATAAAACGCACTTTAGAATCTTGTGCTTCCAGCTATGACTTTAGCCAAGTAGATTTTCTTTTAAAAGACCTGCAAATTTTCTCAAGTCTTCAGTAGTTCATTTACTTGTGCAGTGTTTGTGCATATTTGCATTTTTCATATAACCACTTGCAAATGTATTTATACTGCTTCAATCTGTAGGATTTTTAATAAAAAGACTGACATAGCCATGGATAGAAACCTAGCCATTTTGTATTGCATGAAATGTCATTGTGTAAACTGCTCAGCCAAAATTTCTAAAAGCCAAATTAACTGCCAGGAAAGCTGTATTCTGTTATTTGTATGAAAAGTTCATCATTTCTGGCTTTATTCAAAATTAATTTTCCTATGTGTGCCTTAAATCTCTGTGAGAGGTAGTTAAATGTACAATTGGAAAGGAAAACATCTCTTCCGTTTTCTTTTGAGACAGGAGGGAAATGATTTTAGACTTTCTCAGAGGAACAAGACATTCCTGTCAAAGATATTCCAGGCACTCTCCTTTCTGGCTTTTAAACATGCCTTGAGGAAAACAGTAAGGTTCTGATTTCTGCTTCCTGAATGTTTTGGCAAAGTTAGGGACAAAAGCAGTCAGAATTGTTCATTTAATTCAGTGCATTTTCTCCCAAGTCAAACAATATCAGCCGATAAGCAGTTCATTTTTCCTCCAAGGCATTTAATACATTCCATCATTTCTTCTATGTGATTGATCTCCATCCATGATATTTACTTCAATCATTTATTTTTCTGACAATTGGATTTGTGGTTATTAATTTGTTATCACTTGATCATGCTTTCAGTGTAAAGAACAATACCCTTTGGAATATTGTGTTGAATTCTTTGCCATACAGCTGTCTGGACTATTGAAGGAGGCTTCATACCACCAGCCAGAAATGTCACTGCAATGCTTATCCCTGCATCAAACAGTCTGGTATCAGAGGCCTACAGTGCAGGGATCATGCTAAACTGTGAAAATAGCTGCCATAAAACAAAGTGACACTGTACACTTTGGCAATTTTACGCTCTGCATCTGCGTATTGTCTTTATTTTTTAATCTGTTCAATATATTTACCTTTCCCTTCAATCTTCTCCCATTGTCCATTTCTGTGCCAGTACCAATGCTATTCATGAACTGCATGCTATGAGGCACATTCATGGAATGTGGGTTCCAGAGGCCATTTAAGCCCATGTGGCCTTTTGAGTCTGTTCCAACATTCAATGGGATCGTAGCTAATCAGCCTCTTAACATCAACTATGTTAATTACTCTCAGAATCTTTCATGTCTCACAGAGTCCAACTTTCATCTCTCACATTTCCTCTGAGTGTAGGCCAAGTCTTATTCAATATCTCCTCCAATGACAACTTTTTCATTGCAGAAAATAATTAAGTGAATCTATGCTGCAAAAATTTCAGGACAACTACAGTAAAAGCTCTGTTATCCAGTAAGTGCTGGAGTTGTCAGGGGCCAGTTAATCAATTACGTTGCCTAACTCAATGTTGGCTTGGGCAATCGCTCAGTACTGTCCCAATATCAGCCTGAACACCATTTTATGTGCCTGGAAAGTCATTATCCACTCATTGTATAATAAAGATGTGCTTTGACAACTGGCAGAACAGCAGTGATTCCTGCCCTCCTCAGTTCTTTGGAGAACTGGTCAGCCTACAGTAGACACTTTAAAGCAATGAAGAAATACCACTAATGCTGTCTCCTTAAAATCCTCCAAATCCAATGGAAGGACAGGTGAACTAATATCAGTGTCCCCTCCCAAGTCAGCAGCCCCAGCATCAGGACTCATGAGTCAATGAACTCCAGTGTGCCGACCAGTTCTTTGACATGTTGACACCAGTCTCTTCAAACAACATCACTCTGAGCTCATGAGAACACATTACTACAAAGCAGTGAAAATGTATCAAGGATATTGGAAATGCAAGAGACTGCAGATCTGGATTCTGGAGCGCCTCAAGAAGCACTGGAGGAACTCAACAGGTCAGACAGCATCTATGGAAGGAAATGAAGAGTCAACATTTCGAGTCGAGACCCTTCAGTCCAGATGAAGGGACTTGACCCAAAATGTCAACTATCATTTCCTTCCATAAATGCTGCCTAACCCGTTGAGTTCCTCCAGCACCTGTTGCGTTGTATCAAGGAGATTGTCAAAGACTCCTGGAGAAAAATAACATTTTCACTAACTTGTGATGCACAACTGCTCAAAATAGAGTCAGAGCATTCCGGAAAGAGCAAGAACAGAAGAAATATGAGCAGGAATAGGCCACTTAATCTCTCAAGCCTGCCCCACCATTCAATATGATCATATAACTGATCTACTCCAGGCTTCAACTCCTCTTTTGTGGCAGATCCCCTTAATCTCTATGATGGGAGAACATGGATGCCAATAGTGGAAGAAGCACACAACATCCCACCCCATTGGTCCCCTTCTGCTCTGCCTGTGGAGAAGTCTGTGGTTACCCACGGGACTGTATAGGAAGGAAGTCAAAAAGTTGCAGATGCTGAATTACTGAAATAAAAGCAGAAAATGTTGGAAACACAGCAGATCAGGCAGCATCTGTGGAAAGAAAAACAAAGTTCACATTTCAGGCTGAGTCTGTAAAGAGGCATTAGAGGCTAGGCAGGATGGGACAATTAACGTATGTTAAATACCATTCCTCCTCATAAAGCAATAGGACTGATGTGAGCTGATAGCACTTCTTCAGGTTGACAACGTGTTGCTTGGTATAATCTGATGTCCTTGATTATGAAGTCTGCATTGCAGGATCTCACATGTTAATCCATTTAGAGTTTGTGTCAATGAAGACCATTGCCGTCAACTTTCTGACAAAAATTAATGTGATCTGTCTGAAATGGTCATGTCAGCTGCCTTCATGTCTATAAGGGTGTCCTTGATTATCCAATTCTGCATTCTTGACAGACTGTATATATTAAGGCTAAATCTTGTGATCTTTTCTAGTACCTAGCTGGTATACAGAGCTTCTGGCAGTAGTTATCATATTTACAATGCCAGTATCTTCTGTATGCAGTTCATCTGAGATATATAATGCCAGCATGTTCTATGTGTGTTCACCTGAGATCCAGAGCACTGGGGATGACTAATCTAAGTGTCCACTTCAAATATCCTTAATCAGTGTACAAGCCATATCTTCTGTTGCAAAGTGGTTACAAGTCCTTTCAGAAGTCTCAGCTCCTTTCAGAAGAGTACCTTTCTTTATTGCCTCGACAATCTATGACTGGCAAGCCATTATCCCCTGGTTGTACAGTAAAGATTGTGCTTTGATGATCTACGTCAGAATCTTCCTGTGAAAGTCTGGATAATGCATCAGTCTTGAATCTTGTTTGGAAGACCTATACTCAATTGTGTAGTCATGTTGAGATAACAAACTCACCCACGTCTGCATTCTAGAAGCTGACAGGGTCAGAATTGCTGGGATTGAACAGTGGTTTATAATCCATGACAAGCGGAAATAATCTAACTAATAGAAATTCATGAAACATCTTCACTCCAAAACAATAGCTAACACTTCTTTCCCTGTCAGCACATAATTCCATTCACCTTTACTTGAAGAGAAAGACATAAATGCCGTCACTTATTTCTGGCCATCGTCCATGATGTGATTAATGGCAGTGTGACATTTCCTAAATTGTAGCTTGAGGCATCATAGGCAAGTCCTTGTCACATCATAATGTACTGGATTCATTGCTTAAGTATTGTTTATATAAACTGTCTGTCTTGCCGATCCTCACTCTTTCTCCATCTTTCATTCTTTTTAAGCAGCAGGTGCAGTGATGTAAGCCCAATGGCTAAATCTGATAAAAAATCTTGAGTAATATTGAACTATACACAAAATGGATCTTCCACATTTTCTGGTCTATTTGGCTTTATGATGTTAATGGTGATCAATCCCGGGTGGCAACATCTGGTTGGACAAAAGCAATATTGCGATTTAATCATTTAAGAGCATCTTCTATAATGTGTAGATTGCCTTTCTTGGTAGTAGTGGCAATGGGAAAGCCACTCTGCTTAAATATGTCTGACGTTTGTTATATCTAATATTAGAGGGCATGCACTTAAGGTGAGAGGGGGTAAGTTCAAAGGAGATGTGTGGGGCAGGCTTTTTTACACAGAGAGTGGTGGGTGCCCTGGATGTGCTGTCAGGGGTGGTGGTGGAGGCAGATACGATGTAGGCATTTAAAAGGCTCTTAGATAGGCATATGTATGTGCAGAGAATGGGGGGATATGGACCATGTGCAGGCAGAAGGGATTAGTTTAATTAAATGTTATTAGCTTAATTAGTTCGGCACAGACATCGTGGGCAGAAGGGCCTGTTCCTGTGCTGTACTGTTCTATGTTAAATAGGCAATGGTCTATGCTTTGAAAAATCTTGTCCATTGACGGCTGGGAAATTTTCAGTGGTGACTTAACTCCATACAACAATTTTGTATAAGAGTACAAATGTTTCTGCATATTCAAAATGAGGTAATGTTGATATATTCCTTTTTTTTATTCTTCCTAACAAAGTGAATAACTTCTCATTTTGCCACTTCATACTCCATTTACCACCATCTTCCCCATTCAATTAATCTTCCAATATCCCTTTGCAGTCTCTTCGTGTCCTCTTCACAACTGGTTTTCTTACTCAGCTTGACATCAATAAACTCAGATATACTACGTTCTGTCTATTCTACCAGCTCTTTAGTATAAATTGTGAATAACCTAGAGCCCAGTATTCACCTCTGTAGCTCCTTAATCCCACTTCCAGAAAAAAAAACCCTAATCTCTGCTTTCTATCATTGAGGACCCTCACCATCCGGGACGTGCCCTCTTCTCGTTACTACTATCGGGGAGCCTGAAGACCCACATTCAACATTTGAGGAACAGCTTCTTACCCTCCACCATCAGGTTTCTGAATGGACCATGACCCATGAATACTACCTCATTATTCCGTGTTTGCACTATTTATTTATTTTTGTAACTTATAGTGATCTTTATGTCTTGCACTGTACTGCTGACACAAAACAACAAATTTCACGACATATGTCAGCGATGATAAATCTGATTCTGATTCTGATTTTTCTTCTTCTCCTTACATTACCCCAACCTCATGAGACCTTCATTTATGTAACAGCAATTTAGGAGATACCTAATGAAACGCCTTTTGCAAATTCAGATTCATCATAAATCAGGCTTTTTACAAGGAGCCACATGGTAGGCTGGTCCAGAAGTTATGACACAAAGGATCCCAAACTGGCTAGGTGATAGGAGGCAGAGCGTAGTGGCAGCTCGTGTTCTTCCAATTGGAAGTCTATAACAAGTAGACTTGGATGAGAATGTAGGGGTATGATTAGTAAGTTTATAGATGATGCAAAAATTGGTGGAGTCATAGATAATGAAGAAGGTTGTTTAAAGTTACAGTAGGACATAGATTAGCTGGAAAGTTGGGTGGAGAAGTGGTCGATGGAATTTAATCCAGACAAGTGTAAAATAATGCAATTTGGGAGGACAAATTTTGTTAGGACATACAAAGTAAATGGCAGAGAGATCTTGGGGTTCAAATCCATAGCTACCTGAAACTGTTAACACATGTGGATAAGGTAGTGGAAAAGGCATTTCCTTCATAGGGCAAGGCATTAAGTGTAATAGTTTATATGTCATGTTGCAATTGTACAAAACACTTGGAGTGTTGTGTACAATTCTGGTTGCCACACTGCAGGAAGGATATGGTAGCAATAGAGAGAATACAAAAGAGATTCACCAGAATATTGCCTGGAATGGAGAATCGTCATTATAAGGAGATATTAGATAGACTGAGTTTATTCTCACTGGCATGTAGGAAGCTGAGGGGTGACCTTGTACAGGTTTACAAAATTATAAATGGCATAGATAGGATAGATGGTCAGAATCTTTATCCCAGGACAGGGGAGTCTAGAACTAGAGGGCACAGGTTTAAGGCGAAAGGGGAGAAATTTAAAGGAGATCAGAGGGGTAAACTTTTCACACAGAGGGTGGTGAAAATTTGGAAGAGGGTACCAGAGGATAATACTATTACAATGTTTAAAAGCCATTTGAACAGGTACTTGAATAGGAAAGGAGTAGAAGGATACAGGCCTTATGCAGGCAAATGGAATTGGTGTAAAAGGGCATCACTGTGAGCATAGACGAGGTGGGTCATAAGGTCCTGCTTCTGCGATCTATGTGTCTATGATCCTATAATAATCATTGAATTATTACTGAAGAGAAGGAGGCTTGAAGGCCAATTCTGTCAGTCCTATTCCACTAGTGCTTCCCTATAACTCTGAATTATTGTCCTCTCAGATGTACATCAAATTCCTTCCTGAAGGCATTTGTTTCATTCTGCTTCCACCAATTCCACAGGCAGTGAATTCTAGAATATAACTACATTCAGATTAAAAGAAATTAAATTTGTGTCCCTTTGTCTCTGAAATATCAGGTGATGGGGACTGCTTTCCTCCACGTCCCCTAACAAATCCAATCATTATCTTGTAAATCTCTATAAGTACACATCTTTTCCAATTTACTGCCTTGTACTTATGTATCTTGGCTGCAGTTACCAAAAAGGCGTAAGGAACAAAGCTCAGGCATTGTAAGCTGTGAGAAGGATAACAATAGACTTCAAAGAGACAGTTTGGTTGAAGGATCAGATGGATGGCAGGTGAAATCTAATGGTGAAAAACGCAAAGTCTTGGAAGGAGCAATGAAAAGAAGCAATTCAAACTGGGGCTCAATTCTAGAAACAGTACACAAATGAAGAGATCGAGGTGCAAATGTGAAAAGTTTGATGAAAATTATTAAGTACATTTAGAAAGTAGTTAAGATATTTACAGGATCAAGGGCTTTACAAGCCAAGGTGGAGAGTACAAGAACAAAGAAGTCATGATGAACCTTGAAGATGGTGGGGTACTTTAGGACAGTTGTTACAACTGCGAAAATTGTGTCCAATTCTAGCACAATATTTTAGGAATGATGTAAAGGCTTTTGAGAAGATGCAGAAACATTTATCAGAATGATTCCAGGGATGAGGGACTTTAATTCTGTTTAGCTAGGAGAAGCCGGAGTTGTTATTCATGGAACAGAGAAGGTTACAGGAGGATTGAAGGAGTTATTTCAAATCATTAAGGGTAGATAGGGAGAAGATGTTCCCAATGTTGGTGAGATCAAGAAACAGGGGTCATAGAATGAAGATGATTGGCAGGAAAAAAACACAAAAGAGACACGAGGATAAATATTTTAATGTGTGGGTGATTGGGGTCTGGAATACATTGCCAGAGAAGGTAGTGCAGGAAGACTCCATTCTTGTGCTCAAAAGGGAGCTGGACAAATATCTGATAGGAATGAATTGCAGGGCAGGATGGCAGAGTAATGGAACTAGATGGATAGATCTTTCACTGAGCTAGTATAGATTTTAAGGGTCAAATAGTCTTCTGTGCTGCAACTGATCTGTGATTCCATCAAATCTCCTCTGATCCTTTTTTGCACCAAGGAGAACAACTCATCTGCCCCTGTCTAACCTTTTAGCTAAGATCCTTACCACCAGAACTACTATTTTCTTGTCCCTCTCATGTACCTTTATATCTTTCCTTTGATGCCATGTACAGCTGTGGAGGCCTGATCATTGGGGGCGTTTAAGGCGGAGATTGATAAGTATCTAATTAGTCAGGGTATCAAGGGATATGGGGAAAAGGCCGGGAATTAGGGCTAGATGGGAGAATAGTTTAGCTCATGGTGAAGTGGCAGAGCAGACTCAATGGGCCGAATGGTCCATTTCTGCTCCTTTGTCTTGTGACCTTGTGATGACGAGAATTGGAAGCTATACTTTATTTATGCCTTAACAAGTGTTTTATGCAGGTAAAACATCCTTTTCCTGCTTCTGTACTTCATAATTTTATTTACAAATCTCACTAACCATTCCCTTAAGATGCTTTACCACTTTCAAAGACTTTTTTTACACATGGACCTATGTCACTCTGTGTCTCTTTAGAACACTTTTTAGAACAGTGTCATTCAATCTATAATTGTTTCTCATTCTTTCTGCCAAACTATATCACTTCACACTTCTCAGCATTAGCTGGTCCAGAAGTGAAAGCTTCATGACTAAGGCGTGGCTAACATTTGGAGAGACTCTCTGGGAGCAATTTTAACTCCATCCTGTCCACAAAAACTGGGCAGATGGGAAGTTAAAGTCACTTATGTCACTTTGAAACCAGTGGTATAACAGGTTCTGGTTTGATGCTGCTCTCCTTAATTCCTCTTCCCAGGCAGTCAGTTAGGATTGAGCCTGACTTGATTCCATCTCAGTTTCAGGGGTTCTGAGGTGGCTAATGAGGCCAATATGGAGATTACAGACTCTTCTCCAGATGGACAGGAGGTGCCTAATAGGGCAGATGAGTAGATAATTTCCTTCCAACACTTATATAGGGCCTCTGTGTGCACTTGGTGCATAAATTCAATGTTCTCATTGCTATCCTGAATGCTCCTTCTTCACTTTGAGTGGTCATGGGTCAGAGATTCCCAGCAGTCAACAGGGTGTTGCAATTCTTCAAGGAGCTACTTCAAGAACAACTACTTCCCTTCAACCATTCAGCTGGCACGTTAGTGTAGTGGTTAGCGTAACGTTATTACAGTGCCAGCGACCTGGGTTCAATTCCGGCCGCTGTCTGTAAGGAGCTTGTACATTCTCCCTGTGTCTGCGTGAGTTTCCTCCGGGTGCTCCGGTTTCCTCCCACATTCTAAAGATATACGGATTAGGAAGTTGTGGGTATGCTACATTGGCACCGGCAGCGTGGCGACACTTGCGGACTGCCCCCAGAACACTCTATGCAAAAGATGCATTTCACTGTGTGTTTCGATGTACATGTGACTAATAAAGGTATCTTGTCTTGTCTTGTCTTGGACCAACCAGCACAACCCCAATCACTACCTCAGTATAGCAACACGATACCATCTTGACCAATTTGCACTACAATGGACTTTTTTTTTGTTGAAATTGTGTTCTTTCTTGTAAAAATTGTGTATAATTTATGTTTAATTTGTTTTTCTTGTGAATCTTGTGTATCTGATGCTACACGCCTGTAATGCTGCTGGTATTGGTATTGGTATTGGTTTATTATTGTCACTTGTACCGAGGTACAGTGAAAAGCTTGTCTTACAAACCAATCATACAGGTCAATTCATTACACAGTGCAGTTACATTGAGTTAGTACAGAGTGCATTGATGTAGTACAGGTAAAGACAATAAGAGTACAGAGTAAAGTGTCACAGCTACAGAGAAAGTGCAGTGCAATAAGGTGCAAGGTCACAGCAAGGTAGATTGTGAGGTCATAGTCCATCTCATTGTATAAGGGAACTGTTCAATAGTCTTATCACAGTGACGTAGAAGCTGTCCTTAAGTCTGGTGGTACCTGCCCTCAGGCTCATGTATCTTCTACCTGATAGAAGAGGAGAGAAGAGAGAATGTCCCAGGTGGGTGGGGTCTTTGATTATGCTGGCTGCTACACCAAGACAATGAGAGGTAAAGACAGAGTCCAAGGAGGGGAGGCTGGTGTCCGTGATGCGCTAGGCTGTGTCCACAACTCTCTGCAGCTTCTTGTGGTCTTGGGCAGAGCAGTTGCCATACCAAGCTGTGATACATCCAGATAGGATGCTTTCTATGGGGCATCGGTAAAAGTTGGTGAGAGTCAAAGGGGACAAACCAAATTTCTTTAGCCTCCTGAGGAAGTAGAGGCGCTGGTGAGCTTTCTTGGCAGTGGCATCTACGTGATTTGACTAGGACAGGCTGTTGGTGATGTTCACTCCCAGGAACTTGAAGCTGTCAACCCTCTCGACCTCAGCACCATTGATGTAGACAGGTGCGTCTACACCACCCCCTTTCCTGAAGTCAATGACCAGCTCTTTAGTTTTGTTGACATTGAGGGAAAGGTTGTTGTCATGACACCATTCCACTAAGCTCTCTATCTCCTTCCTGTACTCCAACTCATCGTTGTTTGAGATACGGCCTACAATGGTGGTATCATCTGCAAACTTGTAGATGGAGTTAGAGTAGAATCTGGCCACACAATCATGAGTGTATAGGGAGAAGAGTAGAGGGCTGAGGACGCAGCCTTGTGGGGCACCAATGTTGAGAATAATCGTGCCGGAGATATTGCTGCTCGCTGATTGCGGTCTGTTTTTTAGAAAGTCAAGGATCTAGTTACAGAGGGAGGTGTTGAGTCCTAGGTCTCGGAGTTTGGTGACAAGCTTGCTTGGAATTATTATATTGAAGGCAGAGCTGTAGTCAATAAACAATAGTCTAATGTATGCGTCTTTACTGTCCAGATGGTCCTGAGCTGAGTGTAGGGCCAGGGAGATGGCACCCGCTGTAGATTTGTTTCGCTGATAGGCGAATTGCATGGGTCCGGGTTGTCTGGTAGGCTGGAATTGATGCGTGCCATGACCAACCTCTCAAAGCACTTCATGATGGTGGATGTCAGAGCCACTGGTCGGTAGTCATTGAGGCATGTTACCTTGCTTTTCTTTGGTACCAGGATGATAGTGGTCTTCTTAAAACAGGAGGGAACCTGAGATTGAAGCAGGGAGAGGTTGAATATGTCCGCAAATACTTCTGCCAGCTGATCAGCACAAGACCTGAGCACACGGTCCGGGACACCATCTGGGCCAGGTGCTTTCCTCGTGTTCATTCTCTGGAAGACTGATCTTACGTCTTCCACTGTGACCACAGGTTCAGCTGCATTGGTGGCTGTCAGGGTGGATGGTGACAATCCACTTCCCATTTGTTCAAAACGCGCATAGAATGCGTTAAGTTCATCAGGAAGGGATGTGCTGTTATTAGCCATGCAGCCCGACTTCGTCTTGTAGCCTGTTATGGCATGTAAGCCCTGCCATAACTGGCGGCTGGTCAGGGACTCTATTTTGAGTTGGTATTGCCTCTTGGCATCCCTGATAGCTTTCCAAAGGTCATACCTCGATTTCTTGTACAGATCAGGATCACCAGATTTGTGTGCAGCAGTCCTCTCCTTCAGTCGGGAGTGGATCTCCTGGTTCATCCATGGTTTCCTGTTTGGGAACACTCGGATTGTCTTCTTTGGTGCACAGTCCTCCACGCTGCAAGTAAGTTTTTCATAGCACCTGTGCATACGTGTACTTGTGCAGATGACAATAAACTCAACTTTGAGTATATCCTTGAATCTTTTCCACTGTCTCTGTGATAAATTTTATCTATGATGGAGCTTGGAATATAGGGTCTGTTTCGGGCAGAAAGAACACTCACGCAAGAATGGCTAGGTCCTTTGAGAACATTTTAAGCTGCAATTTGAAATAGTGTTGAGCTTTCTTGAAGTTACACAATTAGGGGCCAGAGGAGGCCAAAATAACATGTTGGAACCTAATAATGTTCATAATTTCTTCATGGGGTCAGGAAGACTAATTGCTGTTTTAATAAAGCTGTAAATTAGATTATGAATGGGTTTCATTACTCAAGCAGTGAATAAGTAGGCCCAGAGTTAAAAATAGGGCTTTGGTTTATACTTTCCCTGTACAGCTGCAGTCTGTCAGGGCATGGTTGCACTGTTTCCTGCCTCGTGGTACTGTTGTGTCCAGTTTTCCACTGCAGATGGATAATCTTCCTGATAATTTCACGAACCCCATGCATGCCAATAGCATGAGCCCCTTGAGAAACAAAAATCCTCCTAGTTTCAAAACCTCTTCACCCAAACCTGCCCCCTACTCCACTCCCCAGGAGCAAATGAACTCAATGTCTCATCCATGCAAACTCTTTGGTATATTTACCTTTCAGAGAGTTTTGCTTCAACGCAAATAAC
This sequence comes from Pristis pectinata, assembly GCF_009764475.1. Taxonomy (NCBI): domain Eukaryota; kingdom Metazoa; phylum Chordata; class Chondrichthyes; order Rhinopristiformes; family Pristidae; genus Pristis; species Pristis pectinata. Next base: position 74,662,887 of record NC_067415.1, read on the forward strand.
TGTTTTCCCCTCTGGCATGCAAATGTAGAGGCAATGACTGCACACCGGCCTTCACTACTTTTCAGATTATGCGACCTTTTTCTCCCACAGCACAAGCAGGGACTTATGATTATTAATTTAATAAATCATAAGTAATTGCACATACCAGTTGAATTACACCACATCAAAATTTCCAGGCATTTCTTCAAGTTTTTTACAGAGCACAATTAAAACCAGAACATTTGAGAACAAAACCGTGATGAGGGACACAAGGCAACAAAACTAGTTTGAGCTGCCACGTTCGGGTTGTTGTTAAATAAAACTTTTTTTTCTCTCGCCAATTTTCTTCTGTCCTGAAGCTATTGACTTCTCGTTAAAGGACGGTTCCTTAGATGCTGGCTGCTGTCCATGTGGCTATTATTCACGTGCAAGGTTTGACAGCCAATGTTAGCAGGCTATTTAGCAGTGGGATAACATATCCAAGCTTACTCTTGTGCTCATGCAAACTCCATGTAAATTGCCTCTGGTACAGATTCGCTGCAGAATATCAAGACCAGATATCCTTCCCACTTTCTATTAACCTTTGGCTGATGTAGCCATTTGAGAACCCCAGCCAATGCATTAGTTGGAATAAAATGCCTCTGTACAGATTGAACATTAGAACTGGGATTCTCCTTTACTACATGGACAAGGTATTCACATGGTAACCATGTTAAGGAAGATTTTAATATTGTTACAGGCTGTCAGAACGGTTCAGATATCAGAGCATTGCAACCTAATGTTCCTTTGTTGGTTACCACTATGATCAGCTCTGCTTACAAGGCTGTGTTAAATTAGTTAATGTCAGCTAAGCTAGAGCCAATTGAACTTATTGTCCTTGTTCTTATGGGGTATTAGCACTTATAACATTGTCCATGTGGAAGTCAATGGGCATGGACATCTGGATGAGTTTAAGAATTTAGAGGCACAGAGTCATGGAGTCCTACAGCATGCAAACAGGCCCTTTGGCCCAACTTGTCCATGTTGACTGTATTGCCCAGCGAGCTATTCCTATCTGTCCGTGTATGGCCCATAGCCTTCTAAACCTCTCCTATCCATGGACTAATCTAGATGGCTTTTAAATGTTACTAATGTGCCTGCCTCAACCACTCTACGCCCCTCATGATGTTTTATACCTCTATCAGGTCACCCCTCAATCTCCTGTGTATTAGGGAATAAAGTCCTGGTCTATGCAACCCCTCCTTGTAACTCAGGCCCCCAAGTTCAGGCAACATCCTGGTAAATCTTTTCTGTATTCTTTCTAGTTTAATAACATCTTTTCTATAACAGGTAGCTAAAATGGTACATAATCAAGTGAGGCCTTACCAGTGTCTAATATAACTGCAACATAACTTCCCAACCGCTATACTCAATGCCCCAACTGATGAAGGCTGGCAAAATTGGTTGTGATATCTGTGTTGGAATAAGCTGAAATGTTCTAGCTCCACATATGAAGAATCGTTCTGTAGGGGTATTATACAAAGGGAGGCAGCAGTTGTGGATTAGTAAGGAGTTAATGTTTTCTGAATAGAAAGGGAGAAAGTTGGCAGAAGAAAACGGAGAACAACTTGTGCTTCTAACCTAATCTACTGAAACAAACCATGTGGTATGAAATTCCTTAGTATGAAAGCAATTAAATAAAAACCAGCCTCATCGGCACACAAACTCATTCTAAACAATTTTCCAAGACTGGGTAAATATGAGGAGCTGGGTCACACCACTCCATTGTCTTCTGTTCTTTTCCATTGTGAGATTTAATATCCCCTGTCTTGAGTGTGGAGGTAACTTGAACTATCCCACTGCGAACTGGGCAGGGGAGCAACAGAAAGTGAGAATAAGTTGAACAGTGAGACATACCATCCCATTCTAACCACAGCCTCTGGAGCCTCCTACTGCTCACAGGAACTTGGCCCATTTTGTTGCATGTAAGTATTGGCAGGGAGGCACTGCCCCGAAAGCAGTTGGATTTCCCTGCTTGCTGCCTCCTGTAGGATGGATGAGAATAACAGAGGCCTTCTCTTATCATATATAGACTCCAACCACCAAGCTTTTTAGCCTCAACAAACAATCTGCTGGAGGAACTCAGAGGTTCGAGCGGCATCTGTGGAGGGAAAAGAATTGTCTTCGTCTCGGATCGAGATCCTGCTTCAGGACTGAGGGTGGAGAGGGAAGAGAGGCAGTACGAAGAGAAGAGGGGGAATGATGGGATGGTGGGTGGAGGGGGGGGAACAGAGGTGATTGGTGGACCTAGGCGGGTGAAGGCTGATGGGTAGAGCCAGACAGGGGAGGTGGAAGGGTGGAGTTGGGAGACAGAGGCAGGTGGATGATAGAAGGAGGCAGCCAAAAAAAGAGGAAGGTGGAGCCAGGAGTGGGGAGGGGAGGCTGAAGGTGGAGGGTGATAAGCAGGAGCACAAGAGCTACCAGTGCTGGAATCTAATAAGTACTGTATTCCTTGTGTCTCCAAACTTTTTCAGACTTAACTTGCACATAGTTTTGACACCTGCTGCAAAGATATCAGCATCACCAGCACCTCTACTTCCTTAGGAGGCTAAAGAAATTTGGCATGTCCCCTTTGACACTCACCAACTTTTATCAATGCACCATAGAAAGCATCCTATCTGGATGCATCGTGGCTTGGTATGGCAACTACTTTGCCCGGGACCACATGAAACTGCAGAGAGTTGTGGACACAGCTCAGCACATCACAGAAACCAGCCTCCCCTCCATGGACTCTGTCTATACTTCTCACTGTCTTGGTGAAGCAGCCAGAATAATCAAACACCCCACCCATCTGGGACATTCTCTCTTCTCCCATCTCCCATCAGGAGAAGATACAGGAGCCTGAGAGCACATACCACCAGGTTCAAGGACAGCTTCTATCCCATGGTAATAAGGTCATTGAATGGTTCCCTTATATGATGAGATGGACTCTTGACCTTACAATCCACCTTGTTATGACCTTGCACCTTATTGTCTGCCTGCACTGCACTTCCCTGTAGCTGTGACACTTTACTCTGTATTCTGTTATTGCTTTTACCCTGTACTACCTCGGTGCACTGTGTAATGAATTGATCTGTATGAACAGTATGCAAGACAAGTTTTTCACTGTACCTCGGTACAAGTGGCAATAATAAACCAATACCAATACCAATACCAATAAACTTCAACCATTGGGACAGACTGATAATGACTGGCAGTTGACCTGAGTAGACACCAACACTTAGCTGGAACTTGAGCTCCATTTCTTTTGCATTCCTCTTGCATGCTTCATTAGATCAGTTAGTATCCATTATAAGGTGATAATCTTGTAAAAGTTGATTCACCTGATCTCCCTGGCAATCATTTTGGGAGGGAAATCATGTCCATTATGAAATTGGATGACGCACTTCTGGTTACAACCTGCACTGGTGCTTTTGAAGTTTTCTTGAGGCACACTTAATGCCATCATCATTGGCACAGTACCCCTTTCTACCCTTCCTAATACAAACTGGAGCTCAGAGGTGCAATCTATGACCATGATGGAACAGCTTCAGGGTAACTAGCAACCCAATGCAGTAGTTCAATACCTTTCACTCCTATATCAATACACCTGACCCTGCAGCTTCAGATCTGATCGCAGGCTGCTCTGCCATCTTCCAAATTTCCCAGAGTTTGCTCAGACTACTAGTGGGTGTTTCCTTCACTGTTCTCATTCCATGGGTACCTCAGAGGTCACACTGCTGGTGGAGCTCCACGACAAGAGGTCCCATTTTGGGCATGGCCGGCCACTCTGGGTTGGTTGGGGAGCTCATAACCAAAGCCAGAGCTATGCCCATCTGTGAATAACCAATGCTGAAGAGACATCAGGGATACCACGTTCTAACTGGACCTCTCTGATGGATAATGCATTATCGGGGTCTGGTTTACCAAAGCAGCCATCACAGAGTGATGTCATTGTCTGTGGGATGACCTTTGGCCACACTCCAAAGATTGAGCTGTTTTCTCCACAGAGGTCAAAGTAACTCTGAACTTCTGCAACACTCTATCATTCCAAGCAGCCACACCAGACCATTGCCATGTCTTTCAATTTGCTGCTTGCTGCAACACTGGGGAGATCACCAAGACAATGAAAAAAGAATAATTTGATATCAGTGAGTCAAAAGTGGCATCTGGGCCATAGGGATTTGCCGGCATTTCTGGCTTCCCAAGACTGCAGGCTGACTGCATTCATTTATCACAGGGGAGACCATTAATAACCTGGAAACAGGAAAGGTTTCAACCCCTTTAACCTGCAGATCATGGAGGATCATCAGAAGAATTTCCTGATGAGACATGCCATGTTCCCAGAAAACACATATTCGGAGGAGTCACCATTGGTGAATGTTTTCAATGGTTGCCACTGTCTTGGGAAATGGATCCTCAGAATCAGAATCAGATTTATTATCACTGGCTTAGATGACGTGAAATGTGTTGTTTTGCAGCAGCAGTACAGTGCAAAGACATATAATTACTATAAATTACAAAAATAAATAAACAGTACAAAAAAAAGGAATAACAAGATAGCATTCATGGTTTCATCGACCATTCAGAAATCTGATGGCAGAGGGGTAGAAGTTGTTCCTGATTGTTGAGTGTGGGTCTTCAGGTTCCTGTACCTCCTCCCTGACGGTAGTAATGAGAAGAGGGCATGTCCTGGGTGGTGAGGGTCCTTAAAGATGAATGCCGCCTTCTTGAGGCGCCACCTCTTGAAGATGTCCTCGATGGCGGGGAGGGTTGTGCTCATAATGAATCCTGAGGGATAAGGGCCACATTCTCCTCCCATAATTTTCCAAATGGTATGTTCTCCAATGATATCAGCTAAGCACAGATACAATCAGATATACCAGGATGAAGTTCTGTGTCCTGCATCAGTATCAAGCAGGTGTGGAGAATGTATTATTTTGAGCTGAATGCTTACAGTCTTGTACAAGTGCCAGTCCTGGAACTTGTACAAGGCTGTAAGCATTCAGCTCACAATAATACATTCGCCAGTCCTGTAAGAAGAGCAACAAGGGAACCAGGAGTCTGAGGGCCATGAGATGGGGTTTGAAAAGCGGCAGAAGCAAAAGGAAGGAGCTGGCTACCAGAAGGAAGCCCCAGATCAGCACTGACGTTCTCATCTCCTAGCTGAGCTGAAAGAGGTAGGTATGGTCTACGGAGAACTCACTGAAAGTATGTCGTTTATCCCAAGGAGCCTGCAAAATCATCGCCTCCAGTGCAAATCCCATGACTCTCTCTGCACTTCTACTGTTACCAACAAATGATATGAAAAGGTAAAGGGGCCCAGATAACACATAATAACACTTGCTGTTCAGGAGGTCCAGCTCACAGATCACAACAGCAGTGAATGTGTCCCAGAGTCATTTATTGGAATGGCTCACTACAACTATTGTCAGTGGGGCTCTGCAGCTCACCCCAATATATATTGTGAGGATATAAAATTTGCTTCTACATTGCTCCATTGCGGGGAAGATGGGGGACAAGGGGGAGGCGGATTCTCACACCTGGAGGAGACAGCTGGAGCCACTTCTTGCCAGATTCTCTTTCTTATGGTGGTCCTGGCAAAGTCTCCTGGCCCACTTGGTGCACAGGACCACCCAGCAGCATGTATCTGTTGACCAGGAGTTCCACGTCTCTCAATGAATCTTAAGCTGTCCTTCTCCTTGCAGCTAAAGTCTGTGTTGCTCCTGTCTAGCTGTCATGGGGAGTGTGGCTTTAAGGGATGACCCCTTCTCTGATTGTTGCACAGCAAAATGTCATAAGTTTTAATGAATCCAAAGGGACCCCCAGGTCCCATTTAGCACAACCTTCTGGTGGTATGTTCTCAAACACTTTTGAAAATATCTTTTTGATGAATTTCACTTTTGTTTTGTGGAGCACTCCATTGGGAGTCAAACTAAACAGAATGACTGTGTAGCACAACAACATAAGGATCAAATTCAATTTCTAAGCAACACAGTTCACACTGGTAGGCCATCACAATGGAATTTCTACTTCTATTTATGTAAAAGACCACCCTAATCCCACTGTATTATCTTTTAAGTGGCGCTCTAAAAAGGAAAGCATGCCAAATTGGCTGCAGCTGCCAAGGTGCAATCAACAATTTTTGCAGGCCTTGGCACGTTTGTTTGGCAATTGGCCCTGCCTTCCTAATGGTGGCTATGAAGTTGTGCCATCTTCTGGAAGACACCTGGAGCTACCATGCAACAGACGGTCCACACACAGCTTTCATTGTGTGGTATGAGGCTCTGCCTGTCTGAATAAAGTCAAGGAAAGCTGCGCTCCAGATTTTCACAGTGGTGCTTATTCAGGTATTGTACCATGCAACATCAACCACATACAATGATCGCAATTCAACCTACACTGGAGACAATCTCTTATTGAAATTACTGAATCTGAGTTAGTGGAGATAATATTAACCTAAACCGTCCAACTGGAAACTGCTGAGATTGGGACAAACAACTGTTTTACACCCAGCTTAATTTTAGTCTCTCCAAGAGAGTAAAATTCAGCTGGGTGTAAAGGAGGCAACCAAAACTCAGCAGTTTCCCATTGAATAGCTTAGGTTAAAATCACTGTCAGTTCAGACGGTTGATTTATTTCATTCAATGTAAAGTCTGCATTGAAGAAAAATGTATGCCAAAGGATTTGTTGAAACATATGGAACAAGTGAGAGCACCATGTTGCATTCATGTTGCACTTTCAAATAGACAATCCTTCAGAAGAGCTTTATTGGACATAAACATAGAAAATATTACTCTAATGCAAAGAAGGATGGTCAAAGAAAGTAAGCTTTCAGTAAAGCTTCAAAGATAGAGAGATAAGTGAAAGGAATTGAACAGGTTAATGCAGAACTTGGGATCTTAGGGTTCATGTCTGGGACAAAGGCAGAGGGAGATCCAATGGAGACCAGAGCAGGAGGAATACAAAATTCTCAGAGGGTTGTAGTTTTCATAGATAGAGGCGACCAAGGCCATGGTGCAGTTTAAAGTTTGGGCAATGTAGGGCAGGAAATGCAGGAGTGTAAGGTGAGGAGGATTTACCACACTTTAGGAATAAGGCAGCAAAGATTTGGATGAACTGAATATAAGAAAGGGCTGACAAGAGTATTGGAATAGTTTCGTCTAAAGATGGTGATGGTATGGATGAAAGATATACTATAGTTGAGCTGAATTTGAAGATGTTACATAGGGTGTAAAAAACAATCTTTGTGCTGGAGGTTCTGCACAAGAGATTCTGCAGATGCTGGAATCTGGAGCAACACACACACAAAATGCTGGAGGAACTCAACAGGCCAGGCAGCATCGATGGAGAGAAATAAACAGTTGATGTTTTGGGTCAAGACCCTTCATCAGGACTGGAAAGAAAGAGGCAGAAGCCAGAATAAAAAGGTCAGGGGAAGGGGAGGAGTACATGCAGGCAGGTGATAGGAGAGTTCAGGTGAGAGGGGGAAGGAAGGGGAATTGGGGCTGGAAAATCAGATTGGGATTGGTCAACAACTTCTGTCTGGGATAGTTGGCGAGCAGAGGGATGGAATTGGTGGGGAAGGGGATGAAACTGGGGAGACAGTGATGAAATTGGTGCAAAGAAGAAGATGGTTATGTCAATGGTGTTGTCAATGTGCCTTGGAATCAGAAGTTATGACTTCAGATGATACCTTTAGGAAGCAACATATCGATGAGGCTGGAGAGGGCCAAGGGCCAATCTTTGGAGGAATTCAGAGTTATCAGGAGAGGTGTTGGAAATGAAGGCACTGTATGACTGGATAGGTACAAGTACAGTGAACATAGAACAGTACAGCACAGGAACAGGCCCTTTGGCCCACAATATCTGTACTGAACACAATGATAAATTAAACTAATTCTCTTCTGCCTGCACATATTCTATATCCCTCTATTACCTGAATATTCATGAGTCTATCTAAAAGCCTCTTAAATGCCACTATCGTATCTGCTTCCATCACTACCCCTGGCAGCCCGTTCCAGGCACCCACCACTCTCTGTGTAAAAAACTTGCCCCGCACTTCTCCCTTAAACTTTCCCCCTCTCACCTTCAATGCATGTCCTCTGGTATTTGACATTTCTACCCTGGTAAAATGATTCTGACTTGACTACCCTTTCTATATCTCTCAAAAGTTTATAAACTTCTATCAGGTCTCCCCTCAGCTTCCAATGCTCCAGAGAAAACTACCCAAGTTTGTCCATCCTCTCCTCATAGCTCATACCCTCTAATCCAGGCAGAATCCTGGTAAAGTCTCTTCTGCACCTTTTCCAAAGCCTCCACATCATTCCTGTAAAGGGGCAACCAGAACTGCACACAATACTCCAAGTGCGTCCTAACTGAAGTTTTATATAGCTGCAGCATGACTTCCTGAAATCCGTCCACTTTTGCCAGGCCTAGCACTTATTTTCCATCCATAATTGCCCTTGGCAACAAATTGGCTTGGTCGGCCATTTCAGAAGCAACCATGTTGATGGGTCTGGAGTCACATATTGCCTAGACCTGGGAAAGATGACTATTTTCCAACACATACCGGGCAACAGTTATCAAGGTCAGCTTTAGCAATGACCCAATAGATTTATGGTTATTTATTAATAGCTAGATATTATTAATTTCCAGATTATTAATTGATTTTAAATTCCACCGCTGCTATGGTGGGATTTCAACTCTAGATTGTTATTCTAGGCCTCTGGATCACTGGTCTGATTAAACTGCAGTGCTACCATCACACCCTTGATATCGCTGTTGTCGGACCATACCCACGCCCAGATCTCACGTACAAAAATAGGAAAGGAGACCCCTTTCTGTCATCTAGGCTTTTGCTGAGGGTCTCCTGGGGGAGTAAAAGGTCCAGTTTGTACTTTCTGGGAAATAATTCAGAAAGTGAAATAGAAATCATGCCCTTCCATATGCTGACAATTTCAAAGATCCAGGCAAAGTCCAAAAGAAAGACTCAACCATAGCACTGCAGGGAATGTGGATCCAATTCTAGAAAGCACTAAAACTTTCAGGAACCCTGGAAAGAAAAGGGTGTTCATGATATATGTCACAGGAGTAAGGAAAATAGAATTATTTTGTAACTTCTTCAGGAAGTTAAATATAGATTAAAAGCATTATGCAAAACCATAAAAATTCTACTCTACAGATCTACCTCTGGGATAATCCATATGTGTCAGGGGTTTTATATGTTTTCTCTATTAGAGAGAGAGAGGGAGACATAAACAATAGGTAAGTTTCTCCTTCAGGAATGCACAACTTAATTCTGGCACAAATTTTGCATTATCTTGCCTGAATTGTATCCAAGTGGGAAAAGGAAGTTATTTTCCAGTCAGGTTTGAGAGCAGCACTGAAGCTATTTATTAATGATAGTTGAATCTGGTACTGCCTTGCCTGTCTCATTTTGGCTGATATGTTTAACAGTGCTCTAATAAACAAAGGCAACAGGAGGTAAGTAAGTCACTAAGTCGTCAATTTTCATCTTTTATATCAAAATGTAAATTGTAGTTCATTATGTTTTGATAGTGCCTTTAGGGAAGTTTCCTGCAATCAGGGTGCATGTGCAAATTGTCATTGCTTCTTGAAAATGAATCAGGACCTCAACTGTGCACATTGTTAGGTTCCCTATGGCTTGTCTCCTCTGACAAACAGAAGTGTTGGCCAAGTTTTTTTTTCTCTCTCTTGAATGCTCATTCTTTAATGAAGCTGGTTCGTAGAAACTGTCTGAAACAGGAACAGGAGTTGAATGTAAACAAGGTTGAAGCTATGTGTAAAATGCATTTAATTGTAGCGACAACCATGGCATTAATCCAACTTATCAAAAAGATAGTGATTAATAGAGCTGCCCACAAATAACAAGGTGGCAGTTTGGTTGATGTGTTTATCCCTCTTTATGTTTGATGAGTGCCTAGTTTCCAGCATAGAAAGGGAGAAGGAGCCCCCTTGATGTCATCCAGGCATTTCCTGAGGATCCCCTAAGTAGGGGCAAAGTACTTATCCAAGTTCAGACTCCAGCAGAGGATAGCAACGTAAATGAGACAGGGTGGAGGCTGGATAGGCCCTTCCACTTCATTTCCTCTCACACCACAGGCAGACTTCCAACACCAAGGACACTTGTGAGAAGACAATCTGAGAAATTACAGCATGAGAGAACAGGGAGACCACATATTCACCAAAAAAAAACATGATGGAGTCACTGTCCTCCATACGCTGACAAACTCATGGGGTGGTAATCCACGTGAGCGGCTGGCAGTCTGAAACTGGTCAGAACCAAACTTTTAGGGCGTCATTTTAACCTCCCCAGATGGGCTGAATTAGGATAGAGGTGCAGAGTTATGCAAAGCAGTGGAACAACCTACAACCACTTCTGATTTTAAGACCAGCAGTTGAGGGAGAAATGACTTTGTCCACTTTCTGTAGTTAATTCCCCTCAGTTAAATATTTTAACAAGGGTATATTCCCCAAATCACAATGTCTTTCAGAATTAATATCTCCAGGCCTGGTTTCCTAAGTCTCAGAAATTCCGGCAACTGAATAGAGGTTAGGACAGTTGGATCTTGCAGGTAAATGCCTCTCAGGCATTGTTTATGGACCCTGAGGAGCAGGAGTATATTGCCAAATCCCAGCAAACAAACCTTTTGAAGTCCCCACACTGGAAACCTCACAATCACATTCCAGTGCACTACCTTCTCTCCTCCTTACAAATTCACTGACCTCTGACCCCACCACTCCAAACACTGATGGCTCCATTTGGACCCAACCTCTCACGTCTACAGTGATTGGTCTTCCTGGGCCATCCTTCCCATGATCCCCTCCTCTTCTCCATCCAGGGCTGTGGCCTGGTGCTACAGGCCTTCCACTCAACTTTTGGGATTTCCGATAATCTACATTTTGAAAAAAAACAAGTTCTTGGATGGCATTTGCTTGCTACACTCGGTAGGATTTTGGCAGTTCCTGGAAGTATGCACAGGAGGAGAAGTTACAAGTTTTTACACAGGTTGGCAGTGAGCCGGCAGTCCTCACTGTCATCTCATTACAAACTCCTGGGCCATTGTGTCCATTGGGAGCAAATACAGACCCAAAGTCATTCAACTTATCCTACCCAGGTCTTAATCTTTACTGGTATTATATCCAATCACACAGCAGTGTGCAAGACTTTATATACATGTGGAAGTAACTTAATTTAACATAGTAAGGCATCATTGCCATGTACATGTATTCAGCTAGATTGGATATTCCTGAACTGCCCCTTTACACATATTCTAAGGGGTGGGATGCAAACTATCTCAGGGCTGAGGGTGGAGGCGATGGCAAACAGAGCAAATTGATTGATTTCTTTGGCTGTAGCAGTTTATCTTGGAGGGGAGACCAGTTGGAGAGGGAGAATCACAAGAGCCTGGGTGGAGGATAAGAGACAACTGCTGAGCAGATGAACAGGGAGGTTCAGGCAGATGACTGTGGGGGTGTTGATGGGCGTCATCGGGTGGATGATGGTTTGGATTAGACAGATGCTATTAATAATTGGCACTTAAAGGCTGAAAATATGAAACAGCTGCAGCAGCTGGTAAATATGGCAGTCGATATGCATTAAAAGAAAGTTTTAGAACCTCTGTGTTTGACAATCTAAACCTAGGGCTGTCATTTTCTGTAACATTTGGCCCAAATAACCCAAGAAAGCAATTGCATTGAGTTTTAGCAATAATTATTATTTACAACTTTTGTGCAGTTAAGGGCCACAGAGGAAGGCTAATGATCTTTGGATTTTAAAGGATTCTGGAAGTTTGAGGTAATTCCCAAGGCTAAAGACTAGGCAAATTTCTGCCTCTTAAAGTTCATAACAGTGAACTATTAATTCACCAGAGACACAAAATACTGTAGATGCTGGAATCCAGAGCAAAAAAACATACTGCTGGAGGAACTCAGCGGGTCAGGCTGCATTTGCGGAGGCAAAGGGTAGTTGACATTTTGGACCATGATCCTGCATCAGGACTGAGAGGGTAGAGGTGAAGTAGCCAGTGTGTAAAAGTGAGAGGGAGGGGTGAGGCAGGGGCTGGTAGGCGATAGGTGGAACCAGGTGAGGAGCAGGATGATGGGCAGATGGAGGCAGGCAGAGCAGGGAGAGTGTGGCTGGTGCGTGATCTGTAGAGACAAATAAGGAGAAAGAGAAAACATAGCAGATGGAGCCAGTTAGGGGGAGGGGAGGACGTAAGTAGAGACAGAGGCTGGAAGGTGATAAGTGGAGACACAAGAGGCTGCAGATGCTGGAATATGATCAGTAAGGAAGGTGATCAGTGGAACCAGATAAGAGAGGGATGGTGGGCAGATAGAATACATTGAGGCAGGGGACAGGAGAACCAGGAGGTATAATGTGTGGGTGATAGGCAGATGGAACCAGGTTGTTGGGGGGGGGGGATGAAATTGGGTGTCAGGGGTGATGGGGATCTCTCCACTTCCCTCCTCACATGCCTTATTTTCAGAATTCCTTCTTGTGAATGACTAGGGCGACACTTGTAGCTTGAGTTTGTTCATAAGTCACTGTATGATTTTTCTTGGAGAGACAGTTTATCTCATTGTATTTGTTTCAAGGGGTGGGATGTGAATTGTTTTGGCTGACCCCTTTCACAAGTAGAAGAGGGTTTGATATCCAACTAATGTATTAAGTAGCCACATTACCCATGTCCCATTTGAAATCTGTTCATGTCTCTGGAGGCTGCGGAACCCTAGCAAGACCCTCATTGTGTCTTGAATGAGTTCTTTAGAGATCAATTATTACACCCAGCATCCCACTTGCTTCCGCTGGTTAGTTCCAACAAGCGCAAGATTCTAATCTCCTGACCCTTCCTAACCTTCCCTTGTTTGTTTTGTCCGAGAAGCATTGTCCATGGGGATGAGTCAACTTCTAACCGCATCTCATGATATCCAGATATATAACTCCATCACAATCCATGACTCCACAACTGTGTTACATTATTTCACAAGCTATTGCAGCATCTGACATTAATCTCTTTCCACAAAATTGAACCATTCTGAATCTGAAAAAAAATATAAAAGTTATGTACTGGTTGACAATGAGCTGACCTTGAAGTCCAATATCCAATAGATTCCCATGAGCTATTGTTTCCAGACCCATGCTATTGTCTAGCGCCATGCTTATTTTGCTCTTACTACTGCTCAAATATTTATTCTTGCTTCGTTCTCCAGTTCCTAAATGACTCCTGTATATACTACATAAGTTGCAAGTCAACTGGAAATCTACTTCCCTGTCCAACAATATGTCCAGTTTATCCCACTCCTACATCAACCCACTCTAGCTTCTGTTTCTCGCTATACACTCACTTCAAGGTCCTCATCCATATGTCATGGTTGCTCTATCGTCTTTCCTCCCCTCCTCTGACATCTATTCCAACTCTATGTGTCATGATCTATCATGTTAGATTTACATTCCAGCGAGATCCAACCTCCTTCTTTCATCTACTCCACTATAATTGCTGAATCTGTCAGTTTTTTTCCTTTAGAGTTCAATTTCAAACTGCTCCTGACTTTTTTCATTTCTCCCCATCTCCTCAATAACCTTCTTCATTGTTCTTACCATGAGGCACCTTTTCTAAACCTATTGTCATTTTCTCCTTGAGCTATACATGCCCTACCCTCCTTTAACAGTTCATTCATCAAAGATTAGCAATCAGGTTTAGGATCATTCACTGTTTTTACTCAATAAGTCAATAGGGAGCTACTCTTAAAATCTTTTAACATATAGTTAAGAACAAAAACTAAAAGGAAAAAAGAGACTCTCCCAATGACTTTAAAGTTAACTTGTACTCACTTACAGTGTTGCTTGGGCCAGGATTATTGTTTCCTTGTCAGTTTTCTATCCATTTCTCTGAGTGTTTTGGGGATAGAAAATTGACCTGAGGAGCTTGCATAAAATATTAAATGTAATTACATATGTGCATCGAATTTCACTTCCAAAATTTGGTCCAGTTATGTTACTGACCAATGGTTTTTGCCCATTAGTTTAGTGAAATATCACTGACCTCAGATGCTTCTTGACCTGCTGTACATTTCCAGCATTCCCTGTTTTTATGCTGGTTTCTTTGCTGAGTTTGAAGGGACGCCAGAATGGAAAGTTTAAAATCAGCTTGATTTGTCAAACTATGAAAATGACATTGGAACTTCCTTAAAATAAGCTTCAGGAATATTGATGGAATAGAGTGCAAGAAGTTGGAATCACAAAGAATGAGTGCCAGGCTAGAGAAGAAAACTTTGCACCTTAGCTCCGATTCTTCAACTTTAACGAGTGAATAATGACAAATACCTCAGAAAGGAAGAGTTGTAACTGATCTGTTTGGAAAGGTAATTATTTATTCCAGTAATGGGATTACTCACTGTTGGGAAATTCACATTACTCCACTGACTGGAAAAGTGGCAAGCTGTTCCAAAGGGTCTCCAGCATGATTTACCATCATTAGTTGACAAGAGGTACAGAACCTGGGAAACATTGCAGTGGCTTTATGACTATGTGAAGGAAGATCACATCAACTTGACATTTTCCTAATGTGTGGAAAGCACACAGCAAAGAAAGCAATTTTTTCATATTTAGGTAATCCTAACTGGAGTTAATAAGGCCAAGAGTTTGTGAGCATTTTAATAGACCCAGTAATGACATTGATAGACATGAGAATAAACATTGCAAATGCCCGGTGGCATCAGTTTAGAATTTGTAGAGCATTAGTTAAACTGAAATATGATAATTGACTATAATGTAATTATGAATTATGTAACATCATAAACCATGAGGCTGAAGCAGGACTAATTTATGATGTCCTCCAAATACTGAAATTACCGTGCGATTCCAAAGAAAATATTATTTGTGCAATATTCTCTGATCCTGTTTAACAACAGTTATCAGTGCCAGAAGGCAATAATCCTTTATGTCCATGGCTACTTTTGAAGTAATCTTCGTCTGTTTTTCTGTTGTTGTAGAGTAGCTTTCATCGGACTGCTGAGTCAGACTGCCCAGGAGGCTGATCTCGAGTGTGCCATGCTTTTTAGTAGAAGGCATCTGACTCTGGTTCTATGGAATGGATAAGGAATGCCCCCTCCTCCCATTGTCTCCTCAGTGGAATGTCATTTTTTCAACCTTGTTCCTCAGTCCAGTAGCCTCTGAGGTACTGCCAGCCTAGCATTTGTTCTGCAGAAATGTCACTACCTCACTCATCACATTGTTTCCTTGGGTCTATTCTGACCTGTTGCCATGTGAAGTATCTGTTTCTTCTTGGCTTCTGTTTCTTAAGGATCCATAGGATGCCATCCTATTAAAGAATGTGATTCCACCAATATAAGCCTTTGGAGCTTATAATTGTCCTAATTTTTCTTTATTTTTAAGTTATATGAGACATATTTTCACTGCCCTGGATTTTTGATGGGATTTGTAGGTAGTTACAGATAAAACTGCTGGCATTTCTCAGCATAAATACTAGTAGGTTTTGAGTTCTGTGTTAATCAGATGTCCCATATTTACTGGCCAAGTTGTGTTGGTTTATTTCCCATCTGCCTTTCAGCACTGGATTCCCCATGGAGCAGGAGCTTGCTGAGATTTCCCAACACAGCAGTGAAGCAGTTAGCGTAACATTATTACAGTGCCAGTGACCCGGGTTCAATTCCCGCTGCTGTCTGTAAGGAGTTTGTATGTTCTCCCCGTGACTGCTTGGGTTTCCTCCAGGTGTTCCAGTTTCCTCCCACATTCCGAAGACTCATGGGTTAGGAAGCTGTGGGCGTGCTAAGTTGGTGCCGGAAGCGTGGCGACACTTGCGGGCTGCCCCCAGAACACACTACACAAAAAATGCATTTCACTGTGTGTTTCGATGTACATGTAACCAATAAAGAAATCTTACCTTATCATTTATGCTAGAGAATCAACTCTTGGATCCCAGCACAAGATCCATGAGCCCATTAATATGAAAGGACATGGAAGGTAGGAGGGGGAGTACTACGTAAGTTCCTTTTTTTTTGCTTACTAGTATTTGGTTTAATATTGCCAATTATTTAAATATTGTTAATCAATTTTATTTTTTAATAATTAGCAACATTTTAAAATTATCTCTTTTGTTGTTCATCGTTTTCAAATGTTTCTGAATATCAAACACAGGCTGGTACATTAAATCCACTCTTGCGGGTAAGGGGATTGGTGCTGTTTGGTAATTAAAGAGTTAAATATCAGGGAACACAAGCCCAAGCCATTGCACATATGACTACTGTTATTTTTATGGTAAGAATATTGTGGCATACAATTGTTCCATGGAGATACAAGGCCCTTCAATACCATATTTAACATCATTTCAACCAGGCCCACAAAGTGCACACTGTTGCCGTTTACGTTTTCCAAGTTTATGATAACTCAGCAATGAAAAAGGCACAGGATCCACCAACTACGCAAGGTAAGTCTCTTTTCAACAGGTCAAGAGTAGAAATATATCCCCCAGACCATCAAGGAAGCTGTTGGCTTCACTCAGATGGATCACCACCCTCTACTCCCATCACTACCAACGTTCAACACTGCAAACCTTGATCACGCAATGTATCCTTGCTCCCAATCAGGGCCTATCCAACATGCCAATTGCTAGGTTCTGTACCCAATAATGCCTGGGTATGGCATGCAGCCAATGGTATTTGCACCTGTCCAACACTGATAGCTAGGCTGACACAGAGTTAAGAAGTATTGATGTAGTCCCATCACGAAGTTTGACTGGACATTCGTGCCCCAGTCTCAGCAGCTTGTGGCCATTAGCAGCCTCATTCAGGTCCTCCTTACTTCACTTCAAATAACATGATCCAATTTTGCAGACCAGAAAAAATTATGAGTTTACAATTGAACAGAGAAACAATATCCAAAAGTGAGCTTGTCAGCCAAACAAGACCTGAAAGCAAACAAAGTCTGCAATGGCCCGATTCCATTTGGGAGCAAATCAAAATACCATTGAGGCGGGAAACCTGAAACAAAACAAGAAAGTGCAGAAATACAGGTCAGACAATGTCTGTGGAGACAGAAATACAGCCAACATTTCAGGTCAATACACTTTAAGAAGAGTATATAGTGAAGTATCATTGACCTGAATCACTGGGCTGGATCACATTGATGGCTTGCAGTTGTGTGGGGAACTGACTGCTCCTCGGATCACTTGACACAAGTGGAAAAGGCCTTCTGAGTGTACGAGCTGTTAGGGAGGCAACAGGACAGTTTGGGGTGGGGCCTCAGTTTGCAACACCTGAGCCTTGTCACTGCCCGGGGACTGTCTACTTTCTGGGGCAGCTGTGTAATATCTGCAGTTGTGCAGGTGAAAAATTTAACGTAACCATAGGCATCCCGCAGGAGGTGAACACAAGGTGCAGGTTGCATTTTTAATGCCTGATAATCAGAATCAGAATCAGAGTCAGATTTATTATCACTGACATACGACATGAAATTTGCTGTTTTGTGGCGGCAGTACAGTGCAAAGATATAAAAGTCAATAAATTACAATATAAATCTCATGGTGGAGGGGAAGGAGCTGTTCCTGAATCATTGAGTATGGGTCTTCAGGCTCCTGTACTTCCTCCCCGTATCAAAAAGAGGGCATGTCCCAGATGGTGAGGGTCCTGAATGATGGATGCCTCCTTCTTGAGGCACCGCCTCTTGAAGATGTCCTCGATGGTGGGGAGGGTTGCAATTTTGATAATTCCTCAATGAGGGATTTCCCAAGTGACTCACTAATATCCCTTTCACAATTAACAACACTGTTCATACATAATAATCGCAATTGTGTTTATAATGAAAGACAGGAGAACCTTTAAAGATTAAAATGAGAAAGCAAGCTAATTTGAAGATAAAAGAGACTGCAGATGCTGAAATCTAGAACAAAACCAGACACTGTAAGAACTCAATGGACCAAGCAGCATCTGTGAAGGCAAGAGGTGTAAGTCAACATCTTGGGTTGAGACCCTGCATCAGGACAGAGAGGGAATAGAAAAGACTGCCAGTCTATAGCAGTATGTAAGTGGTGGGTCAGAGGCAGGTAGGTGATAGGTGGAACCAGATGAGGAGGGAATAATGGGCAGATGGAACGAAGCAGTGGGAAGGGATGGGAGAGGTGAACAAAGGGAGAAGAGAAGTGGGCAGACAGGTGAGAGTGTGTGTGGGAGGAGTGGACTGGTGGAATGCGTCACCTGAAATTGGAAAATTCAATATTCATTCCAATGGATTGCAAACTACCTAAGAGGGATATGAGATGCCTCTCTGTAGCAATGGCGAAGACCAAGAACAGACAGTTTGGTGTGATACTGGCAAGCAAAGTTGAAATGAAATGCAACCAGAAGCTTGAGATGGCCATAGCAGACAGAACGCAGGTGCTCCGCAAACCGGCTGCCTCATCTATGCTAGCTTTCACCAATGTAAAGGAGACCACATCTATATTGGTAAACAACTCTCTCCCTCTCTCTCTCAGCTCAGCTCCTGCAATGAACTGGTGAATGCTTTGCAGCATAAAATGTGCGATGGCTGGGAGTCACGTGTAGTTTATTGTTGAGTTCTCTGCACTCTCCTCTTGCAGGGAAAGAATGGAGAAACCAACAAATGTGAGTGATTGCCTTGGGTGATAACATAATGGCAAACTCTTGTTAAGACTATGTGGGAGATACATGGGGTTACATAAGGATGAGGATGAGGGTGAGCTGGCTGAATAGATTGGGATGTGGCAGAGGTGCACTGGAGTGGGCTTGAAAAGATATAGTGCAGAGCCTAGAGTATGAAGGTGTCACTGCACTGAACTTTTCTGTTCAGAGTCATGGAGATATGGAGTTATACTGCACAGATACAGGCCCTTTGACCCACTGTACTCATGCTGACCATTGTACTTATCTATACTTGTCCCATTTACCTGCATTTGTTCTGTAGTCTTCTGTGCTTTGGTAATTCAAGTGCTTTGTGAGGGCATCTGCCTCCACCACCTTCTCAGGCAGCATGTTCCAGATTCCAACCACCCTGTGTGAGAAAAATCCCCCTCAGATGCCTTGTAAATATCCTACCTCTCTCCTTGAACTTATGTCCTCTTGTTTTAGACACTCCTACCATGGCGACAAAATTTCTACTATCTATCCTATCCACCCCCTCTCATAATTTTGTATACCTCTATCAAGTCAACACTCACCTTCCTCTAGTCCAGGGAAGGAAAACCGGCCAATCCATTCTCTCCCTATGAATGAAGTGCTTCAATCCAGGTAACATCCTGGTGAATCTTCTCTGCGCCTTTTCCAGTGCAATTGTATCCTTCCTATAGTGTGGCAATGAGATCTGCACACAATACTGCGAGGTCATTAAACAGCCTTAGGCATTGAATTCAGGAGCGTTGCATCACATGTGTTTTGCTAAACACATGGGCAACCTCTAACAGTGTTGGACTCAGTTGTCCTATCAACCAAGTGACAGGTGCCAGGAGGGCAATATGTTTTTAACTCATTGAGTGAATGAAAAGCAGATGAAAATGCCCCAGACAACATGCACTTGATCAGTGTTTATTAACTGTCACAGGAAAATTTGTATCCGTTATTGTCATTGGAAGGATTGAATTCAACTTGGCTGCAAGAAACTTCAGAAATGAATTGTCTGCCAACAGCTAGCTGTCAGGCCTGCACATAATTGATTGCATTTTAGTTGTGTTACTCAATGATCATCCCAGTTTTAGAGAGAGAAAAGGGAGAAAATGAAAATAAAAGAATAATTTTCCAATCCTTCACAACTTTGAGTTAATGTTAAAGAATAATGTCATGAGATTATTTTCATATGTGAAAACAAAATTTCAGTAGATATTTTTGTTTAATGAAAGATTAAATTAGCTTGCTTCAAAAAAAGAATGCTGGAAGAACCCAGGGGTTAAGCAGCATCTGTGGAGGCAAAAGGTGTAAGTTGACATTGAAGATGAAGGCCCTGCATCAGCACTGAGAGTAAACAGGAATGATAGCTGATTATATAAC
Organism: Pristis pectinata; assembly: GCF_009764475.1. NCBI lineage: Eukaryota > Metazoa > Chordata > Chondrichthyes > Rhinopristiformes > Pristidae > Pristis > Pristis pectinata. Next base: position 74,682,924 of record NC_067415.1, read on the forward strand.
AGGGTTTGGGATAGAGGCAGGTAGATGATAGGTGGAACCAGACGGGGAGGGGGTGCCAGGCAGATAGAACCAAGTGGAGGTGGACTTGGGAGGAATGAACAAAGGGAGAAGAAAACTCTGTGGAACAAAGGTGTTCAAAGGGCAATTGGAAATGAAAAGTTCACACAAAGTGCTTGTGCTTCTCACTGTTTGCCACCCTCCACTAATTTAATACCCCACATGCTATCTGGTCTCCCAAGGGCCAAATCTGCTCCCGATGATGAGTTCTCCTTCAGTACAAGAATGATGCCTATCAGCAGCAGAGGTCAATGACAAGGCTGGAGATGTACATCTAACAGTTAGACCATTGTGCACTTTCCTTTCTTCTCTGTCCTTTTTTGGCTTCTTTAACAAGGCGACTCTTTAAATTGCTCTTCAGCTTGTCACATGCTGCGATGCTTGTTGTCAACTAGGTCTCCCTGGTTTGTGGGTCACTGTCTCCATTTCTGAGCTATGCTGCACAGACACAGGTATAGCAGTCTAAGTGGGGCCCTCACTAGATTCAAAGCCCACTGGACATTAACTAAGAACATTTTAGCCATCAGAGCAAGGATTTTGAGCATCCTTCTTCTACCTTTAGTGAAGCCACAAGGAAAGAATAACGATTTGCAATTGCACAGGAGATTTTTTTTAAAAAATTGCAGATGTTGGAAATCTGAAATAGATAGAAAATGCTGAGAAAACTCAGGCAGCATCTGTGGAAAGAGAATTACTGTTTTGGATCTGCGACCCCCTGAGCCATTTTGACTCATCACAGATATTTTCTCTATTCTGCACATTAGTTGTGTCAAATGCTAAGATATGAATTCACATCACGAAAAGGGAGGCTATGAAAGAGATTCACCTTTCAGTGGTGGTTACAGAACAGCTTTTTGTCAGGGGGAAGGAAGAGGATTAAAACAGTTTTGGATCTTGTCACAGTGTGGAGTAATGGAGCCAAAATCAATTCTGCAATGCTGAGAGCATCCTGGGTTTCCTGGTCAGCGGTGTGTGTTACTGCTGGTCCCTGACCACACCACATTCCTCCTCCTCATCCTGCTCAGGATAGTCCATGATCTGCACCTTGCACCTCTTACAGATTCAAATCTCATTATTGCGTAATACTCTGCAAAACCCAACACCCACAACGTTCTGGAGACCATGGCTACTGCACATTAGAAAGTGAATCTAGACTCCTGAAGCATGTCCTCAGCAAACTTCCTAAGTAACACATAAGAACACATTTAGTCCTAATGAAGGGTCTCAGCCCAAAACGTTGACTGTTTATTTCCCTCCATGGATGCTGCCTGACCTGCCAAGTTCCTCCAGCAATTTTTGTCTATTGCTCCAGATACATCCAGCATCTGCAGAATTTCTTGTGTCTTAGTAACACAGCTGGTTGTCACATGATTGCTCCTATGGTTTATTGGTTGGGTTCCTCGAGAGTGCCATCGACACAAACTTAATGGATGTACTCTTCTTCAAACAGCCAGCTGGCAAGCCTATTTGGCTTTGCAAAGAGATCAGGGAGAGTGGACTGTTGCAGGATGAAAACAGTGTGTTAATTCCCTAAGAATGTTATGCACACTTCCAAAAATTTATTTTCTTAGTTGCATTCTAGCTTCATGTTAATGAACGGAAAGCCACAGAGGTGCCTGAACACTGCTAGGTAATCTATGGTTTCTTTAACTGCCACTTGTGTGCAGTCAGTGATGCCCTGCATCAGAAGAAAAGCCACCCTCATACTTGAGCATGTACCCTTGCTGACTGGAATTATTCCAGGCAGAATTGATCTTATGCAATTGTACCTGGCTTAGGTAAACATGCAGTAAGGCATGTTTAGCAAGTTCATGTGGTAACACATCTTGTTCTAGTAGGCTGAAAATGTCTGCCAACATTTGATGTGAGGCCATCACATTCTGGAGTACTGATATTCAGGTATGTGAAGGAACATTCAGTAGGTTCCATTCTGCAGGTGTATTGTTTGCATGTCTGTTAGAAGACCCCAAAACAGACATTTCTATCACAGGCTCTGCCTTGGATAGTGACCATCAGCTAGACATTTGATGTTCTCTCAGCCTCCTTGCAGAAATACAACAACCCCGACCTGGCAATCCCTAGCCCATAACTGGTCAAAATGGAGGACCATTCAGAATGGCACTGGGAGCCACGAAATCATCCACTGGGACACACAGTCATCCTGTGTAAATGATGGTAGAAGGGCAACACCTCCCCAACCACCCACCTCCCTGCCCCACGAAGTGCAGGCACGGTAGTGTAGTGGTTAGCGTAACGCGATTACAGCGCCAGCGACCTGGGTTCAATTCCCACCGCCATCTGTAAGGAGTTTGTACATTCTTCCTGTCTCTGTGTGAGTTTCCTCTGGGTTCTCCGGTTTCCTCCCACATTCCAAAGACGTACGGGTTATGAAGTTGTGGGCATGCTATGTCGGCGCCGGAAACATGGCGACACTTGAGGGCTGCTCCCCAGAAAACTCTATGCAAAAGATGCATTTTACTGTGTGTTTCGATGTACATGTGACTAATAAGGATATCTTATCTTATCATGCCACACCTGTTGCAGAGTCTTGCACATTGGCCTCATCAGCCACCTCAGGAATGGAAGCAAGTCATCCTCAATCCCAAGGGACTGATTGTGGAGAAGGAAGAAAATATCAAGGAATCTTGTTCTCTATCTGAAGGATCTGTGTGACATGCATGGGCTCCAGCAAGTGGCACCTTTGCTGATTACCTCCCCCTCTGTTGACCTGCAACTCCTGCTCCTGAAATTTCCTCTCCAGCTACTGTTCAACTTGGTCTACATTTGAATTGCAATGATACACAGTGACACTGCACGATCGCAGCTACAAAATTAACCTGCAGAGTTTGCAAAGACGTTCATCACAAGGTCTGTGAACAAAGCCTTCCTCAGAAGGAGTTGAGAAGACAACTGTGAGGTTTCATTATTAGAGTTATTGAGTCATACAGCATGGAAACAGGGCCCTTCGGCTCACTGAATCCACGTCAATCATCAAGAACACCTTTGCACTAATTATACACCAATCCCAACTTTTTTATTCTCTCCACATTTACATCCAATTCCACCCCCTCCCACCGATCCACCGTCTCACACCCCCAGCCCAGATTCTGGCATTCATCTACACACTAGTAGCAACTTATGGCAGCCAATTAAATACCAACCCCATATGTCCTTGGGACATGGGAGGTAACTGGAGCACCCAGAGGCAACCTGAGCAGTCATAGAGAACCTGAGCAGTCACAGAGAGAACTCTGAGTCTACCAGCTTGCTATCTCTCTCTCTCTCTCTCTCTCTCTCTCTCACACACACACACACACACACACACACACACACACACACACACACACACACACACACACACACACACACACACACACACACACACACATAGAGAACCTGAGAGCAGTCACAGAGAGAACTCTGTCTACTAGCTTGCTCTCTCTCTCTCTTTCTCTATCTCTCCCTCTCTCAATACTGCGCAGTACTGCCAGATTGACAGATAATTTTCAGCCACCCCCTTTACTTGTGTTTTGCTTGTTCAATTTCACTGCTAAACTTCAGCAAGTCTGAGAAGCTCATGGACTATGTTTAAAATGTAAAGCTTATGTTATCAGTGTTCTCACTGGTCCCAATAAATTTATGTGGCCTCTCCCAAGGGCACGTCACAGTCAGTTTGCCAAGGTAATGTTACTTGCACCACATTTCAACTCCCCCTTCCAATCCAGTACCAGCTCCAGGTGCTTCCATTATCTAAAATGTTACACCATACTTCAAATCTTCTTAAATGACTGTCAAGTGTTTTGGGACATTGTGAAAGGCTCCACATAAATGCAAGCATTTCTGTCACACTGACTGAGACCAGCTGGAGAGTGGTCCTGTGTGGTTCTGGCCCCTAATATATGCTTTCTTTTAATTATCTCATCCCCTTGCCCACCAGGAGTGCAAGAATGCTCTTCATCCATTCATTTTATTAATGTTTGTTAATTCAGCTTGGTCTGGAAGGGACTGTCAGAATGATCAGCATGACCTGGGACTCCCAGTGAAGAGTGCTACCCACAGGAAATGCATCTTTGTAAATTGCAGGCACACAGCCAATGATTTTCTGTCCATGAATAATCAGAGGCAGCACACCCATGATATAACAAGATGTTCTTTAGATCACTTAACTCAAACCTGATGAGTTCATTAAGTGGTAGAATATCCTTCGTGGCCAAATCAGTTTAAACCCGCATCCAACACATGTTTTTATCTTTAACGATGAAAGAAAAGACTACACAAGACATTTTATCAGCTTTGTATTAAAATAACTAATTGTGCAGTTTCAAATTCAGAGTATATCCACAGCAATGCATTTCATTTACACTCTCTTTCCTCCCAATCTGCTGAGACTGGGCTTTAATAGATCTTTTCTTTCGTTTCCCCCTCCCCCCTTCCCTTCTTCTGAGGCCGAATGATCTGCCAACAAATGTTTCCATTCGAGAGATGAGTCTGAGCCAAGTCAAGTATTTGGATTGAATGTTAAAACACTCAAACTGCTTCAAAACAGGAAGTGTCTACACCAAGTGACAGATAGCTTGCTTTCCTCAAGGGGATATCATTTTGTCTCCAAGCCATACGTGGTTCATTTCAGCACTAGTTTCCTCAGCACATACTAAAGTTTATGTGGTCTGAGGACTCGGGACATATTTCACCTCTGCCCTCTCTGCTACTCCCCATTTTTCTGTGAATTCGATTGACTGGGGAAATCTCCGCTTTCTGCAAAAACAGTTGCTTATAATTCTGAATGTCTTTTCCCCAGAATTTCATAACATGCTCAAAATATGCTGTCAGTTGTAGGGTTATGCATGATTTTATGTTTTCTCAAACAACTTTGGTCCACTTTATGGTCTAGCTTTTGAATCGAGTCATTGTAGTGACTGGTGTAATGAATTCACCTGCATTCTAAAAGGATATTGGATTAAAAAAGATCAGGTTGCACAGAAATTAGACCAGATATATTTGGTACAGTGAATAGGTCTTCTTTTCCTTCTTCTTCATCATCTTCTTAGTGATCCTCAGTCCCTCTTATGGGTTCTGGGGTGACACCAATATGAGACCTGCAGACTCTATTGCAGATGGAGCAGGAGGTGCCTGACAGGGTGGGCAAAGGGGTAGCTTGAGATGTGTTGCACTCCTTCCGCTGTCTATGCTGGGCTGCTGATGCACGGACACAAGGTTTTCATCCTCATTCTAAATGCTCCTTCTCCACTCAATGGAGTCGTGGGCCAGGGACTCCCAGGAGGGAGATTGCATCTTTCATTGAAGTTTTGAGACCATCCTTGTGTATTTTGCTCCATTTACCTGGTAATCTCTTCCTATAACAATGCTCAGAATAGGGTGACTTCCTCACTGAATCCTCCCAGAACTGCTCTCACAACCTTAGTGTGGGTTCCAGCCATTTGATTGATAGTGGACATGATCATCACCTCACAACAACCCCAAGAGAAATACAGGGAGCTACGCCAACCGTTATCGAAGACTTTACTCAACCTACTAAAGTTTAACTCTGTCATTAAGAGGGATTATGGGGCAGTCTCCTCAAACTTGGTTGCCTGCAGAAATTCATTTCCACATTAATAAATGGGGTCTACAAATAATGCTGACAGCAAATTGGAACTCACCAAAACAATGAATAAAATAGGACATACTTGCATTAACAGATCATTGTCATGGCTTGCTCCCTTTTAAGAACTCCAAATCGACATGCTTTGCAGACTCTTGTTGCTTGTTGAAAAGCTGGAAATCTGAAACGAAAACACACCATGCTGAAAATTGTCAGCAGGTCAGGCAGCATCTGTGGTCAGAGGAACAGAATCACCATTTCAGGTCGATGGCTCTGCTTCTCTCGTATTAGCCACTTGCTTGTTTGCAGCTGGTGTAAAGACCCATGGGTTATAAACCAGTACTTTTAAAGAAATCTCTCCACGACCATCAGTGCCATGAAGCAACAGGAAGACTTGGAAAAGGAATGGTGATAGAAAACAGGGAGAATATCAGCGCCTCAGCTCAGTACAATGAAGAACTGCTCCTGAACTCAACGGTGAACTCAAGGGTGGAGTGGGAGTTCAGGTAGAGTAAAACATCTTATTTTCATTATGTTCTGTAAATCAGGCCAGAAGTGGAGCACACAGCCAGCCATTCTCTTACAAACTACCTGTGAAAGGTTGGCAGTAACATTAATGCTAGTTCTCTCTCCTCTGTAACATACATTCATCAGAATATCCAATGTACTGCTGTGAACTGCAGAAGGTTAGTGGACTTGAGTCCCACATCGGAATGCGATTAGATCGACAGCTGTAAGGACCTATGAGGAAGTTTAAAACCTTTGCACCTGCAAGCGGGGTCCCAAAGTTCCTGGGAGTTCTATGCGGAGCCATTGGAACTTCTGAGGAAAATCCAGCCCAATATAGGTCAATGAGAACAGGGGGAATCAGAATCAGAATCAGATTTATTAACACTCACATATGACATGAAATGTGTTGTTTTGTGGCAGCAGTACAGTACAAAGACATAAAAATCTATAAATTACAAAAATAAATAAATAATTCAAAAAAAAAAGAAAGAATGAGGCAGTGTTCATATGTTCATGGACTGTTCAGAACTCTGATGGTGGAGGAGAAGCTGTTCCTGAATCATTGAGTGTGGGTGTTCAGGGTCCTGTACCTCCTCCCTGGTGATAGTAATAAGAAGAGGGCATGTGCCCGATGGTAAGGGTCCTTAATGATAGATGCCACCTTCTTGAGGCACTGCCTCTTGAAGATGTCCTCGATAGTGGGGAGGGTTGTGCCTGTGATGGAGCTGGCTGAGTCTATAACCCTGTGTAGTTTCTTGCGATCCTGTACTTTGGAGCCTCCATACCAGGCTGTGATGCAACCAGTCAGGATGTTCTCCATCGTACATCTGTAGAAATTTGTAAGAGTCTTTGGTGACATACCAGATCTCTTCAAACTCCAAACGCAGTTGAGGCGCTAATGTGCCTTCTTTGTGATTGCATCAATGTGTTGACGAGGGGACTTAGAAAACTTGGTTCAAATTAGAACTTGGACAGCAAATTAATGAATGGCTTAAGTTTTAGACAGGGTAGAAAATGGAAGGCTATTTAGGAGTGCATTTGTATGGACATGCTCAGAGGTAACATAGGTGAGGGTTTCAGCATCAAACGCATTGAGACACAAGCTGTGTCAGGCATTATTATGGAGAATGAAATAAGCAGAATATATGAAAGCACCATTATGTCATTAGAAACTCCTCTCTTTTGGCTCATATTAAAAATTTGAATGAATCACTCATGATCTTAAAAGCAGACGGCAGAATCCACCATCTGAATTTGTACAATCTTGATGAATGGATTTACAGATCTACAGACCACCATGAAGCCTGTGGCAGCTCCACAAACATCTCTGGAGGCCCTAATGTTATTCTTTGTGCCTCTAATAAACATTTAAATTGCGGCTATTTAGGCTGTCCAGCTGCAGATAGAGCCGGCTTCCCTACCTACTGAATGATGGAAGTTCACATTGAAAGAACTCTCATACCATCATCAGAATATGTGATGATGTAGCAGCCAAATGGAAATGAAGGTGCAAATGAAGGTGTGGTCCCTTCTGCTAAACTCCTTACACAATCTCAAGAACAACACTTCATTTCATTTATTTTACCAAAAATATATACAAGTATTCCTTAATTTGCAATGCTTTTCTCATGATGACAAACGTATGTTACGGTACATACAAAAGTATAGCAGGCACGGTAGTGTAGCGGTTAGCATAATGCTTTACAGCGCCAGTGACCCGGGTTCAATTCTGGACACTGTCCCTAGGGAGTTTGTAAGTTCTCCCCTTATCTGCGTGGGTTTCCTCTGGGTGCTCCAGTTTCCTCCCACATTCCAAAGATGTATGGGTTAGGAAGTTTTGGGCATGCTATGTTGCGGCACTTGCGGGCTGCCCCCAGAACATTATGCAAAAAGATGCATTTCACTGTGTGTTTTGACGCACATGTGAATAATAAAGATATCTCATCTCAGCATGTCGGTCTCTACCTATAACGCGATTCGTGCAGTGCCCATTCCAACATCGTTTTGGCATCGTCGATGTTGCAGTGACCTGCTTGTGCTCTGTTTGTTATTGGGATTCATCAGATGTGCATCTTTCCAGCTGGTTTCAAATGCTTCATCAGTTCTGAGAATTGCTTCTCCTCCAAGAAACTGCAGTGACTTTAACTATTAAGGCTGAACTGGATGTAATTACTAGAAGCAAAAAAGGTGAACATTTGGAAAATATCAACTGTTCATTAAATTCTGCATCACTGACAGGGCAAAACAATTCTTAACAATGAGGATAAAATAAAACTTTGCACCTGAAATGTCACCCCTGGAAGAGCATTAAGTGTTTGAAGAGCAAAGATGTTACAACAGAAGGAATGCAGAAAGGAATAAAAAGAGAAAATACTGGAAAAACTCAGGAGGCCAGGCAGCATCTGTGCAAAGAGATGATTCCTGACCTGCTCAATGTTTCCAGCATTTCTCCTTTTAATTTTTGATTTCCAATATCTGGAGTTTTTTTTTGATTTTCAGGAATGACAGAAAGTGTAGCTCGAAGGTCAGAATCAATGGCAGGTTCCCTTGAGTTTGAAAATAATCCAGGAGAAAAAGCCAAACCTTGAAAGAACCTGAGGGGGTGATGGATCTTCTGAAAGTGCCCAGATACCATGGGTCAACCCTGGCTGATTGAAGAAGTTTGTAAAACTACGGGGGAGGCAGTAAGTACAAATACAGTGGCAGGCAAAAGTTTTCCACAGAGAGCTCAAGCAAACCATTGAGGAAGGTTACTATCATCCTAAAAAACTGATGAGACTGGGAACTTTTGATAAAGAATGCCCCCACCTACATTTATCTCATGAGATGAAGAAACTGCTCCAGGCTTTAAGGAAGGTAAAGATGACCTTACTTTTCCCCTTGGAGCCAATCCTAAGGGTAACAATCCTAAGAGTCCTGAAGAAGGGTCCTGACCTGAATCGTTGACCACCTGCTTTTCTCCATGGATGCTGCCTGGCCTGCTGAGTCCCTCCAGCATTATCGTGCTTTTCACCTAAGGGTAACTGCAAACTTAAGTCCTTCTTAGGTTATCACTCAAAGAACTCAAGGCCCTGATGGGGGACTCAAAGACCAATCTTCCAACATGTGTCAATAAAAAGCATGGATGATGACACTGTTCTTCCAAGACTATGTCGTGCTCTTACTCTCAACCTTCATTGAACTGCATTGTGTGAGGAATAACCTGGATAAGAGAGCCTTGTTCATCATTGACAACACCCCTGGATGTCCAGGTAACAGTGAGGACATGAATGCCAACATGCTGGTCGTATTTTTGCCCCCTTACGCCAGTTCATCATTATGATCCAGGGTACTATCAAGGGAGCCATAGACCTCATGTGCCTCTTTGGAAGATGTAATCCGTGCAACAATGAATGACATATGGAAGAAATTATGGGCAGAGTCTGTGCAAAAAATCCCAAGGGTTTACAAACATAAAAAAATCTCTGAAAAGACAATGTTGAGTTGGAAAACGAGACTGGGTTTGACTAAATAGACCCCGATGATGTGGTAGGGTGATAGGAATCTCATGTCAATGAGCTTACAAATGATAAAATGTTAATGTTTAAACAACACAGGAGGAGTAAGCGGCCACCATTACAGCATCAACGTCATCAAAGTAGCTCACAACAAAAAGACTTTTGGAGGCATTCTCATTGTGATCTTGCTTCAAAGGTGATGATTCCACATGGACCTCTGCATGGGACAAAATGCTGTCTTTGGTTCTGTTTATCAGGTAGAAAAGAAAAAAGACATCCAGAGTTCCATCTACGCCTTCAAAGTTCAGTCATCAACCCTTTACATTCCACAGCACAAACTCCATCAACCTCAGCTTCACCATAGTACGATTATCCGAACACCTGTGACACCTTGCCTCTCTCCTTCCCTGCTGCCATCGTGAAGTACAGAGACACAAGAATAACAACTAAGAGCAGGGGCCAACCATTCAGCCATTCAATAAGATCATGGCTGATTTGATTACAACCTCAGCTTCCCATTTCTGCCCACTTGCAGTAACCTTTTGCCCACTTGCCTGTCAGGAATCCATCTCAGAGAAGATTCTGCTTCATTGACCTTTGAGGAAGAGAGATTTGCAACCCTCATATCTGTAAAAATTGTGCATAATTTATGTTTAGTTTATGTTTTTCCTGTGAATGTTGCTTATATTATGCTCTGTGCCTGTGACGTTGCTGCAAGTAAGGTTTTCATTGCACATGTACAAACATGTACTTGTGCATATGACAATAAACTCGACTTCGACTTTGTCTGAATTGGATGAACCCAAGATGGTGGCCTCTAATTTTTGATTCTGCCACAAGAGGTTGTGTACACTAGTAAATGACCTACAGAATCTTTTAAGTTTCACTTGATGAATACCCTTACCATTACATTACGTATGCGTAATTATCATAGGATAAGATTTATTTACTAATTAAATTAATTTTCCTGATTTCAGATATTTGTGTTGAAGTACTTTTAAGTGTTTAGGTTTTTTTGATCAAGATTCTTGAGCTCTGGGACACAGCTAGAACATTTACAAGGAAACTACTGGGAAACAATTGGCTATTTGATTTACAAATTTTTGCTTAACAAAGCATTTTCTAGGAACACTTCCATAACTCAAGGGGTACCTGTACTTTATCCATAAAATTTGCAAACGTACAATACTGTATATTCATGTACTGCCATTCAGTACAAAATTGAACATTTCATTTGCTTATAAGATTTGCATTGTATTATCATGGAATCAGTTTTTTCTTCCCTTACATTATACGTCAAAGAGGTTGTTACGTGGGTTCCAGAACCTCATTGTGCAGTTATGGAAGGGCCTGAAGATGTGATCTTTCCTGGTGGAGCCTTTGCAGTGGTTAGACTAAACTTCAGTATGCCAGCCTTCAATATTTGGTTTGGGTAGCCTACAGTTCAATGTTATGATGATTGAAATTTCCAATTTCAGGTAACCCACACCCCAGGTGCTCTTCTCCTACACACACTCACTTGTACACCTAGCTTCCTTCTCCGTTTGCTCATGTCTCCCATCCCCTTGCCCCATCTGGTCCCATCTGCCCTTCATCCCCTCCCCATCTGGTTCCACCTGTGCAAATTTTGCTAAATTTGTTATATTGAGTCTGCACTTCGCAACAATATTGGCACAATTGGAAAACAATATAGTAAAAGTTTGATAATCTGGTGCCTTCGAGACTTTGGTGATGCCAGACAGGCAGATTTTCTGAACTATTAGATACTGCTCCTATGAGCACACCTACACACATTGAATTCACTTTTTTTTAGATGTCACACAAATGCAGTTTAATACATTTTTGAATGAACCAGGTGAGTTTAAAGGGAGCATGGAAACAGATCTCCGGTGATTTTAAATGGAACATGTGAATGGGACCCTGGTGAGTTTAAAGTGAATGTGGGAACATGGTCCCATTGTGTTTAAAGTGAGTGTGGGAACGTGATCCAGGTGTGTTTAAAGTCTGTGTGGGAAAGGGGCCCCGGTGTGTTTAAAGTGAGTGTGGGAACGTGATCCAGGTGTGTTTAAAGTCTGTGTGGGAAGGGGCCCCGGTGTGTTTAAAGTGAGTGTGGGAATGGGGCCCCAGTGTGTTTAAAGAGTGTGGGAACTGAACACTGGTGTGTGTTTAAAGTCCTGTGGGAAAGGGTCCCCGATGTGTTTAAAGTCTGTGTGGGGACAGGGTCTCAGTGTGTTTAAAATGAGTGTGGGGAAGGGTCCCCGGTGTGTTTAAAGTGAGTGTGGGAATGGGGTCCCAGTCTGTTTAAAGTCCATGTGGGGAAGGGTCCCGGTGTGTTTAGAGTGAGTGTGGAAACAGAAACCTGGTGTGTTTAAAGTGAATGTGGGAAGAACACTGGTGAACCAGATGACGAACCATCAGGATTTCAAAACAACACAGCAGTGGATTATTGGAGTTTTGCCGTAATTGCAATCAAATAGGTTGTCTGGAGACAGGCAAAATTTTCTTGAAATTTTCATGGTCATCAAGGCCTGGAGGAGGGATTCAGCATCAGGTGACCTGAAGTGGCATTGGAATTGGGCAATATAGAGAGGTAGAAATAGGTCATCTAAGTGATGGAACAAACATACTCTTAGAACTAAGTGGCTCAGAACTTTTAGCCCAAACTTTGAAGGTGAGTTGTTTGTGAATTCTAATCCATTGCAGGAGTATTGAGGTGGAGATTTATCAAGGAGGACACTACTTTTCTTGCATGGGGGTCGGAGTAGGTTAATGAGAGTGAGGCAGGATGGATTTAGTGTGGACAGAGTAGATGCTACAAAGTTTTGGAATTTATGAGAAAGTGAGGAATAAGAGGCTAAAATTATATTTGGGTTATTATTAAAACTTTAAAAACTTTATTTATACAGCACGGTAACAGGCCCCTCTGGCCTAATGAGCCCGTGCCACCCAATTACACCCAGTTAACCTACTAACCTGTACGCCTTTGGAATGTGGGAGGAAACCGGAGCACCTGGAGGAAACCCATGCAGTCATGGGGAGAATGTATAAACTCCTACAGACACTGATGGGAATTGACCCTGATCACTGACACTGTGATAGTGTTACACTAACCGTTACACTACCTTGCTGCTTGCAAAGGTCTGTAAGATGGCTTAAGGATCAAGGGGCCAAGCTAGGGGTGAAAATAAATAATGTTGCGAAGCCTTAATATCCAGGATATGAGATGTAAAATTCAGCTCAGAGCGAGGACCACCAATCTATTTAGATTCTCTGAGAACTTCTTGGAAGAATTGCCTATAAGATATCTTTATTAGTCACATGTACATCGAAACACGCAGTGAAATGCACCTTTGTGGGGAATGTTCCGGGGGCAGCCCACACGTGTCGCCACACTTCCAGCACCAACATAGCATGCCCGCAACTTCCTAACCCATACGTCTTTGGAATGTGGGAGGAAACCAGAGCACCTGGAGTCACAGGGAGAACGTACTATTAGTTGAGGCATTGAGTTCAAGAGCCTCGACTAATGGCCCTTGAACTCAATGCCTCGACAAATAGTACATTATATTGTAAGTTATATTACAGCTTCATAAAACTCTAGTTAGACCACATGTGGAGAATTGCATTCAATTCTGGTCACGTCATTTATAGGAAAGATGTGGAGGCTTTGGAGAGGGTGCAGAAGAGGTTTACCAGACCGCTGCCTGGATTAGAGGACACGTGTTATAAAAAGTTGGACAAACTAGGGGTGTTTTCTCTGGAGCAGTGGAGGCTGAGGGGAAACCTGTGTTGTGTGAAAAAGGTTCTTTTGGGATCTTAAAGATAGAGGACTCTGGACACAGGTTTTGGATCTTAAAAATAGTTTAATCGCAAAGGCAAACGCGGGAATAGAATGAATGGGAACGAATGTACACTCACACACACAGACAGGAGATCGCGAAAGTAAGGGAAATCACAACGAGGGTAAGATACACACACAAACAATAAACAAGTTACAACTTATCAAGGGATAAACACTTCAATGCCTGAACACCTTGACCTAGACAAGCATTGGCTCTAACACTCCCTGGAATTCTGACTAAGACACTCCCAAACCTTGTGGTGGTGCACACTCTTAACAATGGTCTCTGCAGCATTGTTTCACTATTCCTGGGGCAGTCAAGAGAGAGAGAGAGCCAGGAATATGCAGCACTCTTTATAGTGCTGGAGGGCTGGGTGGAGCCAGACCAGGTACTTTAGACAGGCCAATGGTTTGGAGGTCAAGGACAAAGGTGTTTACCAAGGCCAATGGTCAGCCAGGCCCAGGAACAAAGGTGCTCTTCAAGGCCAATCCCTATACTTACACCTGATGGGTGGGTGGAGCAAAACCTTGACTGACAGTAGTGTCACTTCCGATCTGACGAGCAATGCTGTCCTCCGATCAGAGGGGTCAGTGTTGTCACTGTCACAGTACAGGGGAACAAAAAATGGGATTTTAGTGAAACAGAGGGTGATTGATGAAAGATAATCAATGGACATGGCATGATAGATGGAGACAGGGTTGAACAAAGACTAACTGCTGTCGATCAGGGTTATTTGGATTCAGGTAGGGGGATAAAAGAAGACGGGGCTGGTGGGCCTTCATAAACAGCAGATTGGGATATAATGTGGGCATGGTTATGCATTTTCTCCAGACTTCAGTAGCAACAACACTGTGAAGAGGTATAATGCCAAAAAAGAACAATCAATAAAGGGGTGAGTGGAACTTTGAGAGTTTTCTGTGAGAAGACGGCAAAAAATATTTGAATTGGTTGGCAAATGGTAATCATGAGAACCAGACTTAAGGACAGCTTCTACCCCACTGTGATAAGACAGTTGAATGGTTCCCTTATACAATGAGATGGACTATGACCTCACAATCTATCTTGTTGTGACCTTGCACCTTATTGCACTGCACTTTCTCTGTTGCTGTGACACTTTACTCTGTACTGTTATTGTTTTTACCTGTACTACTTCAATGCACTCTGTACTAACTCAATGTGACTGCACTGTGTAATGAATTGACCTGTACGATCGGTTTGTAAGACAAGCTTTTCACTGTACCTCGGTACAAGTGACAATAATAAACCTATACCAATACTAATATCTGAAATGCCATCCATTTTTTTCATGTAGTCTGACAAGGTTTCAAGCCAATTTTGCCCCTCACTGATGGTGGAAAGTCAGTAAGGAGATTCAAATTATATGCAGAGAATTGCTTTGCAAAAATATAACAGCAAAGGAGAGTGTAATGCATATTAAACATATGCAATTGAGTCAGAATGGCCAACTAATCAGTGAAGGTAGATGGATTCCTAAATGGACAAATCCACTATCTGTATTTGCACAATCTTGATGAATGGATTTACAGACCTGCAGACCACCATGAAGCCGATGGCAGTTCCACAAACATCCTCAGGCGCCCTAATGTTATTCTTTGCATCTCTGATAAACACTCATATTGCTGTGACTAAGGTCTTTCTGCTGCTGGATGGAGCAGGCTGAATGTTTAGAGATTAACTGAAAGACCAAGATCAGTGTTGCCTCATACCTTCACTGACTTCACCAGAGTGCGTGATGAGGCAGCAATCAGGAGAGGTACTACTAATATTGGTGTGGATTAAGTCTCCCATGCCAACAAGCCATCTGCACCCTAAAGCACCATGCTCCATTCAAAGAACATACGTCAGCAAACATGCAAGATCAAACAGCTGTGAGATGACGGAGCCAGTAGGCTCAACTGAAGGGCCACTTAAATCCCAAAGGATTCTAACCATGTAAAAGTGTCCAGCCACCTCATTCACTCCACTGTGATGGAAGGTTTAGAGGAGGGATTCAGGTGAACTCACATTCTTGCAAAGTCATTTAAAGTAAGCACCAAAATGATAAACAACAGACATGTACACCTATAATTTTAATGAGCACAATATTGGTTGGCTATTACTAATGTGAGTCTCGTCTTGGGAACAATATTTGCTCAATTAGAAAACAGTAGCTTGAGCACATAAATTGGCCAAGAAAATGAAGAGATTTTCTTTTCTGAAGTCACCAGTACTCAATCCCACAATGGAAACTCTCTTTTTACTGCCAGCTTTCTATCAGCATGTGGCAATTTAACAAGCTGCAACACCCATTTTATTGGCTTGCACACCTGGTGTCAATGTACTGAAGCTATGCACTCGCTCATTTGCATATGTTCAATGAGCATTATCTGATTTAAGTCAAGTCCTCATCTTTTGTCAGCAAAGGTCTTCAGAATCAATGAATGTCTTTGCATTAATGACATCTGGCCAAGCTGATCGCCTGCAAATAATTTCAACCCCCACCCACCCCCCCACCTTAATTTCTATCAGTAATGGGGTCAGAATTGGTCTGAAGACTTGTCCAAGAATATGAAGCAAAGTGGGTGGCATTGTAGCTCCAGTCATTCCAGGAAATGGCCCTTGGCAGCAGGACTAAATTGTTTTGTTAGACGGTTGAATAAGTGTAGTAAAAGTTACAGCCACCCTCTCTTTTCCTCCATAAATTTGAGAACATCCAAATCTCTGCTGCCTGTCTCATCCCCACCATCCAGGCCATGCCATCTTCTCGCAGCTGCCATTGGGCAAGAGGTACAGAAGCCTGAAGTCTCACACCACCCAGTTAAAGTACAGGTACATTCTTGAACCAAATGGCACAACCCTAATCACTACAGTTTAACAAGACCATGTCCATTTTGATCACTTTGTACGACAATGGACCTTGTTTTGTTCCAATTGTGTTCCTTCTAGTATTAATTGTTTAATTGATAATTTATGTTTTTTTTTGCGAAAGCTGCTTATGTGATTTTACGTGCCCGTGATGCTGCTACGAGTAAGTTTTTCATTGCCCCTGTGCCTACATGTACTTGTGCATAAGACAATAAACTTGACTTTGACTTCATCTGGCATCAAGTTCTGATCACCCATTACCCCTTCGCTTGTAAACGTATGTGTGTTTCAAATCTTTCTATTTCATCTCTTCCTTTCTCTGTGATCTCTTCCACTCTGTGAGATATCTATGGTCCTCAAATTCTGATATATTGCTCATTTCCAAATCTAAATGCTCCAATATTGACAGTTATATTTTCTGCTGAGAAGCATAAGAGATTATTAGGCATGATGCAGTTATCAGGAATAGGGGTAGCAGCCAGTTCACACAAATGAGAACCAATCTTCAATCTGGGAGAAGGATAGATTCATGAATACATGCTATTGTCTGCAAAGAGAGCCATCTCTCAATGCAGTGGTAAAAGAAGGCTTTGAGTGTCTGGATTGTTTGGGCTCTTGAACATGCAGAGATATTCTTGTCAGCTGAGATGTGACCTCATTATAAATATGTAATTTTACAGAACCATTTGCCACACAAAAAAAGTTGAAGTTGAAACTGTATTTAATTACTTTAGTGTTTAAAGAGTATAAAACCTCACTGTACTTCCGTTCAGAGTCTTTCAAGATTCTTCCAAGAGAGATTCTCCAGAGAGCCTGCTTACTGTGCTGAATAAAGACCTTTTACATCTACAGCTCCAGCCTCCTTATGGGTCATTCACAGTCACAACACTTGGGGGTTTATCCATGATATGACTGTAACCCACTATGTGGCTAGCAACTCCAGCAGTCTAAGGGGGTAAGTATTTTTAAGTGTAGCACCCCATAATTAGATCTGTTGGGGCCAATGATGTATCAAAGAACAGAGTGGTGAGCTGGAGAGGGAGATGTAAAGTGTGACGGTGTGTCCATGTGTATGTGTGAGGAAAAAAACAACCAGATAGCGCTGGGCAGTTTGGTGTGACATGGTTACCAGTTGTGATATGTGGTTACTCACCAATTGGGACATCAGGGTGGGGGTTGCAGGAGGTGTGCATATCCACTCAGGGGCCACTCACAGTATGATATGTGATAGTTGGAGGCAGTGTCCTAATAAGGGAGAAAGTTGTGGGAGCTTCTCTCTTTGGCTTCTCCCAAGGCAGTCCCTGGGGGTTGTGGATGACTTGCATTCACTCCATTTCTGAGGTGGATGATAAAGCCTGTGCATGATACATAAGCACCTCCATAGATGGGGCAGGAGGTTCTTGATGGGACGAGAGGATGGGTCATTGAGGAAGTTCTGTGCTCCTTCCACCATTTTTGCTTCCATGTGCTCCCATTAAAGGAAGCCAAGCCTCTCAGTGACTTCAAAAATGCCCCTTCTCCATTTTGAGCAGCTATTAGTCAGTGATTCCCATGAGTTGATGAAGATACTCCATTGTTACACACATAGTTAAATACAGTACCACAGAGTGATTGAGAAATTCTGCGAAATGTACCAGCATGATATTTAATATAACCATTGAGTAAAGCATATTCTTCCTGTTTAAACAAGTGTGAGGACATGCAAGCTGAAGATCGAGTGTATTTATTAGGACACAGTACAGATCTTCTTGGTGATAAGGCTGAAATGCAGCAGACTAGTGAATAAAAGAGATGGTCAACCACCCATGAGAAGTGACAAACAGAGCGATAATGGTAAGAACGTGAAATGAAGATTAACCAAGAAGTCACAATCGCGGTGCCAAAGAGCAATTTAAAAACCGTACCTTCTCGAACTCTTCAGTAGGTGTTCCAGGCACATGGACAACAAAATGTCACATGACCTTCCCTGAAAATAATGACCCTGCGGAACACCTGAAACTCGCTGGCAGGGTGAACATTTCCTGTGTAATTCTGTTGGACAACAGACACAAATCTCAGTCTGTAATTATACCCCACCCAGAGCTACACTTACAAACATGTAATTAATACTTCCTGTGGAGCAAGGAATATTATTTGAAGAGCAGATTTAGTTCACCTAAATCTAAAGCAGCAGACAGAGCCGCCCAGCTGCAGGGTGTTTTAGCTACAGGGGAGTGTCCTTTGTTTCCATCTGTTCAGGTACCTTTTAATTAGTGGCTTCAAGCTTTTGTGCCAACAGAGGTAAAATGATACTTCCTTCCTGTTTGGGGGTGGGGGGTGGGGGGTTGGTGTTGGAATAGGATGGGATGCGGGGGAAGGGAGAGGAGAGAACCTAAATGGAGAACACTGCCTTGACGAGCTACACAATGGTGCTTTATGGTAAAGTCAAAACTCCATTCAAGTTATAGCCTGACTTGTTTAAAACTTGGATTGTTAATGGAGATGGAATTCAAAAGCCTACAAATAGAACATTAAATGCTTTTGACTCATGAGATCACAAAGAAAGAAACGTTTAAGATGATCTCGTCACAATTTTGCAGCTTTGTTTTCTAAGAGTCTGAAACATCACTTTTGGGCATTTGCAATGCTATATTCTATAAGACACCATTTCAGTTTATTGACAGAAACCTGTTGAAAATTATTCACTGCCACTAGCATATATTTAAATATTATTAATGTTCAGGAAGTAACCTTACAATTTGTAGTCAAAAGTGTTTTTTAACTGTGATAAGTTGGAAAGTAATACATTTAGCTATGACAATCCAAAAACGTTTTTTTGTGGAGTGAGTCCAAATGAGAAAGAGCCAATTTTAGATTAAGATCTGACGCTGAAGAATTTGAACCAAACTCTAATGTTAAAGTCAGAACATTCCTTACAATAGGTTTGTGGAGGCTACGTACTATGCCTCACAGGCCAATGATGAGCTGAAACCACACGCAAGGCAGACGGGGAAAGAGGATTCATTCTGAGAAACAAATGCAAGTCAGAGTCATAGCACAATTAATAATTATTTTCAGCCTCTGAAGATATAAGATCGTGTTAGGGAAGGAGTTAAAAGCAGTTCTCTGTTCTGAGCTTGAATATTTTATCCTGCTTTAAAAACATTGTGATTACTTACTCTATTCCACACATTCATTTAGAAAAGGATTAACATGATTAGCTGCTTCTTCTGAAAGTTGTGGACAGTTGGCTTTGGGGCACAGTGTTATGAACTGGTTAGAGTTACACTTAGGATTCCACAGCACTTACTCACCTTTTAAACTTATGTTTTCATGTCAGACCAAGATGCAGGATCAGACTTTGAGTAATGCTCAGAAACTGAGTTTAATCCTATTCTAAATCCTATTTTGTGTTGAGGCCACTGCTACATTGTTTCTGTTTAATATAAATTTGACAACAACTTCATCAATCCAAATGACACTGGAATATCTGCCTTTTGGTAAAATTACATGTAGTGACCTTGTGCTAAAAGAATATAATTAAAAATCACGAATGTCTCTGAAAATACTGACATCACAATAGCAAGGCAGCAGTTGATATTTTGGCTTTGGGTTTAGACACCTCAGAATCAGAAGTCAGAGTCAGGTTTATTATCACTGTACTGTAGTGGTTAGTGTAACACTATGACAGCACCAGTGACCTGGGTTCAATTCCAGCCACTGTCCGTACATTCTCCCTGTGACTGCATGGGTTTCCTCTGGGTGCTCCAGTTTCTTCCCACATTTCAAAAGATGTACAGGTTAGGAAGTTGTGGGCATGCTATGTCGTCGCTGGAAGCATAGCGACACTTGCAGGTTGACCACCAGAGCACTCTATGCAAAAGATGCATTTCACTGAGTGTTTTGATGTATATGTGACTAATAAAGATATCTTGTCTTATATGATGTGAAATTTGTTGTTTGCTGCAGCAGTAGAGTGCAAAGCCATAAAGTTATTATAAATTACAAAATGAATAAGTAGTGCAAAAAAGGGAACAATGAGGTAGTGTTCATGGGTTTATGGACCTCTGGTGTAGTTTGGATCTCAGATCCTTCAAAGCCAATGTGTGAGCAAAAAAGCCGCTATACGTAAGTCAAGGATTGTTAAACTCCTTACCTCAAAATAGCACAATTTGTCTGCTGCAAATATTTGCTTTTTTTCTATAGCACCTTTAATGGAGCAGAGCACTCCAAACTGGGATATTATTGTAGAATAGTGGAGTCCTAGATTCTTGCAGTACAGAAACAGTCTCTTTGGCTCATCATGTCCACGTTGACTATCAGGTGCCCATCTCTACTAATCCCATTTACCAGCACTTGCTCCATAGCCTTCTACGCCTTGGCAATTCAAGTGCTCGCCTTGATACTCCTTAAGTGTTGTGAGAGCACCTGCCTTTGCCAATCCCTCAGGCAGTGTGTTTCAGTGTGTTATCCTGTACAATTTGATACTATGCAACATAAAACAATGTCCAGCAAAACTCAGATAATCTGCTACCAATTATTCAGATGGTTTGGCATCTGGCTCACCAGGTGACGTTTGCCTCACTCCTTTTCCACTGGTACCCCAGTCCCCGCAGTCCCTTTCACTCACCAGGGCCCTGGATCCCACACTCCCTGTCCACACTGGGAGCCCAGTTCCATTGCTCTCTTTCCACTCACCGGGTCTGGTTCCTGAATTCCCTTCCCACTCACTGGGACCCTGGCTCCCATGCTCACTTTAAACTTGTGTGGTTCACTGGAAAATGTATTCTACTACTGTGTAACACCTAAAGAAAATGAATTAAAACCATGGGGTATTGATAGAAATAACAGCTAATAGCCAAAAAAATCTGCTAGTCCAGCACTACCAAAGTCCTGACTATGCCAGATTGTCAGGGTTTTAAGATAAGATATTTTTATTAGTCACATGTACATCGAAACACACAGTGAAATGCATCTTTTGCATAGAGTGTTCTGGGGGCAGCCCGCAAGTGTCGCCACGCTTCCAGCGCCAACATAGCATGCCTACAACTTCCTAACCTGTACGTCTTTGGAATCTGGGAGGAAACCGGAGCACCTGGAGGAAACCCATGCAGTCACAGGGAGAACATACAAACTCCTTACAGACAACGGCCGGAATTGAATCTGGGTTGCTGGTGCTGTAATAGCATTACACTAACCGCTACACTACCATGCTTTCATGATATAGAATCATTTCCCAATGTAGGAGAGGACCTTTGCCTATGTCGTCACATTTTTGGCTACAAGTAAGAATCCAGATTGTCTCGGTGAATGCAAACAAGGGCTCCATCTCTGGATCTCTGGATTTTGAGTTAGCTGCCAATATGATGCTTATATGGGTGGTGAGAGCTCACTGTATCCTCTTGGCATATTGGATTATCCACCCTATTAACTGATGTAAAAATGGAAGGAGCATATCACATGTGTTAATACACTTGTTCATCTTTCAATACTTAAACTAGGAATGCTTTTTTTCAATGGATTGGCCACTGTTCAGAATTGAATGTCAATTTTGATCAGGAATTATGTGGATGGCAGCAATTAATACAAATGAGAACCAGTCTTCAATGTAGGACAAGGATAGCTTCATGAAAACACACCATTGTCTGCAGAAGGAGCCATCTCTCAATGCAGTGGTGAAAGAAAGCTGTTTGGGGTGTCTGGATTCCCAGAAAAGGTGGTTGAATATGCAGAGGTCAGTTGAGGTGTGTTCCCATTGTAAACATTCTATGGAGCCATTTGCTCACAGCCAATATTGAAGTTGCAACTGTATTTAATTGCACCCAATAGTCCAGAAGTTTAAAAGTATAAAACTTCACTGTACTTTGAATTCAGTGAGATTCTTTTGACATTCATTCAAGAGAGATGCCTGTCTGTTGGGCTGAATAAAGACCTTTTATACCTATAGCCCCTATCTCCATGTGGCTTGTTCAAAGTCACAACAGCCACCAGTTCTGTGGAAATTCTTTGTGTGTAATGTGGATGGATTCAGACCAAAGATACTGGAAAAGGGACTCTCAATCCACTTCATGAAGTCAACTTGCAGCATACATGGACAGCACTTGGCTCTTGGAAGAGAAACCATGTTCAGTTCCACCTGCAACCATCCACAATTCTCATCAGCAATTTCTTTGGCTGCATTCCAGTTTTACACAATAATTTCCTTGCATCCTCTCACATCATGGACCTGTTGAGACAGGCTGAACAGTTAAGCCCTTTTACAGCTGGGAATGATTATGGTCATTGACTCCTGTTTATATTGCCAGCATGTCTGGTTCAGGAAGATGCCAATTCCCATAGCAGCAGTCCATGTGGAAGCATCTAATACCAGAGCAACCACCATAGGTAGCACTGTTGCAATAACACTTGTGATTATAACACTTGTGATGTCCGGTTGATAACTGCTGTGATTTTCCCTTCAAACACTTCTGTCATTTTATTTGTCATCTGGCCTACTTTTTGCATCAATTGATGTTTCAAACCTTCTCACTCCTCTTTTGAAAGCAGCAGCTGGTGCTGAGATGTTATTATAGTCATAGACAGTGATCCTTATCCGAAGATTAATTCCACATTTGCTTGTGCTTTGTAAGTGCTGCTTTGAGCATATTTTAGCAGCATTGCGGGGAACTATTCAGATGTTCTAACGAAGGTTCTTCAAAATAAATGTGTGTGTTCGAAATCCACAATACATTTCTCTCAGTGTTTTATCAGAGTAAGGGGAAGGCATCACTCAGAAGGAAGGTGACGGCCCTCTTTCTCCAGAGAGCATCACCAATTTGACCCTCACCAATTTTTATCGATGCATTATGGAAAGCATCCTATGTAGATGCATCATGGTTTGGTATGGCAACTGCTCGGCCTGAGACCGTAAAAAACTGCAGAGAGGTGTGGACACAGTTCAGCACATCATGGAAACCAGCCTCCCCTCCATGAACTCTGTCTATACTTCTCGCTGCCTTGGTAAATCAGCCAACATAATCAAAGACCCCTCCTACTCTCTCTTGTCCTGCCCTCCCATCAAAGAGAAGATGCAAAATCCTGAAAGCATGTACACCAGGCTCAAGGACAGCTTCTATCCTGCTGTTATAAGACTATTGAATGGTACCCTAGTAAGCTAAGATGAACTCTTGACCTCACAATCTACCTCGTTATGGCGTTGAACCTTATTGTCTACCTGTACTGCATTTTCTCTGTAACTGTAACACTTTATTCTGTATCCTGTTATTGTTTTACCTTGTACTACCTGAATGCATGCTGTAATGAAATAATCTGTATGGATGGCATGCAAAACAAAGTTTTTCACTGTACCTCGGTACATGCGACTATAATAAACCAATTTAACAATAAACCAATTTACCAATTTACCATCAGTGATCCAGTTGGGTTTTCAGATCAAATTGCTAGTTTTGCATTCACTGTTGCTATTACTGGTTACTTTCTTTTAATTCTGGAATTATCTAATTGCCGGATTTAAAATTCCCTGCTCATGACTCTCGTTCATTGATGCAGAGTTCTGTATCACTAATATAATGACAAACCCACTGTACCCACTAAAACAGTGAAAGAGATGTTAGAATCCTCCAATGGATCAGCCAGTGAATATTTGATGAGGTAGGACATGAGCTACATTGAAATGAAATTCCGAGCCTTGACCTTTGATCTTACGTTGAGTGGCTCATCTATTGTGCTACTGTTTTCTAACTGAGCAAACATTACATTTTAAAGGAATTCAAAATATTTGTCAGTGCCCCCACCCAAACCTCCCCACCTCACCCCCCAACTCTGTTAAAGACAGACACACAGGAGACTGCAGAGGCTGGAATCTGGAGCAACACCCACAATGCTGAAGGAACTCAGTGGGTCAGGAAGCATCCGTGGAGGGAAATGGACAATCAACATTTCAGGTCAGAACCCTCCATCTGGACTGGAAAGAAAGAGGGGAGATAGCCAGTATTAAAAGGTGGGGAGGAGGGGTGGAGCAAGAGCTGACAGATGTCAGGTGGATCCAGGTGAGGGGGACGATAGGCGGATGGTGGTGAGGAAACAATGTCAGAAGCAAGGAGGTGATAGGTGGAAGTGGTAAAGGGCTGAAGATGATGGAATCTGATAGGGCAGGAAGGTAGAAACATGGAAAAAAGAGAGGGAGGTGGGGAGGGCAGAGGGGAGAAGTTGGGGAGGGAACCATTGTGTGGGTGATGGGCAGACGGAGAGGGTGGAGAAGGGGAAAGAGCCATAGTGATGGGGGCCAGGTAGATCCCACCACCAACCACATCTTCCCCTCCCGTTCCTGCATCCCATAGGGATCACCTCCTCTGTGACTCCCAGATCCGCTCATCCTTCCCCACCTGTCCCCCTCCCTCTTGCACTCTCTTCTGTAACTGCAAGAGGTGTAACACCTGTCCCTACACCTCCTCCCTCACCACCATCCAAGACCCTAAGCAGCACTTCAAGGGAGGCAGTATTTCACATACATATGCCCTGATTAATTTATTGCATCCGGTGCTCCCGATGTGGCCTCCTTTACATCAGCAGGACTGTCACAGGCTGGGCAACTGCTTCGCCAAGCACCTGTGTTCTGTCCATCGTGGTCTCCTGGATCTCCTGGTTGCCAGCCATTTTAATTCTCCTCCCCATTCCCACACTGACATGTCTGTCCTAGGCTTCCTCTGCTGCCAAGATGAGACTAACCACAAACTAAAGGAACAGCACCTCATATTCCGCCTGGGTAGTCTCCAACCTGGGGCCATTAACGCTGAATTCTCCAACTTCCGGATGTTGCTCCCCCTCTCTCCCTTTTCTCTCTCCTGGACCCGTCACCATGTCTCTTTCCCCTCCCCTACCCTTTCCATCTGCCCATCACCCACACACCCCTCCCACTGGTTCCCCACCACCCCCCCCCCCCGGTCTCCCCACTTCCCTCCCTTTATTCCATATTCCACTTTCCTGTCCTATCATATTCCATCATCTTCAGCCCTTTGTCACTTCCACCCCTCACCTTCTGTCACTATGCCCTCCCACCTTCTCCCCTCCCCCATCTGCCTATCACCCTTCCCCTCCTGGATCCACCTATCACCTGGCAGTTCTTGCTCCACCCCTTCCCCCCACCTTTTTATATTGACTATCTCCCCTCTATCTTTCAGTCCAGATGAAGGGTCTTGACCTAAAACATTGACCGCCCACTTCCATCCGTAGATGCTTCCTGACCCGCTGGGTTCCTCCAGCATTTTGTGTGTTGCTCCAGTTAGAAGAAAAGAAAATCAAGCTATCAGGTTTTCTGTTTTCTTAAAATAAATGATCACGCCAACTTGAATCAAAAGGAGCACAGATTCTGTTATCCACTGTGCTTAATGAAAGTGGTCTGATTCAAGGTTCAATCATCAACTTAGCACTCTTTCCTAGAGACCAGTTAACTTCAAACATATCTATCATCATCGCCGAGGATCACAGGGAGTTGTGTGGCTGTGCCAAATACTTTTGCACATACCAAATTGTGACCCAGGAAATAACATTCACCTTCACAAGGTTGTGATGACTTTGAGTCCAGCTTCTTTCACAATGCAGTGATGGAAATTCTTCAGGCCTGGAATTCTTCAATAATTCCAGGATGGCAGACTACTTTCAGACACGACCTTCTTGATGCAACAACTGATAATCCCAGCTGGCATCACTCCTGCACAAGTAATATCATGGCTAATCCCTTACCTCAGAACCACTTTCCTCCAATAAACCAACTTCCCTTATTACCTCGATATCTAAAAATCTATCAATTTCTGTCTGGAATTTGCTCACCAATTGATCCTTCACGGCCCACAGGGGCAGAGAATTCCAAAGATTCACCACATCAGTGACAAAATTTTGTGCTCAACTCAGTCCTGAACAGCAGTTCCCTTGTTCTGAAACTCTGACACCTCAGCCAGGTTTAAGGATCGAACATGCATCCATTCTGTCAAGTCTCTCATGAATTTTGTTTGTTTCAATGAGCTGACCTCTCATTCTTCTAAACTCTTGGGAGTATAAGCTCAGTCTGTTTAATCTCTCTTTACCAGACAAACCCACCATCCCAGTAATCAATCTGGTAAACGTTCGCTGCACTTCATCTATCGTAAGTAGGGAAATCAGACTTGTACACAATATTCCAGATGTGGTCTCAGCAGGCCCAATATAATTGGATCAAGATGTCTCTACTCAATCCCTCACCTTCCTTCTTGCTTGCTGAACCAGAATGTTAACTTTCAGTGATTAGTGTAGAAAAACACCATGTTTTCCCTGTGAACACTAACTTCTTCTAATTTCTCACTATCCAAACATGATTCTGCCTTTTTATTTTTTTCCCAAAGATATGTTTTATATTATACTCTGCCTGCCATGTTTTAGCCTGTCAATCTCCTCTTGAAATCTCTCACCATCTTCTTTCTATCCCACACTGATGCCTAGGTTTGTATCATCAGCAAACCTGGATATATTACACTTTATTCTCTTATTCAAATCATTGACGTAGATTGAAGCTTCATTCCTCATTTCATGTGTACAATCTTTCTTTGGATTTCTGGCTCACACATCTATCATTAGAATAGAACTCTAATGAATTCTATTCTAATGATAGATGATGGCTAAGTAATGAGATAGGTAATGGAACTATGAGGGCTGTGTTAATCATGTAGCATGTGGAAGGATCTCTCTGCCCAATCTTCACTGAATGCATGCAAGGAACATTCTCCACTTGATTCATTACCATAGAGAAAGTGGAGAATTATTTTCTTGTGAATGCTTTTAGAGACAGCAAATATATATCAAAAGAGTGAAGATTTATTTGGAAAACTATACACCAGCTATATGCATGTTGACTTTCTAAGCAATGTTGCAAATTTTGTATGAGACAATAAGATAAGATAAGATAAGATAAGATATCTTTATTAGTCACATGTACATCTAAACACACAGTGAAATGCATCCTTTTGTATAGAGTGTTCTGAGGGCAGGCCACAAGTGTCGCCACGCTTCTGGTGCCCATGCCCACAATTTCCTAACCCATACGTCTTTGGAATGTGGGAGGAAACCGGAGCACCCGGAGGAAACCCACACAGACACATGGGGAGAACGTACAAACTCCTTACAGATAGCGGTGGGAATTGAACCTGGGTCACTGGTGCTGTAATGGCGTTATGCTAACCGGTACACTACTGTGCACTGATATGACTCTGCTTCAATACAAACACAAATAGATACAGAAAAAACAAAATTATCTTAAAAGTAGAGTAAATGGAGGAAAACAGGTAAGGCATAGGCTTGGCTTGTGGGTCACAGTGAGGTGTTATAGGGGAGAGAGGCCCTGGGAGAGTAGGGATTGGTGCAGAGTGTCAGGGCATCAGTAAAATTGGCCCAAACCCTCAAGCATAGAAATGGGGCACTGGAGGAGTACTAGAATTAGCTGTTGGGTCTGCTTGGTCGGTGTTGCAATCAGATGGGTGTGGTGGTGGGTACATTGGAATATAGTTCTGAAGGGAAGTATTAAGGCAAAACATACTGCAGATGCTGGAATCTGGATTAACCCCAGAATCAGATTCAGAATCAGGTTTATTATCACTGACATTTGTCGTGAAATTTGTTGTTTTGCAGCAATAGTACAGTGCAAGACACAAATATTACTATAAGTTACCAATAAATAAATAAAACAGTGCAAAAGAGGAATAACGAGGTAGAGTTCATGGGTCCACAGGCCATTCAGAAATCTGTTGGCGGAGGGGAAGTAGCTGTTCCTGAATCATTGAGTGTGGGTCTTCAGGCTCCTGTACCTCCTCCCTGATGATTGTAATGTGAAGAGGGCATGTACCTGGTGGTGAAGGTCCTTAATGATGGATGCCGCCTTCTTGAGGCACCGCCTCTTGAAGATGTTCTCAATGGTGGGAAGGGTTGTGCCCGTAATGGAGGTGGCTGAGTCTACAACCCTCTGCAGCCTCCTTCAATCCTGCACATTGGAGCCTCCATACCAGGCGGTGATGCAACCAGTCAGAATGCTCTCCACCATACGTCTGTAGAAATTTGCAAGAGTCTTTGGTGACATACCAAACCTCCTCAAACTCTTAATGAAGTAAAGCCGCTGGCGTGCCTTCTTCATGATTGCATCAATGTGTTGGCCCAAGATAGATTCTCTGAGATGCTGACACCCAGGAACTTGAAGCACTCACCCTTTCCACCGCTGACTCCTCATTGAAGACTGGTGTGTGTTCTCCCGACTTCCCCTTCCTGAAGTCCACAATCAGCTCCTTGGTCTTGCTGACGTTGAGTGCGAGGTTGCTGTGGCAACCCCACACAACCAGCTGATCTATCTCACTCCTGTACACCTCCTCATCACCATCTGAGATTCTGCAAATGACAGTGGTGCCAACAACAGAACTCTAGAAGAACTCAGCAGATCAAGCAGCATCTATGGAGGCAAAAGGTGTAAGTTGACGTTTCCGGTCGAGTCCCTTCGTCATCGCTGGATTTAAATCCAGATGATCCCTCTCCAACAGTACTTTGAGAGCACCTTCATCCAAAGGACTCCAGTATTTCAAGAATGTCGCTCACCATTATCTTCTCAAGGATTGTTAGGAGTAGGAAATAAATGTTGACATTGTCAGCCACACCCACAACATGAAAGATGTATAAATAAGAATAAAAGGCGACATAGTTTACTTTGCATCAAGATTAAATTGTTACATAAAATGTTTGTATGTGTTGTCTCAATCAGAGGTGGCAATATATGGGCATCTTGAATTTCAGATTAAAAACAATTTGTAATGCTTGTCACACAAAATTAGTGAAGTACCCCAACTTCTGTATGTTAGCCATCAAATTAGTAACCTGAAATGTTAAAGTAGGATTGAAAACTTGAGAGAAGTAACAGAAGAAAATGAGCATTTGACAAAAACAGAGATTTGTCAAGCTCACTTCATACATGGGTCTGCATTATCATCGTCTTTATTTTATCTGTGCTAAAAATCCACCAGTTGTGAGTGAAATGCTCTTAAGGCCAAACTTCATTAGGTTGTCAAGGATTTATGATTTGAATTACATAGTGAGTAATGATGATTGTTTAGAGTACTGGATGTACATAAAAGTAAATTTTATGAATTAACATTCCTGTTCTCCACTTCAAGGATGCATGTCAGATCTAACCATGTAGCTCAGTGACTCCACTCATGGGTGACATTATCAAATAGAAAACACCAATGTCCAGACCTTATTTCCAATATACATTCCTGCCTCATGAATGTTTGTTGCACTGTCAAGACTTGGGATGGATCTGCAGTCCCCAGTAATTAAGTTCTAATTCCTGAAGCAAACTGGCAGAAAGATCATTCACAAATAAATCTTCTTAATTTTATTTTGTACACATTTGTTTATTAGTAGTGAAATATTGGAGATGCCAAAATAAAGGCTGTTTGTCTGATATTTGGGAATTATCAATGGTGAGTGATAGTTTGTTGACTTCCCTGCTGCGATTATTCAGGAGTTCTGTTTGGTGGACATGGTGATGACAGGTATGATGTGGAGTGACATGCTTTGGATAGCATTGTGGTAGAACTGCTGCATCCCAGCTCCAGCAACCCGGGTTCGATCCCAACCTCAGGTGCTGCCTGTGTGGAATTTTTTCACGTTCTCCCTATGACCGTGTGAGTTTGCCCCAGGTGCTCCAGTTTCCTCCCACATCCCAAAAATGTCTGGCTGGCAGGTTAGTTGGCCACTGTAAATCTGTAGCGAGTGAATCTGGGAGAGTTGATGGAAAAGTGAGGAGAACAAAATGGATTAGGGTAGGATTAGTGTAAAAATGGCTGGCTGACGGTCAGCACAGACTCAGTGGGCCGGAGGACCTGTTTTCATGTTGTATCTCTATGACTATTTGACTCCCTGTGGAAAACTACTGCCATTCATCATTTCTAACCTTTACAAGAGAGACAGCTTTCTATCTTCCTTTTTCACAAACGTTTGTTAATCCACTTTATGAAGGTTAGAAATCCACAGAGCTGTGCTAAAATGAAATGATAGTAAGAACATACTATTTCTCTTACCTCATATCTACTTTTTGCTAAAACGTGGCAATGATACAAGAATCAAATCCAATCTCTGGATAGCCTGCAAGGAGGGCACAGCTAAAAATAGAACACAACTTTTTGTACATTATACAAAATAGTTTATGGGGAAAAAAGACAAACTATCAGTGCAGATTATTAGTGAAGCATAAACTAAATGTGCTGTGTGAGGAAGTAGAGCCTTGACAGGAAAAACCCTCTAATAGCTTTGCAAACTGCCAAGCTTTATTTGCCTGGGAAGCTCTTTCCCCTAAAGCACAATATCGAAGGGATATCATCCAGCAAATCTTTCAAAAGACCCTCATTCTTCAGTTTAGTAAATAGCAAAGTTGCCTCTTAGGCTGTTTTGAGACAGGGTCTGTCACCAGGCTGTCTACTCGCTGCTATCTGCTAGGTGCTAGACAGGCTGGAATGCTCTGAGGAAACGTGCTGTACCATAAACACCCTGTTACTGATAATTTCCTGTCAGTGAAGAATTAAACACCGGGATATTTGGAATGGTGTGGTTTACTGCTTGGTGACAAAAATGAGAACAGCTACAAAGATTATCAGTCCTTTATATGCCGTAAAATGGTCATCAAAGAAATGCAAGTTTTGTTAAACTGAAAAAAAGACCCCTTAATGCTTTTAATTTGAAAATTTGAGCATTAGCCATCAGAAACTCACCTCAGCTACATATCATATTTACATTAACGTATAAAACAATGCAGGTATTGGTTGTTCTAGGAGTAAGTAAGGTGCACCTATAGCTCAGTGTTACCTCCTCTATGTAGTGTTATCTATGCAATTTCACATTATCAACATCTTTAGTCCTTGTAAAGGTGACTTGTATTCAAATGCCCAAGAAAGCACAACACCTCTACTTCCTCAGAAGGCTAAGGAAATTTGACATGTCCATGATGACTCTTATCAATTTTTACAGAAGCACCACAGAGATCATCCCACCTGGATACATCACAGCTTGGTACAGCAACTGCCTGCCCAAGACGCATGAAACTGCGGAGAGTTCTGAAGGCAGCCCAGCCCATCATGCAAATCAGACTCCCCTCCATTGATTCCGTCCACACTTCCCACTGCTTCAAGAAAGCAGCCAACATAACCAAGGCTGCTTTCACACTCATGAATGGACCTCTCATACACTAAAGGTGAACTCTTGATCTCCCAATTTACCTCATGGCCCTTGCATTTTATTTGCTTACCTGCACTGTACTTTCTCTGTAGCTACAACACTATATTCTGCATTCTATTTTTTTTACTACGTTGATCTACTTCTGTATGGTATGATCTGACTGAATGGCATGCAAACAAAAGCTTTTCACTATATCTTGGTAAATGTGACAATAATAAATCCAATACCAACACTAATTATCTTTGGCACTGGTCAGTCTACTTTCAAATACCTTTACTCCACTGTTACTCTTTCCTCACCCTCTCTCACTAAGTTCTCTTTGCTTCACTTTTCCTCTTTTGAAGCCATTGGGATGGATTTTGACTTTTGAATAGTGTAAGAGTTCCCAGAAGTTTGAAATTCTGCCTTCCTTTACAATCTCCTGGCCTGTTGCACAGCATCAGACAGGTGTCTCAACAGAACTGGCCAGAGTCAGTACCAGGAAGCCCCACAATAAATATAGAGTCATCGAGCACTACAGCACAGAGACAGGCCCCTTGGCCCAACTGGTCCATGCTGACCTGATCTTCTGCTTAGTCCCATCTACCAGCACCTGGACCATATCCCTCCAAACCCCTCCCATCCATGTACCTATCCAAACCTCTCTTAAATATTACAATTGAACCCGCATCTACCACTTCCACTGGCAGTTCATTCCACACTCACACCACCCTCTGAGTGAAGAAGTCCTCCCTCAGATTCCCCTTACGTATGTCACCCTTCACCCTAAACTTGTGACCTCTATTTCTAGTTTCACCCAACCTTAGGGGAAAAAGCCTGCATGCATTCACCCTATCTATACCCATCAGAATTTTGTATACCTCTATAAGATCTCCCCACATTCTCCTGCGCTCCAGGGAATAAAGTCCTAACCTATTCAACCTTTCCCTATAACTCAGGTCCTCAAGTCCCAGCAACATCCTTGCAAGTTTTCTCTGCACTCTTTCAAGCTTATTGATATCTTTCCTGTAGGTAGGTGACCAAAACTGCACACAATACTCTAAATTCGGCCTCACCAACGTCTTGTTCAACTTCAACATAACATGCCAACTCCTGTACTCAGTGCCCTGATTTATGAAGGCCAAAGTGCCAAACATTCTCTTTACGACCCTATCTACCTGTGACACCACTTTCCCAGGTCCCTTTGTTCTACCGCACACCACAGAGCCCGACCATTCACTGGGTAAGTCTTACCCTGGTTTATCCTCCCAAAGTGCAATGCCTCACATCTGTCTGCATTAAATTCCATCTGCACTTTTCAGCCATTTTCCTAGCTGGTCAAGATCGCACTGCAAGCTTTGATAACCTTCCTTGCTGTCCACTATGCCCCTAATCTTGGTGTCATCTGCCAATTTGCTGATCCAGTTTACCACATTATCGTCGAAATCATTAACATCGATGGTAAATGACAACGGACCCAGCACCTATCCCTGCGGCACACCACCAGTCACAGGCCTCCAGTCAGACAGAAAACCATCTACTACCACTCTCTGGCTTCTCCCACTAAACCAATGTTGAATCCACTTCATCCTGAATGCCAAGCAACTTAACCTTCTGGAACAGCCTCCCACGCAGGATTTTGTCAAAGGCCCCACTAAAGTCCATGTAGACAATGTCCACTGCCTTTCCCTCATTGACCTTCTTGGTAACCTCCTTGAAAATTGAGGGAATCTCAACAAGATCCTGGTCCACCACTGGACTCCAAGGAGAATCCAGCAATAGAACGCAGTCTGGAAATGGCTGGCAGAACTCAGCCAAAAGGTTTAGGACTTCTCTCTGTGCAGGAATCTTAAAGCCTGTTGGTACTTATGCTGAGAAATTGGTATATTGGCAAATTGTCACATGTACCGACATAGAGTGAAAAATTTGTCTTGCACGTCATTCATACAGATCAACTTATTACACAGTATTGAGGTAGTACAAGGTAAAACAAGTGTTACAGTTACAGAGAAAATGCAGGGCAGGTAGACAATAAGGTGCAAGGTCATAATGAGTCAGATTGTGAGGTCAAGAGTCCACCTTATCATACTTGGGAACCGTTCGATAGTTCTATAACAGTGGGATAGAAGCTGTCCTTGAACCTGCTGGTACGTGCTTTCAGGCTTTCGTATCCACACTTGCCACACTTCTGGCAGTTCCTCACAAAATCCAGGCCTCGGAGTTGAGTGTGGATGCGCAATCTGTAACTAAGATATCAAATTCATTTTACTCAGTTTTATCAAAAGTTTTATGAAAGTTAATTTGACTGCCGGTGTTCCTCTCCTTACACTGCCATCTCTCAACGAACACCTACTGGGATGTGGAACACCTTTGTTGCTGCTAGAACTCACTGTATTCTTGCATAGGAAATGGCAAGATGATAGATAGCAATTAAGTCACATAATAACAGTGCTGTTACAAAAGGAATTAAATTATTACATCGCTGTGGGACGTTTAATAACAAACTGGAGCAAACATAAACAAAAGAACAAGTAACCTTCTCAAAGTGAGAACATTTCGATGCAAGCTAATTTTTCATAAAACTCTCAGGAGTTTTAGAAAGACAACTTGTGCTGAGAATTTGCATCTTTAAATACAGGTGATCAAAAAGGTTATGACTGAGGAAATTAAAAGAAAACAATCCATCTATACTGTGTCAGAAATGGAACGCAACAATTATTCAACAACATAATCAACCTCATCTTGGACTCCAGGAAATAATACTTTATTACTTGGGATATTTAATGCTATAAACACTAAGTCTTATACTTTCACAATATCTTCAATATATTGAACAAATCATCCCTGTGGATGTCAAACGTTGAAAACTGAGAAAAAATGTTAGGCTGTATAAAATGAGTCATAACCACAAGTCCAGGAATTTGACACTGACACCATCGCTTGCTGGTCTCCACTTCTGCTGAGGTTTTATTTAGATTTGCTTTTTTTCCCCCCTCAATGCCCGTTTGGCATGAGAACAAGTAGTAACGTGGTGGGGCTCTGACAGATGTATGTACTTTTGCATTGTTCAATGTTCCTATAAAGAGTGCTTTTCATTAAATATTATTTGCCTATTTCGGAATTTTTGTTACTTTTTAAGAACCCGATTTTCACACCTCAGGATGAGTTTGTTTTTAAAACACCTCAAAGACATCAGTGAGCATGGCCAGCAGTTTCACTGGAGGAGCAGTTCCAACTCCTACAAAAAGAACCGTAGCCAAGATTATTTGCTTGGATAGCTCTTTATTTGGCTGTCACAGTGATGACCACATTCATCATTTTTGTTGAGGATCCATTTCACGCACGTACAAAATCGACTGTGCCACTTCAACCAGTCGACCATTCAGGCATACATCCATCAGTTCTCTGATGGGAGTCTGAAGAAATTATCCAGTATCCTATAAGGGTAGCAACATGATCATGGCGCCCAGTTTGATGCATTGTGCTGGCAAAATGCAGGCTGTTCCCATTAACAACTACAAGTTCCTATCATCAACTTTATTAACAGAAAGAGGTGTCATTGCTTATTACCCAGATAGCATGGGACTAAATACAAAGAATTCCTTATATGAAGACTAGTTTTTTTCTGGTGATTTCCCCCATGAATTAATCCTCAATAACTTTGAATTCTTCAAAAGAAGGTCTTTTCTTCATCTTCAAAAGTCAGCCATCGACTACAGATTATGCAGTTCACATGATTGCAGCTTATTGAACACAGCAAAACTCAGAAAGGACACAACAGTGAGATTACACTTGCATTAGGAGCAAAATGACATGGGTTACCTCATCTGGAAATCCACCATCTGAAATATTCCTTTGTGATAGGCTCACTGAACACCAAACTCAATTTAACAACAAAGTATCCTCCTCCATTTCCACTGTCCCTGTAATTATCTCGTTAACTAAGTCAGCACAATGTGCATGTACCCTTCTCCGTGTGATTTTGATCTCCATGAATGAAAGAGCAAAACATACCTGCATATTCTTCTTAATGCAAACAATTCAAAGGTAACATTAAGCCAACCTACCTTTTCCACTCCTGATTGTCTCAATGTGCTTTCTTTTATTGTAACACATGTTGCATGTGCCACCCAACAACCAGGATTAAGGGAAGTGCTCAGCAGCTCCGGATCAGCAAAGGACTTGCGGGATTGAGGTGACCCTCTTTCATGTGACTGGGTCTTCTGCTTCCCATGGGCTGAGGTAATTGTCCACCCACAGGAATGCCATGGCTTCTTCTCATGCCTCTGGGTCTCCCTCTTCACATGTGAACAAGGCGCTCTCTTCCTGTGGTCGAAGGTAGGTTCTTTCCTCTGGAAATGTTGTACCTTACCCCAGGGGAGTGAGGTTTACACAGTAGTGTAGTGATTAGAGTAACGCTATTACAGCACCAGCGACCCGGGTTCAATTCCGGCCACTGTCTGTAAGGAGTTTGTACGTTCTCCCCGTGTCTGCGTGGGTTTCCTCTGAGTGCTCCGGTTTCCTCCCACATTCCAAAGACGTACGGGTTAGGAGCTGTGGGCATGCTATGTCGGCGCTGGAAGCATGGCAACAATTGCAGGCTGCCCCCAGAACGCTCTATGCAAAAGATGGATTTCACTGTATGTTTCAATGTATATGCGACTAATAATGATATCTTATTTTTATCTCTGCCCATATATTTTCAGTCCGGAAAACACCTGCCGTTAGTTTGAGTATGAAGTGGTGCTCATGATGGTGGTGGAGGGAGAATGGGGTTGGAAGATAGTGATGGGGTTGATATCAATGGTAGACAAATGATGTTATCTAGAGAAATCCTAGGTCACCATCCATTTCAGACCCGGCATCCCTTTTCTCTCCATGTTTTAAGATTGGGCCTCCAGGTTTTGGTTTCTCAAACTAATACATCTCTCCTCAGTTCTGTCTCCACTTATTCTTTTTGTGTGCTTGAGGCACAATAAAGGTGCAGCATAGCTGAAAGCTACATTTGCTATTGATGCTAATAGGGAATAATAGATGCATGGCATTATATTGTGTGTTGGTGGACAATTTTAAAGAAAAATATGCTGCTAGAGTGAAGTCTGGGTGATTTCTATTGCTTATTATTTATCAGTTCTTTGATGCAAGATTGGGAGCTATAGGATCCCACTGTTATTTTATACTCCAAATAAATTGTCACAGCTTTATTTATTTACAAAATGACAGAATTGTTAACTTGCCAGAGTCTACAATTTGATCATCACAGGCTCTACTGGAATGCACCCCCAATTTGTTTTATTCTTACGTAATTAGTTCCAATGTTTAACCTTTAACACAAGAGCATAACTAAAATTGATGGCAGCTGGAATCTTGCACATCCACAAAACCTTTCATAATAAATTCAATATTTGTGATGAGAATATTCACCATGATGGACAGCTGTAACAGTCTCATTACTTGAATCTTTCCATCTGTCTGAAAGGGTGTATTCACAACAGTACCATGCAGTTTGTCTTATCTACATTTATCTCATCTGTCCCTCTAACAACCACCACTGGCTTTGGAGTGCACTGCAGCAATTTTCCACTCTCTCCTGCATTGGAACCTTTGACAGCTTGAGGACAAGCGCACCATTTTTCCAAGTTCCCTTTCCTTTCACACACCAGCCCAGCCTGGAAGTATATTAACATTCCTTTGTTGTCTCCAGATCAAAGTCCTGGAACTACCTAAATAAGAAGACAAATATCATCACCACACAGATTGTAGTTCAGAAACAAATTTCACCACTATTTTCTCATTGACAATCAGAGATGGAAAATAATTGCTACTGACAGCTATGTCTTGAAAATAATTTCAACTTGTGTTGATAAATGCTGAAAAACTACTGACCGTGGTATAATTCCTACAACTTCTTTATAGCAGTGCATTGTGAAATACAAGAGTGAATATTAATTCTCAAGACTGATTTCATAAAATACAGGATTTGAAGTAAACTAAGTGTGCATGATAACAGATGTGCAATAAATGCCTATTGCTTTAGTGAAATAGAGCACAAATTTCCAGCAAGTCAGTAAGAATCACAGTTCATTCCATGAATAAAGAAAGGATGAGTAACTGTAGTTGGGGTTTTGGGGACTAGCTTACTCAGTAAATATTTACTCATACTTTTTCGTTTACTTAGCAAACCAAGTATGAAGTTTCATACCTGTATCCAAGTTTTATACAGCCCTCAAGGGGAAACAAATTAAATCTGGAAGTATTTGTAATACGAAAGGAAGCAAATGTTCTTTTCCTTTCAATGTTAACATATTCCTTGTTAATTCAATAGACACAATTTGACAGTAGATTATTCTTTTTTAAGAACAGAAATAGCTTTGCTGGCTAGCAGCCAAATTTAGAGTGAGAAAGAATATTATTAATAGCTGTAATTGCTGACTTTCTTCATGACAATGGACAATCCAGTCATTCAATTTAATTGACCGCTTAAATGTTTGTGAAAGAAATCGGAATTGTGTCTGTGAATCTTACAAACTGATTAATACGTCATTTAGGGAAATATTAAACAACATTTTGTTCTTCTTATTTTGTGTAAAACATTTTTTAAAACATTGTTTAATGTTATGACTTCTTCTCCTTCATAAATCCATAACCTGTTGTTTAACTGATGGTGCAGTGGAAAAACTGGAAGGTCATTGCTACATTTCAATATTTTAAAATCAGTCATTAATGAATATGATTTCAAAAATTAACAAACTGCAATTGCTTAAATAGGTGCAAACTATTTACAGATGTAGTTTTTTTGAATGTTAACTGCAGTTAAAGCAGGATAATCCCATGAAAACAGCAGAATAATCCCATGAAAACATCACAAAATAGTGTTAATTCCCAGTCTTCTGAGTTATACTGTGCTGAACTCTTAATCTTCGTACATGGATCTTACACCCCAGGTTTTACACCACACAGCTACTTACATCCCACTATAGAGTTTGCTGGAAGGTTGTGAAATACGTCAAGCACCAATCCAGCCCACCAGCCAAACTCATCCATAGCATTTTCCCTGCGGACACACACCCTGATGGTTCATTCATTCCACCTGGATGGTTCATAAACAATAACTAGGCATCAGGTGGCATCTCCTAGGGCCCCCGCCCCAACCCTCCTTAATGGCTCTTTGATGATCAGCGATATTTAAAAACTGTTCAATTGGCATTGTAATAAAAAAATAAGTAAAATTACAGGACATTTACTTAAACCCCCACCGACCGTGAATCTTGAATCAATCAGCACTTTGACCACCACCTTAAGTGCTCTCAGTTAATTTTAAAATGTTTAAGTAAGTAAATAAAAACTAACTTTTCTTTTCAATTAATGGATAAAGATGGGGGACTGGATGTGAAGTGCTTGTGGTCCCTCAGCTCCAGCTGTTTGTCCTCTGCTCCCAGGTTCAGTGATGGGTCCACCAGTGGAAGAAGAGATCAGAGGTGACCGCATTGGCCACCAACTCATCTCCTGCTTCTGAGTTACAACGTGTGGGCCGCAATGTCAAGTAGAAGCTGACCCACTCGCTGCAGTTCTCTGGCTAAAATATCAGCCCCTTCCATCCCATTGCTCCGGATGAAATTTGACTCCTTGGAAAATTATTTTACTTGTAATCTTGGATGCAAGTAAGCAGATTGCAAGGTATAAACTAGACCACCTTTTCAGGATCAGAATGCTTCTCTGATCCAGTGAGATCCAGCAATCTTGATCCACAGTTTTGAGTTTTAACTCTATCGCATGTGAGCCTGGTGCTCTGGGCAAGTTAAGTTTGAAAGTCTCCATCAGAATTGTAAAATGAACAGATTCATAATTCTGAAGGTGGTCCATGTAATATTCCTTCACCTTCACTACTCACTAGAAAACCAATAGCTGGTGAAACCCTGGGCACAAGACACAGACCTGTCTCAGAGTTGTTTGTAATTAAAGTCTGCCAAGAATTAAAGTCTCCATCTGGGAACTGAACACTAAGATGACAGATGGCAAGTACAGTGCCTTAAATATATCAATTTAATTTTGAGGCTGTGCAATTTAAACAGTTAATTTATGATTGCATTTATCCTGTTCCACCCACTCTTTATGCTGCCCACTGTGTACAAGAAACACTCATGTGTAAGATTAAGAGGTATATATAAACAGAGTATAAATGCATTAAAACATCTATTGTACCTACAGAATTACCCTCAACTATCTAATTGTCAACAGAATGGAAGAAAGAACTCTGCTTAACCCACCCACATGGATTCCCTAGAAGTTAGTTTAAACAAGGGATTTAGGTACCAAAGGCTCCTGTTCTCCCTCTGATGTGAATAGATGTGCTGTAAAATAAATTAGATTACCAGCGGTTTAACTGATAAAGTAATAACATAGCAAGTGAGAACAGGAAAATGAAGCTGCTGGTTATATTCAGACGATTAACAAAATCCTATTTTTCAGTGCTTGGACTAGTTATCTTTTAACTCTTTTTACTTTGTATTCACATTTTTTTTCTTTCTTAATGCTTTTATGCCTCATAGAGAAGATGTGAATACTTTGGATATTTTGTTTGCATGCATAATTATGGCACAAGGTAGAATGGGTTTCTTTCAAAGAATTATACACTCTTAACAGTTCCATGGAATGTTTACATCACCTCAAAAGTGTTCTGTGCTTTAAAGGGTGAATCTGAGCTATAGGTTATTGGTACAAGGTAGCTTTCTCTGATTTCATTGCCAAATGAATTCCATCACACATTAAGAACTCAAATCACCACACACAACCCACATGCTGCAACATTCATGAAGGACTTCCTTCCATCAGTTCCACTAATATTTGGCTAGAGTGAAGCGGGTGGAGATGTTTGTGCTTAGTGTCCACCTGGTTGGGTCATCAAAAGAGGAAGCATCTGGATTATACAGTGAGCAACAATACGGTGAGAGGTGCAGGAGAAGTGGTTTCTTGACTGGCCCAAGGTCTAGAGTCCAGGTAGGATATGCAAACAGGCAGCTGTAAAGGATGCATTGGCTAGCTGGACCTACAAGATCAAGCACAAAAGACCTAATCACATTTAGTGATTAATTGTAGATAATATTAACGTATTTAGTGCACAAAAGCATTGCATCAGGTGAAAAAAATCACCATGACTGATCTATGCTGGCCTCAATTGCTCTACTATGTTAGTTCCTCATAACCCTCCATCCTCGATCTTTCTAATATTTATCCATCTCCATCTTAAATACAATTAATGATCTGGCCAGCATAGGTCAGTCATGGTGGTATTCAATGACAGGGC
This sequence comes from Pristis pectinata, assembly GCF_009764475.1. Lineage (NCBI taxonomy): Eukaryota > Metazoa > Chordata > Chondrichthyes > Rhinopristiformes > Pristidae > Pristis > Pristis pectinata. Next base: position 74,723,799 of record NC_067415.1, read on the forward strand.
AGGCCTAAGGGCCCTGGTGGTCTACTCCTGCCCCTTTTTTCTCATGTTCTTGTGTTCTTGTGTTCTTATACGCATAAAGCTCTCTTAGCTCAAGCCATCTACAATATGTAAAAAATGCCAAATGAACAATATTTCCTTATTCTAGTGAATTCCAAATATCTCAGCCAATAGATCTGATGGTAGGAAACATTTAATTTTCAGGAATTAGCGGCAAAGTGTGTTTTTCTTAATAAGATTGGCATTAACTAACCAAATTACATCTACTTGAACACAAACAAAAAGCAAACCTCCATAAACAAAAATACAATGCAATAAATAACGATGGTTGGTAATTGGTACTAATATTTTCTTCATGGTCAAAACATAGCAGCTTCAAAAGATTAGGATTAGATACTAAATGGCATGCAACAAATTCCATTAGATGGTTTGGTATCTCTGCATTACAATATAGAATTGAAGATCTTGTCTCCGCATCATCCAAAAATCATAGAGTTATGGAATTGTTATGGCACAGAAAGGGACTATTTTGCCCATGAAGTCAACTCTTTGCAGGTCAATCAAGTCAGTCCCCTACCTTTAGCCCTGCAAACTGTTATCTCTCAAGAGCTTATCCAATTCTCTTTTGAGAGCCCTGATTGGCAGCTTCAGATCATAAGTTTCAGATCATAATGATTGCACAAAAAAACATCCACTGCTGAACCTTTCCCATTCAGTGTGCTGTTGATCCCAGAGGCAGCATCAAGTAATGGAACAATACTAGGATACAATGCATAGAAAGCTCTTCTTCAGAAAGTATGCTGGGCACAATATACCTACTAAGTCGATCCAAAACATTGGAAATGAGTGCAATTAAAAAAAAAATTCTGCAAATATAGAATAGAGAAACATTAAAACCAGTAATAATTGAAAATAAATCTACCACAAGCAATGGAAGGAGAAAATTACAAATTAACGTCCATTTTAAAGACATGTTTGCAGTGGTTTTATTTGTCTTAGGTGTATTGCAAAAAAAGCTCCTAAAATTTATTAAAAATATATACATTTTTATTTTATTTAATAAAAATAACTGTGATGTAGCTTCAGTCATGATTTATTCAGAATTTTTCTTATGTAAGTTGCTAAAGTAAGAGTAGCCAATATGATGTGAATTCCAAAAATTACCATACCTGACTCAAAAAGGCTAACAGTTTTAGCATCAGCAAAATCTCTGGTGTTTCAAAATGCAGCAGTAATGAACACAAGTCTGTGAGCTCACTTAAATTAAATGCAATTCAAACACTTGCTATGTGCCAATTAATTCTACAGTGTTCCGTTCATTACAAGCTAATCAGGGCAAGTTTTTTGCTTTGTGATTACTAACATGTTCCCCAGCTGTACCTTCATCAGCTTGCCAAAGATAAGCTGATTTTATTTTTTTTCTGTTGTAAAGGAAATTGTTGAAATTTGATTAGGAAAAAATGGACTTCTAATCAGCCAACTGGAGATATGACCGGGTTCATAAGTTCACAGACAAATGTTTCCACTAATCATGATGCTTGTGTTATTTCTGTCTAGAAATGTAGACAGATCCTTAGCTGTGCTGAGGTCTGACTATGATGTACAATTAAAACCAATTTCACGTCCTATTTGTTTGCAGTAGCAGAAACAAACAGGAAAGTGAAATATTTCAATACCCCAAATAATGGTTAGAGTATGTAGAGAAAAAATTGTATAAAGGAGGAACCTATGTTGACATAACACCTTCCAAATCACTTCCATCCCTCTCCGTGGTCACTACAGGAAGCCATTCACAACTATGACCCTGTAACTTCATATCTTCTTCATCACCAAGGTTACTTCCTTCTATCTCCATCCTCTGTCCCAACTCATCTCAGCTTTTTCCTCCATCTCTTGATTAATTCTGCTCTCCTGGCTAGTCTTCCACCTTGAACTCTCTAAAATTGATGTCAGGCAAAACTCTGCTCTCACTGGTCCCATTTCACCCACCCATCCATACTCATTGAACTACAATGATTCTGGGTTAGTCGAGCCTCATTTTCAAATTCTCACCTTTGGTTTCAAATCTTACCATGCTCCTGCCCTTTCATAGCAATGTGACTTAGGTGTTGCATTTTGGAAAGTCAAATCAGGGTCAGACTTTCACAGTAAATGGTAGGACCCTGAGGAGTGTTGTAGAACAGAGAGACCTAGGAGTACTGGTACATGGTTCCCTGAAAGTGGAGTCACAGGTGGACAGGCTGGTGAAGGAGACTTTTGCATGCTGGTCTTCATCAGTCAGGGCATTGAGTATAGAAGTTGGGAGGTTATGTTACAGTTGCATGGGCTGCATTTGGAGTATTGTGTTCAGTTTTGGTCACGCTGCTATAGGAAGGATGTTATTAAACTGGAAAGAGTGCAGAAAACATTTACAAGGATGTTGTCAGGACTTGAGGGACTGAGTCATAGGGAGGGGTTGAGCAGACTGGGACTTTTTCCTTGGAACTTAGGAGACTGAGGGGTGATCTTATAGAGGGGTATAACATCATGAAGGGCATAGATAGGGTGCATTCAGTCTTTTTCCCAGGTTTGAGGAATCAAGAACTAGAGGGCACAGGTTTAAGGTGAGAGGGGAAAGATTTAATAGGAACTTGAGGGGCAACTTTTTTACACAGATGGTGGTATATACACGGAATGAGCTGCCAGTGGAAGAGGTTCAGGAGGACACAATAACAACTTTTAAAAGACAGTTGGACAGGTAGATGGATAGGAAAGGTTCAGAAGGTTATGGACCAAACACGGGAAAATGGGACTAGCTTGGAACGGCATCTTGGTCAGTATGCCCGGTTGGGCGGAACGGTCTGTTTCCGTGCTGTATGACTCTATGACTTCCTCCAGCCTTGCAAACCTCTGAGATCTTGGTTTTTCTACCCTCATGGCCTCCTGTTCATTCTCCAGGTTTCTTCACTCCATCCTGGTGGCCATGCCTTTACCAAAATGTTGTTCTGATGTACCTTGGGATATTTTACCATATTAAAGGTGCTATATAAATTCAGTGTGTTATTGTTGATTCTGCCATGCTTTTACAAAGTAACCACTGTTGAAATGCAAGTGTTGAAACTCAAATGGTAATGTAATAATGACCTTTTTTTTACAATGATGATTGAATTCTAGGGCACCAGGGAGAACATTCCAGCTCTTTGAAATATTACTGAGCAGGCATGGTAGTGTAATGGTTAGTGTAACACTATTACGGCATCAGCGACCCCGGTTCAATTCCAGCTGCTGTCTGTAAGGAGTTTGTACATTCTCCCCGTGTCTGCATGGGTTTCCTCCGGGTGCTCCGGTTTTCTCCCACATTCCAAAGATGTACGGGTTAGGAAGTTGCGGGCATGTTATGTTGGTGTCGGAAGCGTGGCAACACTTGTGGGCTGCCCCCAGAACACTCTACACAAAAGATGCATTTCATTGTGTGTTTCAATGTACATGTGACTAATAAAGATATCTCATCTTAAATTTTTTGGTGTTCACCTGAGAGAGCAGACTCATATGAAAGATAACACCTCTTACAGTGCAACAATCCTGTCTGGTGCTGGAGTGTTAGCAGAGGTTATATGCTCGAGAGTATGGAGTGAGGCTTCAAACCACTGTCTTTAAACTCAGAAGAGAAACTTTTTAACGCTTCTAGCAGGGATAAGGAAAGGCAATTAAATTCAGGGATCCCAGCAGACTTTCCATTCCTAATTCTATGTTAAATTCAAATTTCCTTTGCATCCTATTGGAATATATCAGGAAAAAGAAAATAGGTGCAACTGGACTTTAAATCTTTATGCATTGTGACTTCTACTTTATCTGTGAAGGAACCATATTATTCAAGTGTGCAATGGGATAGAACTTCAGGCTGACATTTCAGTATAGTACTGCAGTGTTGCACTTTTTAAGCCCTTAAGAAATAGGAGCAGAATTAGGCCATTCGGCCCATCGAGTCTGCTCTGCCATTCGTTCATGGCTGATTTATTTTTCCCTCTCAATCCCTTTCTTTTGCCTTCTCCCCATAACCTTTGACACCCTGCCTAATCAAGAACCTATCAACCTCTGCTTTAAATATACCCAATGACTTAGCCTCCACAGCCATCTGTGGCAATGAATTCCACAGATTCACCACCCTCTGGCTAAAGAAATTCCTCTTCATCTCTGTTCTAAAGGGATGTCCTTCTTTTCTGAGGCTGTGCCCTCTGGTCATAGACTCTCCCACGTCCACTCTAGCCAGGCCTTTTGATGTTCCTTCCCTCAAATTAAATGTTAAACCAAAGCTTTATTTGCTCAGTCAGCTGGAGATTTTGTTGCATTAGTCAATGAAGAGCACAGAGTTCTCCTGGATTTGAAAATCAAAAATACTGCAGGTGACGGACATCTGAATTAATCCAAAGTGGGCCAGATCTCGAACAATGACAAGATGGAGTACAGGAAGGAGATAGAGATTCTAGTGTCATGGTATCAAGACAACAATCTCTCCCTCAATATCAGCAAAACAAAAAGGCTGGTCAGTGACTTCAGGAAGCAGGGTGGAGTACACACACCTGTCTGTATCAATGGTGCTGAGGAGCAGATGATTCAAGTCCTTAGGTATAAATATCACCAACAACTTTCCTGGTCCAACCCCAATGACACTCACCAATTTTTACAGATGCACCATAGAAAGCATCCTATCCAGATACATCACAACTTGGTATGGCAACTGCTCTCCCCAAGACTGCAAGAAATTGCAGAGAGTTGTCAACACACTCCAGTCTATCAAGAAAACCAGCCTCCCCTCCATTGACACTGTCTACATTTCCTGCTGCCTCAGGAAAGCAGTGAACATAATCAAAGACCCTTCTCACCTTGGTCATTTTCTCTTCTTCCCTCTTTCATCTGGCAGAAGATGCAACAGATTAAGAACACATACCACCAGGCTTAAGGATAACTTCTATCCTGCTGTTCTAAGACCCTTGAATGGATCTCTTATACGATAAAGATGAACTTTTGATCTCCCAATCTATCTTGTCATGGCCCTAGCAATTTATTTGTCTACCTGTATTGCACTTCCTCTGTTACTGTAACACTATATTCTGCATTCTGTTATTGTTTTCCTTTTATAGTACCTAAACGTACTTATGTACAGAATTATCTGTCTGGATGGCACGCAAACAAAGCTTTTCACTATATCTCAGTACATGTCACAATAATAAACCAATTACCAATTGAGAAGCTGAAAATGTTAGAAACACTCAACAGGTCATGCAGCATCTGTGGGAAGAGAAACTAAAGGAATGTTTCATGTCTATGACCCTTGCTTTCAACCTGAAAATTTAACTTTGTTTCTCTTTCCACACACACTAACTGACCTCTTGAGCACTTCCAATATTGTCTGTTTTTATTTGAGTTCTCCTTGGATCCTGTACAAAATATATCCCTCATTCAACACCTGAAATGTAATAAGTTGTTTGTTTAGTTGTCTCATTTCTATTTGTGGGAGCTTTCTCTGCACAAAATGTCTTCATCAATTCCAGCATAATGACAGACACCTCAAAAGTATTTAATGGATTGAAAAGTGCATTTAAATTTCCTGATATCATGAAACTTCCTCAATGAATTCTTTTATGCTTTCTAATCTTTTTATAAGATTGTTGCTTTGAGGAACACATTTGCAAAACTGGTGTTCTTAACTAAGTCCAAAATAAATATTTTTTGTGAAAAATTCAAGCAATGTATTTATATGCTGCAGTGTTTCGTCTAAATTGCCAAATGCATCATTTGAGAAGAAAATAAAATTTATCATGGTGACTCTGCGCTCCACATTTAAACATCTGACAGTGACGTTGTTGCATATTTGCATACTTCATGTCATTTCACTTCAAATTCATCCAGGTTTCCAAATGATGGAAATCTAATTTCTGGGTATAGTTGGTCCTGGATCTGAAAGAGAAAGAAGAATTTTAACTCCCACAGACAGTGAGAAAAGAGCAGAGGAACAGCTAGTATGGAGCATTGTCTATTCCCACTGATTTCCTATACTAGCACCAATGGTTTTGGCAATGGATAAGATCCCCTGTGTGTGTCTCATTAATAAATAAAATTCAGCTTCCAATGGCATGCAGAGCACACCAACATCATTTTATAACCTGCTTTTAATTTTCTTTCAGAAAATATTCAAATATAGTCAACTATGAGTTGACATTAACATTTACACTATAATGCCCAAAATAAGTGATCTAGATTTTTATCAGCAACAATCATTCTGCTGGAAGAACGCAGTGGGTCAAGCAGCGTCTGTGGGAGGAAGGGAATTGTTAACGTTTCATGTCGAAACCCTGCATTGAGTCCTGATTCAGTCTTTCGACCCAAAACATCGATAATTCCTTTCCTCCCACAGATGCTGCTCAACCCGCTGCGTTCTTCCAGCAGATTGTTTGTTGCTTCAGATTCCAGCATCTGCAGTCTCTTGTGTCTCCACATAGATTTCTTATATTTTTTGAGATAAATTTGAATAATATAGTAAAGAACAGAAAATACAGCTGAGTAAATGAGAAATATAATGTTCTCATATAACAGGAGAGTTTTCTTGGTATTATTTGTAGATCATTTTCCCTTTTGTAAGAATCAGATCATTAGAAAGTTTTTCATATGGTTTTTTTGCTAGCCTCTACCCCAGGGAATTTCTGACTTAATTCAACACAGACTTGAGACATGAGGTATTTACTTTCCTTTAGATAGTTTGTCTTATCTAATCTCAATTTATTTAGTACTTGATTATGTTTTTATCTTAAAATTTGAAAGTGACATGCGCAGTAATATATGCTATGATTCACAGAACATGGCACAAATGTGTTAGTCATTGTAGGTATTATAAAGAATTCCTGCAGTGTAGAACAACACAAATCAAAGAGTGGAAAGGAATGGCATTTTATAACCTTCAGATAAGATAAAATAAGATATCTTTATTAATCACATGTATATTGAAACACACAGTGAAATACATCTTTTGTGTAGAGTGTTCTGGGGGCAGCCCACAAGTGTTGTCACGCTTCCGGCGCCAACTAAGCATGCCCACAACTTATTTGGAATTTGGGAGGAAACCGGAGCACCCGGAGGAAACACACGCAGACACGGGGAGGACATACAAACTCCTTACAGACAGCGGCTGGAATTGAACCTGGGTCACTGGCACTGTAATAGTATTATGCTAACCACTACACTGCTGAGACCTGGTATTCAAGGACTATTGTAGCATAATATCTTTGTGCTGGACTAGAAATTCACGGCCCTGTTCTGATGGAGAAGGAAAGATTCCAACCCTGCTCTGGATAGAAAGGGAACTTAGGTGCAATGTGTTACATACATTTGAAATTAAATAGGCATTTTGCCAAACATGGTGACTGTGAAACTGCTACATTGTCATAAGAAAGCCCGACTGGTTTATTAACATCTTAGTATAAGTATATAAAATTACGAGAGGTATAGATAGCATAGATAGTTTTTTTCCAAGGGTGGAAATGTCAAATATGAGAGGGTGAAAGGGGGAAGGTTTGAAGGAGAATTTGAAAGCAAGTTTTTTACACAGTGAGTAGTAGGTGCCGGGAACACCCTGCCAGGGTTGGTGGTAGAAGCAGATATAACAGCAACGTCCAGAAGGCATATAGACAGGCTCATGAACAGGCAAGGAATGGAGGGATACAGACCATGTACAGACAGACGGAATTAATCAGGTTGGTGTCATGGTCGACACAGACATGGCCGAAGAGTTGAAGGGCCTGTGCCTGTGTTGTACTGTTCTATGTTCGATGTTAAATTCTCCATTTTTACTTGGTCTACTCTAGTTGTGAGCTCACACTAATGGTTGACTCCTGGTTAAACCTATTGGTTTAACTAATTACGCCTCTCAGCTGAGGGTAATAATGGATGTGGTATGAATGCTGTCTTTGTCTTATTTGATAAGAGCTATAGATGCCAAACAGATGTAGTTCACTGGATTCAAGCTGAGCAATGTTGGGTGGCTTCGCCACTATCCTGCCAACAGCCAGTATAGTGAAGTGGTGGTAATAGGAGGGAGGGTGGGTTCGGGCGGTAGGGAGTCACTATCCTTGAAAGGTGGAACATCTGGGTAGCAGAGGTCAAGATCAATTTTGTGTGGACACACAGGAACACAAGAAAATAGAGTTAGGAGTAGACAGTCACAGCCCTCAAGCCTTCCCTGCCATTCAATATCATCACAGCTGATCTATGCTGGCCTCAACTCTTCCTCTCTGCCAGTTCCCCATTGCCCTCAGTTCCTCCATCTTTCAAATATTTATCTCCCTCCACCTTAAAAATATCTAATGATCTCGCCTCCTCCCCATCTGGAACTGATAATCCCTTCTGAAAGAAGAAGCTTCTAAGCATATTTTTAATGACTGACCTCTTATCTTGTAACTACGTCCCCTTGTACAGGCCTCTCCCACCAGTGACAGCATCTCAACGTCAACCCTGTCAAGTCTCTTAGGATCTTATGTATTTGAATAAGGTCACCCCTCCTTCTTCCAAATTCCAAGCAAATCAGACCCAAACCATCTAACCTCCTGTTCAGTTTGAACAATAAAAACACTTTAAAAAGAACTTTACAGGGTGTAAAACTTGTGGGAGTGCATGAACAGGATCATGGGACATTTTGTACATAAGATAAGATATTTTTGTTAGTCACATGTACATCGAAACACACAGTGAAATGCATCTTTTGCGTAGAATGCTCTGGGGGCAGCCTGCAAGTGTCGCCATGCTTCACTTGCTAACAAAGCACACCCACAACTTCCTAACCTGTACATGCTTGGAATATGGAAGGAAACTGCAGCACCTGGAGGAAACCCATGCAGAAATGGGGAGAACATACAAACTCCTTGCAGACAGTGGCCGGAATTGAACCTGGGTCGCTGGCGCTGTAATAACGTTAGGCTAACTGCTACACTACCGTGCCTGCCCTATTATAGAATCCTAAACTATATTACCAAGAAATAAGGGCTGATGAAAGTGGCAGAAGGCACTGTTGGCTTTAAGTAAGTCCAGTAAGTGGACAATGGGACATGAGAAATAGAAGCAGAAGTATACAATACGACCCTTAAGTCTGCTGAAACATTCATTAGCCCATCTGTACTTCCAGTCCACTGTCCTGCCTGTTTTCCACAACTCTTCAGTCCCCTTAAAAGGCGATGAATCAAAATTCTGTATATACTCATGGAGTACAGAATTCCAAAGATTTACAACTCTGTGAAGAGAAATCCCTCCTCATCTAGTACATTTACCTGAGACTATAGATATTAAAGAGAAGGGGTGTCAATATACTTCCATGTTAGTCTATTATATTGCAGCATTTTCCTTGAAATTTGATGTAAAAGCAATAATTTTCCACATTATTTGTATCATACCAGCCATATGAGAGATTATCATAATCTCTAATTGCATCTGAGATCAACAGACACAACAAATCATTGACTGTAAAGGCCACGTGTCACTGAGAGTCCATTAAAGGTAACAACCAGGATTAAGTTTTACTAGACACTGTCATCAATATAGCGGGGAAGATTCAGCAGTTGACCAATGCACAGCTTCCCTGGCAAGAAACAAACCTGTCTGGAGACAAGCTGCTTTTGTAGAATGTGTTGATTTGAGATGGCACATTCATATTTAGAAGTGCCAAATCAGGAAACTGGTCAATCAAGCTTCTGCTTTACTCTAACAGTTGGTATATTTGTAGATTCTCAGATTAGGTTCTTGAAAATTAGAAACAAGCCTTATTTCATAATGTGACCATGAGTTATTTATCCTAAGCATGTTTCTTAATGGTGTGAGCAAAATTTAAAGTGACTAATAACTAACCACAGATAGATTTAGCAATTAGCAAGCTGGATATTGTTTCAGAGATGGATTCCAATATGAGGCATGATGTTACTTGAGGAACCATTCTAAGTGTATGCATGGTTTGGAGGTAGGGTTATAACTCTGTCATCCCAATTCTCTGACCTACACGCATCTTGTAAGGCTGCTGATTGACAAGCATGCCTCATGAGATCACTCTATGTGGTCACTTTTCCAACATCTGGCCTTATTATGAAGCAAATTGTAAACAGCATGATGCAAGGTGGAATTATATAAACCCAAATGTTCCATAAACTATATAAAGCTTTAAAAAAAGACTCCACAACCCCCTTGCATTAAATACAAGACTGCAATTGACAAGTATCCACAATTACACATCTGCTTTGTGATGAGGACATTTAATCTGTATGAACTACACTTTCATCAGTGAGTAAAAATTCACAAAAATGCAACAATTAAGATACAAAATTCAAGCTCAGTAGATGAAGCAAATTCTTGTAATTATTTTATTAGAATTTAGGTACAATAAATCTATTAAAGATTCTTGAAGATAATTTTTCTGCCATGTATCAAAGTTAAAGTTACCTAGTTATTATAATGTGTCTGCAAGGCTTCTTAAATCAGTAAGATGTGTGTATTAATCAGGTGATGTTATAACTGCTAGGTTGCTGTGAAATCCCATCTCACTAACGCCCTTGAAAGGAGAACATTTGCCCGACGTGACTCTGGATGCTGAAATAGTCCAGCAAGCTGTTAAGTTTAAAGAGCAATTTGGGATACAAGGAGCCCATGTCCCATGAAAGAATTTTAAAAAAGTAGACGCAGCTAGAATGGGAAAAGGGAATAGAGACATTGAGAGGAGGGAGTGGAAATGTTTTTGAAAGTAGAGGAAAATAAAGTGAATTGATTAGTGAATCTGGAATGTAGGAAGATAGCATGACCACTATCACAGAGGACACCCAGGTGTGGAAAATAGAAGGAAATTAGCAGTGCAGAGCCAAGCTTTATGGAGATTTGAAAATAGGCTAGATAGTTTTTATATTAAATGGGAAGGCAATGGAGATTGGAGACAAAGGTTGATTTACAAGTGAGATTTTGGTGACTTAGTGTTTTGGCACACAATATTAGATACTACACCTTATTCCCAGAAAATTAAATAAGCAAGAATCCAGGAAGTCAATACTGGCCCTGATGTCACAGGCAAACTTGGCATTTAATTCTTATTGAAGTTAATGGTATTCTATCATTGATATATTTTAAAATTGTGGCATACCAGAGCATTTTCTATGTTTTGCTATTTTGTTAAAAATCTTGATATTCTCCTTGTTGGTTATCTCCAAATTGTTAGAAGATTTATAAATTATGAAGCAGCAATGCACATCTTTGTTTACATCTTATTCACCAAGGGTTGTCAACACTCCAGTTCAACCTCTAGTCTTCCTCTGTTAATACTGAATGACTCATATTTGGCAGCATTTTATTGGAAGAAGAACTTATTCTGAAAAAAAAATCACGGGCATAGTTTATGAATTCAACCTGTCAAAAAAGCATATATAACTTGACAAAAACTGCTCCAAGAGGAGTCTTTTCCCCCAGATATTTTTCATCACTAATATTTGTTGCAAATAACTGCTCAAGTCCAAAATGCAAGGGAACCAAATTAATAATAACATAAAAATCATCAATGAACATTTTCAAACAATTAATATTTTACAATTCAGTAAAAGTTAGGCACCACCATTTCGTGCTCTCCATTCATTAGAATCAAAGGAATCACAGTCACCTGCCTGTAATTTTATTTTATTAAGAGAGGGCCAACAATATGACGCTGCACAAGAATTACCCTTTTTGTAGAATTTTCCATTTCTTTTTGTAAACTCTTCTGTTTCCTCTCATTTTGGCAAACTTGAAGCAAGTTTCTTACAAGAACTCTTTTAATGTGAGTCCATTCTAAATCTTTTCTTGTGGAAAGAAAAGGTTCAATCCAGTCTTTAACTCTGTATTTAGAGGATTCATGTAAAGCATCACTGCAGCATACGGAGTTTTCAGCATCAATTTGAGAGGGGTTTCAGTGAGAACCTGTTCTAGGATTCTATTAATGCCACAGTCAACTTGTTGCCTGTGTTGTCCTTTTATTGGAGGTCCATTCAGTGTGAAGGTGATCCTTACCACAGATGTGGGATTATGTCATCCAATCATGGAACTATAAAGGGTGTAGACATTCCTCATGGGTTAGCTGCCGCTCATTTCCCTTTCATTCCTCCTCTTTTATCAGCTTCAACAGAGCGACCACTACCACCAGGAAGACATGTTGCCTATGAAGACAATTAATATCTTGGTCTTCCCAACTTGTGATGTCTTCATTTGTTTTCTTGAGATACACGTGCAGTGCTTCTCCTGACCACCAAGAATCTGGCATCAGCAAACAAAGTCCAGTCCAGTGGAATTATTGTTTGGGGATTGTTGCTTCAATGGTGGTGACGTTGACTTCAGTGAGGATGTTGGCATTGGTGTGGTGATCTACCCATTTGTGCACAGGATCTTCCGGAGTTATCATTAGTGGCATCTCCCCAGACCCTTAGAACGTTATCAGTTGGTCACCCATACTTCACATCCATAGAAGGGTGTAGGCACGGTGACGGCATTATAGAGCTGGAACTTGCTGTTCTTCTGTAGACCACAATCAGTGAAAATACATTTCCCAAGGGAAGTCCAACCGTACTAAATTTCTTGTGCTGAAGGTCACAGTTGGTGTTAACACTTTGTGACAAGTGGTTACCAAGCTAACAGAAGAGCTCAACATCTCCAAAGTCTGTCCCTCAGTAATGATTTATGGTGAGTGATGTGCAAGAGCTAAGGCAAGCTGGTGAAATACCTTTTGTTTTCCTGATGATTAGTGTGAATTCCAGGAAAGGGTAAATTTGTGCAAACAGGCTACAAAAACTTATACTGCAATGAACATTTGTTCCAGATATCCATTTCAAAGGACCATTGATGATATCAATAATTAATTTACTCAGTGTTTATTTCAAATGGATCAATTTATTTATATCAGCTTAAATAATAATCAGTGATAATTTATATATCTACCTACCTCTCAGTTTTCATAAAAGTTGCCTTGCATTCAGTCTTTCAAGAACAGAAATTTCATCCAAATAACACTGAGAAGCCCAAAGGTTCCATTCTTCAGTTATCCACTCTGCCCTTCTCCCTATCAGTTGAGACTGAACCAAACCATTGAAATCAGAGCTGAACCTCCTAGTCACCAAGCCTACCTGCTTCCATCAAAGCGACACTACCTGATCTACACGTGTCTCACTTGTGCTTTTGTTATCTCTCTACATGACTACTCCAATAACTAATCTTCATAATCTTGAGATCTTCCAAAGCTTACTTGTCGACCAATGTTATTCTCAGTACAGAAACAACTTAACTATAAAATGCATCATTTGTTTTCAGATCCCTCACGTGCAGTCTCCAATAACTTCCTTCAACCTTACAGTTCTCTGAGATTTCTATGTTTGTCCAATCTTGGTCTCTTTGCTTTCCCTTACTCCACCATTAGCAACCATGGCTTCAATTACCTAGACCCTAAGGTCTGAAATTCCATCCCAAACCTCTTCTCTCTTTGTTTAAGATGTCTCTTGAAATGTACCTCTCTCCAAGCTTCAGATGTCAAGGGAACACTCCTCTAATATTCCTCAGGATATTTAACTATTTAAAGATGATCTGCAAATGCAAATGGAGCTGTTTAAGACATTTGCCTGTCACATTGGATTTTTATAAAAAGTGAAATTAGAAAATGCAGGTTTTTTAAGTGCAGTTTATAATAAGATAATAACTTTACTAAATATAATTATTACTGAGCATATCTGATATCAAATAAACACTTAAAGGGTCTTAAGTAAGAGTCAGGGCAATGTGAATCCAACTCCCATTTGGTATTATTTCATAATTCAGTGCTAATTGACACCTAATTAACAATGAAATCAGAGCGGCCATATTATTGTTAGTGAGGAAATGACACATTGGTGCAGAATGCAAGGGTTATGTTGACTAACTTAGTACAGATACGTTAGCTAATAAACTTCCTCTGGTGCATTGGAGTGAGAACAGTTCAGTAGTGTTCTACCTTAAACACTTCCTTCATTGTCTAAAAGATCTCCACCACTTATAGAAAAAGCCAGCTTGTTTCAATTGCAGTTCTGCTGGAAGGCACGTACATGATGTAGGTGACCCAGTTATGTTCAGTTGAATGTCATTGCATCTGTATTTTTATTACTGTGTTATCTTTGCTTCATACAGGAGAACAGATGATTTTGAATTAATAATACTCTCTTAATGCACTTTGAATTTTCAATGCAGTCTGCTTGAATAAATATTTATACATATAAATATACTGGTGTATAAATATGCTGCCTGGATTAGTGGGCATGTGCTACATGGAGAGGTTCTACAAACTAAGGTTGCTTTCTCTGGAACAACAGAGGTTGAGGGGAGACCTGATAGAAGTTTATAAAATTATGAAAGGCATAGATAGAGAAGACAGCTGGTATCTTTTTCCCAAAATTGAAATATCTAATATTAGAGGGCAAGCATTTAAGGTGAGAGGGGCAAAGTTCATAGGTCACAGAGTCACACAGCATGGAAACAGGCCCTTCAGCCCAACTCATCTAATGTGACTGTGTTGCCCAGCAAGCTAGTCCCACCTGCCCGCGTTTGGCCTATAGCCCTCTAAACGTCTCCTATCCATGTACTTATCTAGATGGATTTTAAATGTTGCTAATGTGTCCGCCTCAAGCATTTTTCTGGCAGCTCATTCCAAATACGCACCACTCTTTGTGTGAAGAAGCTGCCCCTGATGTCCCTTTCAAATCTCTCGTCTCTGATCTGAAACCTATGCCCTTTTAGCACCCCCCTCCCTGGGAAAAAGATGATGTGCTTTCACCCTGTCTATGCCCCTCATGATCTTATATGCCTCTATCAGGTCACCCCTCAATCTCCTACGTTCCAGGGAATAAAGTCCTAGTCTATGCAACCTCTCCTTGTAACTCAGGCCTCCAAGCCCAGGCAACATCCTGGTTAATCTTTTCTGCATTATTTCGAGCTTAGTAACATCTTTCGTATAACAAGGTGACCAAAACTGTACACAATACTCCATGTGCGGCCTCACATATGGAGATATGTGGGGCAAGTTTTTACGCAGAGGGTGGCGGGTGCCTGGAATGCATTGCCAGGAGATGTGGTGGTGGAGGCAGATATGATAGAGGTGTTTAACAGGCTCTCAGATAGGCACATAAATATGCAGAGAATGGAGGGATATGAACCATATGCAGGCAAAAGGGATTAACTTAATTAGGCATCATTAGCGTAAGTAATTCGGTACAACATCGTGGGCCGAAGGCCCTGTTCCTGTGCTGCTTATATGGTACTATGTTCCTGTGATGCTGCTACAAGTAAGGTTTTCATTGCACCTGTGCAAACATGTACTTGTGCGTATGACAATAAATGACTTTGACTCAGTACACTCATTTTGAAATCATCTTGAGGTATGATACCTTAGACATTGACTTTGGAAATCAAATCCAACCGTTGAAGTGAACAAAGACCAAAATATGGATATCATTCACTGCACTCATGTCCTTTTAAGGTTTCCAAGACATGTAAAACATCAAAACGTCATTTTAAGATCAGATCAATCCCATATTGTGTACAATGCTGGGATTACTTCATAAAAGAAATCATTGACAAAGAAAGGTTATTATTTATATCAATTTGATACAGGTTTGAGAGGAGGTAACATTGCCAAATGCATCGTGGAGTGCAGGTCACATGAAATGCTGTCTGATAGAAACTTGGCAGTTCTGGCAAAGTACTTAACAATTTTCCACTGCACTAGTGAGTTATGAAGACAGAGGAATAAATGCAAAAGCTTATTGCATTAACACTTTAAAAATTGAAGCATCGTCTTTGGAAGGAAATTTGAAAAGATTTCCAGTATCTTATTCCTTCAGGGGATATTGTGAATTAGAACTTGGTTTTACACGTGCCATAAATCAGCATTTTAAGATTAGCATGTCATTGGAAACTTCCACTGATGGTTGTGGTGTGATAGTAAATCAAAGGGCCTTCAGCACCGATATAGTTAGTCTGTCTATATCCAGTTAAATAAACACACCAAGGATGGCTGTTACAAATTTGTTTCTGGTGTAAAGATTATCTCAGGTTCAATGGCATCATTGTTTCTTGTCACTGAGCTGATTATCATTTTTATGGGGGTTGACGTTCACTGCCCTTTATCTGTTTGTATGATAGGGTAGCCTAAGATTATGATAATAATTTATGTGGCCTGGATTAAATGGTGATGATTTTCACATGAGCACTTGTTCAAGTTCTCAAAGAGTGGGAAGAGATGTTTCCTCCAGTGCTTGAGTGAAAAGCTGGTTCTCAGGACCTGCGCTGGTGATTCCTTCGACATATTTCAGAAATCCACTCAGAGGTCAGCAGGGATCCAGCTGCTCTGTTACTTTGATGATGACTGAGATGAAGGTAACAGAAGGAAAGAGCTGAAGCCTACAGTAGCAGCCTCAGCATTCTCATTCTAGATCAGCAGCTTCAGAGAGGTCCAGTCCATAGAAAGAAATACCCGGCACACAAGAGTCCACAGGAAGAGGATAACCTTTCTCATCATGTTTGAGTGCTAGTGTCTTGGCTGGCTGACAGTCTCGCATCAAGAGGTGCACCACCTTTCTAGTTTAATGCAAGCACATCTGCTGCTGTATGAACCAGAAGGTCACACCTTACTAGTGTTTGCAAAAGTCAGTCACTCTCTTCAGCCTCTTCACTCAGGCTCTGCAGAAGATTTCTGCAAGACCTTACAGATGACTGCACATCAATAAATAAAACAGGCGACTGATGTCTCACTCGCAGGACGCAGTTAATTCAGTTTCTTCTCCGGTGATGCCAGTCAGGTTTTCTTTAACCTTGGTTGGTTTCTCCATTCTCCACAGTTGCAGGACATGCTACAGTGGGAATGCCCAATGATGCCAAGGTCTTCCTTTGCATTAATATGTTACTGGTGTCCAACCAAAGTAGGCTATTTATGCTGGTATGCACAAGAGTGAGTGATCATGATGTTTTTGTTATGTGAGAGCCCACTCTTCCCAATCAACCTGCAGCTCAACACAGAGTTAATGGATGGCTATATGAAGGAATGCCCACTAATGAGGTATATGTGATGGAAGGAAAACCACATGACAACCTGATGTGTCTTGAGCATGATATCAGCACACGAAGATAAGATATCTTTATTAGTCACATGTACATCAAAACACGCAGTGAAATGTATCTTTTTTTGGTAGAGTGTTTTGGGGGCAGCCCACAAGTGTTGTCATGCTTCCGGCGCCAACATAGCACGCCCACAACTTCCTAACCTGTACGTCTTTTGGAATGTGAGAGGAAACAGGAGCACCCGGAGGAAACCCACACAGACACGAGGAGAATGTACAGACTTCTTACAGACAGCGGCTAGAATTGAAGCCGGGTCACTGGCGCGGTAATAGCGTTACGCTAACCGCTACACTACTGTGCCTGCCCATCTAGGGGTGCCCTGTCTTATGCAGCAGTCATGAACGGCTGTTGTGTGCTGTGCTCTGAGTAATATTGGGCAGCAGTAAGATTTGGACCAGGAGCACAGAGAGTCTTCGGGTTATTCAGAGGAGGATGAAGAGGACAAACATATTGCAGCAATGCCCCAGCAGTGGCATGCGTCACTGCCTGGGATGCTCAGGTACTCTCATTGAGAGGTTCACATAGCCATGTATCAGATATCAAGTTGCAAAAGTCACCTCCTTGCTTCACGTTCGTCCCCCAACGCAGTCTCCCTGTCAGTCACACAACTTTCCTTGTATCACCCTTGCAGCTGATCAGCCATATTTCAGGTCATTTTTCCTTCCTTCATCTGTTTGAGATGCGAGTGGGTCAGGAAGGAGACGTTACTTTTACCATTCCCTACTGCTCGATGTCAGTTCATGTCTTACCAGTCAACTCAAATGAATGGACCTCTGCTTTAGCACTATCCAAAAATAGGCCAGTGATGGTAACAAATAGTATTTCTGTGGATCAAGATAACATTTAATCCTGCAATGCATTACTTACTGGTCAGTTTTACAATTCATTTTCTATCTGGCAGCATCCTTTAAGTCAGGCAAGTAGTTGCTTATTTTGTAATAATGTGCATGCATTTATGAAAGTTAGCTGATTTTACTCATTTTTGCCAAGAGGTACATAGTCTCAGGTTAACCTCCTTCTTCCTGCCATTAGTAAAGTTTCCTTCAGGGCACTTGGAAAGCCCAGCATCATATCTGGAGAGATGAAAACGATGTCCAGCACTCGCCTTCATGACTCTATTCTACCTGCACTTCCTCAATAGTAACTCCATCTGCTTCAACCTGCATATGTGGAATGAGCCTTTAAAATCTGAAATTAAGTTATGCAGGTTGTCATCACATCCATTGATGTTAAATTGTCAGTGCAATATATGCAGTGTGTATGATTGTTTGATAATAATTATTGCTGTTTAAGACTGCATCACTTTCCAATCTTGTTTGAGTGTCAAACTTGCCAGAAACAATCTGTCTCCCCAGAAATTATATGGTTAAAAAGGGTAACTGATTAAAACTTCACAAATAGATGCTCTGCACTCATACCCAGGATTCCCATGCAATTCCAGACCACTTTTCCTGTTCTAATTAAGATTTACAGTTCTGCTACCTTCTCAAAAATTACTCTGCCTCTTTTTATTTCTTTTTATCATTGACAGGAAAATATTAAATAATCTTGTGTCAAAATGGCTGTGAGGTGTTTTTGCAGCATGCACAATGCATAAAAATGTTCCCATTTAGAAAATGTGTGCAAATATATATATTGCAAGAAATCACCAAGAATATCTTTCTTTCAAATTATTTGATGAAAATAATTATCAAACATTGTTGAATCATGGCAAAGGCAATGAATCCTGAAAATAATTGCACAGTCGAAAGTGATTACTAAAATAATCTGTAATTTCTAGTTTGGCTTTCTTCACAAACTTGCTGAAAAGACACAAAATAATTCAACAATTTTATTTCCAATTGTGAGCAATGCTCCTTTTTTTTGTAATTAGTTATTCTTTTGGAATTAAATGTAGTTGGACCAGAGGTGTTGGGAATTAATTCTCCAGTCCATCTCCCCTTGTGATTAATCACCTTTTGGAGAACGTCTTCAATGTTTAATCCAATATTTGGGCAAGCGAAATACAAGCTAATGTGAGGCCCAAGTGGTGAGGGTGCAAATACCCCCCATTCAAGTCCCAACAAGGCAAACACACCTCAATCCAAACCATGGGATTAATAACATCTCAGAAAATAGGAATTACTATTAACATAAATAGCAACATCAAATTGGAGTAAATTATTCTACTTTGATTAAAACTCTTTTAGTCCCTGTCTTGCTCATGCCGTTAGGCTGCAAGGTTCCAAGACGGAAAATGAGGTGCTGTTCCTCCAGTTTGCACTTGGAATTCTCCTGGCAATGGAGGAGGCAGTCCTTTGTTTCTCTTAATCCCGGTCTTACTTGTCTCTCGGGTCTGGACCAGTTGATGGTACCCTCATTTGTGAGCTGTGGTTTCAAGAACCATTCTAGAGACCTAAGGACACGACTATAGATTGGTAATCCAAAGCAGTACTGAGGGAGTGCTGTATTGTCGACATTCTCATCATAGAGCTATATAGCACAGAATCAGGCCCTTCAGTCCAACTCATCCATGACGATCAAGATGTCTATCTGAGCTAGTCCCATTTGCCTGTATTTGGCCATGTCCCTCTAAATCTTTGCAACCCACATAAGCTTTTCACTGTACCTTGGTACAAGTGACAATAATAAACCAATACCAATACCTGTCCAAATGTCTTTTAAACTCACCTCTGCAGCTTTCTCTGCCTGCTTGTTCCATATAGCCACCACCCTTTGTATAAAAAAGTTGCCCCTTAGCTCTCTTTTAATTTTTTCCCCTCTCATCTTAAACCTTAAACCAGCTTTAGACTCTACCCTGGGAAAAAGGTTCTAACCATTCCACTTTGTCTCCACTCCTCGTGACTTTATTTGGTCACTCCTCAGTTTCCTATGCTCTAGGAAAAAAAGTCCCAGCCTATCCAGCCTCTCCTTATAACTCTAGACTTGTAACTCATAATATCACTTCACTGAGGCCTGACCGAGTCTTCAAGCAGGATGTAAAAATCTCATACCATTCTTTCGATGAAAAGCAGAGAAGTTATGCTTTTCTGCCACTCAAGATGCTGTAGTCAATGCTAACATTCCAGCTTTCCTTCCTAAGATCAACAAATTCTGCATACACAGGCAATTAACTTAATATTCCTGGTATCACAGTGGCAGGGGTGGCACAAGTAGTAGAGCCACTGCATCACAGCTCCAGCAACCCAGGTTCAATATGTCGAGTTTGCCCATTCTCCCTGTGACTCTGTGTGTTTCCCCTGGGTGCTCCATTTTCCTCCCACATTCCAAAGCTGTAAGTTATTAGTCCACTGTAATTTGCCCCTAGTGTGTAGGTGAGTGGTAGAATTGATGGGAATGTGAAGAAAATAGGTCACAGGGAAAATTCTTGGGGCAAAATGATTGCTCAGTGAGCTGGCCTAGATTTGATCAGCTGAAATGGCCTCTTTCTATGTATAAGGAAATATGAACAAAGTGGTTCAGGGCTGCACCATAAGACCAGTCTGGGATATATATGTTCACTCTCTGCTGTTTTGCCTTCACTTTAATCTATATGTCAAGTATCTTCTTGAGGGTTCAGATTGATTGTAAATTAAATCAGTTTTGAAGCCTCACTAATCTCTGGTAATGATCCCTGTTTTCTACCCTAATTCATTATAAATGGTGAGTTCCTTTGATCTATCAAATATTGAATCTTTACAACCTTGCCTGTGCATTATGAGGGGTCATTATGTAAATAATTGGCTTGGTTCTATAACTGTCAGATTAGTTCCAAAGGCAAGGTGACAGAAAGCAGTGGTGTGAAGCAGCTTTAATTGACATGCTGCTATTAGTTCAACCAGCCCTGTTGTGCACTCTCATGCAGGTAGTGTTGATTCCAAAGTAAACCTACCTGCTTGCTCAGCTTTGTATTTTATTCCCCCATGTTTGTATTTGCTTCTCAGGATGTGAGTAATACTGGAAAGATTACATTTATTGCCAAACACCAGTTAACCTGAGAAGGCATCCTTGAATTGCTTTCATTGTTATGGGAAAGATGCTCCCACAATATTGACAGATAAAGTATTGACAGACATAATGGCCAAGTCAGGAACAGTGAACAAAATGGATAGAGGATTTAGAGGTGAATTGTATCTGACAGTGTGAGATGGCCAGTGGAATTCTCCCCTCTTCATCTAGAATCAGAAGGAAGACTTGCCTCTTTTATGAAAATAAAGAAACATATGGGAGCAATAAATGAAAATTTATTCATTCGAAATTTATTCAAATGAAAATTGATTCTCTCTGTCTCTGTCTGTCTGTCTCTCCCTCTGTCTCTCTCTGCTTCTCTCTCTCACACCTATTTTAACCAATGAACAAGATAACTTCATCAACAGCCAAACCCCCCCATGGCAACCCTGGTCTTGCCCTATCAGAGATATTCCCTTTGTCCCACCCATTCCTCCTCCATTTCCTCTGCAAATTAAAACTAATTTATTTTCTCTCTTTCCCAGTTATGACAAAGGGTCTTCCACTTGAAATATTAACTCTGCTTTTCTCTCTCCACAGATGCTGCCCAACCTGCTGAGTGGTTGCAGCATTTTCTATTTTTACTTGGCTCTTTTCATTTGCTTTTTCATCAGTAGCCTCCAGCAGTCTCCGAGGACAGTTTTGGCTCCAGTACGCCTGAGAAGACAGCCTGAACACTGACTCGTGGACCCATTAACTCGATGCTCAGGCATCACTCTGAATCAGGTGTTGCATCCTGGATGACTACAGGAGGCACTAACCAATCTGGCACGTTGTAAGATAACATATTTAGTCCCTTAAGGCTCACTTTTGTGAGTAAAGTGGATGTTGTTCAATCCATTTTCTAGCTCTCTATCTTCTGATTGGATTCTTTAACATTTACTTAGCTGTTACTGGATAAAACCCATAAATTGATTCAATTTTGTGATTTGGATAAAGTTATAATCAGTAATTAGTGCAAGAGAAACAACATGTGAGTGGTTTAGGAATTCATGTTATTTTTCCATTGTCTAATGTTTATTTCTATTGGAAAATAATTTATGAATCAATAAATGATTTGCAATGAATAGAGGCTGCTGGATCTTGGCAAATAAACGTAAGGTAATATATTTGGAATACACTGGAAATTTCAGGCAGCTGTTGTTTGACCATAGAAGGACACAAAAGAGATTATTTCATCTGCAAGAAATACCCAATAATGTGAAACAGCCCTGAGGCAGGTCCATTTTGTTTTATACACATGGATTGATCAGTCCAAGTGGTAAAGGGACTGGATCTATTGTATATTGGCTGAGTGTTTTGTCTTTAATACGTCTTTATTGTTGCAATGAATATTCAGCAGTCAATTATTTATTACTGTATATGATTTCTTAATGAAAAATGTCCATTGGGTTTCAAATGGAACTGAAAGCAAAAGAAAAATATCCGACACATTGAAGTAGTAACTCCGAGGAGGTGTAGTCATATCACTGGGAATGATAATGAGGAAGATCAGAGGCTGACGGGTGGTGATCCTGGTCTTGTAGGTGACTAACCTGCTCCCAGGAGATGAATCCCTCATTTAATTATTTTATATTTTTAGTTATGTTGCCCATCCTGCTTCCACTAAATCTGAAAGTATTCAGGTATGAAATCATTACTATCTTTACTTCCTACCTAACCCAAAACCACCCCAAAAACATAACATATTTCCTAAACCTTGGCTTTCCAAAGCATGCTTTATCATGAAATGCAATGGCAATAATTAATATTTCATATAATAAAATGCAGAACACAATTTCCAAGCAAACCTTAAGGCAAAACCAAGGAATAGATTACCTCAACAAGACTCGAAGTATGCAGGCTGCTATCTTTTAGGCTGCGATTGTATATTGGCTGAGTGTTTCATCTTTACTATTCCTCTATTGTTGCAATGTATATTCAGCAGTGAATTACTTATTGTTATACATGATGATTTCTTAATGAAAGAAGTCCATTGAGATTCAACTGGAACTGAAAGTAAAAAAATCAGATCACCTTCTGCTTGGCCCTCGTTTTCTTCTTCCAGAGCTGTGACATATCACTGGCGCACGCCGTTTCATGTTTACCTTATTGTTTCACCTTTACCTCAGGCTGCACGTGCCAATATCACAATCATTCTGCCAATATTCTTGAGGTACGTTGCAGAGCTTAACAATTCAGTCCAAAGTATTGAAACCTTTACATGCCCAACATCTGTTCAGTTTTCTTTGTGCCCAGTAATAGAGTAGGAGCAAACAAGAAAGACAACACGGACATGGTGTCCGAATAATGGGTGATTTTGGTGCACAGCAGGAGGCCAGACAAAGCTGATCTACCCAAACATGATTCCGGGACTGTCTTATAACTTCTCTGGATACGTGATTACACAGAAAACTCAATTAACTAAGTTTTGATTGTAACATTTCTCTGATTATGTCATAACACAGAAGACTTAATTAACAGTAAAACTAGGTTTTGGTTACAGAATAAAACACTTAATTGTCTGTAAGTTCAACTTAGCTAACAACAAATCTAAGTTTCGGCCGCAATGATAGTGGCGTGCTATAACATAATCATCGAGCCTCTCTACCTTGGTACAGTTGCAGCTACATCCCATTTATCTATTGTTGAACCGTATCAGTGGTTCCCTGTTACTACATCACAAGCTACATCCTATTTCACTAGTTATTAACCCTCTCTATTCCTACCCATACAACAATAGTCTTTCTGTTGAGTTATAATCTTCAATAATTTGGGCATACTCCTGACATTTTTTCTTATGCCCAACTTAAAAGGGGAAATGTTAAGCTATTGCAGTGGTTGGGAAATTGGTGTTTTGTTTCTACATTTTTCCCAATAAAACACTCTCCTAAAGTTTAGGAAGATAACACCAGGGTTCCACCCAAACCTGTGAAGTTTCTGAACAGCGAGTTAAATTGCAATTAGCCCCAACTTCCAAATGCAAGCCTGTGTTCTCTCAGAACCAGACACGCAAAACTACCTGGGGTAGCAAGTGCAAGAAAACAATGAATCTTACTGATAACTAAGAGTTACACTGGAAATCACACGGGAACTCATTTTCACTCTCCTGAGGGTAGTTCACAAATTCATAAAACCTTTACATATGGGTCAAATTTTACATAGACTAGAGTGAAGTTCACTGTAGTGACAGAATGGCCTCTCAAGTTGAAAGGAACGTAAAACTTTACAGCAACAGTAGTCTGGGCTTCTGTATTTAGGATTCCTGACTGACACAATTTAAATTAGAGGATATAATGCAGTCATTTTTATTCAGATGACACAAGATAAAACACACATTTATCGACTCATTATTTTACCACTCAGTTTTTATCCACTCATTTTCCTACCTCCCTCATTCTCCCACAATGAGAAAGATGTACCTCTCCTGAATAGACAGGGAAGCACAGTGGCACAGCCAGTGGAGCCACTGCCTCCAGCTCCAGAGCTGCAGGTTCAATCCTGACTTCCAGTACTGTTTCTGTGGAGTGTGACCGTGTGTTTTTTTTCTGGGTATTCCAACTTCTCCCCACATCTCAAAGACATGCTGGTTGGTCTGTTAATTGGCCACTGTAAATTGCCCTGAGTGTGTGGGTGAGTGGTAGAATCTGAGGGGAGTTGATGGGAATGTGGGGAGAATAAAAGGGGATTAATATAGGATTGGTGTAAATGGATGCTTGTTGGTCAGTAAGACTTGATGAACTGAAGGGCCTGTTATAGTGCTGTGTCTCTCTATCACTCTGTAACTCTAACATTCTTCATGTATCAAATGAAGTAGTGAGTGAAAGACAAGTTAGCGTAAATAAACCTGGTATACATGCAAATAATTTTGCATGCTTTCTGGTGGAATTTGCTGAATAGTAATCAAGGGCATGAACCCTGGATATGTCATGTTCTCTCTTGCCCAGGATGAAATTTTGCTCTATATTGTCTAACAACACACTAAATGGTTTATTTACTTTCTAAGCCATTGAAATAAGCTATATTTAAGGTTCACTGTAAGATTGCTATGTTCGTCTTGCTGGAGACAACCTGTTTAGTGTCATTTAGCATGCTAAAACTCTCCAGCGAGCCCATTGCCTAGAAAATCATTCCTGCTAAAAAAAACAGACCAAGGTTTCTGATTCTTGTAATGACTGAAATGCAAACGGATATAGATGAGTTAGTTTTAAGTTGTTTTGGCTGGCATTGATAGTGTGGTAATAGACTCAAAACGGAGCAAGAAGCCTGCTAATGCAATGATGCCATTTTAATGCAATGATGCCTACCCTAGATCCCAAATTATATCTACTGCAAAACTAGTCCCATCTTACCGTGTGTGGCACGGTAGCGTAGCAGTTAGCATAACGCTATTACAGCATCAGCGACCCACGTTCAATTCCTGCCGCTGTTGATAAGGAGTTTGCATGTTCTCCCCCTGTCTGCGTGGGTTTCCTCTGGGTGCTCCAGTTTCCTCCCACATTCCAAAGACGTATGGGTTAGGAAGTTGTGGGCATGCTATGTTGGCGCCGGAAGCGTGGCGACACTTGCGGGCTGCCCCCAGAACACTCTGCGCAAAAGATGCATTTCACTGTGTGTTTCAATGCACATGTGACTAATAAAGAAATCTGTATCTTATCTGCAAAAGCAGGTTCTAGATCATAAACTCTGTATGTTCCAGGGGTTGCAATTTGATTCATAAGAATCTAGCCCATCCCTCGAAAATATCTCATATAATGGAATGCCATGGAGGCTGTTTTCCAAGGAAATGTGGTAGTCATTTTCAGACTACAAAATATCAATGGCAGTAATAGGTGAATGGTTAATTAGTCTGCCTTTTGTTGGTATGTTGATGAAGGGATAAACACCAAGATATCTGCATGTTCCTTTTCAAACAAAATGACGTACATACTACATGCTAAATTGTCAATGCAATATACTTATTCATAGATCTAATTTGGAAAGAGAGTTGCTTTAAAGGGCTGTAGTTAAAGTTTAATGTATTCATCCAAGTAGATGAAGAGAAGAATTGCTTTCAGTCCATTTCTATGGGTTCTGAGTAGCTGATGAGACCAATGCAGGAGTTGCAGACTCTGCCATGGGTGGGGCCAGAGTCACTTAGTCATAGAGTCACAGAGTTACACAGCATGGAAACAGGCCCTTCGGCCCAACTCGTCCATGATGGCACAGGTGGATGGGTAGTTGGACAATGGTGTATTTCTTTATCAGTCAGCTCAAAATTCACAGCTGAAGTGGAACCAAGTCATCCTTGAACTTGAGGGACTGCCTGAGAGTATGAAGAATCAACATTAAAGCTAACCAATCACCATCTTAATTATATCAGAACACACTTTTTTTTTACCAGAAGTACAGTACAGGTTGTCTCCAGTCAAGGTTGTGGTGAAATTTGTCATCAACATCCCCCTCAACATAGGCAGATGTTGATGATAAAATTCACCACAATCTCCAAAAGAGAAGCAGTAATTTGCTTCTGATAAGTGGAAAGTGATTTCTATTTTTCAGGGTCTCACTTTGGATCTTGATTATCAAGGGGTGATGTTATGTCGCGAGAGTCAGCTATTGATCCTGGACATTTAGCATAACACCCATCCTTTAGAGCAGCTTCAAGCCCCTGAGCGTCAACATCTCAGAGGATCTATCCTTAGCCCAACACATTGATGCAATAATGAAGAAAGCATGCCAGCAGCTCCACTTTGTTAGGAGTTTGAGGAGATTTGGTATGTCACAAAAGACTTACAAATTTCCATAGATGTACAGTGGAGAGCATTCTGACTGGTTGCAGCACAGCCTGGTATGGAGCCTCCAATGCACAGGACCGCAAGAGGCTGCAGATGGTTACAGACTCAGCCAGCTCCATCACGGATACAACCCTCCCTGCCATCGAAGACATCTTCAAGAGGTGGCTCCTCAAGAAGGCTGGGATGCACCCTCTTTTCATTACTACCATCAGGGAGGAGGTACAGGAGCCTGAGGACCCAAACTCAATAATTCAGGAACAGCTTCTTCCCCTCTGCCATCAAATTTCCATGAACCCATGAACATTACCTCATTATTCCCTTTTTTTTGCACTATTTATCTATTTTTTTGTAATTTATGGATTTTAATGTCTTACACTGTACTGCTGCCGCAAAACAACAAATTTCACGACATATGTCAGTGATAATAAACCTGATTCTGATTCTGATTCTTTTGTACGTATCACTGAAGGAGTCAACGCTGACTTTGACCTTGTACGTTTTCACACATTGTATGGCCAAATCAGTGGCTTATGTTGGGTCGGGTTCTGGAGTGGAGATAATAAAGGCTGAACTGCTTCCCACTTGCCCTGGTGATCAACTCTCTTCCAGAAGAAAGCTTGTTGGAGTTGAGGGGCAGACATGGAGTATGGAAGATTGAGGGGAGGTTTGGAGCAATAACACAGCCTTGTGCTGGCATTGGGTGAGTGGTAAATAGGGAGCAACATTAAAGATTTTGCACTTCCTATCACGGTACATCATCCTGCCATACAATTATCCCTCACACACCCTCATTCCTTTGATTCTGACTTCATTTGCAATACCTTAGCTCAACCTTACTTTGCCTCATGCTTGTCTGCTGCTTGTTTAGCCTCAAGTGTCATACTCTGCATTTGTTCCATCTCCGTCTATCTCTAACCTCGTCTGTTCCAACTTTCCAAATACCTTTTGCTTTGCCTTGATCATTACTTTCCTGTAAAAGTGATTTGTTAGGTTTCTTGCAGTAAACGGTTGCAGATATGTCAATTGTCCAATACCAAAGGGCATCCATTTAAAGTGAGAGGG
Organism: Pristis pectinata; assembly: GCF_009764475.1. Lineage (NCBI taxonomy): Eukaryota > Metazoa > Chordata > Chondrichthyes > Rhinopristiformes > Pristidae > Pristis > Pristis pectinata. Next base: position 74,751,758 of record NC_067415.1, read on the forward strand.
GGTAGGTTCAAAGGAGATATACAGGGCAAGTTTCTTCACACAGAGAGCGGTGGGTGCCTTGAATTTGCTGCCATGGGTGGTGGTGGAGGCAAATACGATAGAGGCATTTAAGAGGCTTTTAGATAGGCACATGAATATGCAGAGATGGAAGGATGTGAACCATGTGCAGGCAGAATGGATTAGGTGCCATTAGCTTAATTAGTTCAGCACAACATTGTGGGCCAAAGGACCTGTTCTTGTGCTGTACTGTAGTGTTCTATGTTCTCTGTTCTATATGCAAGAGGGTCTGCCTTGAATATTGATGAACACCCCTGCCTAGAAGTTTGAAAACATAGTGCTGTTTATTCCAGTGCTTTGTGATTGAAAATTCATTTGACCCTGAAAAAAATTGAATTGCAATCAATTCAAAGTCAAATTACACCAATCATAAAATTTGACCAGGCACTTCCAGTGAATATCAAGGACACACCCAATGACATTGTACTCTGTGAAACTTGGATCACATTCTACGACAATGTGACGTCTCCACTTTCCACATCTCTCCCACAACTTCATGTGCCAGCTTTTGGGGTCTGCGTTAGCTTCTCTGGATCCTCTCCATACTGCGCAAGACTCTGTAATCTCTATCATTGAATCCAAGCTCTCTCCAGACTCTACCAGATTCCACGCTCCAGGTTCGTCTCTCAGATTTAAAAGTATCCTGGCTGGTTGCATCACAGCCCAGTATGGCAATTCCAACGCACAGGAATGCAGGAGGCCACAGAGAGTAGTGGACACAGCCCAGTCCATCACTGCTACAGCCCTCTCCACCAGTGACAGCATCTACAGGAGGCGCTGCCTCAAGAAGGCGGCATCCATCATTAAGGATCCCCACCATTCAGGTCATGCCCTCTTCTCACTGCTATCATCAGGCAGGAGGTATAGAAGCCTGAAGTCTCACGCCACCCGGAACAGCTACTTTCCTACAACAATCAGGTTCTTGAACTGACCTGCACAACCCTAACCCTACCTCAGCAACGGAACACTACGGACCACCTCTTGCACTGCCATGGACTTGTCTCTGATTCTGTCTATTTTTTTGCACTGTCTTTTCTTCTTTTTCTCTCTTCATTGTCTTGTAATTTACGTATAATTTATATTCTGTGTGTTGTCTGTACCTGCGTGCCTGTGATGCTGCTGCAAGCAAGTTTTTCATTGTACCAGCACCTCACCATACTTGTGCACATGACAATAAGCTTAACTTGGCTTGGCTTGAATTGGAGAGTAACCCAGATGTCAGTGACCCAAAAATCATTCCAACACTACAATGGGTTTCAATCTACTTTACCAGAATCATCCCAGTGTCAAAGTTGAAAGTTCCCCAACTCTCCTGGCTGTTCTGTATGTTGTTGATTAGGTGTACAGAGAAAATAGAAAACAGGCGTGATTCATATCGCAGCAAAGATAATACCAAGGTTCTGACATGGGAATCAAACTTATGACTGTTCGGTTAGTCAAACTGCAATCCCAATTCAAAGAATTGAGCTATATCTGTTGTTTGAATTGAAGACATTCAGCGATGTTTTGAAAGCCAGGAACACAGAGAGAAATTTGACATTCAAGAGGGTGTCCAAGAAAGTGGGAAGTTAGTTGCTCCTTGTGCAGTCAGCTGGCAGGTTGAGTCTATGGAGTAGAGTACAGATGGCTGAAGGGAGACCTTAAACAAGCTGCTGCAAAGTGAAACCAACCCTGTTCCTTCTGGCTGCACAAGAAAAAAATGAAGTGATGTCAGAAAAACAGCAGTTGATTTGCAAACAGCAAGCTCCCACAAACAGCAGTGATAATGACCAGATTTATTGATGCTGATTGAAGGGTAAATATTGGGCAGGATACCAATGACAACTCCCTCATAATAGTGCAATGAATCACTTACATCCGAGAGACCAGATGGATCCTTGTTTCAACACCTCTCCTCGACAATACAGCATTCCCTCAGGACTCAAAATATGTGCATAAAATTGGGTCAAACTATTCACAGCAATATCTAATGAGATTGAAGATGATTCTTCCCATTATGATTGAGGGAGGAATCATCTTCAATCTTGTCAGGAATTGTGGTGTTGGGAAAATCAGAAAACCATGCCAGATTTCCTAAAAGTCCTTCGCCAACAACTCTTCAGTTTGTGGACATGAGTATCTAGGAATTCCAGGATCATGTGTTTGGCCCTGGAACCAGTCAGAGTTATGCAATGTAGCCAGTTGGGTTGGGTGGGGAAGAATCAGTGCACAGCGTGGGTGGAATGGGATGGTAGAGAAAGGACAGTCCAGAGAGAATTTGGGGAAGCTGGGTCAGTCTAACTAGAGTCCAGGAAAGCTGACACAATGTGGAAATCAGTGAAGGTTGGAAAGAGAAGTCAAGGCAAGTCAAGTCGAGTCAAGTTACACTGAACTAAAGCTCGCCAATAATTTGGAAATCCATCCTGTGCAGAATGGATGAGCAAGGATACTTGAAAGTGCATTTCCCTTCTGTGAATTTTAAAATGTTTTCTTGATAGGAACCGCATTACATTCAAAGCCGGTGTTTTCTTAAAATCATTATGATTTAAATGTAATGGTCGTGTTTAACTCTCAGTAAGATAAAGGGCAAATCATATTCTTGGAATGATAAATGTAATCAGCTCTTAAAGGTTGAGACCTGAAGTGCTTAAGTATTTATTCCTCTCCCATTTTGTTTTCATATACAGAGGCTCCCCTGGTTACAAATAACTTGACTTAAGGAAATCTGACTTTACACAAATTTTCACAAGTATTTTTCAAACTGGTAATAATAATAAAAAAATAAAATGTTTCATGGTATTTGTTAATGACTGGATACAGTATAGATTCCATTAGTTTAATTATGTGTAGTGTTAGGGTGATTATGCAATGAAATGAAAGAATTACAGCAAGTGTATGGGGAGCAATACGATGTTGGTTACAATGGAAAACAGATGTTTCTCACGTACGGAAAAATGAATTTACAGACAGTTCTTAGGAATGGAACCATTACGCAACCTGGGGGCTGCCTGTAGGTGAACATTTTCTCTTAACACCTTAACTTCAACCTTCTTAATTGTATAGGAATAACTATAGACTCAAGCAGATCAAGATCCATCCAACCTTGTTACTAATTCATAATTAATTGAGAAAGAGCCCAAGGGAGTTATAACAGGGAAAAACTGTTTGTTTAAATAGTTGGTTTCTAAAAAAGAAAATGATCTTCAAATTAAGGGAATTTCCGTTAATACATTTATTTCAATGTATGGTTAGCTACGTGAAAATAATATTATTAAAATTTAGAAAAGGTGTCCTCCATTTTTTTCATTGTTATTCAGCCCTATAAACTTCATTACTGTTTCAGAAACAACACTCAGTCTAAATTTATCCGATAAACACCAGAAACTAGATTAATGCCAAGGAATGAATGAGTAAAGTATGTGCAAATAGACCAGTAGAAATCAGAGGTCAGAGGCTGGGCTCCTTCCTTTAATAAATTTTAATGAGGAGTTCACATTCCAGCAGTAGACACAGTCAGACTGTGCCTGAATCCAAATGGGTCATAGTCATTTCATGAAGGGTCATTCACGCCATAAATGAGGAGTGTGAGCTTGATGTTAAACATGTTACTAATGACCATGTGTACAGAGAAGCACCTCTTGACATTACTTGTTCAGGCATTTAGGTAACTAAATCCACAATAATCAGAAATGAACATTATTTTTACCTTGGGTGTTGGGATCTAGCTGTACGTTACATCTTCTCTTCAATGTTCTCTTGTGTCTCTTTTGGAGGCATTAGTTTGCTCTGATATTCACAGCCAGTGGCAAATTTTGATGCCTTTTTCTGAAAGCTTATTTCACAATCACACCACAACCATGATTAGCAGCCATCTTTGTATCTTCATCTCATGCCAACACTGACACACACTTCCAGATAGGTCTGGCAAAGAGAAATCAAAAGCTTTCATCATGATGAATTACCCCTAATTCCCACCCTCGCCACACTGAAGCTCAAATATCAAGACTAATTGCAATAACTTTCATGTGGATGAGATATGAAATAATGGCTTGCTTACTTAGTTGAAAATAAATAACATCATTTGTTGTGTCCTGATCAACAAACCTCTCAAATTCAAATGGACTGGCCATTCATCACACTCGCTCTGAGGAAGGCTTGTTGGACACAATGAACTGATGCATTTGCCAATGTAACACACACCGCCATTTGGTTTGGCAGATGTGAAGATTCTTGGGAAGCACTGAAATGTGTCAAGGTGCAACACAAATACACATGCTGATTTTCACTTAACACGTGTCCTGAAGAAGATAAATTAACTCAGAAAAATAAAAACAGCTCAAGCAACGTATCTAGGACTCCCAGTACATGGACCAATGCCATGTTTACATTTGAAGGCAACAGTGGAGTTGCTAATCAAAAAATAACTACAACAATAACTACAGCAACAACAACAACAATAACTACTTACGCCCTTCATATTGTCAAAAAAAGAGGTGATTCTGCCAAGGTCACCAGAGATTAAGGACAATAAAGGCTTTCTGTTAATCTGGTAATTTTAACATTGAATTTAACAATTTCAGGTAACTACTCTGTTTTTTTCTCCATGGATGTGGTTTTACCTCACTGTTTCAATTTCCTTTTTTTCCTCTCTATCTCTAACTGCTGGTCTTTAAAGTAATTATTACCTTGTCAACTTCAGTCTGCGCCCTCTCCCAGGCATTCTCCTGTTCTCTTGATCGCTCCTCCTTCTCCACAACTTGCTTCTCACTTTTTTGATTCCAATGATCCAAAATAATGAATCTGTTTCTTTCCCCGCTGGCACAGTTCATCGTGCCAAGCGATTCCAGCATTCTCTGCTGTTGTTTGGAATTTCCAACATCTACAACATTTTGCACCAATTGTTCTCTTTTGGCCGTCATTCCACCTCCATTTTTCATTCTATTCAACAGTGTAAACACCATTGCTAAATCTGGTAAAAAATCTGCACTAATACCTAATTATACCCAACAAGTGCCAAGCTCTGTCACATTTTCTAATCTCTTCCTTTTTACAATGGCTTCAGCTTCATTCTGGTATGAGTTTTTAACTACTGACATTATCTTTAGTCCCAGAGAGAAGATGGGACAAAACTTAAAATCAAAAAGTGGGAGAAAAGATATGGAACATGACTGAAGGTGTTGAAGGCTTAGGCTTCCAAGGAATGAAAAGGTGGATAGAGAAATTATATTTGTGACTAAAAGTGCATGATTTGTCACTATCTGTGGAATTGGAAAAGAATACATAGTGGTTGCACAAATTGATTATTGCATTTCCCATATTACAATTGTGACTTCCTACTTATTGCTTCCTATACACATTACTTCCTATGAGGCCAAACCTAACGGCATAAATGGCAGCGATGCCTCACTCCCTGATGAGCCCAACACTTATTATGCTTGCTTTGAAAGGGAGAATAACACTACATCTGTGCGAATACCTACAGCATCTGGCAACTCTGTGATCTCTGTCTTGGAGGCTGACATCAGAACATCCTTCAAGAGGGTGAACTTTCACATGGTGTCAGGCCCCAAAAGTGTACCTGGAAGGGTATTGAAAATCTATGCCGACCAACTGGTTGGCGTGTTGAAGGACATCTTCAACCTCTCACTGCTGCAGTCAGAGGTTCCCACCTGCTTCAAAAGGGTATCAATCATACCAGTGCCCAAGAAGAGCAGGATGAGCTGCCTCAATGACTATCGCCCAGTAGCACTCACATCTACTGTGATGAAGTGCTTTGAGAGGTTGGTCATGGCTAGAATTAACTCCTGCCTGAGCAAGGACCTGGAACTGCTACAATTTGCCTACCACCACAACAGGTCTACAGCAGATGCAATCTCACTTTCTCTCCACTCAGCTTTGGAGCACCTAGACAAGAGCAAAACATATGTCAGGCTGCTGTTTATCGATTACAGCTCAACGTTCAACACCATCATCCCCTCTGTACTAACCAACAAGCTTCAAAACCTGGGCCTCTGTACCTCCCTCTGTAACTGGATCCTCGACTTCCTAATCGGGAGACCATAGTCAGTGTGGATCGGTAGTAACATCTCCTCCTTGCTGACAATCAACACAGGTGCACCTCAAGGATGCGTGCTTAGCCCACTGCTCTACTCTCTCTACAGTCATGACTGTGTGGCTAGGCACAGCTCAAACACCATCTATAAATTCACCAATGACACCATTGTTGTTGGCAGAATCTCAGATGGCGATGAAGAGGTGTACAGGAGTGAGATAGATTAGCTGGTTGTGTGGGGTCGCAACAACAACCTTGCACTCAGCGTCAGCAAGGCAAAAGAATTGATGGTGAACTTCAGGAAGGAGAAGTTGGGAGAACACAAACAAGTCTTCATTGAGGGTCAGCGGTGGAAAGGGTGAGCAGCTTTAATTTGCTGTGCGTCAACATCTCAGAGGACCTATCTTGAGCCCAACACATTGATGCAATCACGAAGAAGGCACGCCCGCGGCTCTACTTCATTAGGAGATTGAGAAGACTTGGTCCATCACCAAAGACTTGCAAATTTCTACAGATGTACGGTGGAGAGCATTCTACCTGGTCACATCACCGCCTGGTATGGAGGCTCCAATGCGCAGGATCGAAAGAAGCTGCAGAGCATTGTAGACTCAGCCAGCTCCATCACGGGCTCAACCATCCCCACCATCGAGGACATCTTCAAGAGGCGGTGCCTGAAGAAGGCAGTATCCATCATCAAGGAGCCTCATCACCCAGGACATGTATCTTCGCGTTATTACCATTGGGAGGAGGTACAGGAGCCTGAAAACCCATACTCAGTGTTTCAAGAACAGCTTCTTCCCCTCTGCCATCAGATTCTGAACGGTCTATGAACCCATGAACACTGCCTCGTTATTCCTCCTTTGCACTATTTATTTATTTTTGTAACTTGTAATAATTTTTGTCTTTATGTCTTGCACTGTACTGCTGGTGCAAAACAACAAATTTCATGACATATGTCAGTGATAATAAAACTTTATCCTGATTCTGATAAGATTTTGAAAGTATTTCATTGGCTGTCATGAATTTTGGGACATCTTCAGCATCAATGCTACTATACAAATTTAAGCCTTTTGATTTTTTTTATGGGTAGGACACATTGTAAAAATGGTGTGGAACAAGATTATGGAGGATGACTATCTTTTATCATAATCAAAATCAGGTTTATTATCACTGACATGTGTTGTGAAATTTGTTGTTTTGTGGCAGCAGTACAGTGCAAGACATAAAGACATTAAAATTACTATAAGTTACAAAAATAAATAAATAGTGCAAAAGAAGAATAACGAGGGGAAGAAGCTGTTCCTGAAACATTGAGTGTGGGTCTTCAGGCTCCTGTTCCTCCTCCCCAATGGTGGTAATGTGAAGAGAGCATGTCCTAGGTGGTGAGGGTCCTTAGTGATGGATGCCACCTTCTTGAGGTACTGCCTCTTGAAGATGTCCTCAGTGGCAGGAGGGTTGTGTCCGTGTGGAGGTGGCTGAGTCTACAACCCTGTGGACCCTCTTTCGATCCCACACAGTCATGAATGTAGAGAGAGTAGAGCAGTGGGTTAAGCATGTATCCTTGATGTGCACCTGTGTTGACTATCAATGAGGAGGAGATGTTACTACTGATCCGCACTGACTGTGGTCTCCCAATAAGGAAGTCAAGGATCCAGTTGCAGAGGAAGGTACAGAGGCCCAGTTTTTGAAGCTTGTTGATTAGGACTGAGGGGATGATGATGTTGAACGCCAAGCTGTAATCAATAAACAGCATCTTGATGTACAGTATGTATCGCTGTTTGTCTAGTTACTCAAGTCAGTTCCTTGAGGAAAGGGATAATTATTAGAGGTCAGTGGTGACTTCCAATGGTTACACAGAGGCTAAAGTTCTGAATGAACTGGAATTTGTGGAGAATAGTCAGAATGGAGAAAATGTGGCCTTGAAAATAGAGGGCCCTGACCGAGGTTCCCAGCAATGGTGGGAATGAGTTAACACAGAGATATAGGAATGCAATTTTGCTGCTGGATATTTGATGACTGGCTCAGAGTGTGATGGGACCTGTCCCACATGACTTAGTGATGTAGCTAGTGTCACAATATTGAGCAAAGAGCAAACTCGCAGAGAACCCAAATGTAGCACACTGGTACAAGACTGGAGTCAGGATGCTTCCTCAGAACCAAACACAGGCAGCAACTGGAAGGAATCTTGCCTCAGGGATCTGAGGTGGAGTCCCAACATGAAAACTGGATATCCTAAGAGGAACAGTGAAACTGGGACTGCTCTAGAGTTGACAACTCTAAACAGCCAGGAGACGAAGTATACCCAAAGGTTGACCAATATTCTGGCAACTAGTGCTACAGAAACCTGGGTACTTATGCTAGGCCCCTGATGGGGCGCAAGTGTGTGTCATTATGCAATTAGTCATGCAGGGAATCCATGTGCTGCCCAACAAGGCATCATCAATGGTGCCAAAACGAGGCTAGTACTCGGAAACATGATAGTGAGTAGACAAAGATGTAATTAAGCTAGAGAGAGTGCAGTAAAAGTTCACAGGGATATAACCAGGACTGGAGGGTATGAGTTATAAGTAGAGACTGGATGGATTGTGACTGTTTTTCCTGAAGCATAAGAGGTTGAGGGGTTACCTTATAGAGGTATATAAAATCATGAGGGGCATGGATATGGTGAATGGTCTCAATCTTTTTCCTAGGGTAAAGGTTTCTAAAACTAGATGGCTTAGTTTAAGGTGAGAGAGGAAAGATTTAAAAGGGACCTGAGGGTCAACTTTTTCACACAGAGGGTGGTGGGTATATAGAATAAGCTGCCAGAGGAAGATATAGAGGTGGAAGCAACTGCAATGTTTAAGAGACTTTCAGACAGGTATATGGATGGTAAAGTTTTAGAAGGATATGAGCCAAATGCAGGCAAATATGATCAGCTCAGGTAGACAACTTGGTTGGCAAGGATGAGTTGTGCTGAAGGGCCTGTTTCCATACTGTATGACTCTCTGACTCTATAACTCTAGCAAAGCTGCTGCCTCACAGCTCCAGTGACCCAGGTTCTATCCTGACCACCAGTGCTGTCCATGTGGAGTTTGAATGTTGTCTCTGTGACAGGATGGATTTTCTCCTGCACCCCAAAGGCATGTGGGTTGGTAGGTTAAATCACTACTGTAAACTTTCCCAAGTGGGCAGTTAAGTGGTAGATTCTGGGGGTAGCTGATAGGAATGTGGGGAGAACAAAATGGGATTAGTGTAGCATTAATGTATATAGGTGCTTGATGTTCGACAAGGACTCAGTGGGCATCAGATCTGTTTCCATGTGTTTGACTCTATAATTAACAAAAAGAGTAACACTTCAGAAAATAAATTCTTGACAAAACAGATCAAATTTTAACATTTCTCTGAAGTTTTTTTAATGCATACATTTAGTCTCCTTAGGTCATTCTGGAAGTGTCTGTAGGGAAGGAAAGAAAAAGTATTGGAAATTACTGTCCATTGTAGGATTGAGTGGAAATGGAGCAATGGAATTGTGACAAGGCGATGGACCAACATGGAGGAATAATACTGGAAGCAGTTGATGTGAGGGACTGTATTGAATGATGTCGTAAATTCAAGGAGAAAGACTGCTTCTGGGTAACAAAACAAAAAAAAAAATTGTTGAGGTTCTTAATTGGGCCACAAACCAGGTCAAAGAGGTTCACTCACAGAATGGAGGGAGAGTCTGACAAGAAGGGAATCTTTGAGAGAAGGAGAATTGTGGAAATGCCAATATCTGGAGTGTGAGGAGTGAAAGTGATTTGCCTTTTTGAGAAGGTGGTAATTTTTTGGTGAGCGACAATAGTTTGGTGAGGGAATGGTGCTTATAAAAGGGGACAATACTGGCAATATATTCATGGAGATGGGAAGATATGAAAGATCTGACAAGTGCATGATATTGAACATTTAAGTCACAGACTTTATTACTGTATATTTGTTTTACAGCAAAGCTATTCCATTTTTAAAGTATGTTTTCTTCAGGGATATGTTTACTATGGTATAAGTAGAATAGCAGTATAAAGAAGGAAAGTGGGCTTAACGTATTATAAAGCCATAGATTTGTACAACATTGAAAAAGGCTCTTCAGTCTATCTGACCAGCATGCCTATATACACTAATGCCACTGCATTAATTACATATCTCTCTATGCCCTGTTATGCAGATTTATATATTTCTGAATGTGATTTTACCAATATATTTTTATATAAAAATTCCTAGCCCTGAGTAAGTACAACAAATAACACTTCAGTAAATAAATTCATGACAAGACAGCTCAAATGTATAATATTTCTCAGAAGTTTTCTTTTAAATGAAGCAGCTGCTTTACTATTTGAATGGTTTCCTTCAACAATTTCTTAATGCTCTTAAAACATGAGTTAATTTTGCAGAAAATGAATTTCCTTCTTCTGAAGCGATCCTCAGGATCAAGGGTGACTTGCTTCCACTCCATTTTGTGGGTTCTAGGTGGCTGATGAGGCCAATCTGAGAGCTGCAAACTCTTCCACAGATAGGCCAGGGGTGGTTGATGGGTGGATGGGTAGTTTGTGAGGTGGTTCACTCTTTCTTTCACTTACAAAGACTTCTGTGTACTCCCAATGCACGGCATCGACCTTCTCAATACCATCCTGAATACTCCTCCACTTTGAGCTATCATAGGCCAGAGATTCCCAGGGATCAGTGAGGATGTTGCAATTCTTCAATGAAGCTTTGAACATTCTCTTGAATCTTTTTCTCTATTTGTATGGTCATCTCCTCTGATGACAGAGTCTGTTTGAGGAGTTTGATGTCAGCCATGTCAATGATGTGGCCTGCCCAATTTAGCCAACTGACATTAATTAGGTCCTCAAGACTGGGGACTTTGGACTGGGAGAGGACACTAACATTTGTTCTCTTATCCTTCAAGTGAAGTTAGGGGACTTTGTAGAGACAAGAATTGGTTATATTTTTCCATTGCCTTGAGTTTGTAAGCAGTGGCTAACATATCTCATTGATACCTACAACCTATCTTAGAACCATCCATTGATTGGTAAGGGATAGTACAGTTTCATCGCCTAACATTTGTTCCTTGACCAGTCACTGTGTATACATTGTTTTTGTAATACCACTCAGACATTAAGTCAACTCCTGAGCAGAAGATTGGAATATTTTTTTTACCTGTTGCCACAAGAAGCTTTCCACAACCCATGTGTACTTCATCCACTTTGCTCCATCTGTTGCAACCCTTTCCTGCACTAGCTATTTGTACTCTCCCTTGCCTTAAGCCAAACATAGCCATGATTACTTTCATGTGTATGGACTCTGTGTGTTTAATTGGTGTTGTCTATTTATCTTGGATTTTGTACGAAGTACGAAATATTGCAATACAGTTACATTGTCCATAAGGAGACGTGTTTTCCCTAAATACATTGTTAATTTCCTCCTTTTGTTGGAGGACATTTTAATTTAAAAAAAAAATTGGCTGTGCTTAGGGCTAGAGATTGATTAATGCATGATTTAATTTCCTCTTTAAAATTAGAAACAGAACTCAGCACAATGGCTAATAATTTTCATTCGCTGTGCTGCCCTGTTTGTTC